>NW_013562493.1:3939313-4539313 GCF_000835505.1 Exophiala xenobiotica
CCCCCCCCTTTCACAGGACCCCTTTCCCTCATGCTGCACGAAAGCGGGCTCGTTCGCTTACCACATTAACCACTTCTCTTCTAACTTCACCCGTCGCAGCAAAGACCAGGTGGCTTGATCCTTTCGTCCTCAGTCTAGGTACGAATAAAATAACCATCTGCTCAAGCCTGGACCTCTGGATCATGGACAGGACGATGATAAACATGATTATGACGTTACCCCCAGTGTGTGCATGCACTATTGCCACCTCGTTGCATAATATCATGTCATCATTCCGCTTTCGCACCGTGGACGTGGTGATGGTGGTGATGATGCTTCGTCTCGTCTCCGGCAGCACCGCCAGCCAGAGCGGCCTTCTTTCCAAACTTGCAACAAGCCTCATGCCTGCGCAGATTATCGAGGCGGGGAAACCTCCTCTTACACCCCAAACCGTGGAACTTGCACAGCATATGCTGGTGCTTGGGTCTGTGCGTGGCCATGTGGCGTTTGAAATTGCTACCCTCGCCGTTCAGATACTGTCCGCAGATGTGACAGTACATCTTGTTGCCCTGGTGGCAGCTTGCCACGTGCTCGTCGCGGACTTGCTTGTACATGAAGCTCTTAAGACAGCCGGGGAAAGTGCATTTGAACGGGCCTCCTTCGCCTCTTGCACTTGCACTCGCGGTGCTTGACGTGCCGTCGGCCTTGGTGGCGTTGGATGAAGGTGCAGCAGCGGAGGAAGCAAGCATGGGAGCGAGATGTTTCTTGGAGATGTGGCCTGTGAGGGCGGCTTCGGAGGCGAATGTTGCCGAGTCGCAGGACTGCCAGGAACACTTGGTCACGCCCTTGACGAGGTGGACTGCTTTCAGGTGCTTTTTGAGATCGGTCGCCGAGGCGAAGGATGCGCCGCACACAGTGCCGCAAGGCATGAGCCATTGGCAGGCGCGGGATGTGGGAGGTGCCGTAATAGCAGCAAGGAGGTCTGATGTTTTGGCTAGCGGGGTGTCGCTGGGCTGGGCAGGATGTTGGGATTCTTGCTTGATGTCGGCCTGCGGTGCTGCTGGGTATATGGTAGGATTAGTGGTGATGGGCGGAAGATCGGGGAGAGGGAGTTGTTGGTGAGCGGTCGCAGGGTGGCATCCGAATTCTAGGCCGAATGGTGGGAGCGGGAATTGTTGAGCTGGTCCGGGTGTGCCAGTACAGAGCTGTGCCTGAGTCAAATTGTCCCAGTAGGGGATGGTGTCGCCGAGACATTGATGATGCATGGGCACATCGAGAGGTGGTGCCATGGCACCCGGTTGCATACTTGAAAAGTCGGGTTCTTGAAAGTTGAGCAAGTCATTCTCGTCGAATTGTGGCTCGGGCTCTGGAAAGCTGTTCTCTCCAAGCAACGGAACGGAGAATGAAAGTCCAAGGGATTTGTCGTGTTCAAAATCGTTCCAGTCAATGCAGTCGAAGCAGGAAAAATCACACTCATCGCAGGTGTCGGTGCAAGCCGGGTCATTGTGTTGATGGTCGATTTGAGCCTCATTACACTCTTGGCAGTCATCGACGAATTGATCGGGAGTGCCGTCCTGTTCATGATATCTTCCGTGTTCTTCCACACAGTCGTCACAGTCGTCCACACAGTCTTCGCAGTCCATCGGACTCGGTGAGGTATGGAGTGAGCCATTGCGGCTGCTGGAAGACGGTGGGACATCGAACAGGCCACTCCCCGGGCTGTCGTCGGTCACGTAATTGTTGAGGCCACTCGATGGGCGGAAGGGAAGCGCTTCGTTCCCGCCGCAACAGCCGAACTTGTGAGACTCGGTGGCATATCTGGCGGGACTTCGAGACGACACTTGACCTCTTATCGGTGACCTGTAAGTCTGAGTCCGTCCGGTTAGCCGGGATTTCGACGGAAAAACATCGAGTGGGTTGACGTAGGGCTGGTGATGGAAGTCAGATGCCGTAAGGCCTTGAGGTGAGTCTCTGCCCATCATGAAGGCCTCATAGAAGACAGTCAATCGATGTCAAGAAACAGAGACTCGGGTCTGTCACGAACGGAACCGAGACGAGATTCCACAAGCGCTGGAGATGATTGACGGCGTGGGGTTTCCGGGAACGGATGATACGAGTGAAGAATTGATAATCGCGCCAAGAAAATTTAAACAGCCTAACCGAAAAGAATTAGCCTCAGCCTCGTGGTGTGCTAACTCAGCCTTGGGGAGGTTTTTGTGTTCCCATCCACATCCATCTTCGATCATAATCTCCCTAATTCTACGTAGGGACCATAGTTCACAGCTAACACATAACGATTTACCCGGCATCTTAAGCACGAGTGCATCAACCTCTATCTGCCCAACGAGCACCTGCTTAAGCGTCGCCCATACCAGTAGTGTAGTAAACCTGTTTTCGTCAAGCAGGCAAGTCTATGGAGACATGATAACATGACCTTGTTCAAGTATGATGAGCTAGACACGTTTTGCTTGGCGGACACTGTTGCGCCATCGTTGACGCTATCGCATTGTATTTACCCCTTTGATCAGGGCAAGGCGAGGTGTTAGACGACCACATCAACCAGAACCTCGTCAATGCCCAATACCGGCCATGGATGGTGAGAGCAATAGGTCGTTGAGAGCCTGGGAACTTCTCAGTTTGTCTCGCTGTCCTTCTCCTTCACTTTTTTGACCTCTTCACCGCCTCCACGCTCAGTCATTTCGACGTGCTTGCGCTTCTTCTCGTCCATGTCCTTCTCTTTCATGCCCTCCTCGAATTTCACAATCACATTCTCATCGTCGTCTATCATGTCAGAGTTGTTATCAATGCCCTTCCATTTCACGATGCCGTCTCCGCGGAACTCTGCAACCCGTTGAGGATAGAACATATGGCAAGTCGGCTTGAATGCTTCCCTTCCTTCTTTCGTGTTGATGTTCTTGATCAAAGGGGGGAATAGAAGTATCATATTTCGGCCTTCGTCCATGATTGGTGACCGACAATATGCGCAGGAGACTTTGCAGGGAAGGTGGTGAGAAGTGTCCTTGTTGGTAGGATCGTACCAGCCTAGGTCATTGATGCCGTTGGTGAAGTTGATGTCGGACTTGTGAAAGATCGCTGCCCACTGAAATGGTGACTACTTCACTGTCAGTTTGCAGTGTAACGGCGAGGGATTGGTCACTTACACCGTGTAATCTCTGGCAAGTCGTGCAATGACAGTACTTGGCTGCGAGAGGCTTCTCTCTGCTGAGCTGGTATGTGACTTTTCCGCAATGACAACTGCCTTCCCACTTGACAGGGAAGTTTTCCATTTTTTCGTGAATGCGGTATGGTTCTCGAGACTTCCATTGATCTTCTTCTCTGTGTGTGGTATCGCCCGACTGGAACTGATGAGGAGCTTGGTCGTCAGACATGTTTGATGAATGCCTCTTCTGGCAGACTATTGTCCGAACCGGTTTAAGCGCACGCGCGGAAGGTCTGCAGGAATGAAGGGTGTGATATGATTGTGAAGTGAGGAGGCTCGTAGATCTGAAGTGTCGAGCGGGACTGAAGACTAGAGTAAAAGATCTGGGATTCATGGGAGGAAAGAGCCACGAAAGGTGAGAGTGAGGAAATAGAAACTAACACACAGAACTGCTCGATGCCATTTCTGTTAGGTACCTAAGCCACCAGTGAATCTGTGCAAGGGACGATATATGGTGGCGGATGCTTCAACCGATGATGCTCGCTCCACGTCAGTGTTACGATTGGTGTCAGATTCGCCAGTTTGGACGTAATGAATGGGACGTGTAAAAAGCTTTTACTGTGTCGAGCACGCGATGATGCTACGATTTTTCTGGGCTCCGAGGTAATGACATCGTCATAAAAGTGTTAGACATCTGGAAACAGCTTGCAATCTCCCCTTGTTCCCCAGACTCGATGCGGGATTGAAAGTCGATATTCCATGACATCATCAAAGGACAACTTCTCCGTCATTTCCACCAATCATCACTGCTGCTTTGACCTCTCCCCAGGGGGATGGATCTGCTTTACGACGAGGAGCACGCGAGGAGCAGATACCAGGTAAACTTCATGGCTTATGCACATTACTACCCACAGGTGTCTTGCTGAATACTGTCTGCTTCAGATGATTCATTATTAGCCAGATGGACCTAACAAGCCCATCGGTATCGTGCTATTCGAGGTCCGTAAGTGTGCCCTCGACCCACGGAAGAGGCTCTGCCAGATGAAAGCTTCACTTAGCAAAAGCTCAATGTCCTTTTCCGTCCATTCCCGTGTAGGAAGTGCTTGGAGAAACATCAATATCTCTTGAAAATTCATCTTCATCAGCTGCTCCGACCACTTGACCAAGAAGGCCGCGCACACGTAGAGATGGAATTGTGAAAAGCCGGTTTCCTCGGCCTGCAAACACCAGTCAGCAGAGGTTTGGCGGGTGGAATCTTGAGCCAACTCACCATATATGTGTCCCACATCCGAATCACATTTTTGATGCTCAATTCCCGCATCAACAGACAATTCATCCATCGAAAACTGAATTGCATGTATTCCACGTGCTCGTTCTCAAAGTGCTTTGCTAAGCCAGAGTCAATTCTTGTTGTGAGATCCCTTAGCGCAGCAACTTGTCGGTGGATGCCGGGCTGGGCCACAATATAGTTGTCTTGTATACCATCTAGCAGCTTTGTCAGGCACCAGAATGTGTCCGCTTCGACTGCATCTAATACAGGGCGTGGCAGTTGTCCCGGGTCCATGCCGCTTTCGATATCCAAATCTGTGATATATGTCCCGAGAAAGACCTGCCAGAAGGGAGTAGCCAGGTCATTAATGCCCTGTACATAACCGCTGGCAGGATGTCGAATTGCCCAGACGTACAGAATACGTTCGAGCGACCTTTGTGTGGCTTCATATTGATAGAGAGGTATGTGCGGATTGGTTCTCGGAACATCGATGCTGATTTGATGCCAAACTGCTTCGTCCAGGCCTCGACCCCTACCGGCGGTGACAGGGGGTTGCGAAGCGAGCCCTGTCAAACCTGCACTTGATCCATTGCGGTTGGCCATAGTACCAGAGTTGAAGGCCTGTCGCACTGCATCCAGGTATTCCTTTCGCTTGCGCTCGAGTGTCGTCACTCGTCTTTCGCTGTTGGTTGGCAGATGCCCTAGTAGAAGCTGCCACGTTATCGCGCGTAATTCTTCAGGCACACCCGACCATGCTGCAGCTCGTAAGTCCTGCAACGATACTGAGCTGGATTGTAAGATTCGTTTGAATTTGTTGATACGTGATATTCGCGTGCTGTAGGCTTCCGCTTCTTTGGGTGTAGCATTACTCGGTAGAACTGGATGGTTGATTAGATGGAGAGTATTGGCAGGATCCCGTAAGATGTCCTTGTACTGCGGCCTTAAGATCTTGCCGTCTCCTTTCTTCGCGCTGGGATAGGAAAGAGGATTTCGCTCTTCGGCTATATCAAAGCTGTTCGATCTATGCACCTGTGGCATGGGAGACGGTGCGAGTGCGGGTCTCGACGTCGTTTGCGCAACACTCGGGTAGGTTACCTGTTGTGCTTTGTGCGTCCTGCTCTTCATGCTTCTCTTGCGGCGCATGCTAGCTATGCTGGGCAGACCAAACTCGTCTTCATCGTCCTCGTAAACCAGGTCATCTTCATCGTCTCCCTCCATGTCTTCGTCGCCGACAACATCCCAACTCTCGCCCAATACTGACGAGGTATAACCGGTATATGGCTTTCGTTCTGGTGACTGGAAACTTCGGTGGTCGGCACCAGGTGCCTGCCATGGTCGTGATGAAGACGTAGGTGGTGTTCTGGGTCTTGAACTCGTGCCCAGCGATCTAAGAGAGCGTCGTTAGCCCCGCCCTACCACCATGGGATACCGTGTCCGGCGGCGTACAATGAATCGAACTTGAGCATATCGGCGTGCGAATATGACGCGCCAATCACCTTGTTCGACTTTCCTGAAGCCTGACGTGAGGATGATCGACTCCGCCAGAAGGGCGAGGGCGACCGCCTTGATTCTGTTAGCATGGCTCTGGTGTGTTTGTTTGAGGGAGCGGATCGTCCGTACTCTGACCTATCTGCAGAGGCATTTCGATTAGCATGAGGGATCGAAGGGACAGCCATAAGACATAAAGGGCTAGGGCGTCACGAACCGACCTGAACCATTTCCTGAAACCAGTCAGCCCAATGTACATGAGGATCTCGAATGTTGATTGTTTACCTGCTGGCCCGGCTTCTTGTGAGCCATAATGGTGCACTAGGCTCACCTAAAGCGTAAACCGCGGGAAGAAGACACTACCGTGGCTTTCTTCTGAATTCCTTTGCATGTACTGGTGAGAACATGCTTGTTAGACATGGAACCCGTCCTGCATAACTCTGAGGTGGCCGCCGAGTAGTAACGGAACGACAGCCTTCGAAGCGCACTCCGCTGCTGAGGCCACTGCGGCGCCAGACTCCAGGTTCGCCAAGCCTGCCTGCGCCGAAAGACTCACCCGCCGACTTTCACTTGGCCTCGAAACACCTGGAACTTCCTCTCCTGTTGTCCTCTCCTCTTTCCTAGACATCCTTTTCTAACCACATCAAACGACTCGCCTTCGGACATACTGACCTCCTCCGTCTACTTGTATCCTCATCTTCCATCTTCCTCCAGACCTTTTCAACTGTTCTGCTCAATCATACCTTCAGCGCTGCTTGTTCCCCTCCTCTCAGGCTACCTAAAAACGCTTCCTGCTGTGGTCGTAGTTAGCGCAGCGGTTTTCTTTTCCCCTTCACTGAGCATTAAAGATGACAGACGAAGTTGACGAAGATCTCTTCGCCGATCTGTGAGTGTGGTCTTCCCGCTAGCCTTGACAATGGTCACCTCGCCTTCACGACTTTGAACGTAGCTAATCTCATGTGCTAGGTACGATGGCGATGAGAATAACGCATCTGGCAGTGCTGCTGCTCCGATCCCCTCTCAACCGGCTCCAAACGATACAGCCATGGATCAGAATGACGCTCCAGGCTACGGCGAAGAGCCAGAAATGGCCTATGATCCCACTTCCTTTGACGTTGAACCTTCAGCCTCCGAGGAACCTTCCTCCACCACGCAATTCGAGCAACAAGGTCATGCAAGATTGGAACTACCACATGAGCAAAAATACAATGTCACTCTCAAAGAAGACGGGTAAGTAAATGATACCCTTGCGATTCTGCTTTCTTCATGGTGCCCCTGCTCGTATTCGCGCGTTAAGTGGAAGGTATGAGAACAATGCATACGTGCGAGATCAGAAAGGTGATGTAGACACATTGGAGAACAATTTGTTACGAAAGTCATGAAACCACCTCAAGTTCGGCCTGAAAATCTCGGCCTCTACAACTGGCGCTGTGAGACCCAGGTGGAAATGTTAGCGCTTGGGATCCACTATCACGGATGACTGGCGACAGCTATGGGACCGTGCCGACGAACGCAGCATAGTGCTACTTGGCCGTTGTGTGGTAGTCAGATCTGGACTGCAATCGATCGTGGACACATTATCGGGCACAATCAGGCTTGCAGTACTCGAACAAGGCGTGAGGACGAGCCACTCTCATAAGAGCACTCAAGAGCTAGAAGGATCTACCGATCTTTCCACCCGAGGAATGTCAGTCGGATTTAGCAGAAGATGAGTGGCACGAAATGTTGGACCTAGCATCGAGCCATAGCTGCTTTTCGAATCACACTAGCCGACACAATTGCAAGTCGAGACATGTCATTCAGCCGGGACAGAAGAGGACGATGGATGCCTACCATACAACGAGATACTATTCCAAGCAGAGCAGAGTAACAGTCCATACTCAGGCAGGAGATAGATGCTTATGAGTATCTGTGAATCTCAAACAAGTCAACAAGAATCATCCTCTATTCGCTAGACCAAGTCAAACCTCTTCCGAGAGAAGGCGAAGTCATGGAGGAGAGAATCTGTCAGAGAAATGCAGTGTATGGTGCAAGTCGACACGTTTGCCAGCAGAGAGTCTCAGATCCCGTGTCTGCATGCTTCCACCGTCACGTATAGCCTAGCAAAGTCGTGGCGATGCTTGGACAGGACACAGTGTTTGCAGCCGGGTTCTCCAGCTAGTCTTGGCTCAGATGCCCGGCTGTCTCTCGCAATCTTGGTCATCTCAGCCTTACCGTCACCAAAAACCAAAGTATTCAGGAGGCCAACCCAGCCTATATTCATTGTCGCCACAAGAACTACACGGATATGCTCAGGTTTCTGCCGATGCGCCTACAAGGCTATCATTGGCCATTGGGGGGTGATATCCCTCGCTGCGTTGCATCTCGCTCCATCAGCCTGCTGATCTGTTCTCAATGGGAGAATCAACATGTTGAGACGGGCGTCATGGGCTACACTGGCTGCTTTCATTCATTGACTGTTCTTGTTCTGCATCATTTACACTCGCTTGTCCCTTTGACAATGACCTTGGTCCATAGCTAACATAGTACGTCATGCAGAAAAATGTTTATTGGCGGCCTGAATTGGGAGACGACTGATCGTGGGTGCCACCACCCTTGCAAGGTTACTTGCTTCCATCTGTGTCAAGCTCTAACTCCATGCAGAATCCCTTCATGACTACTTTTCCCAATTTGGTGAAGTTCAAGAATGTACCGTTATGCGAGACAGTGCCACCGGCCGCTCACGAGGCTTCGGCTTCCTGACCTTCAAAGATCCCAAAACAGTAAATACCGTTATGGTCAAGGAACACTTTCTGGATGGAAAAATCGTAAGGACCGCCCTTGAGCACCCAGCAGGACAGGAGAAGTCTGGTCCCCATCCCCAGACCGCATTCCCAAAGGACAAACGCTTACGTTATCGTGCCCAGATCGATCCTAAACGTGCTATCCCCCGGGACGAGCAGGAGAAGACTGCCAAGATATTCGTGGGCGGAGTGAGTCAAGACGCAACCGAGGAAGACTTTGAAACCTTTTTCGCGCAATTTGGTAGGGTAGTTGACGCCACGCTCATGATGGACAAAGATACCGGTCGGCCACGAGGTTTCGGTTTCGTCACTTTCGACAACGACGTTGCGGTTGAGAAGTGCTTGGAGTATCATCCACTAGAGATTCTGGGCAAGCCTATCGAAGTCAAGCGAGCGCAACCCCGGGGCAAGATGGGCGAGGAAGATGATTTCCCACGTCGAGGGAGAGGAAAATTCGGACGAGATGAGCGCTTTGGTGGTGACGGTGGTCAATCTGGGCAAGGTGGCCAGGGTCAAGGTCAAGGTCCTCAGATGATGGCCGGTAACTCCGGCATGAGCCCTCAGATGATGGCACAATACTGGCAGCGCATGCAACAATACTTTGCTATGATGCAGCAGCAGATGGTCGCGAACATGATGGGCGGTATGGGGAATATGGGCAACATGGGCATGAACCAGATGACTCCTCAAATGATGCAACAAATGATGCAGATGCAGAAGATGCAGGGCGGAAACAGCCCCAACCCGCAGAGTCCTGGCAACATGAGTAACATGCCAAATATGCAAGGCATGAACCCGCAGATGATGCAGCAAATGATGCAGATGCAACAACAAGGAGGCATGAATCCTATGCAGATGGGCGGCAATCGGCCACCGATGGGCCCAGCTGCCATGGGAGGAGCAGGTCGCTCTAGTTTCTCAGCACAAGAACAGCTCGCGTTTGAGCAGCAAAAGTATGAGCACCAGGCTCGTCGTGGGGGTGGATTTCCTCCCGGCCCGAGAGGACAGGGATTTCAAGGTGGACCACAGTCTTGGGAAGGCATGTACGACGATGTCCCGCAGCCTGATGGAGGACGAGGCTCTGCTGGTCCGGTGCGAGGACATACACCGAAACCACCCAAGGGTCCGGGTGGTGGCACACCTCAACCAAGTGCTGCACCAGCAAATGCGCCCACTGGTCCCAAGAATCCTGGCAAGCCTGGTCCGAGTTTCCGAGGCGGAAGAGGTCGGTATCATCCGTATGGAAGATAGAATCACTCTGGCCTTGCCTCCAGGGGCTGCAAACTTTTTGTTAGGAGGTGATGATGCATTGCGGAGATGCCGAATTCACTTTCCCCCACGATGGTCGAAGCGTGAGGCTGGATGGGGCCCTGTCGTATGTTTGATACAAGAACGGCGCTGATGAGGGATTTTTCACAACAAAAGCAACCAAGGAGAGAGAATTCGAGCTGTTTTCAGATATGGATGAGCTGATGCGATTACGCCATGGGATCATGGATGATTATTCCGAACTGCTTTGACCTGGGTTTGGGGATGAGGGTAATGTGTGTATCATAGCAGAGCAGAGGCGGAGTAGGTCATGTTGAAGCATTGGTAGCACAAAATTCAACGACATTTCCATATCGCTCCATTCCAGGTAGACACTATCCAGATAAAACGCCGAAGATGATGGTAGGGAGCAGCAGGAGGAGCTAAGAGTCTGAAGAAATGACTTCAACAACCGTAATTGAGGCGCAGAATAACACTAAGTACTCAGAGGCCCGGGCATTGTGTGTACAAATTTGCTCACTGGCGCGACGGGAAGCCTAGCCTGGATCAAGGCCATTTTCGGTGCGAGCAGGGCGTTGGGGTCGACGGCGAGTGTGTGGATAAGGGAGTTCGAAATCAACTCTGGGCTGCGACGGCATCGGACGCGAAGACGGGGAAGTATTATGAGCCCTTGGGTGTATAGGGGAATACAAGTAAGGCGAGTCGGAACTCGGAGCTGGCGTTGGGGGAGCGGGATAGACGGAGGAGGACTTGGATGCGTTTCTTGGGATGGACTAGAAAATGATGGTTGAGAAATGGAGGTTCATGGGAAAAGGTCGTCAATGCTTTTGGCCGGGAGAGTCGTCGAGCAAAGCCTGCAGCTCTGGCAGGTTGGGGATCATACTCATCTCATCTGAAGGCCTTTGGATATTGTGTTGAGACTGCTTGAGCGCGGTCCCGCCAGCCATATGGCTATTGCAGCGCTGGTTGAGGATGGAGTACAACTGGAACAATTAGCCCTTGATTTATCCTTCGCGATGACCAGCATTCAAACACTGCGATGTGTGGTACAGCTTGCCCTCAAAGTCGCTGGACCAATACCGATGGAAGGCGCGCAGGAGGTGGGTGAGGTGCAGAAGCAGGTACCGGTCGTCTATCAACAGTGAACACAGACGGCGAAGTGGCTGTGTCCAAGTTCGGGGCAACACTGCTGGCCATCCGCCATGCCACTCTTAGGCTTGAGTATACAACAACAAAGTTCCCAGCTTGCGTAGTATCCAAGCAGGCGGATGGTGAGCGATTGCCATTTCCGAACAGCTGTCTTTCTCAAATGGTCACGTCAACAATGGGTGTTGGAGATTGAATGACGAGGCTGTGCCAGTGGCATGCGGTTACAGTAGATAAGGCTATTAATAGGCAATAGGGACACGCTGAAAGATTTGCTCACTGTCAGACTAAATGCTTGGCATAAGTGTAGTCGCCAGAAAATTTTTGTGTGGGATTTGGAGATAATTCTTCTGTCATGACCAGTGAATTATGGAGCTCTCGGGCGCCCAAAGCCGGGGAATCTGTGCTTTGCCTTCCCGTTCACCCGTAGTCGAAGCACACGACCCTCATCATTCGACGGTGGAGGAACAGTCAGCACCGTCAGGGGTGAGACTAGAATTGATGCTTCTTCGTGCCAGATTGGGTCGCTTGCAATGATTGATCGGACGAGAATCCTCGCCACGTTTCCTTCAGGTACGAAAGGCCTTTGGCAGTTGTAAGTAGTAGTTACCTTGCAAAGGCTAGGTACTGTAAGCAACTGGAAGCACGTTCCTGACAGCCAAGCATAGGCGAAGATTTTGGCGAGAGGCGCAGCCAAATGCTTGCGAGGAAAATCCCAATGCCCAATAAGAAGCCTACGAATGCCAAAATGCGGGCAACTTTTGGGCTTGATGGGCTCACTGGTTAGGGGCTTGATGTCTCGCAGCTTTTCTGACTGCGCCTCAAATTCCACCATCATCGACCCAACAAACAACTTCCTCCGGAAGAGACCCATTGATGTATCCAAGAACGAGCGATGGACACAGTACGCAGCACAACACAGTTTAACACAATCATCAAGGTCTGATGCGAGCAAGACAGCGTCCCGTCTCGGAAGTATTTGGAGCACTTAAGGTTTCATGCCTCTAGGCTCTGAAACAGATGCCGAAGGTAACGCAACAGTGGCCATGGTGACATGCGCTGCCAACAAGCAAAGCCACCACCAAGAGGGGACCCATCAGGACTCTTCCCCCATCGTGCCCCATGCGAATCCTCCCGCCCATCCATCAGTATCCATCACCCAAATAAAGTCCCGAAAGACTTGTGGTGCCCCCTTGACAGGCCATCGATCGAGAACCGCGGGTGCGATATCCACTTATCCCGGCTCTGACCAACGCCACGAGCCCTACCTGGATGTGTACCTGGATCCTGAGGAGCCCATGCCCCTGTCGGCCCACTAGTTAGACACTCTCCATTGATGCCTCGAAAGCCTTTTCATATGCTGAGGTTGCGTATGCTCTGAAACGGCGTTCGCCAGATGTGGAAACCCCATGCTCGCTGCCATGCGCTGAGGCATATCTTTCGATCGAGACTCCCCAGCTGAATCCGGTCCTTTGGTCTATTTGTGCACATCATTCTCATCTTGTCGATCACAATCGTTACTTCTTCCAGTCTTCTTCTCAGACACTCGCTATCTTCACGTTCGCTCTTGCGTCTTCAAGTCACTCGCTAGACTCCTTCCCGACGATACGATTTCCATACATTCCTTCGCTTGACCTCTACGCAATCTACTTTGTCTTCGAAGAATTTCTACGCTGGGGATCTCAAGAGAGGGACTTGGGAAAGGCCGTCTACTCTAGAGGCTGAACTCCGCCGCTCGACGGCCTTGGACAAAGTTCAGTGGTACACAAAACGAGACACAAACATGTGGACGTCTTCTGTGGTGGCTTTTGCTTCACTAGCTCTCCTTCCATCGGTGCTGGCGACAGATATCTTAAAGACGAGTGGTGTATCGGATTGCAATAACGGAACATCGAGCATAAAGGTCAATAACGTCGATATTTCCTTTGATCGTTCAACCAACAACATAGACTTCGATGTCTCGGGTACCAGTGAACAAGTGCAATATGTCACCGCCGAGTTGATCGTGAAAGCATATGGTGTACAAGTATATCAGAAAGAGTTTGATCCTTGTTCGTCAGATACCAGAGTCGACCAGCTATGTCCTGGTAGGTGGCACATTCCAACACTTTTCGTGGACAGCGCTAATCTCTCAACAGTGCCCAAAGGAACATTTGCCGCCAACGGAACGCAGGAAATCCCTTCTTCATATACCTCTCTTATCCCCTCGATAGCCTACTCACTTCCCGACCTCGATGGCGACGCTCAAGTGATCCTCAAGAACAAGGGTGGCCAGCAGATTGCCTGCGTACAATCCGGTGTTACTAACGGTAAGACAGTGGAAGTGCCAGCTGTCTCATATGTTGCGGCCGCCGTAGCGGCTGCAGCTTTGGCCGTATCACTCGTTGGTGCCGCTGCTACTGGCGCTCATCCTGGTTCGAGCACTTCCAGCCCTGGATTTTCAGAAGTCATGTGGTGGTTTCAAGGAATGGCAATGAACGGCATGCATTCGGTTCCATATCCTACCATTTACCGCAGTTTCTCCAAGAACTTCGCTTTCAGTACTGGCCTGGTTTCCTGGGGTAGCATGCAGAAGTCGATCGACAGCTTCCGATCGCATACCGGAGGCAACTTGACCAACGACAGCTATGAATCCCTCAAGAATACCACCTTGGTTTTTTCTGATGGTTCCACAACCCAGACCACAACATCTATCGGCAAACGGGCACTTTCTGTGTTCATCCGGGATGTCAGTACGTCGGTGAACGGTACTGGTTCGAGCGCGGACTCGAGCTCAAGTGATTCGGGAAGCTCGCACTTGGTGCAAGGTATCCAAGGATATGTCGAACAGCTCACCATTCCACAAGCCAACACCTTCATGACCGTGCTCTTGATCTTCGCCATCGTGGTTGCGGCCATTGTTGTGGGTATTCTGCTCTTCAAGGTCATTCTCGAAGCTTGGGCACTGTTCGGCAAATTCCCCAAGTCATTGACTACCTTCCGCAAAGAATACTGGCGTATCATGGCACAAACCATCACCACCCTGATTCTCCTGCTCTATGGTGTCTGGACACTGTATTGCATTTTCCAATTCACTCACGGAGATTCATGGGCTGCTAAGCTTCTTGCTGCTCTGACGTTGGGGACATTCACGCTCTTGCTCGGCTTCTACACTTGGAAGATCTGGAGCATTGTTCAGAAGCTCAAGAAACTGGAGGGTAACGCCGACGCCCTGTACGAGAACAAGGAGACATGGAAAAAGTACAAGCTGTTTTACGAAAATTACAAGCGTGGATACTGGTGGCTTTTCGTTCCTGCGATCGTCTACATGTTCGCCAAAGGATGCGTTCTGGCTGCTGGTGATGGTCACGGCATGTTCCAAACCATTGGTCAACTGGTTATTGAAGCTCTCATGCTTGTTGTGCTTCTATGGAGCCGGCCATACAACCGCAAATCTGGCAACTGGATCAACATAGTCATCCAAGTCGTCCGCGTCGTCTCAGTCGTATGCATCTTGGTCTTCGTTGAGGAGCTCGGTATCGCCCAAACCACGAAGACAATTACTGGTGTGGTGTTGATTGTAGTCCAGTCTGGACTGACAGTTATCCTCGCTATATTGATCTTCGTCAACAGCATCATCAGCTGCTGCAAGGAGAACCCGCATCGAAAGCGACGCAAGGCTGCTAAGGAAAACTTGTCTCAAGATATCGAAGGCGATGCTTTCCTCATGACACCAAATCCATACACCTCTTCTCCTTCCCGCCATACGAGAAAGGTCTCCGACCCAGCGCAAGGCTACGAGCCGATGCGTGCCAACGCCTTTTCTCGATTTGGACCGCGGCCGGAGGAAAGTCAAGAGACGCTCGTCAAAGGTGCTGCTGGTATGGGCTACTCAGGCTACCGAAGCTTGAGTCACGGACGGAGCGACGTAGATGGAAGTCCGCCCCCTCCTTTCTCACGCGAGCCAAGACTGCCCGACCTTGCTTTTGAGCAGTATAGGCATAAGTAGGCGGCCATGACACAGTGACTGTTTTGGACTTTTCAGCAAGCCTTTGTCAATATCATGGGTCGGATGTTTCATATTATCACGGCAGCTCGATGCTGAACCGATGTGGGAAACGTTCTCTTTACGTTTGGTCTTGTTGTCAAGTATAGCGTGGCTTTACATCGGGAATAGCAGATGAGATGGACACTCGTAACGACTGGGAATGGACATACTATCGCCTAATAATACATTGCATATGTTTTCCATTCTTTACTTCCCCGTCTGATGCCGCTCTCCATGCGTATCCCAGCTCTTGTTTAAAATAAGATACTGCAGTAGATATAAGGCTTCCATGTGCTGCTCAAACGGTCTGTGTATTGTACCGTGCTGTTGCACCCACTTTGGGCCAGCGATCGCCCGTGATGCCCGAAAAGTTATTGGCATGTTGGCACCTTCCATCCTAATTAACGACGTACCGTTGAATCCATCCATCCATCCATCTATGCCATCCTTCATCTCGCATCAACGCCACAAAGGTACTTGTCCCGATACCATATGCTGGCCTGGCATATGCCCAAAGTCAGGGCACGCGTCTCCACTGTGGGTAGTATGGTCGACATGAAAGTGAATCCTCTTATCTTTCGTTATCCCTCCTTGATATCAATCTATGCGATCTTGCTGAAGTCTGCGTCTCTTTGAACGTGATAGATCCTCTATGGCGGATGCTGTTCGAGACTCCGTGGATTGTACTACGATCTCATGGATTACTTTCTAACAGCGTTCCCCATGCCCTCTCGCATTGTTCGATTGACAAGCAAGAGCAACGTCTCTCGGTAAAGCTTGTCTAGCTTGCTTCAGCCCTTGTTAGAGTGAAATTGTGCTATCCGGCATCCAATGGATGAAAGCAGTAGTATCTTTGCTGGCCACTGATACCCCCCGTTTATGAATCCCTGCTGGTGAAAACAAGCCCATGACAGCACAGTGTGCGAGCCGCAGTGCATGCAGCGTGAGCCAATAATCAGGCTGAAGAACTGCCTGTTGGATTTCCATCTAGCACTGTGGGTGGCTATGTTGACCAGGCACATACGGTCCGCCGCAAGGCGAACATCGGCATCCTTGCCACACACCGGTTGTCGGTTTCCAAGCCTTTCAGAGAAGTTCATCACCTCAACATTTGCGTCGTGCAATGTATGCTGTGTCGCGCTCAAAGCATGGCTCACAGTCACTTCGATTTTGGCGCGCCCACTGGTATCAAAAGACAGGAACCTGATTATGGGCACGAGGCTGAAGAAAAGCTTAAAAGGCATTGTACACAAGCTGTTGAATCCCACCAAAACTTCGATTTCCTCGAAATTCCAACAGACGGCGTACTACGGGGAGAATCCAGCCATGGTAGCGACGGATGGCAGCACCTTTCGCAGCACAACCCTAACTCTACCTATCCATATCGCTTTCCTGAACCTCACCATCTCGCGGATTGGACACCACAGCCTGACTGGAACACGACTCTGCCCACTGACTTTGTATCGCCCCAAGAATGGGTAACAATCTACCCAGATCAAAGACAAGGTGTTCAGACATTTCACCCTGGGCTGAGCTCTAGCACGGTCCAATTATACTCAGAACCATTCATCGAGACAGTTCCCAACGAGTACATTAGTCGTTATCTACCCCTCTTATCAGCTGAAGCAATCGACGTTCCCCGGGTCGGGACTGAATCCCCCACGAACGACCAACTACCTTGGCTTGCAGAAGTCCCACACTCTTTCGACCCATATGCGAATCCGTCGAGCACATGGCAATTGAATGACAATCATGCAACAAAGATCGGAATGAGACGCGCGGAATCCCAGAACGATCCCAGCATTGCTTACTCACCGCAGACCTTGTTGCCATCAACGACAAGCCTGGCAAAACATTTGGTAAGGGCGGAAGAACTGGAAGCAGCAGTCGTGAATGCCAAGTGCGCATAGTCGTGCACGGGTTCAAGAAGGAGACAGTCGTCATTGGTGACCTGCTTTCTGATGCTGAATTGTTTTTCCAGCAACCGTCGATGGAGGAATGTGGCCGAGATATTGAATACTGTAACCCACATTACCTGCTGCGCCCAGGAGCCCAAATGCCGAACTTGGAGGACTTGTCAATATCACCTGAAGGCTGCTCGACACCGGCTGGTGAGGCTCTGGAAGAAGCGGAAAAAAGCAAGTTCATGCGCATATTTGATGATGCAAGCGATCTCGGCGATCCCGGCGTCTGTTACTCAACGACTCCGAGCCCTCGTCTTCGATCCACATTGAAGCAGTAAGCACTCATCCCTCAATGACAATACGAAACTCACAAGACGCCAGTCATCAGCTCACTGCGTTATCTTGGATGATTGCCAAAGAGAACTGCAATGTCGAACATCCTGGATTCTCTTCTCTGTGGGAGTTGGATGCTAATCCTGGGTCCAAACCAAAGTGGGCCATACACGACGATGGACGAAATAATAGTGATTTCTGGCTAACGCCGTGATGTAGATACCGCCATCGAATCACTGGACTTCGAGAAGGGTCCCCGAAGCCGATGCAAGGAGAGATTATCGCCGATGTGAGTCTCGTCAACCTTCGCACTATCTCCCATACCGATCAGGGCTAATGCTACTGCCAGGAAATGGGTCTTGGGAAGACACTCAGTCTACTAGCCCTGGTTTGTGCTTCTTCAGATTTAATGGGTCACAACGAAGCTCATTCAATTGGCGGAGTATTAAAATCGACCCTCGTGGTCACCCCCAAGTCCAGTGCGTAAAGCCTTCGTAGGCTCGTTCGCCTCATCTGCTAAGTGACTAAACTAGCGATACCTGGCTGGCTTGAACAAGTGAGAAGGCATGGAACGCTGCTTATGTGGTACTCCAAATCTCTAACAATCGACAGACATATACAACACAAGTCAGGTGCAGGTGGCGACGTATCATGGAAGCCTCACGAAACGCTCCTCGCTCCCGTTTGAAGAATACGACATTATCCTAACCACCTACGAGACATTACGATTTGAATGGAAGTCCAAAGGGGCACTGTTCCAAAGAAAATGGAGTCGACTTGTCTTAGATGAAGGTCCGTGAGCATCATATTGCTTGACGTTTCCTAGCGTTCGTTGATGCTTGAGCTGACTGCTCGCTATGAAAGCGCACCACATTCGAAACAGGTCCTCTCAAATTTTTGAAGCGGTCAAGAGGATTACCGCCAAATGTCGATGGTGCTTGACGGGCACACCGATCCATAATTCTCTCGACGACTATGGGGCTCTCTTGAGTTTCCTCGTTGTTACACCTTTTGATGACAAGTCTAAGTTCGACTACTGGATCGCTCACCCCTTAGAGGGCGGTGCACGAGACAGCCTCACGAGACTCCGAACCCTTGTTAGAGCAACCTGCCTTCGACGTACGAAGAAATCAATCGGAGACTCGTGTAAGTTGCCACCACGAACTGAGAACGTTCACGAGGTAGACCTATCCAGCAAGGACCGAGAGCTCTACGAGTTCTTCAAGGAACGTTGCTCGAGCCTTGCTGCCGGTAACTCCAAAGTGGTCAAAACAGGCCGCAGAAGAAAGAACGAACAAAAAGAGGGCAACATCCTAGCGCTCATCAACTTCCTGCGTCTCATTTGTGATCATGGAGAACAGATCCTACCGGCGGCGGCGCTCGATGCATGGCAAGGCCGAGACCGGACGGCAATCGACTGGAGCATGATCCAGGCTTGTCGAGCCAAATGCTGCATATGCGACAATTACTTCATCGAAAGCGATGTTGGTGCATCCAGCGGACATCAGTATTCGTGCCAGCACTCGGCCTGTTTTCCATGTGCGTCACATAATGGGGATATTGATGCCGAACAGGCACAGCCTTGTCCCAAGTGCCGTGTTTCACGAAAAGCAAGGGTCGATTCGTGCACTACGAACTATTCAGGTGCACCCATGCAGCCATCCAGCAAAGTTGAGGCTCTTTTGAAAAACCTTCAGGCAGAGCAAGCTGATGGGTGGAAGTCACAAGGGACCACTCCTGTGAAAAGGTACGCAAGACCCTCCCTTGCAAGGGTTGCCCTACCTTTCTCCCAGCTGACCAGTAACCCAGTGTCATTTTCAGCTGCTGGACCAAAATGCTGGACCTAGTGCAACAGGCCCTTCAAGCAAACAAGCTTGGCTTTGAACGAGTGGACGGACAGACGAGCCTTGACAACAGAAGCAAAGCCATCAATCGGTTCACCAACGATCCTACATGTACCGTGATGCTCGCTAGCATAAGCGCTGCCGGAGAAGGGTAAGTCGGACTCAAAAGTAACGCACGACATTAACGGGTCGAAACTGATACTGGCGTTCTCCAGGATTGATCTCAAGGCCGCCAACCATGTCCATCTGATGGAGCCACAGTGGAATCCAATGGTCGAGGCCCAGGCTGTGAATAGGGTGCACCGAATAGGCCAAGAGCGTGAAGTATGGATCACTCGGTACATAGTAAGCGACTCAATCTAGACGGTAAGCACATACGCCGCCCTCCGGCGTCAAGAAGCTGACTGCCTGCATAGTACATCCAATGGGTGCAAGCAGACAAGTTAAGGCTGATCGAGAAGTCGCTGAACTCCTTGGACGAATCTCAAACCGAAACTGACTTTAAGCGATGGAAGGTAAGTCATGTGTCTGAATGATGCTCTTTGAACCCGCAACCTTGACACTAGAAACAGAAATTACAGACTTTCCTGTCGTCCCGGAAGCTGGGAACAGCATAAGCCCAAATTCTGCTTTATATTGTACAATGCGACAGGAGCCTAGCAGAACATCCGATACGATCTAGCGGGGCAAAATCTTTTCTCATCCGATGGAGGATTTCAGGCCAACAGATGCGCATCCGTCAAGCCGTTGAAGGAGGGAGGCTTGCGTTGTTATACCTCGGGTAGAGCCGACATGGTCATCTGTATATTTCTATCATAGTCTTTCGGTCGACCTGGTTCCCATGCCGTCCCGCTTGACAACCTCGCGTTCAGGCGGCGTGGTGGATGGCCAGGCTCTCATCGAACCGTCTCGTAATCCCTTTTCTCGTTCCTCTTTGGATTTTACAAGAAGTTCGTCCCAGGACATTCCCAACCACTTTGCAATTCCCCTTGGACCCTTCTCGTCCTGGATTTTTGGATATGCCATGCTGGGCTTGGTTGGTGTGAGATCAGGATCAGCTCCGTTCAGGAGGAGGTATCTTATCAAGTCTGCGGCAGCCGCAGAATCGCGTCGCGCAGCATGCCGGACTGGCGTTACAGCATGGCCCTTGGGGGCAAAGTTCACATCCGCCCCCAGGTCGATCAAGTACTTTGCGAGTCTGACAGAACAAGTAGTCTGTGCAACAAATGACAATCCCATCCCCAATGCTCTTTTGGTGAATATGACGTCCGCACGGGCTCTCTCCCAAAAGGAGATGAGGAAAGACTCCTTATTAGGATCTCCTTTGGTTACTTTGATGGTGTCTAGGAAGTTAAGCTCATCGTGGACGTGACATGAGCGCTGTGTAACAACTTTGGGATTGAAGTAGAGCTTCCACACTTCCAGTAGCGGCTCTGACCCGGAAGCCACTAGAGGCGTAAGGAGATGCATATGTTCCAAGATGCGCACATGCTCTGCCTTATCCAGTAAATGTTTAAGGGTATCCACGTTCAGGCCTTCAATTGCTTTCTTCGCGAGTGTGCCAGGCTGCCAGCATAGTTGTGCCGAGATAAGCACGTCGATCATCGTGGGAGACCCAGAATAGGCTGCAATTTCTAGCATTGCGTTTTGAAACTCCCAGTCCAATTTTTGGAAGTATGGTAACAGTTCCCTCACGCGATCTGTTTCGTCGGCTTGGACCAGGTCGAATAAAAGCGGTTGAACCTCATCGGGGTCTGGCGGATTTTGGTGGACTTCGGTTCGAGTGGCATTCGTTGTATAATACTTATTCAAGTGATCGTCCCGCATCTTCCGTGAAAGGAATCCTCCCTCCGCAAATTCGCAGTCTTCTACGCTGCATTTCCATGGACGGTCATGGTGTTTCATGTGTGATTTTCGAACCGAGCTTGGCTTGAAGCCATGACGGTGGAACAAACAACCGGTGAAGCCACATTCGAAAATCCGCTCACCGTAGTGCCTTCGCAATACCTGACAACGACAGTGTTGGTGGTGGTTCGTCGCACAATCTGTCAAGATCTGGTTGAACTGCTTGTATATCTGAACCGAAGTTCGTGATATTGTAAGCGGATCAAGGTCCATCCAGCCAGCACCTATTGATGACAATGTTAGTTGTGCCGTCCACCGTGGAGTTTATCCTAGATCATACCCTCTGCTTTGTTGTAGGTCCCTTTCTGTGACATTCGACGAAAGCGAGCGCTCTCGCAGAGCATCCCATACACGTCGCCCGAGGCTGCTTTGAAACAGTCCAGGTTCGGTTGAAATGGTGCTGTCGCACTATCGGCATATGCATCGTTATGCCTGTCGCTGATGAGTCTATCAACAGCATCAATGACTGTATCAGAAAGGGGTTGCGACCCCTTCGAATGGATATAAAGCTCCAGTGTATCAAGCCAGCTGGTCGATGCAAGGTTGTGAAGGCAGTATGCACCAGTCGTGATATTTTCGGCTATCTCTTCATCAGACAGATCGGGATCATGGTGTCTCTGACAGAGATAGTTGATGAGACATGATGCAAAGCTCAGCGTGGCTTCCATCTGGCACACGTATCCGGGAACTTTGGGGCTGAATATGTAGCTAAGCCATACAAGGTATAACAAGATTCTCAACAACTGTGGCCGTCGACTTACTCTTTGACGGTGAAGTGAACGAATTGCACATAGTCGTCAACTACTTCCACAATCGGGCCACATATCCTGGGAAAGTCGACCGTTGAAACACTTTTTCTGACAGCTTCTTCATCGGAAGGGCGCACAAGCAGAGCCTGCCCTAACTCTATTGTTGTCATAGGAGTCGGTGCGCAACCCACCCATTTGATGATCTTCAGGGCCTTCTCCTTCAGATCCAATGGGCGAAATTCGTGGATTGGGCTCAAAATTCTTGCGTAGCTTTGTTCTGTCAGCTTATGCGATCGAGCATGATCGCCATCTACCTTACGCATCTTGTAGGTCTTCAGGAAGCGCCCTAAGGTATTTGCTGATCTCATCTGTTGTCTGCATATACCTCACACTGTTCAAAACCACTCTGGCGTAAAGAAACAAGCCTTTTCAAGCAATCAGATCAGCTGGTTCCACTTGTTATGATATCCAGAAATACCTTTAGCATGCGAGGCAAGCGGCGAGAGGAGACCTTCAATTTCGGATCTCTCTTCTGGGTGGAAATTGCGCTCAGAGAACCATTTTTGAGCCCATTGATTGACGAAATTTTGAATGCTGCCTGCGTTCTGCAGATCGACGCGGATGGTAGTATGATCTTTGAGTAGTTGTTTAATGTCGACCTCATTCCGGCTGCTTATGAGGATCCTTACCTCGTCACAGACTTCCGACAAACCCAGAATGTGCCGCAAGAGCCTACAACGCTCTAGCTCCTGGATTTCGTCGAGGCCGTCGATCACAACATACACTGGTGCTGCGTAACCCACCAGAGTCTTGAGCAGCTCTGTCGCCACATGGATGTCATTTGTGAGCGCCTCTTTACTCGATAGACATACTAGTTCCTGCAGATGTTCGTCACAAGCCGCCAACTGGAATATCAATGAGTGGAAAATCGACAGCGTGGACAGACTGCTGCTGTATTTGTAACTGAGGAATGCGTAGATAACCTTGCCAATCTTCTGTGACTCTGTGATCACCGCAGTAGATAGAAGTGTCTTCCCTTTGCGTTCATCTGTGTTAGTAGACAAGGTTCAAGAAACTTATGCGCGAACGGGCTCACTCACCTGCTCCGGGGATGCCCTGCAACCACAATACCTTGTCGACATGAATTTTGGTATCAAGCCACTTCTTGAAAACCGTGTCCTTGATCAACCATTTTTCAGTCCCAGGGCAGAACTCACCTCGCAGACGGTACAGCTCGTGTCCATATGCCCTGGGAGACATGTTGTTGGCAATCGTGTTATATTCAATTTGCCGAAGAGATTTTTCTTTCTTGTCGAAATCTTCAAACATTCTAAGTCGAGCGTTATGGGCGTCTTGGATGTGCTGTAGCAGGGTTTCTTTCCTTAGCAATAGCGTATGCTGTTGGATTTGTGCTTCGACAATCTTGATCTTCTCGCGTTGCGTAGGCCACATCGCTCCGAAGACGAGTCGCCACCCTGCAAGTCTGTGTCAGCGGTTCTGCCACCGACGTCAAGAAGTTTTCAGAGCACACACTCGTCTTACTGAAGAATTTCAGGGCGATGAAATAGAAATCGAGGACATCACGAAAGAAGAGAACGTGGACCTATTTGATGAGTGCATTCTCCTTGAAGAGCGATCCAACTGCCTTGAATTCTGGTAGAAGCTTGCCAACTTCTGCTGCGGTATTGATGATAGCATCGAATGAGCTCTTGAGACAGTCAGTCCATTGTAACAATAGCTTGATTGGGCCCCATATGAGACTAAGTACATCCTGTTTCGACTGTACGAAGACTTCGATGACAGCGGTGTACTCTTTGAGGCCATTCAAGAAAGGTTCGAGCTTCGAAAGATGGCGCAGATGCCCATTTTTTGCCTGCTCTTTCTGGAGAGCGTCTGTGGCATCGTAAACCTCGTCAATGGTTTTTGTCTTAGAGATCTCCTCGATCAATGCGTTGTCTCCCGGGTTTGCCTTGAAGTCACGAATCGCGTTGTGGAAACCTGCTTGGACTGGATCGAATTGCGCCGACATCGTCGACATGGGGATTTCCGAGGATTTTCATTACCCGATGCAAAATCAACAAGATGGTCAACAAGTGTGAGCGTCCTCCGTAGAGGCATGGTGGAAGAGAACTCGGAAAGGATCAGGCTGAAGGGTACTTGCGCATTCGAGAAACTGCTTGAGAGAATCAGGCGACATGGCGGGGGCCCAGCAGCTGCAGCTGCATGAGGGCCCAAATCTCCAGCCCAATCAGGTTTCCTGCGAAATGAATGTATGCAAGCAGTTCGCACATGCCCCTTATGGGAGTTGCAAGGCAGAATCGCGGCACCTCTGGCGCATTCGCATCCCCATCATTCAAGTTTGGAACAGATGAATCAACATTCTCCAGAGGTCTGCGGGTGGCGTCTCCCGGATGAACAGGGTAAAAAAGTGCAGCCCACTCGCATCCATGGACAGGTGGCGCCCTGTCGCCCGCACTTGGACAGGCGAGGTTCTGTAGAGTGTTCGAATCCAGACTCTGGTTCGCACTCCCATAACGGTGGCCTGTTCCACTCAAAACAGCTCGGGGAACGTTTGCAATAAATACGGCGAGACTCTTTTCTACCATACGGTACAGATAGTATCCAGCATCCCAACCGCCAACCCGGCGAGCAGATACCTTACAGCAGGCCGGAGTTCAACAACAGCAGTAGCAGCACTGCTGTGTCCCTGACCCTCTGCGAACCCATTTTGGTGTCCACCGAGATATTCCGCTCCAACGCTGGTCAGTTTCCCACTCCCATCGAGCATACTCACCCCGTCTCCAGTCCACTCGTTCGCGTCGTCGGACCTGAACGTGCCAAACCAACTGTATCTTTCCACATAGCCCAGTCCGTCGAGGTAAGGCAGGGTCTCGTTCATCATTGCGAGAGTGGTCTCGTCGTCGGCGGCGGGGATGGCGAACTCGGTTAGCCAGATTTTCTTGTTCGGGTAGAGCTCGTGGATCTGGCGCAACCAGGACGCGAGGGATGGGAAGGGTCCGTAGAAGTGCGATGCTATGAAGTCGAACTCACAGCCGTGGGTTGAGTTGAGGCGGTAGCATGAGGTGTTGAACTTGGCGAGCCAGGTTAGACCGGCTTCTGAGCCCGATGTTGCGGGTCTAGATGTGGAGGATCGTCAGATTTCATTCTATACGCTGCCCTTTGGACTTATGTGCTGGTCTTCTCCCACCAATGGTGCGGCGGACACATGCGCCATGTTGAGGCTTCAGTTCCTACTTACAGGCTCAGCTTCAAACCATACGGCTCCTCTCTTAAGGGTGCCAGCGTATCCAGATACGCTTTGGCAGCATCGTTGGGCAGAGTGTTCGTGCCACCGTCAGCTGTGTCGATATCGGGCTCATTGAACGTGAGGATGTGGCTAACGCCAGACAGCGATTTGATTGTGTCGACGTCGTCTTCTGCATTCGACGCACCATGGACCATGGGGACGAATTCCATGGCGTTGAAGAGCGAGTCCGTCGGCCATGGTGAGTAATTATAGTACCACGTCAACGGCGATCCGGATTCGGTGAAGATCGAATCGTCGTGGGACGAGTGTGAGGTGGATATATATATCAGGCCGCGCTTTGGGTACGTTGAGTTTGTAGAGGCGAAGGCAGTGGCGCTGAAGAAGATGACTAGGGTAAGGAAGACGGTGGGCCAGAAGGAGAGGCTTGACAGCACCATGGCTAGAAAGGCTCGACTATGAAGCAGGGGTTTCTGGTGCAATGCCTCTCCTCTCCCTCGTTGAGTCTTCCGGCCAGGTTCGAAGATGACGTGGGTCAAGTATATGTGTAAGTCGCTGCAGATGTAACAACTCGCTTCGCTGTACAAGCCAAGGCAAGACAAGGACTTGCTTGAGAGGGGTATCATCAATTATTCGCGTTGTGTGGGAACGAAAGATATGGTAACGATGGTTCGCAAACGCCAGGTGAGTTGGTGGTTACTTGGTGGACAAGACTCTTGTACTGGCTATCTTTCGGCGAGCTCGAGGTTTAGATCGATATATACTGAACGTCGGGTGCCTCTTGGCCTGGTCATCACCATATGCTCATCTTGCATAGAACGATCATCAGTGGGAAGTAATCGGCAAGTGCCGAGCCACCAGCCACGAAACTTGACGCTGTGGTCGCGGTAGTAACCAGGAGTAACTTCGCGCAAGTGGGATAAAGCAGATCTAGAGAATGATCAGTAGGGCTATTCCTTGGTACACACCTTGTCTGCCAACTTGGACTTGTAAGGTGGTACTGGTGGGTGGATAGGCCGCAGCATGGAAGTTGGTGTTTTGGTGTTGACGTCAATGGCTGTGATAAGATAGAAAAACCCTCTGAATGCACAGCCACAACAGACAGGGATTCTGCAGCCTTGTCCGACGATCACAATGCATAAAGTGAATGGGCGCGCTTGGTGCTGGCAAGCATTGACCCGAAGGGCTTCATCGATTTCAGTCTCGCTTCTCGTTCGACTATGTCTATTGCAGTCTGCTTGGCCATGGCCGCCAATATCCCCTGTGCAGAAGCGGGGATACTGTCGTTGACACGAGTTATCTTGTTGACAAGCCACGTACATCTGCTGCGAAATATATCATCTGCAGTCTTATTCATAGCCTCCTCGACCCAGCAACTCGGAAACGGAGCCTAGAAGCAAAAGACTTGGTCTTCCAGCTTACTGACGGGTCGAGCCTTCTGGTATCCGAGGCTTTCTGTCGCCTTCTTCATAGCACTGACCATAGGGGGAGGCCCGCAGATCAGGATCTTCATGTCTGCTGCTGGAGGAGGTAGTTTCTCCTTGATCATGTCTGGAGTGACGAAACCAACACCGCCAGTCCAGCCCGTAGGTGGGTTGTTCAGGACATAATACACATTAAAGTCTGGGTCTTCCCTATCCAGAGCATCGAGCTGTTCTTTGAGAAGGATATCATCAGGATTAACGTTAGCGAAAATCAAGTCAACCTTGGTGGTGTCGTTGCCTCCATTTCTAGGTCGCCCACGGTTGATGGCTCGGATGATTTGAAGCATAGGAGTAATGCCAGTACCACCAGCAATCATACCAATGCGCTTGCAAAGATTCGGAGTGTAGACCATGGCTCCCTTTGGTCCCCGTACCTTCATGGTATCACCAATCTTCAAGGTGGCCATGTGCGCGCTGATGTTTCCCTGAGGATATGCCTTGATCAGGAGCTCAAACCAACCCTGGTCTTCGTCTGAAGAGATGGGAGTGTATGACCGCACCACCTCCTTTTCAGCACCCTTGGGCGTCGCAGCGAGGGACATGTGCTGCCCGATGGGAAGACCAAGAATGTCGGTGGGCTTGGGAAGACCGAATCGGTAGATGGCGACATTGTGAGAGGTCTTCTTGATGTCGATGAGAGGGAATTCTTGGAAGGTGTCCGGCTTGAGGATCTTTCGTGACGAGGGCGCTGGGAAGGAGTTAGCGAGAGTGTCAGGCCACTGGAACTTGGGGGTTACTCACCACCACCGGCGAAGAACTTGTAGCCCACGAAGACCGCAGCGAGAGCAGCAGCAATAGCGGCTGCGACAGGAACCCACGACATCTCTGGTTCAGTGACTTTGGCGAACAAAAAGACCGGAAACTGGTAGATCTTTTAGAAAGTGTCCCTGATCTAACTTAACTCTGGTGAGGGTGGCAGCAGGGTGTTGACGTGGAGCTATTCTTACCTCGTTATTGTACTTGTGTTCGCCAACCGCCCTGCTTGCTCCGTACCTGGGGCCTACACACACCTGCAGAATAACACCGGGAGTCTGGTCAGAGTGGTGTCTGCTTGGGTCGCTGGGGTGGGAAACAAAAAAATATATCGGCGTTGGGGAAGTTCGCAGCGAGAAACGGAGGGCAGAAGAGAGGAACGAGGAACGTGGGGCTTGTGGCCGCTACTCGCATCTGTTCTCGCCGCGCCGCGCTTCAATTTCGCTCGTCGGACTTCGTCGTGTCGAGTGCAGAATAATCTTTGCCCTTTTCATCCGTTCTTCGGGATCTTGTGCTTGGTTCTGGTCATTGAGTGCGGGGCCTTTCCGAACCCACGGAAAGCCCATCCCCATCTTTGGTCAAAGCGTCCGGTGAACATTGCCTGTTCCTGAAAGTACGAGCTCGAGCTCGGGTAGGGATCGGAAAGGGAGGCTATTATCATGACTACAGACAGCACTGATACTCCTGTTCCATTTGCCTTGACGGCTCTTGATAGAGAGATCCTGTCTATGAGCAACGATGAATTCTCTCCCCACACATGGGAGGAAATCAAACAGATTATTGGTATGATCTAATGTAACAATACGTTTCATATCTGCGTGACTGTTGACACTCTAAAAATGTGTAGCTGAGAACAATCTTCATCTATTCAAAAGATGGCCTTCCGATCTGAGGCGATACATCAAATGGTCGGCTGAGACCAAGGCCGCATATGGGAGTATCCCAATTTTCGTCATGAGAGAGAGACTCAGATGGACACCGTTGGCTTCGTCGACTGCTAAAACTGGACCCGAGTTTGCGGTGGAAGATCCGACCCCCTTCGCTCACGAAGACGACTACAAAATCCTGATCAACGATTGGCCTTACGGACTTGATGAAGGCATTCGGCACATCATAGTCTGGCTGAAGACCAGATTGGAGTCGGAGCCCACCAAAGGCGATATGACTCCAAAGTCACGGCAGCAAGTTGAAGAATTCATACAAACCAAATTCGTGAACCGAGTCAAGGATTTGCCTGGCGAGGAGGAGAAAGTCGTGTGGTTCAAGAATTGGACGGCCTTGCAATCTGTCCCGGGTATGGAGCATGTTCATGTCCTTGTAAGAGGAGTACCAGATCTTGTCGTTGCAGAATGGACTGGTGGTGTACAGCCGTTAAATGTCGAGACCTAAACATTACTCTTCTGATCAAAACACAGTAACCTAGACGGTGAGGCAATCGCAACGAAGATTTCGTCAGCGCAATGACATTTTGATAGCTGTCCTCTTATTGTCCCGTCTTTCGAACGTCGGCCCAGATGTCGTCGAATATTTGGAAGACGGCTGTGACACCTTTCAAGGTGCTTTCGTCAATTTCCATGAATCCGTACCGCTGCTGGATCTTGTCAGGATGCCATCTTACCCGCTCCGCTTTGAGGGCATTAGCAAGAGGGTCTCCGGTATTCTCGTCCGACTCTAGGCTGGCCGTTCCTTTCCTGACAAAACGCTCAATCTCGTCTCGGTGGACATCTTTGCGCTTACCCGATTCAACCGGCCACGCTATTTTGTTGCGGAGAAAGACTTGCTCTGTATCTTCCTCGGGCTCTGGACGGTTCTGCGCCAATGCCTGCAGCTCATTCCACCGCTTCAAATAGTCCTGCCACAAGGCCTGCCATCGTCTACGGTCTTTTCGTCTTTCGCCGCGGCGAAGACTGGCCCCAACTTGGGCGTCGAATATGTAGTCATCGTGCTGGGCTTGCCTCTGCTTGTTCCTTTTGTTCTCTTCCTCGCGTATCCGCTGCTTTTCTTCTTCCCGCTCTCTTCTCTTCTCTTCTTTGGCAGCTTCTATTCCTTCCCAGCTCTTCTCCCACATTTTCCGACGGACAAACTGCGCGTATTCCTCATCGGTCATGCGTTCCAACTCGCCAGTCTCTTCATCTTCGTAGGTGTTCGGGTAATCGTGAATGGGCTGTCCATATACCCCCTCCCAGAATGCTGCGCCTTCATCGTCTCCAAGCGCATCGAAGAGTGACTCGCGAAAGGCTTGGTCTGCAGGCAAGGAATTCAACGAGTGAGAGTGTGCGGGTATGTGGTCGGGGGAACGCTTAGAGGACTTGCGACGTCTCTCGCCAGCGTGAGATGATTCATGGTGTCTCCTGCGCTTGTGCCTTCTCAGATTGTCCTCTTCACGGACATCATTCTCCCTTTTCGACTTGAATCGGAAGCGCTTAGATTGGGGTTCGTGGCTATCGTCATCCTTCGCACTTTGAGGCTCTATCGAAGCCTTGGGCTCCTCGGACATTGCTGGCAGAGAAGTTCAGACATCATATCTGGTGGAGGAAAATTGTACAGTGTGTACTGTGGTAGTAGCGAGGTGCTTTGAATCCTGCGAGGCTGGGTTCAAGTAGTTGGAGGCGAAGAAGCCGCAGAACAGGGCAAGGCTGTGACGGCAAAAAGATTGTCCCGGTTCGCCACGCCAAGACATCAACTTTTCAATTGGCTCATGAGCATCGTGCAGGAAGAAGATATGACTATGCAAAAAGAATTGTCCTTATGCTCCCACGCGCATTTCCTTCTGTTCATTTTCTTAGACCTCTGCAAACTCTCCCCTCTAGACCATTGAAGCCTCGGTCTCTTTCTGGTGTCTTTTTGAAGTCGGTTCTGCCGAGCAGATCCCAGTCACACTACGACAAGAACTTTGGGACCATCATAAACTTGTCATATTCACCCCATCGACGCTTCTCCACTTGTGCAGCGAGAAAATCCGTCATGGCTTCAGAAATAAGTGAGAAGATCACATCTTTGTCAATAGACGAGATGGCCAAGGCCAAGAACCCCGTCGACTTCTACCGACAACATATTGCAGAGAGGCTAGCTCCCATTGTAAATCGAAAAGATGCCGAAATTATTCCTCTGCTGCAGTGGACGGCTACACTCGACAAGGGAGACCTGATGCTGCCGGTGGCTGCACTGCGGGTCAAAGGCAAACCACCTCAGGATCAAGCCAAAGAAATTGCCGAAGCATTTCCTACTACTGACGACACGCTAGCAACAGCATCTCACAATGGTCCCTTTGTTCAGTTTTTCTACAAACCAGAACACTTGATCAGAACGGTGATACCTGAGATCCTCACAAGTAGGAAAGCATACGGCACCAACCCGACATCTGGCCTCAAAGATCCATCGGATCCCTCCAAGGGCCAAAAACGGGTCATTGTGGAATTCTCGTCACCAAACATTGCCAAAGAATTCCACGCAGGTCATCTTCGAAGCACGATTATTGGAGGGTTTCTCGCCAAGCTATACAAGATCATGGGCTGGGAGGTTATCAAGATGAATTACCTTGGTGACTGGGGGAAGCAATACGGTCTTCTGGCCAACGGTTTCAAGCAGTTTGGAAGCCAAGAAGAACTAGACAAGAATTCGATCCAGCATCTGTTCCAAGTCTACGTGAAGATAAGCAAGATCAAGAGTGAACAAGATGAGCCTATCGATGCACTCAAGAAGGAAATCAGGGAGAAGAAGGCCAAAGGAGAGGATGTCACAGGCCTAGAAGAGAAGCTAGCTCCACTGGTCGAAGCCAGTGAAGACGAAAAAGCACGAAAATACTTCAAGAGCATGGAAGATGGGGATCCAGAGCCACTTGCCCTGTGGCAAAAGTTCCGCGATATGAGCATCGAAAAATACAAGAGGACGTATGCGCGGCTGAATATTGAATTCGACGTCTACTCCGGTGAATCACAGGTCAAGGCAGAAACCATCAAGAAGGTGCTCGACAATCTTATGGCCAAGAAAATTGCCGAAGAATCGGACGGTGCGCTTCTGGTCGATTTCTCCAAGTACGGAGCAAAGAAATTGAACAAAGCGATCATCGTTCGAAGAGATGGCACTCCGCTATATCTGACGCGAGATCTGGCAGCGATCCTAGAACGATACGACAAGTACCACTTCGACAAGATGATCTACGTTGTGGCGGATCAACAAAATGAACACATGGCTCAAGTTTTCAAGACTACAGAACTTGGTGGCTACAAAGAGGTTGCGGAGAAGTGTGAGCACATTTCCTTTGGCATGGTCAAGGGTATGAGCACTCGACGGGGCACAGTCAAGTTCTTGGACGACATCATCCAGACGGTCAAAGAAACCATGCTCGAGGTCATGCAGAAGAACGAGAAGAAGTACGAACAGCTGGACGATCCGGAAGCTGTGGCCGATATCCTGGCTATCACTGCCATCATGGTGCAGGATTTGACAGGCAAAGTCCGCAATGGCTACGAATTCAACATCAACCAGATGACAGCGTTCGAAGGAGACACGGGTCCATACCTGCAGTATGCCCATGCACGACTGTGCTCGATCGAACGGAGAGCCAATGCGGATCTGACTGCCCTGAGCTCTGCCGACCTGTCGTTGCTGAAGGAAGCTCATGCTATCAACTTGGCCCGGTCGTTGGCGCAATATCCTGACGTGGTCCTCAACACGCTCAAGACTCGTGAGCCAGCAACGCTATTGACGTATCTGTTCAAAATGGCTCACGCTCTGAGTTCAAGTTATGATCATCTGCAAGTTGTGGGAAGCGAGGCCGAATTGCAGAAGGCTCGATTGGCGCTGTACGAGGCTGCCCGTCAGGTTTTGTGGAATGGCATGACCTTGCTCGGCCTAACACCAGTGCAGCGAATGTAACACGGCGGCTATCGGCAGGTAGGATGAGGTGACGGGTTGATCCGACCAGGGGTGTTTGAGCATTTTGAGCGGGAATATTCGGAACGCTATTACTGGCGAAAGTGACTTGCGATTACGAGAATCTTGGGGTTCGGGCTCTGGGTCGAGAAGAAAGCCCACAACGAGGGTACAACTTGTAGACTGACGGCGGATCAGATTTTCTCCGGGGCGATGAGACAGTTGCAGCGATCAACAAGGATCTAACCTAACACTCTTATGATGGTGACCAGGTCCAGCTCCAGCGGATGAGGCGATTCCTTGTTCTTTAAGATGCTGATGTGTGTTCATGCAACTGTACAGACTAAGCACTTTTAGTCAGGGCAGGGAAGGCTGTTCACGTCACAGTGCGTTGGGCACCGATATTGTTTCGAGCTCCTGGGACATACGGGACCTGAGATTCTTCGTGTGCTGAATCTGCGGATCATGATCATGGACCTCGACGATGGGATGAACGTGTCTGCACGCTAACATGGTCTTGGAAACTCCATGTCTACTATACCTCACTGGACGAAACCTGCACAGTCTACTACGTCCAAGGCCAGCCACAGACAAGCAGGCTGCACCTTCTGTGTAACATAGAGCTAGCATAGCATTGAAGCGAATGAAGGATGGGCTCTTCTCATCAGCATCAGCATCACCATCTGCAGGTAGGCTCCCCGCGTTTTCCTCAATCAACAGCTTGCCAACAGCCGTGTCGTACTACAATATCATCCCCTATCGGAGTACAATCCACGTTTCGTGACACCTGAAGTACGCTGAGGGGCCACAATCCCGAGATGAACAATGCAGATGATTTCATTCCATGGACCCTGATTGTCTGCGTCGGTCATCCCTGGCCATGTTGTTGGCCACTATTCTCTAAAAATGAGTGCTGACGCCGCCATGCGAAGGGGCGAAGCAGAACAGGCCAGCAAGATGTGAAGACAAGTTGACGAGCATGCGGTCGCAGGAAGTGGCCATGGCTATTCGTCGAGTGGACTTTAACGACGAAGCTGTGCCTGCAACTGCGTGCGAATTCTCCCTCATCGGGCTTCAATTGGCTTATATCAACCATTCACAAGGCAGCAAGCAACACCAACCCGCACATCACGCAACTAATACAACACCGGTTGGCTCTTGCAACGACTTCTCACGCGCATCAGTTCCCGCTCGCCAATGCCATCCTCGAACCATCCGCAACTTTTGCCAGCCTAGAGAAAGAATCCCCCCTGCCTACTGCACCCTGCTGCTGCCTCCGGCTACCCTGGTCGTCATATCGCAGCCAACCACTTGGTCAACAGGCAGAGACAGGAATTTTTCTCGTCTCTCGTGTCGTGTCTTGTCATTGCTCCCTCTGTCTCGCCTGCCTAGAGCCACGCGTGGTGGGGTTGACAAGAATGACTCGTTGCTAACAATTAAAAGGAAATCAATCGCAGGCGCATTCGGCTCGCTTCCCTCCCCTCTGTTCAGTTGACCATTAACGCTTCCGACATCTTGGTTGAGCATTGCCGTACTTTCCTTTGCACTTTACGCAAATCTCTGCAGCCATCCTTCGTTTTGACACACGCACTCCCGGCGAGCAAATCAAGACTGCACACGACTACCACGTCAGTCAAAAGATCTCGAGCTGCGATAAGCTTCGTCTCGCTCCTTGTCCGCAGCCAAAAGATTACACAAATAGGAGCACAGCGCTGCGCACCAGCGGAAGTGCGCACCTCGACTACGAAGACATTGTCACAGCATCGGATGTGGAACATAGGTGCGGCAACACCAAGCTAAAGCCCAACCCAAACTACGAGCCAGACGCCCGAGGGGATCCAGTGACAAGGTTGGTGAAGAGCCCCATTCAACCGAAATGGCAGCTCTTCAGGACAAGTTGGAATGAACAAACAAAACGAAACAGTCGAAGCAAGTCCACCACATTTAACCCCAGGCTCAGAGCCATTCCTGGAGAGGAGGCATCGCAATCGCTTTCACCGAGGGCCGAAGACGAGCGACACGAGGAATACATTAGGCCCTGACGCCCTTAGGCCCGCCCACCAACCGCCCGGAACGAGCCTCCAGCCACGATCCGCACCTAAAGTGGGCACACCTGTGGCAAAGGAAAATCCGGTCCTTTTTGATTATCAGCCCATCGATTGGGGTCAGGCCTTGGAACGACGGACGACCCCTGTCACTCCACCACGACGACAACCCCCTTCCATCCTCAGAACCATAATCCCGTTCGGACCTTGCTACAAATAGCCTCCCTCACTTCACCCCTTTGATCTTTGCTACCGCGTCCATGCCAGATATTGAACGCCGTCGCCCTCGAGTAGCCACAGTCGAGGATTATGACGAAGATGCTCAAACGACTCTCCCTGGCTCTCGAACTTCTGCCAATGTAGCAATCAAACGATCTGAACAAGAATTGACCGCTAGATCACACGCGCCAAAGTCCCCCAGCAATGGCATCGACTCACGGTACGTTAGTGGAACAGGCTCTCTAGTTGCTGAACCTACTACTATCACACGACGGAAGATGCCAGATCTCAAGCTCGACACTGCCGTCATTCTGGAAAGGGAGCGACAGCCTTACCACATGCCTCATAGCGGCCCAGCGAAGCCTGTCAGCCGCCGTCAGTCTGTGCCTCAGAGCAAAGAACCCATTTCTGATCAGCCGCGACTGGGTAAGGTGAAGCATTTTGTCCACGAGCCTCGCACGTGCTGGGTCTGTGACCAGTATGGCAAACACATCGACATCAAGAAAGAGATGTCTCGAGCATCCAGCGTGGCTCCTCCACCACCATCTCCCAAGGCGATCAGACAGAATGCGCCCCGAAGCGCGAAGGACGATGACGCATTACCCGATAAATCGAGACGAATGTCTTCGTCAAGGCAGCCGAGACCCCTGAGCATGGTCAACCCACCAATTCCTGTTCAGTATGTCAGTCCGGGCATCTACGCGCAGCCTGTTGTTGCTACTTCTGGCTGGGCCACCCCAGTCACCCCTTCACTCCCTTACAATCACGTACCTTACTCGTACGCTCCGACGTCCCCGGTCCCAGGTGCCTCTTTCGCCCCTTTCCAGCATATGCTGCCATTCATAGACAATCCGCCTTCGTCCGAGTTGCACTCCACAAAACCAAGCCGTCGACCAAGCCCTGTCCGAAGAGTAACAACGTACGGCGATCCAGTCATCAGGCAGACCTATGCTGAGCCTGGGGTGATTGGGTTTGAGAGGGTCTCCTCGAAGGAGGACCGACCTGTGCTTTCTTCTCGAAAGTCAGCTCGCACCAGTGATGATGATCGCATCATAATGCCGCCGCCTCCGCCTCCGCAGCCAAAGACGCAACCTGCCGAGGTCGTTCTCGTCCGGAGACCAAGCACCAGAAGGTCGAAAACCTATCACCCCTCAGAAGGACCCCTTCGAGAGCGGCTTTACGAGTCAGATCAATACGACGACGACGATGCCGACTCTCACGAATCGCGACAACCTCCTTCAGCCACGAGAGGACGGCGAGAATCTCACTCCCCATCGCGTCCTCCCACCTCCTATCGCGGGCCATCGGTTGTTGAAGCTCGCGATCGTCCTGCACTACCCAGAAAGTCGGTCTCCTACTCTACGCCCACCACGACGACCAAGGTGGCTTCAAGCAAGGTTGACCCTTTACCGCGCCGGACTACAATGCCAGCTGGGGCCGTGCCACTTGATCAGAAGGAGATCGAGGCTGAGCAATATCAGCAAAGTAGGAGCAAAACCTCAGGCGAACTGACTGCTCAGGCTCTTCGAGACTTGAACAAACGCACTTCTAGCTCGAAGTCAGAAACAGGGAGCAGCTACAGCCACAAAAGTCACCAGTCTTCGTCAAAGGACTCATCCGGTCGTGGCAGAAGTCATACAAGTGGCACTAGGACGAGCATTACCCTACCTGGCGGCCTGAATATGAGTATTCCAGCTGACTACGTGGAGAAAGAAGGCCGGCCGATCAGCTTCAACGTCGGCGGCCTCATTGTTTCAGTCGGCACGGAAGCAAAAGAGGAATCCCGATTCAAAGAGCGGAAAAGTATTGAACGTGCACCCAGTGTGACTAGTCGCACGTCTCGCAAGAGTGTCTCTAGCAATGTCTCCAATCGTGAGCCGAATCAATCCTCCAGGCGTCTTTCTCACATTGAAGACCGGGTTCCGAGCTTAAAATCAAGTCGACAACCCAGCCGAGCCCCAAGCGTCAGTGGACGCAGCTACGAATACACCCGACGGCAGAGCGTCGACTATAGCAAGAATTACGAGGATGCAGTATATGGAGCTTGAAAGGAACAGACTGAATACGTTCTTGCACTTTTGAGTGTGCCGGCTTGTAGTCGCATAGGCGGCCTTTTTGGAATTGCTTCTGTTTTCTGCCCTGTCGTTCTTGTGGAAAGCCTTTTTTGCAGTTGAGCAGGCAACGTCTTGTGCGTTGAAGTCTCATCGGTTCTTTTTTTCACCCAAACCATTGCTCCTTCGGGAGCTGCTATCGATGGCGGTTACGTTGCCGCCGCAACTTTTCGGGTATGGATACTTTGCAGTTTTCTCTTCTTCGACAAAAGAAAATGTCAAAAGCATACTCCCAAAAGTCACTGGTGACTATCAGGAGATCTGGCTGGAGTCTAGTCCACCCTGATCAAGAATGCGGCTGCCCGAGCTGCTTAAAGTATCTCCAGTTTTCTTCGAAATCGGGAAAGCTGATGAGCAGTTCGGGAATGAGTCCAGCGAGCGGGTTTTGTGTCATTGCGAAAAATTGTATCGTTTCTCACATTTGTCAATGGTTGGCCATGTTGGATTCTCTTGCGTATTGATTCTTCGACATTAAGATGCCGTCTAGATGACTAGAGATTGACTCTGCTGGTCATGGTCGGTCTGGAAAGCTGAGTTGTCCGGTCAAACAGTCGGGGTTGCAGGCAGGATATCTGCCTGGGCATAGCAACAGCTACGTTGGTTTTTGTTGCTTCCAGTTATGCTGCCTATTATGAAGCTGCACCCATCCACTGATCGAGGCTTGGAGGTTTATTTCTTGGAGGATACTGTGATGTTTTATTAGTGCTGGATCGTTTACCTGCTGTGATATGACGAGATCATGAAAGGATGCCTACCTGGTATGGAGGAAGATGATATATTCGATGGGGAATCGAAGATAGGGGTCACTATGAGAAACGCAATATAGCGACCAAGGTAGACACAATAGTATAATCAGTGACAATGCCTACACTTCTGAGAAGCATGCTTCTTTGACTGAAATCTGGTATTGCCCACTTCCTCTGATGTGGCCTGAAACGAATCGAACTTTTGTCTATGGGGTATCTCGTAAGTTGTTCGTCATATAAATCATAAGACTTTTCCTCTCATCTCTTCACGCTCGTATCCGGCCTCGGGGCCGAATCATTCTCACCGAAAGTGTATGCCTTCGAGGTTGAAATTGTATAATAGCTTCAAAAAGTCGCCCTCATCGCACATCCGGGCACGTTTATCGCCGAGTTGCGTCTTATCTTCAAGGACCGAGCGGATTTTCTCGCGGACGAGCTCAGAGACTTTGCCTCGCCTTTTCCGGTTGGCACCCTTTGCTGTTTTGGAGGATTGCTGTTGTTGCTGCTGCTGTTCCTTGAAGAATGACGGTAACTCGTCCTCGTCTGCATCGACGTCCATGAACCCATCCCATTCATCGCGGTCTTCGTCTTCTTCCTCGGCATCGACGGCTAGTGTATTCTCGACTTCCATTAACGTCGTCGAGTCTCCGGCTGGGCCGTCTTCGAGAGGGATATCATTCTGGGCGCACCAGGTTCGATAGTTCGTCTCGAGAAGGTTCAATATGCTGGTTGTTCCTAAAAAATTGGCCCGGAGGGTCTTGTTCTTCCGCACAAAGCATATCCGTAGCAGGCCGTCCCACTCTTCATATGAGATATTGGGTCGCGGGTTCTTGGGCACGAGCCGGACGACGCTGCTCTCGACGGCGGGTGGGGGCTTGAAATTGTTCTTGCCGACTTTCATGATATGGTCGATTTTCGCCCACATCTGGGCGTTCACGCTGAGTCGCGAGTACAGTTTATCGCCCGGTTTGGCGAACAAGCGCAGGGCGAATTCGCGCTGAAACATGAGTATACAGACTCGCGGGGACGGGGTGGTTGCGAGTAATTTGAAGACTAGAGGCGAGGAGATTTGGTAGGGCGTGTTGCTGATGCAGACGTCGAAGTAGGGGAGGTCGGTCTTGATCACGTCGCCGAGGACGACGTCGAGGCGTTTGCCCTGCGGTGTGCCCTGGACACGTTTGGTGACTTCGGCGGCCATGCGAGGGTCGAGTTCGACGGCGATGCATTTTTTGGCCTTTTCGAGGATCTTGACCGTCAGGTTGCCGGAGCCGGGACCGACTTCGAGGACTATGTCGGATTGTTTAAGGTCAGCTTTGTCGACGATCGCAGTAGCCACGCCGGGGTTCTTGAGGACGTGCTGGCCTATGTCTGTGTTCATCTTGAAGATGGCGTTCGAGGCCGAGGAGGAAGAGGGTTTTGTGTAGGGTGAGGAAGAGGCGTTGGGCACCCCGCCGGGGAGCTTCTTGTTGGCTTTTGGCATGCTGGAGGACGTTGATTGAGGTAGGGAGAGGATGAGAGGGTATTTTGGGAGTTGAAGCAGCCTGGAGGCGGCTCAGCAGAGGTGTGTAGAGTCGAGGGGCGGAGGACTGGTCTTGCTGGGGAACTTTTTTGAACTTTTTGGCGGTGAAAGTTGAGAGCGGCAGAATCTTTTACGATGGAGACCGCAGCAGATCGTGGGGAAATGGATGCCTTCGGATTTTTGATCTACCACAGTACGCCAACTGCTTTTCTTCCAGGTCGGTTACTCCATACGGTACTTTCAGAGTACCTCAGAGTATTCTTCCCAATTGATGACTTTATTTCCAACAGTCCGCCAGTACTGACACGCCCATCATGGCGTCGCGACGAGATTTCCTAAGTCAGGCGGCCCCGGAAAATTATGTCGCAGGTCTGGGACGAGGCGCGACCGGCTTCACAACTCGATCCGATCTTGGTCCTGCTCGAGAAGGGCCTAGCGCAGAACAGATACAGGAAGCACTCGCGAAGAGAGCGGCACAGTTGGGCGCCGCGCCTCCAACAGCCTACGGTGCCACCGGCAAGAAGCCAGAAGAACAAGAAGAGGACGATGAGCGGTTCCAAGATCCCGACAACGAGACCGGGCTGTTCGCCTTCGGACACTACGACAGAGATGATGATGAGGCGGACAGAATATACCAGGAAGTTGAAGAGAAGATGGAAAGACGGCGGAAAGCACAAAGGTTAGTACACTCCCATTCCATTGTTCCTGCCCTTCCTCGTTCTGTCAAAGAAGCCTGTGGTTTATCTTTTCCACTTTGGGATGAACAGATTACCGACGTAAATCCTTCGCGGTCCTCTAGGGAAGCACGAGAACGAGAAGAAATCGAAGAATACAATCGAAAGAACCCCAATATATCGGAACAATTCGCAGACCTAAAGAGACCTCTAGCCACGATAACCGATGATGAATGGGCAAACCTACCGGATCCTGGCGATCTGACGGGCAAGAACCGAAGATCGAAACAGAACCTGAGGCAACGGTTCTACGCCGTTCCCGACAGTGTATTGGCCGGCGCGAGGGATTCGACGGAACTTCAAACGACTGTTCAAGATGAAGGGGCGGACCCTGGTGTAAGTGCCGACAACAGAGATGGGACGATGACGAACTTCGCGGCTATTGGTGTTGCAAGAGACAAAGTCCTCAAAGCCAGGTTGGATCGAGCTGCGCAGGCAGATGCGGGAACGGGATCAGCAACGGCGATTGACACCAAAGGATACTTGACCAGCCTCAACACTGCAGAATTCAAGGCTTCAGAACTAGCGGTCGGAGACGTCAAGCGGGTCAGAGTCTTGTTGGAGTCAGTAATCAAGACAAATCCTAAGCATGCTCCTGGTTGGATTGCTATTGCACGGTTGGACGAATTAGCTGGAAAGATCGTGTCCGCCCGGAAACTCATAGCTCAAGGCTGTGAGCAATGTCCCAAGAGCGAAGATGCCTGGCTGGAGAATATCCGAATGAATGACAACCACAATGCGAAGATTGTTGCTGCCAACGCAATCAAGAACAATGAGCGCTCGACGAGGTTGTGGATCGAAGCTATGAAGCTGGAATCGGAACCTCGAGCAAAGAAGCGAGTCTTACGACAAGCAATCGATCATATTCCTCAATCTGTTGCCATCTGGAAGGAAGCAGTCAACCTGGAAGAAGATCCGGAAGACGCAAAGTTACTGCTTGCCAAAGCCACCGAGATCATCCCTTTGTCTGTCGAATTATGGCTTGCCCTGGCTAGACTAGAAACTCCCGAAAATGCACAAGCGGTCCTCAATAAAGCCAGGAAGGCTGTACCGACAAGTCACGAAATCTGGATCGCTGCAGCACGATTACAAGAACAGATTGGCAATGCGACCAAGGTCAATATCATGAATCGTGCGGTCAAGGCGCTTGTCAAGGAAGGTGCTATGCTCAAGCGTGAGGAATGGATCGCCGAAGCCGAGAAGTGCGAAGCAGAGGGTGCTGTATTGACCTGCGGCGCCATCATTCGAGAGACACTTGGATACGGTCTTGATGAGGACGACGATCGGAAAGAAATATTCAAGGACGATGCAAAGGCTAGTATGAGCCGAGAACGGTTTGAAACAGCTCGAGCTATATATGCATATGCTTTGCGTATCTTTCCCACTAGCACATCGTTATGGCTCGAAGCTGCTGATCTTGAGAGACATCACGGTACCAAAGAAGCGCTCTGGCAAGTCTTGGAGAAAGCTGTCGAGGCTTGCCCACAGTCTGAAAACTTTTGGCTACAGCTTGCTCGAGAGAAGTGGTATGCTGGGAACGTCGACGATGCTCGTCGCGTGCTCGGCAGAGCCTTCAATCAGAATCCTAAGTCCGAAGAAATTTGGCTTGCAGCTGTCAAACTGGAAGCAGACGCCAAACAGGTCGATCAGGCCAGGGATCTTCTTGCCACCGCACGACAAGAAGCCGCCACTGAGCGTGTCTGGTACAAGAGTGCCGCATACGAGCGTCAACTGGGTAATATTGATGTGGCGCTTGATTTGGTCCTCCAAGGTCTTACTTCTACCGTGGTCGACAAGAAAGAGACACGCTTCCCTCGCAGTGCCAAGCTATGGATGATCAAAGGTCAAATCTACGAGGACAAAGGTATGATACCTCAAGCTCGAGAGGCATATTCTCAGGGTACGAGGGCTTGTCCAAAATCAGTCCCTCTATGGCTTCTTGCTTCACGACTCGAAGAGAAAGCAGGCATCATCATCAAAGCGAGATCAGTCCTTGACAGGGCGCGACTGCAAAATCCGAAGAATCCGGAATTGTGGGTGGAGAGTATCCGAGTTGAGCTGCACGCCAAGCCACCGAATGTTCAACAAGCGAAGATATTAATGTCCAAAGCACTACAAGAATGTCCCAAATCAGGCCTGCTATTGTCGGAGAACATCTGGAGTCTACAACCTAGAACTCAACGCAAGCCATTGGCATTAGAGGCGATCAAAGCTGTCGACAATGACCCGATTCTATTCGTCACCATCGCGCGAATATTCTGGAGCGAGCGGAGATTGGACAAGGCTATGAGCTGGTTTGAGAAGGCCATTGTGCTCGATCCCGATCTGGGAGACACGTGGGCGTGGTATTTGAAGTTTGTGATGCAACATGGTACTGATGTAAGTATACCCGGTACCCCGGTGCAAAGTCACAGTGCAAGACTAATACTGTCCCAGGAGAAACGTGAAGACGTCATATCGAAGTGCGTATCTGCCGAGCCCAAGCATGGTGAAGTCTGGCAGAGAGTGCGGAAGGATCCTAAGAATGCGTATCTGAGCACAAAGGAGGTCCTGATGGAGGTGATGAAGCAGCTGGAAACCAAGGATGTTATTGCTTAGAGGGATACTGAGGAGCACAAACCTGGTCCGGCAGCCCGGTATCCAGCCACTGAAATCAATAGCGTGTGATCGATCAGACTAAATATCCTGGTTGAGTGGTGTCTTATACCCGACAAGGCTGTGCGAGGCTGCGGACTTGTCCACGTGACTAAGATGTGTCATCATCACGTGGTTTATTCTGGCCTCTGCCTCGGCGCTGACTGCCGATAAATGGAGTCTGCCTGCGCCTCCTCTTTTTCTTTCACTTTCCATCACTGGGAGCCTCACTCGTCCATCACTGTTCGTCTCATTCCATCTCTTCGCTATTCACCGACTTTGCTGCCTATTGTGCCCCGTGAAAGGACTCACGATTCAGTTGCTCGGGCACCTCTTTGTAATCATTCGTTCCTTATTGCCGCAAACGGCGGAGTGGGGTGATTAACAGATTCAGCTATCAATCGGTACCGCTTTTGTGAATCATCTGTGAACACACTGTGTTTGCTCTCATTTCTCGGGGTTTCTGTGAGGGAAAGGGTTTTATTGTTTCAAGAATCCAATAGCATTGGGAAAGGTTGCAGACTGTCTTTCGTTCTGGGAGCCGCAGATCGATCGGGTAGTTGGTGCAAGAACTGCTGGTGCGAATTGTACAGAATCTCACCTGAGTTGGAAGCAGCGCTCCTCCGAGAACTGAACTATTACTTGTTTACCTTGTCAATATCATCTCCCTTTGCCCTGGCTATTTTTGACTTCTTGTCCCTGGAACAGAGTCATAGCACTTGCGCCACAAAGTTCACCATCAGCTTGACCTAACAAATCTCACGACTGGTATCGACTTCATCCCTCGCCACTGGGCCTTGCCGCCATGGCGTCCTATGTGTATTTCAAGTTCAAATCACAGAAAGAACCTCAACGTGTAACAATTGATGGCCCACACACGGATGTCTGGAACCTCAAACGTGAAATCATCAACATCTCTCGCTTAGGAGACGGTACCGACTTTGACCTCAAGGTCTACAAGGAAAACAGCAATGAAGGTAAGACTGTACGATGCCGGGTCTTTGTAGCATGACTAACACCTGCATAGAATACACCGACGACACCGAGATCATCCCCAAAGATTCGACCGTCCTGGCTCGAAGACTACCTGCCTCAGCCCCTGGAAAAGGTCGTGCCGCTCGTTATGTCTCCGGAAAACCGCCCATCAGTGCCAAACCCTCTACAAATGCGTCAAATCGGGCTGTGAAGAGGGTGGATCTGGATAAAGCAATGACAGAAGAAGAGAGGCTGAAAGCAATGTTGCAATTCACCGATGCCCAATGGCAGCAGAAGCAAGAGGAGATGTCGCACGAGGCTCGAGTTCCCATGACAGGAAAGCCATTCACCAAGAAAGCCAATGTCCCGGAGGGTGAGCCTCCTCACGGCTACATTTGTTATCGTTGTGGCAAGAAAGGTAAGCACTTCTCATCCCTGTATGAAACAGAACTGGACTAACCTCACATTAGGCCACTGGATTCAGGCATGTCCGACAAACGACGATGTCAATTACGACAACAAGAACCGTATCAAGCGCACAACTGGCATTCCACGATCAATGCTCAAAAAGATTGATCAGTCGGACGTCGACAAGCTGGATGATGCTGACAGACAAAAACTTATGGTGAATGCTGAAGGAGAATATGTCTTTGCGCAAGCAGACGAAAAGGCATGGAAAAAGCATCTGGAACTAGTCAAGGCTGCAGAAGCGGCCGGAAAGAAGGTACAAGATGGCGACAAGGAGCTCCGAGATCGAGGCCTGGAATGCCCGATTGACAAGCGCTTGTTTGTAGACCCAATGAAGACACCTTGTTGTGGGAAGACATATTGTCACGATTGTATTGAAAATGCATTGCTTGAGAATGATCTCACATGCCCGGGCTGTGAGACTGAAAATATCAGTCTCGAACGTCTGGAGCCTGACGAGGAGATGAAGACAAAGATCAAGGAGTATGAAGCAGACAAGGCCAATGAGAAACAACGATCTAGAAGTCCCACTGCCACGGCAGAGTCAGCAAAGGAAAACGACTCGGCTGCTGGGTCGAGACCAAGCTCGCGAGACGGCAATGGCTCGCCAGCGTCATCAGCGGGACAGTCTAGGAAACGCAGCGCAAGTGAAGTTGAAGAATCCAACACGCCGGGTAACCTTGACGTTCCAGCGATGAAGCGCCAGAAATCTGGGGACGCAGTAGCATCGTTGACATCAAACCCAGAAGCCGAGGTACAGAAGGATGGTGACGAGCAAGTCGCGCCCCCTCACGTTCAGACCGACTTTCCTGCCAACATGATGCCTCCTGATCTTTCACAGATGCAAAATGGCATGAACATGCCTATGATGCCCGGCTTCAACCCCTTCATGATGAATCCAATGAGCATGAACATGGGCATGGGTATGGGTATGGGCATAGGCATGCCCGGGATGAACTTTATGAATCCGAGTCTCAACATGATGAACGGGATGAACGGCATGAACGGCATGAGTGGGATGAATATGTTTCCCCAGGGGAATATGAACGGTATGGGTGGCGGCTTTGGTGGGAATCAGCAGAATTGGAACAACACGAATCAGAATCAAGGTCCCAGCCAAGGACAGAATTGGAAGAATCGGGGCGGCTTCAAGCAGCGCGGCGGTTTCCATCACCAACACCAAGAGCAAAAACAGCCGCCAACACAGCCTGCTGGCATGGCGGGTGTGCCAACGGGTCCGAAGGCGATGGGTCAGACGCAGCCGCAGAATTTCTATCCGCCTACAGGCCCGGCCGGCGCCAAATTCTCGAACCAGCAGCGGCATGTGGGCAATGAAGAGGATAATGCATATATGCGGCAGCCGGTGAATCCTCATCGGCACCAAAATCGACAGAAACGGGCAAGGCAGGCCGATTATAGGGAGCTGTAATCGAGAGCAGGGAAGTGACCAGACGAGAAGAGACGATAGGCGTGGATATGGTTGTGGTGTAGCAAGGAAGGGCATGAATTTTGCGGCGACTGGATGACTTGGATGATGCAGTAATGCAATCTTGCCTCGGAGATTGGGGCATTGTCGCTGTCTAACTTAGCTTAGTACCAGACAGCTAGCATTCTACACAGTACGTTGAATGCATTCTACCACGCCTCTGTGCGGGTGGTTCAGACCATGATCAAAGGAAATTACAGGATAAAGCTCTTATCCTCGTGTCTATGAAAGTGTTTAATTCGTTCCGTAGTCTCTTCTAAGCTCTTGTCTTCTACGTGTCCACACTTCGTGATTTTCGGAGTGCTGGATGTGAGGCTCGGCCTCGTCCGGCCTGGACGACCTCTCAACTCTCGAGTAAACTGAGTTACAGCATCTTCATGAGCGAACATGAGCATGTGGATTGTCGCGTTGAAGGACAAGGCCGGCCACAGTTGTCATTTTCTCAGCCACCTTTTCTCCGACGCAGACGCTGTCAAGGATCCTCGTCCTTGTCGCCTTCCCCAGTTACGTCATGACTCTGCAGCAGATCGATTCTCGAGTAGGAGGAGATGCTAGTCAGGTACCAGAGTACATGAGGAGCCTGGCTGGCGCAATTGTTGATTTCATTTTGCTTTTCTTCTCTCCCTTCTTTTCTCACTGTTGCGGCTTTCCTTCTGACCGGTCGTAATGGCTCCAAAGAAACTACACCCCAAGGAGGACGCTGACTTACATTCCGACCCTAAGCAAGAGAAGGGGACTAAAGAAGCGAACGAGATGCTGAAAAGGAGAACAACAACGCACAGGAAGAACCCGAACCATATAAAAGCAGGAGGAAGAAGCCCATGCAGGACAAAAGCGCAAAGACGCTCCGACTGACGAAAACAAGCGTTAATCGAACAAGGCGCCACGACAAGGCTCGCGCACTTCATCTCGTACAACGGCAAACCCTGCTACGCCCAAGCAGTTGCTGAACTTCTTGCTTTCGGCCGAGGCTCTGCCGTACTGTTTCTCCCAAGATGAGCTCGAAGCAGCTAAGAAGTCGGCGAAGTTGAAATGTTATTCGCTCACGTCTCCAACGAGCTTCACGCCATTTGAGCACCTGATTTGCGCACACCTGCTGAGCAAGCCGCTGAGCCACGTCCTCGGGATGCGGAGTATCAGGACTTTGTTGAATGAGCCGCACAGCTTTTCGACGCCCGAGGCCATAATCGAGGCAGGGGAGAAAAGAGTGTGGGAGGCGCTCGAGGACGCGAGGACATCGACAGACGACGGCGAGTTACATCTTCGCGACGGCGGAGAGCTATGCGGACAGTGAGATCATGTTTGCCTTGGCTGAGAAGGCGAATGATGAAGGGTCCGCGGGCGTGATGGCGTATATCAAGAATACGGTGCCAGTGCTGGGGAATGTTGGTGGTGAGATTTTTGGTCGGCGGATCCAGTATGTGGACGGTTGGGGCGATGCGCTGTGGCCATATGCGGATGGTAAGGCGCTGGATAGTTTGAGGGAGACTGGGATTAAAGTGACGATGCGGAGGACTTGCAGGATGCGATTGAGCGGGAGGTTAGTTGGGATAGGGTCGTGGGATATGGGGTTGCACGACAGTGCTCTGAGTAAAGGGGAGCTGGTGGGGGAGGAAATGGAAATGCAGGTGCAGGCCGAATTTGTGGTTGCGCTGGAGAGAGCCGTGGGTTGTGTGCTTGAAGGAAAGGCCGCGGAGTTTCAGAAGGCGGCTGCTGAAGCGTGAAAATGTATAAGAAGAGCCACTGAGAATTGAAAGTGCTGCCCTCATATGTAATGCCTGGAGTGAAGTGATGAATGATATTGAGGTCGTATCCGGCGAAGCAGACGACCACATGTGCAACGGTATAAGGCGACTCGCCCTTCCGCACCCGGTCAGACAGGGAGCCCAGCAAGCGTGATCGTAGGATGCCAGACGGGGATAGCCGCTTGACGCTGTGAATCAAGTCAGGCAGATGGAGGATGGAGTCGACAATGGCCTACAGGCGCCGAAGCGAAAGAGAACCTCCTTGGCTTGCAGGTGAGGTGTGGACACGGGCAGAGAGGAGACCAAAAGCTGATTTCACAAGCCGTTGTCGGAGGCAGAAGTTGAGATGCAGTGGCACAAAGCCTTCCTGCACAGGTACTGAATCCCAACGTTCGTTCTGTGAAAGGCAAGTTGACTGATCACGGTGAGGCAGCTTGTGTGCAGCGCGCAGCGACATGCGATTATCAAGACCCACGGCTCAACCGAGTCAAGTTTGTGATGCAAAAGCCCTGCAAGGATGCTGATCCGAAGCGCAATGACGGTCCTGTCGACGGAAATGCGCCTGCTACGTCGCTGGCTAAGGAGGTCAATACCATTGTTGTCCCTGACAAGATCGTCGAAACTCGATCAATCAGAATTCCCTTCTTTCGCTGGTTTGGTCCAACAGGCATCGCTCCCGGGTACAAGAAGATGTTGTTCGATGTTAGGCATCCATCTCAGCAAGATGCAGAGGACCCTGAAGCTCTTCCACCAGCCGAGGACGAGAGTAAAGTCCACACGAGCATACGAGAATCGGCAGCTGCGTCCGTCTTCGAGACTGACGGCATCACTCCCGCTCCTCGAGTGCTGGGTCCTTTGTTGGACACCTTTTTCGATCACTACGGCTGCCACTTCCCATTCTACCGTCGCGATGCTTTCACTGTACTGGTCAAAGATCGAAAGGTATCGGCTCTGGTCCTGAACAGCATCTGTGGCCTTTCAGCCCGCTTCAGCCCTTTGCCAGAATTTCAGGACTACCCCCTTTACCTGAGAGGCGACATCTTCGCGCAAAAAGCCAAGGTGCTTCTTGTACCCTTGCTCAACCTCCCCAGCTATGACGTTGTAGCTAGCATCTTGATGCTAGTATGGCTGGAGCTAGCGAGCAACCACGACGTAGGGGTCTGGATGTATATGGGAATGGCTTGTCGTATGGCCATGGACCTCGGTATGCACAAAGTAAGGAGAAGGGATGCCTCTACCAACAGTCAATGCTAACGTCATAAAGGCCGCAATTTCTGGTCCTGATAAACTTGCCCCTGAGGAGTACTGGACTGTTTCGAGAACTTGGTTCAGCGTGCATCACCTCGACCATATCATTTCCTTTGCAACCGGACGCCCCTTGAGCATTGAGCGCAAGTATATCGACGTGCCATGGCCCCGCATTGATGCCAATGCAGCACTTCCATCACCCTTTCCCAGTATGGTTGTCATCATGCAGACTTTGGGTTTGCTTCACGACGAGCTTAATAACATCAACCAACTTGCGGAACTGGCCGACAGCACCAGAGAGAAGCTTCTCCGTTACAACGACGAACTCATCAACTACTACGCTCACTTGCCACCGGCGCTGTCATTTGACATCCACAACTTCCAGTCGTACGTGGCTACGGGTGAGGGCGGCACATATCTGATGCTTCATTTGTGGTTTCATGCGGTAAGCCTTGGACACTCCGCCACATCAAAACTGATTTGAACGGTGTTTAGATAGTGATAGGGCTTCATCGGCCAGGGCTACGGTACGGACAAGAAGCCCGAGCTAAGAGTATTTGCCTCACGCTAGAAAGTCGAGGGATTGCTCTCTCGTCTGCGAGAACGATCACTTCGATTCTCAACCTGGTCGAGGTCGTTGACACCAGGACTCTGGTCTCCAGTCCATTTATTGACCAAGCAGTCGAAGTGGCGGGCTTGGTCTTTATTGCCGAATCATCATCCACATCGAACCCGCTCAAAAGAATCACGAGCCGGTCGAACTATGATGTATGTCTCAGAACGCTGCAGAGACTTATTACATACTGGAAAGGAGTCAGCTGGGTTACTACAACCATGGAGCAGCAAGCTGAAGGCATAAGAGAAACCGACCCAGCGGAAGGCAGCGTGGATCCGCACAGTCTCATAGAATTACAGGACACCAAAATGATTCAGAAGCTGTTTGAGAAGATGCGACAGTCCATGCCCAGACGAACAATCACCAAAGCTCAAGAATGTGAGTACAATGATGACGGATTTGGAGACGTGGTCACCGAACTGACGACGTATAGCTATCGGAGTCGGCTTCAGTGGCCTAACGAACGACTCCAGCCAAGGTAATGTTATGATTCTGCAGCCAAACAGCCCAAGCATTGGCGATCAGATGAATTACACTGGCGGGCCCCATTCAGCTCCGATCGGGGCTCGTAAGTACGCCTTCTCAGAACAACATTTCACCTCGGAGTCTGCACTCATAGGTGGCGAATCTTGGCACTCCTGGATCGACGACAGATTCTTGGAAGACCTCGATCTGACGTTTGAGACACTGCCGGCCCAGATGGCGAATTCCCCGAATTCATAAGGTGTGAGCACCGCTATACCATGTTTTTTGGTCGATCGACCGGTCAAGTCAGAACTGGTTCTGCCCTCGTTGTCGAGAATACTTCTGGTCGGATGATTAAGCGGCAGGCACTATGCAAAGGTACCAGGAGGCACCTTGCAGACTGCGAACCCTCCGAACTGAAGGACACCTGTACTGATGTAAAGGTCGAGATATGGGTCGCCCGCCGCCGCCGTTTGGAAGCTGATTACCGAACCATCGTTGAAATAAGCAAGCTCCGGAGCATAACCCTTCGCCTGTCTGAGGCGAAGCGCCGCGGCCGGTACCAACAAATCTTTACCGAGCGACTTCACGTTTGCAAGATACTTTGGCAGATCTTCCAACGTGGGGAACACTACATTCTGTTAGGCAAGTGCAACTACTGTGCGATAGTTCCCTACCTGAAACGAGCAGATCTCCCGTCGTAGGCAAGATATTGATATTGTCTGCTGCGGCGCCCAGATCCTGCCATATAGATCAGCAGAATACCTTGGCGTTTGAAGAGTTGTTTTCTGCTTACCACCATTTGGAGCTGGGTCACGGATTTGTCTTTGTCTATCTCGAATATCGTTACGGTCCCATTCTTGGAGTCTCCCACAAATAATCGATCCTTCCACAGGTTGAGACCATTTGCACCCGGGAAGGTGTCTGTCACTTGTCTGCACAAGACGTCCTTTTTGCTTTTCATCAGCTTCATTCGGAATTGCATAAGCGTCAAGTCGTACCTCGGTACTGGCATCGCAGTATTGAACATGAGTTGCCCAGCCCCAAGGACCGAACATCTCTTCTAGGTCACGCATCATGCCGCCTGCGAAGTAATGATCGTTGGTGATATAAAACTCCCTAACGCTGTCAACATGAATCAAGCAAGACGGCGGACCTTTTGTGCTCACAGCGAACCAACAGCAGCAACTCCGTTCGCTGTTTTGATGTTGGCATGTTTGACGTTCTTCACAAGCTCGACGACATTGGAGCCGAGTTCATGGAGGAAGATTGCAATCGAGTCTCCATCCCGAGCATGATTGACGGCGAAAATATGGATCTAAACAGACTTGTCAGCTGTTGGAGTACAGTCTGTAGTACATGTGCAAACCTTCGAAGAGTCCTCGGCTACCGGGAAGATGTCGATACCATGGGTGATAAAGTCGCCTTCCAACCCTCGAATATCGAGCTCGCTGGTCTTGCCAGTCTTCAGGTCGTGCTTGAAGAGAAACTCCCGGAACGATGTCTCGGACCGGCGTTCGACAGTGCGCACACCAGCGCAAGGGTACCAATGTGTCCTTTCCAGAGGATCCCCGCATGCCAGAAATGCCGTCGACGATGCAAAATGGATTTTTACATCCTCACATGCATTGGCTTCGTGATAGACTTTGCAGTTGTCACTGTTGAGCGCGGTGCTGTTTTGCCATCGGACAAGCCTCGTCCTATCGATGTATGCTCGGCCCGCTAACTTCCAAAGGTTGGCCGACTGACTGTACAGGAGGAACGAAAGTAAAGGCAAAAGAACTGTCAATGGAACCTTGGACGACGCCATATCTTCCCTCCCACGAGCTTGAGAAAAGTGCTGAATGCGTACCTTCGGGAGACGACAACTCTTCAATGGTCGAGGCTGGGAGTGCCAATACTTCACTCTTCGATTTGACGTTAGCGTACATCGGAGAAGAACGAGCACAACGAAGTCGGCATCGAAGCCGAAAAGCGATCTCCACTGCAGCGACACGATCCTGCATTCAGTAATTCTGAGCCGTTCCGGTCCCATCTGGCAACGCTATCGACAAAGCCTACGAAATTGACAAGGCTTTGACCCCGACAATCGTCCTTATTGGACAACGCGGGTGGCCCTGTGCTGGCAAAGACGAAGATCACTTTTCCTATATCTAGGTAATATCGTCGCGACTTGATCAATGCCTCTTTCCATACGTCCAGAAGCAAGCGAAAATGGCTGAGAAGAAGCGCAACACGTACAATATCCTGATCGTGGCCTTTGTGGCCTTGGGTTCGTTTGCCTTCGGGTACTCTAATACCATCATCGGTACGACTCTCGCTCAACCTTCTTTCATGTAAGTTGGGCGCCTCATCCTCTGTCATCAAGAGCCCAATATTTAACGAAATTCCGAAGATCATATTTCGGCCTTGACGAAAGCTCCAACAGAAACGAGATTGCTGGCGCCACCAATGGCATTTACACAGGAGGAGGCCGTAGGTTGGCAACACCACTGTTCAAGCCACATACTGATCAAGCTGTAGTACTGGGCGCCCTTTTCGCATCCTGGTCCGCAGAAAACCTTGGTCGAAAGAAATCAATCTTCATTGGTGCTGTTCTTGCCACCATTGGAGGTACGTTGCAGGCTGGTTGCCCTCAGCATATCGCCGCGTTTCTCGTCTTCCGGTTCATCAACGGGCTAGGAGTTGGTGAGTGGTTCTTGCAATAATACGTGATAGAAAGGAGGGCTGACTCTACAAATAGGTATGCTCTTGCCGCTCGTCCCCTTGTACCAGAGCGAAGTATCTCCTCCTCATTCCCGTGGTATGATGGTTGGATTTCACGGTATCTGTGTAACTATTGGCTACGCATCTGCAAGGTGAGTGTCACCAATCGAAATCCTAGGCTTGTCATCATATGATGCTAACGACAGGGCAGCTGGGCAGGGTTCGGGTTTTATTTTGTCAATGCCAGCGGCGCGCAATGGCGTCTACCTTTGGCAATCCAAGCTATTCCGGCGCTCTTCTGTGCCTTAGGAATCCTCTTCATGCCTGAATCACCTCGTTGGCGTAAGTATACCGATTAATTCACGGGAATGGCAACGCTTGCTCATGCATCAGAAGTCATTTCTCGAAATCGAGCTGAGGAAGCACTCAAGATTGTCCAGCGGCTGCATCGAGACGAGACCGACCCGGAGGATGTGTTCGCGTTCAGGGAATACCAGCAAATAAAGCAGCAATACGAGATTGACAAGAACAATGAGGTATCTTGGAAAGAGATGTTCGTCAAAGCCTCGTACAGAAAACGTGTCATCATTGGTGCCATTGTAATGTTCGGATCGCAGACAACAGGTACCACAGTGATTGCAAGTAAGTTGTTGCTTCTTCCGGCTGAGGACATGGCTAACCGCCTTCTAGACTACGGACCAGAGCTTTACAGCGCGCTTGGCTTCGGCACCACGATGCAACTGTTGTTCTCTGGCTGTTATGCTAGCCTTGCGCTTTGCGGCAATTTCTTCAACGCTTTCACTATCGATTACATTGGCCGTGTGAACGCTCTGAAGATTGGCTGGATTGGAGATGCCATTGCCTTGATTGGCGAATGTGCAGCGCTGAGTACTTTCGAGAGGACTGGATCACACGCAGCAGCTGTTGCAAGTGTTTTTTTCCTCTTCCTGCACATTGCACTGTTTGCGTTCAACATCGATGTGACCACATAGTAAGTGTTTCGGTTATCCCACCTGGTGGGCTTTTCGTGAATGGGGATATCTGACATGGCCTAGCGTTTACACATCTGAGATCTTCCCAAACCATATTCGGGCAAAAGGAATGTCAGCATCCATCGTGGCTTACTGGAGTTCGCTCCTTATCTACTTGGAAGTTGCTCCAACGGCGTTTGCGGACATTGGTTGGAAATTTTACCTGGTCTTCTTGAGCCTGCTGGTTTGCTTCATTATGCCGTTGTTCTTCTACTTCCCCGAAAGCAAAGGCTTGTCGCTAGAGGAAATTGCTCGTCTTTTCAACGACGAGACTACCAGTGTCAGGCTCGATGCACCGGGAACGAACCAGGAGAAACAGGACATTGGCAAAGAAAAGGAGCTGGTCAGCCAAACCGAAAATCTCCAGGAGAAAGCATAGGGAGCAGTGAACGGGACAAGGCAAGCTCAGACTAGCAGTGTACATGTCGGAAATGGCATATTCTAGACCCGAGTCAGAGCTGCCGTTCTCTGGCGCAGAGAGCAAGGCGCTGTCACGCTTCCTCATAAGCTCGTATAGTAGCTCATATGGTATTGTAGGGTTCTTCGAGATCCTTAATGAATTGAGCCATGATCGGAGCACGTTCTATGCCTCGGCACTTGGAGGACATCGAGCCTGAAAGAGCCTGAAGCAGCGTGGAGGACCTGCTGTGGCAGCGGCGGAGGTGGGATCGAATCGTGGGGCTGACAATACAATAAGGGACTGATGGGGACGATGTGGGGTAGGCACTGCCGCGGCACTGGTCGCAAGTGGTAGGTACCTTAGCTGCTAGACCAATGTACGAGGCTGAAGGAGAATAACTATTCGATTTTTGTATCACCGACATCTTCACTCCTCTCCCAAGCAGCTTGATTACTAGTATTTAAGAGTCAAGATGTCGACAGTCACCATCCAGCACCCCTCGATAGGTGAGATCGTCGGCCGTGAGGGTGACGGTGTGCATCAATTTCTCGGAGTCCAATATGCAACACTCGAGAACCGCCTGGCCGAATCCAAAGTCAAGACGTCGTATCCTTCAGGAGGTTCTGTGGATGCCACCAGGCATGGGTACGTTGATGTCGTCCATCTGCATTCCGTTCTTCCTCTTCGTCTTCTTCCTTGATTCTTTCTCGAGGGGTGGAAATTAGCGAGTAGAGTCTCTTTGCGAACGAGAATTAATCAACGGACTTATGAGGGCCGTAATGGGGCTGACCTGAGTTAGACCGTCGTCTTTCTACCCCCAGACCGCATTCGACAATGAGATGAGCTTCATTCAACAAACGGTGCCGAAACCGACGGTAGTCCATTCGGATCTGGAATGCTTGAACTTGAACATCACCGTGCCGAAGAAGACGTCGACGACGAGCTCGAAGAAACTTCCCGTGTTCATCTGGATCCACGGTGGCGGGTTCATTCTCGGAGCAAATTCCTGGCCGCACTATGATCATGCGAAGTTGGTCAAGTTGGCCAGTGAGCGCGGCGTTCCTGTCATTGGCGTTGGTATCAAGTCAGTACTACCCTCTTGGAGAATTGCTTCCCTGAATACCAGGTAGTATTGGTACCAGTACTGGTACTGGGCCATTCACGGGGCACTGGATTGTCTTGGTACTAACGAAGGCGCTTGTGCTAGTTTCCGTCTCGGCTTCGCTGGGCTATTGACGTCCGAGGAATTACGCTCAAAGGGTTACAAGGCCAACAATCAGCTCCGAGACCAGAGGAATGCGTTCGACTGGGTCAAGCAGTATATCTCTGGATTCGGTGGTGATCCGGACAATGTCACCGTCATTGGTGAGAGCGCTGGAGCGGGTAAGAGTGGTCTTCTGCCTTTTTGCCCCTCTCTCCTCTTCCTTTTGAAGAGTGCCGACCTCTCGCTTACCCTATGACTGACCGAGTTGATCTAAACTAGTGGCCACGACGTTGCACCTTTACTCGGAAGAAAAGGTGTATAACCGCGCGATAGCGACGGGCGGGTCGTGTCTCCTGGTCCCACCATGCGGTCCTGATGCCTACGAGAGAGTCTATCAGCAGGTCCTAGGTGTCCTGGGACTTGATTCTCTCAGCGCGGATGAACGGGTCGAGAAACTTCTCAGCATGCCGGCGGACGAGGTCATTGCCAAGATCCCTCCATTCGTCCAGTTCGTGCCGATGGTCGATGGCGACATGGTTCCTGTAAAACCGAGTTACGCGGCCATCGCCGATCCGAACGATGCGAGTATGCCGGGGAAGCGCTGGGCTGACGGGTTGATGATTGGAGACAGTCAATTCGATGTGAGTCGGCCCATTGTCTGTGCAGATGAAAAAAACGTTGCGGGATGCTGACGAGTAGACAGGCGTCCGTCTTTGGCTTTATGTTGGGTTTTCTCAAGCCAAATATCCGGCAGACTTTCTCGAAGTCGATCCGAAATTCCTTTTCCTCGAAGCCACAGGTCGCCGAGACCTTGCTTGACTCGTACGGTTTTACGAGTAGCCCGGCCGCCGAGAACGATGATGACGTTTCGTTCATGAATTTCCTGCAGCTTGCGACCGACATTGGCTATTACGCCGCCACAACGTCGTTTGTGCGAGGCTGGCCCGAGTCCGGCGCCGGGAAGTGTTACACGTTCTGCTTCAACGAGCCGAACCCGTGGCCAGGCCCGTTCCAAGGGAAAGCAACTCATGTGCTGGACGTGGCGTTCTTGTTCCAGAATTACAACGACAAGCTCGGTCCCGAACAGAAGGCTGCCGCTGAAGGATTTGGTCTGGACTTTATGAAGTTCGTGTCCGGCCAAGATCCGTGGCAGAATAGCACGGCCGCACACAGGACGGCCAAGGTGTTTGGGCCTTCGCTGGGTCCTAGCAACAAGGGCACAGAGGCCGTGGCTGTCACGAAGGTTGTGGACAATGCGGAAGAGTCGCCGGAGGAGACGGGCAGGAAGACGACGATTTTGGAATTGGGCAAGGAAGTTGGGTTTGACATGATCGCGCAGGCGATGCGGAATTTCCAGATGGGCATGTAAGGATACGTACAGTACACTTCACAAAGAGTCTCATCTTGTTCGACAGCAGACCTGATAGTGGTACTCGTCTTATCAGCTATCACTTCGCTAAGCTAAGCTGGAGGTGTAACCAGAAGAGTGCACCGGCGCGCCCCCAGAGCGAAAAGCAAATACCGTCCCTTGCAGACCTAACGAGTTACGTAGGTATTCACCGTGCATGAATATCGCCTCGGCTATATGGATGGCTTGTGTTATGCGCCAAAGTATCTGTGGTACATACTTCCCCCACTTGACCAACTACGGTACGTTTGTGGCCAATGTTTCCTGTCATGCTGCATTGCGTGCCCCCCGGCCCGGCTGAAAAGATACGTCCGCGACGCTTGCACATGCCCACAACCGGCAACCGAATACTACTTGGTACTTGAGTAGTCAAGCTTCGGCAATATCGTAGAAGCCTCCGGAGGCGGCAAAAGCTTGTCCACTTAACTCAACTTTCAAGTTGGTGTACCGAGTTTGGGGGAAAAGGGGGCACGGGGAACACGAGTTGGAGATCTTCCAACGACATTACATTCCATTCCATTCCACCCTGAAGTCACTGGGGGTATGGGGGAGTATCGCTATCAGAGCATGCAGGACAGACTTCATTCTAGCAGGGTATCCTTGATAGCACGACCAATCAACACATATGATGAGTCTAATGTACTCTACTATTCTATTCTATTGGCATGGCCCTCTAGCGGAATCTACGGGCATGGGAACTGCAACCCACAAGTAGGAAGCAATCTCCCTCAACGTCCCTCAAAACCCCCTCAATACACAGTTTATCTTCACTCCTCGTGAGTCTGGACATGCATCTTCTCCAATAGATTGTTCCTAGCCCAATAACTGCGATACTTCTTGCCAAAGAAGAAGGCCACAGGTACCGTAGCAACCAGCGCGAATGCAACAGCTCCCCAGACGTAGAAAGCATGCGCAGGCCCGACCGCGGCAGTCCAGTCGTTGACAAAGTAACTGAATCCGAACAGAATGATGTTCTTGACAGCCATACTTGCAATGAAGATTTCATTCGCCATCCCTCGGTACGCATCGAGCGCATAGTTCGACGTACCAATGCACACGAACATAACGCCGAAAAGCATGACGCCATGAACCGTGGCAGTTGCGTAAGGCGAGGCGCCTATTGAAACCAGGTGGCCGAAGAGCATCAGGCCGAGACCTGAGAAAACACCCAGAATGCAGGGAATCAACCGGTATTCAGGCTCGTAGACACCCTTGTTCCGGCGGGCACACCATTTGATGAACGGATCAGACAGGACACCGAGTAGGACTGTGCCGAGGATGCCACCAACAAATGGACCAAATGAGAGGTATCCGATACTAGCTGAGCTGAGCAGATATGGTGGTGGAGCGAAGAGTTGAGCCAGAACAAAAGCGATGACGACGTACAGCACAACAAACATGGAATTGATGATCAAGATCCAAGAGACCGCGATATTGACGACGACGGCAAACGGAGCCAAGAAGAGTTGCAGGAGGTTCTCGGAGGAGTAGGTTCCGCTGAAGATGGCCAGCTCTTGGACCCAGGTTTTCTTTTTGTAGACACGTGGTTCTTGCGAGGCTGAATGCGTGACGCCTTCTTCGGCATGAGTTGCCCCAGTGCCTGCTTTTTCCATGTTCAGTTTCTCTTGATATTCAAGAGCGGCTAGATCTTCGAGGTTGTCGTTCTTGAGTTCGTCAATGTCGAATCGGTGGTCGCGGTTGTAGCTTGTCTCCGGGACGAAGAGAAATTGTAAGATCAATTGAATCCCTCCAAATAGGACCAGGAGATAGTAGCTGCCGCAACGATCAGTGTCAAGTTTCTCTTTTTGAGGTGGAAATAGCACTCACAGCCACCTCCATCCTAGATCGGACGCAATAGGGCCAGCAACCACACCTGTCAAGTTCGAAATACCAGCCAAGATAAAGTTGATGCAGGAAGCGTACAGTCCACGCTCGTGAACAAAGAACATGTCGCTGATCAGGGTGAAGACGAGTGACTCATAAGGCGCAATGGCGAAGCCTTGGAGAACTCTCGAGACAAGGACTCCGTTATAGGTGGGGAGGCAAGAGCCGACGATATCTGCAACTAAGCAGATAATTGAAGCCAACAAGAAAACTGGTCGCTTGCCCCATTTTCGAGCCAATGCTGAGAACAGAGGTCCAGTTACTCCCACCACAAGGGTCTGATAGCCTGTTGCAAGGACGAGATCTGGGATGCTTGTGTTGATCTCAACTGCCATCTCAGCGAACGCCGCGTTGAGCATGGCACTGACGACCGCCGCATATAAGATCGAGCCCCAACATGTGATACCCAGAACGGTGAGCTTTTTGGACGTCGGCCAGTTGAGAGGATCATTGGGATCGTTAGAGGGTTGAGGGACAAGGACAATGTTGGCGTTCCGGCCCTTCCCATGCTTGAGACCGCCCGTCACATTTTCGGAATGGGCGTAGGCTTCTTCGAGGATGACAGTGCCTGGAATGTGTGGGATCTTTGTATCATCGATGATACCCAGGAAAACCATCTTGGATGTGTTGTGAGACGTCTTTTTGATGATTTCAACCGACCAGCATCAATCAGATTCGGAACAGCGGAGGGATATTCACGGAGTCCTGTCGTACTTGCGATGGGCAATCAGGGGCCAGATAAGCTTAAGAACCTCGAGCCATAATAGATATGGACACCCCTGTCATCAGATTCCCCGACAACAATGAGGCTCCGTGGCCCATTTCGGACATGGAGGTGGAAGCACCCGCCCCACGTTCTCCAAAAGTCCCCGGTCAGCGTACTATAGTGAACTGACGCGACATGCCCATGGAGGCGGTGCTGGGGTGTTGCTGCTGCCCAAACTCGGCCTGGTCTAATATGCCCCAATCAATTAGTCATTCTCGAGCTTCGTAGACGATCAAAGGACTGTTTTTGTGCCGATATGCCTGATCAGCGTCCCGATTTGGCAGTGTAACCTCGTGGGAGACCCCGGAGTCGCCATTTACTGACACTAACAGGAGAGCTGTAATCGTCCACCTGGGGTAGGCGACCAGCATTCATCGAGACATCACGATGCTGTGCACTAAATCTTTGTGCTTCGAGCATAAGATAGCATGAAACATGGTTCGGAGGAGACACCGAAAATACCTGTTCAATTTCAGGATCCTCGTTTTCAGTAGCCACCAGCCAACCTCTCAGCCGAGCTGTATGGACGCACAACATTCTGCAGAACTGTGGTATATCCCCACAAAATATTCCGTCATAAATCCCAGCTACTTGTTCTTAAAACGTTGACAAGTCGAGCAGCTCCAGAACTCCATGCGCCACGGACATGGTATCATGCAAAAGGTATCCAGCTTTTCACCCAGTCTCCAAACCAAAAGCAAATCATAATGCTAAAAAGAACGAATTGAATGACTGGCGATGTTTGCCATTCCAGAAAAGTTCAAGGGAGAGGTCCATGGGCTTCGGCAACTGGTTCAATGGAGGGTCTCACTGGCACGACAGCCTTTGAGGCACCCTTTGCCGGGGCGAGGTTGCTCGTCGCCATTTCTCCTCTGAGCACTTCATCACGTGTGATTTGCAGCAGGTCAGTCGGTAAACCCATGCTAGCCAGGAAAGTGACGGACTCTTTCCATTCAGCCTCCTTTCTCTGCTCGTTCCATTTCAACTCATCACCCATAATGTCAATGACCTTGGGAAGGGCATGTAAAGCAGCTTGAGCATTCAAAAAGCTCAATCTTGTGCGCCGAGCGAGAACATCAATTGCCGTCTGCGCATACTCGCTGCGCACAGCGTAGCGCACTTCGCCGTCGATGAATGGGTATAACGTTGACAGGCGCTGGCCGCGATGAGGGTAGTGCTCCGTGTTGTCCGTCGGAGAAGCAAGTGCTGCAACATCCCAAGCTCGGTCACCATAGTCAGCCGCCAAATGCTTGGCAACATCGGTGTCGAGACCGAAGTGCTGGATCAAGTTGATGAAGAGGGTCGTGGAAAATCCGTGAGCACCAAGCAAGCGGATGTGATGCGTCTGGCAGGTACCATTGAGGATCTTGGAGGTGGGGTCAATGCCATTGACGCCGCTGATGTCGGGAACATAAGTGACAGGCTTAGGTTGCAGCTTGAAGGCCTTGATTGCTTCATCGACTGCATCCTCGGCCATTTGGCGGTAAGTGGTCCATTTACCACCAGCACATGTAAGCAAGCCGGAATCAGAGACCGTAACCAGGTGACTGCGGACCAGGGACTCGGTGTTCTTCGACTTGGGGTCTCGGACGAGGGGACGGATACCTGGGAATGGAAGTTAGTATTGACATTCGAAAGATGATGTATTGACAGCGTGCTTACCTGACCACGCGGCGAGGATATCTGACCGCTGGACGTCGATATCTGGTGTCAGGTACGTCCGAATTTCGTCCAAAATCCACTGAATATCTTTCTCACCAGCCACTGGATTCTGCGAAATAGCACAGGGTGCATCAGTCGTCCCTGCAATTGTGTTGCCTTGCCAGGGTAAGAAAAAGATGACTCTGCCGTCGGAGGTGGAAGGATCAATGAGACCCATGTTCTGAGGACTGAGATAGCCAGGGAGGACGACATGGACGCCCAAACTCGGCGCAACAATATCCCTCGTGCCAGGTTCGTCCATTTGTTGGATGGCGTCGGCGAACGGACCGGTTGCGTTGATAATGCCCTTTGCCTTGACGACGAAATCTTCGTTTCCTGATTTCCCATCTTTGTCTGCAATCAAGTCGCGGACTCGTGCACCGGTCAGTTTCCCACTCGCATCTTTCTCGAGACCTGTCACCTCGAGGTGGTTCACCGTCGTAGCACCGTAGAGAGTAGCCGTCATAGCCAGCGAAACATTCATTCGGGAGTCGTTGTGTTGGCCATCGTAGTAGACCAAAGCGCCAACCAGATTGTCCTTCTTCAACATGGGGAACGCGTCCAGCGCCTTGCTTCTCGGCAGGAAATACGAGCTTTCAATGCCTTCAGAGCCCGCAAGGAAGTCGTAGAATTTTGTCCCTGCCCAAAAGTACGGCAGTTGCCACCACTTTTGCAGAGGTAGCATAATGGGGAGCCATGAGCTCAAATGAGGTGCGGTGTACAAGAAGCTCTTCCTTTCTCTCAGCGCCTCTTTGACCAGTTGGTACTGGTTGTAATCCAAGTTCCAGACTGCCTTTTCGAGGTATCGAACGCCCCCATGGACCAATTTCGTTGATTTTGAGCTTGTTCCACTGCTGAAATCGTCTCTTTCCACGATCGCCACTTTTAGGCCTCTTGTGGCCGCGTCTAGCGCAATGCCTGTGCCTGTGGCTCCTCCGCCTATGACCAGAAGATCGTATATTTCGGAGGAGGGCGCGGAAGTTGATTTCTTGAGGTCTGCAATCTGCTCGTCTCTCGTTTTGATGTAGGGAAATTTGGGAGGAATGATGACTCCGTTCTCGTCTCTTCGAGGAGGTTTAGGAGCGAGTGTATCCGCACCGGGGACGTTTCGAGGGCGATAGGCAATGTACATGACCGTGGTACCTGCAACGGCCAATCCTGTGCCATAAGCCAACGGCTTCAGGAGCCGCCTCGGTGAGAATCGAGAAGACATTATGAAGGAGTGTGATCAGTTCGCTGTCAGCGTTCACAAAAATAAGTCTCGAGTTGGGCTAAATGGCTGGTTCAACGCGGTGCAAAGATGCGAAGATAAGAAAGCACCACACGCTCAAACAACAACCTGACGATTGGTAGATGGCAAGATGGCAAGATGTTAAAGAAGGGAAAGCAGGTTGCGGTATTTCAAGGTATTGCAATCACGCTTGGAGAGATCAGCTGTCAAGGAGAGAAACACCATGGGCGATGATACTGCCATCATTGAAGAAGTTCGGGCCATATCGAGGACCGAGAGTGGGCTGGGCATCATCAGGCTCTGAGCTTCAATTCCCCGGATCTGGCTGGAACTCGTGTCATGCTGGTCTGAACTCTGAAGAAGTGCTTGAAGCGAGAGATCTGGCGTGGGCCCAGACTGCGGAGAAATTGGGTCAATGGCTCAAGGACGACGCGTCTCGGTGAGAAGTGACCGAGAGAACTGTGGCCTGAGGCTCATCATGTGACTTCGGGCTCGGATCACCGACCTGCATTGTCACATGTAGCCACGCTGCCACAGTATCCCTGTTAGGTGGCTTGTCAGGCGGAGATCTCTTCTTCTCAAGGTTCCATGAAAATACCAGATCTGGCCGAGATCTAAGCCATTTTGGTCGCTAGTCGGAAAAATTCGATACCACTAGCAGCGTCGCAACAATAACGGGTCCTTGCGAGCGGTCAATGCAGAGGCCTTTCCGTCGTGGTCATATGTCGGTAAGAGGCAATACCGGCAACATACTGCCATGTATAGTATCTTCTACCGCCCACGTCCATCGGCTGCTTATATGCGAGATGAGAAGAAGGCGCGTGGTGTGAGGCATACTCTTCGTCCCGCCTATTATGTCACCATTTACCGGCGGCAGAGCTCGGATATCGTTACTGCACGGCGCATATTGACCCATGGCTCTGGGAGAGGGGGTACTCGGTAGCTTGGATCAATGATATGCCATATTAGGAAATACATCCAATCTGCGGGAAACGAGAGGTAAGTGCTGGTCGTTGGACCTGGCCGAGCTGGCCCCCTGGATCTGAGGTTTTTGACCTCGTGGCACATGCTTCTGTTTGACAGGGTCGAACAAAGAGGCCCAATTTTCTCTTCCAGTCCAGAGATATTCACAGACCCTACCCAGGGTGGAAGGGGTCATTTATCCGTCTGCAAGGGACGATCGTCCTTATCCACGGAGAATCTGCAAGATGCACAAGGCCTAGCAATCTGTCGAGAGTCAAATGCCGCCCTTCTACTTTCGTTGAGCACCATGCCTGTCAAATTGCTTAGCTGGACAGGTTTATATTGCGCAGGCGAGCACACCCAGTGTCACTCGGTTCTCCTCCTCACTCAGCTTGTTGGTCAAGGAGGTCGGCATCTTTCCTCAACAATTCTTCTTAGTCCTGTCTCATGCACATGTCAATGTCACCAAAAATCTAGGGTCGGGGTCCGGATGCTTCTGCTATATTGGTATACTCTGTCTCCAGGCTGGCTTGACAAATTCCAGAAGTGAAGTCCATCGGCTTGATCTCATACTAGTACTTGACTGCCTCCAGAAGAAGAGAAAACATTTCCGGTCTATTCTCTTCCCTCCTCCGGAGCCAACACAAATGCGAAGAGACTCTTACAATACTTATTATACAGATTTTCATGCCTCACTCACGACAGACATGGGCTGTGGATGACGAAGTGTGACTCGACAACTGACAAATCTCCGCAGGCTCGTACCATCTTTCTTCATCTTCTATACACCCCTCATTGCAATGGGCATGAGCCGGCCTTGACACCCCTTTCAAGGCCTCTAAAGCCTCTTGACTGCGATAAGACCTGCTCAATCTAGTCTGGAACAGAGAAGTGAGAAAAAGCCAAAGAACCCGAAGAGATTCCTTAAGCCAGGAGTGATCCCTTGGGCTCCAGCTTTCAAGTGAAATATGTCTGTGATGTACACCAGCAATACAAGCCAACAATATCGGAAAAGAGGGAAGGAAAAGGGCAGGACTATCAAAACACACTTAGGTGGCACAGGGGTGTCTAAGCTGTATAGCCACTTATACAATGGTAGAGAATTGAATACACACCAAACACCCATGAAGGTGTAGTGCATTGAAACAATTTAGCTTGCATGAAAAGCTGCAGTAAACAGCAAAAAGGATCCATATTCATATAGGCAAGCCATCAAGGATGGTGGAACAGCTACGAAGCAGTCGCCGTTCTAGTCTTTAAAACACGACGATTTGGCGAGAATATCCGAAGTAGCGTCGATGTAGAACTGCTGGAATCTGTTCAAGTGTAAGAAGGCTTGTTGGGGAAGTTCAAGGACATGTGTCGAAGTAGAGGCAAATTCAAGGTCGTAATAAAGTCATTCATCCTATGTTCATCTCTCTGATCATCTCCTGTGCTCGAACGTCATATGTACAGTGACCTTCCCTTCGAGCGAGCTGTGGCCACTTCGTATTCCACAGTAAAGCAGGTAAATTGCTTCAGAGTTCCCGCATTGAATTTTCTTGCCGGTGACACTCTACCGATGACGGGCGTGGACGCGCAAATCTCTTATATCCACACCGCAAAAGTTTTAATCTCTCTGACGCCTCCGCCGAAGCACCGATATTTACGCCATATGTTCGTCGATATTGGGTTGGTAGGTATTGGACCAAACGGATCGCTTTGGCTGGGTGAAGCGCTTCAAGCCCATCCAGGGAGTGTTGATCGGGCTTTCACCTGTGAACAAGAAGGTATCATAAAGCCAGCCTCCAAAAGTGCAGCCCATGAAAGGTGCGACCATAGGGATCTGGATAGAGAGTCAGGTTAGGCTTTGACAATGGCTTCAGACCACTTACCCAGAAGTAGTAGCCACCGAAGGACCAGACCTCATGGCCATAGCCGATCATGTAGGAGACCAAGCGAGGACCAAAGTCACGAGCAAGGTTGATAGCATAGCCGGTTTCCCTGTCGATGTGTCAATTTCAACATGCTTATGCTATATATGGATGCAGTAACTCACCAGCCAAAGCAAGCACCAATGCCAAAGATGACAAAAAAGAGACAAAGTGGTGTAAGGGGTCCAGCTCCAATGTTTCCGTCGTCTTTCAGGGCGTAGATGAGGAACATAAGGAGGGTACTGGCAATAAACTCGGAAAAGAACATGCCAGTTCTGGTCATGAATGCCGCGGGGTAGGTGCAGAAGATGCCAGCAGTCGAGGTCTCGCCACCGACAGTGCGGATATGTGCTCCTCCTTCGAAAACATCAATAGCTGATTTGTAGTTGGCGTAGACAACCGCAGAGGCTACCATAGCGCCGAGAACCTGAGCCAGCATGTAGGCAGGGAATTTTCTCCAGGGGAATTTTCGGAAGACGCAGTTGGCGAAGGTTACAGCAGGATTGAGATGTGCGCCTGAGATACCACTAGAGTAGACACCTAACATGACACCAAGACTGTCCTCTGTCAGCAAATTTGGTTCTTGACCAGGAGTTAGGAACGAACGTACCCCCAGCCCCAAGAGATGGATTGATAATCACCCTTGGTGCCGCCACTGAGAACGACTTGGGCGACGACACCGTCTCCGAACATGATGAGGATGAAGACTCCAAAGAACTCGGAAAGCGGTTCTCGAAGATAGTGTCGGATTCGGCTCCATGCCAAATCTGGTTCTTGCTGGACAGCTTCAGCCTGCGGGATCTTGTGATCAACTAGGGGACCGTGTTCCGCAAAAGCAGGCATGCCCGCCACCGAGGTACGTCGGCTGGGGGCTTGAGGGACATCGAGGTGAGGGTGCTCTTCGTGAGCGGTCTTAGCCATTGGGACTGAAAATTTTTCCACTGAACCTGACGAGGAGGTGGACGACATAAGCTAGGCAGTATGCTATGCAGGAGAGAATGAAATCTTGCCACGTGGGTTTGCGGGGATGAGATGAGAGTGATGACAGAAGCCCATGGGGGAAAGGATGAAAGTTATATAGGATGGAGGAGTTGAGGTATCTCCATGATTCCGCCCCCGTTGGTACCATACCACCCTCGGGGTGAGCGACCGATATGGGAATCTCCATTAGTATGACAGGCCTGACCGGGGCACACGGCCGTTACAGGTTTGCGTAAAGTCTAGAACAAGATTTGGTGGTGGGTCGGTGGTACGACCAAGCAGGACGCGGGCTGGTCGGCTGGTACCAACTGTTACAAGCTGAAATGTCTTCGGTTTTTCATACCGAGGCGCATTGATGTCAATTGCGGATATCTCGGACGCTAGACTGTGGCTGAGATTTCTTTCGACGGTTTGACATGTTTTCACGGCGGAATTATTATTGACCTGGAGCGCAGAAAGTGGGAGAGGAGCTGGGGATTGTTGGGGATGGCTGCAGTCTGTGCCAGGGTGGTCTTGGGATTCAGGCTCGAGGAGTAATAAATCCTTATCGGATCATGTTGGCGGCCGACTGAGGCTCGCGTAGACTTGCTGACACTGCAAGAGAAAAGTCTGTACACCACATGTACACTGTACTCGTAGTACTCGTACTAGTGAGGAAGAGACTCCAGAGAAAGACTCCAGTGAGCGGCTCAGCGGATGAACTGAGCAACTGAGGTTGGTCCGCCGAGCGACTGCCGGCCGCGATTCCGGTGGCTCGGATCCGGAATTATTGATATTCCGTGGACTTATACTGGCGAGCACCTAGTGAGCCGGCACTGCAATGTATGAGTCTGACGGTGCTTCACTACCAACTATTCACTCTTACACACATATTCATGCCTCCAGATTCCACCCCTTCAACAAAATACCTTACTCCTTCTCAGGTATCGAACGGGGCACGGGGTTATTCCGTACCTGGCGTCAGGTATATCCAAATTTCGCCGCTGCTGGGCTCTCGGTGGCAGACGGCATTACTTTTCCCGCCGTGTCCCGCTGGCGGAGCCAATAACACCAACCGATCGTTCAGACTATGGAGAATCTCCAGCTTCCTCGGTCTTTCGACCCCGAGTTCCCCTCTGCCCGTAGTTCGCTCTCCACAAACGATGTCACGCTCGTCAACACCGAGTACGAGGTAGCGGCATGCCCTGAGTAGCTCGCGCTGCTCGTTTCCAACTATCCGGAAAGTCATGCCCCTCGCACTCATACAGTATTGCGCTTGCTTCTAGCGTAATTCCCCGCGCCATGTGCCTTTACCCCTGGCAATCTTGCATCTACTCCTGTCGACTCCGCTCATTTCAGTCTTCCCATGGGCCGAACGGTGTCCGAAGCTGCGGATTGTGGGTTCTACCTTCGTGGAGTTCGGGGCGAAGACATCCCATGCTCGGGAATGACTCGACTTCGTGACACCGAGCACAGCCAAACCCTCGACTGCCAGATGTCCCGAGAGTCTCGATTTCCATTCAACGGTACCGAAAGCGTTGCACGTAGGGTCATACGACCATGTGCCTCGCCTCAAAGTTAGGAAGAGCACATGTCCAGACACTTTCTCCGCAATCTTTTATAAAGTACGGCTCGTTCCCCCTCCCCAGAAGTCCTCCAGACCCCTCAGACAAGCCTCCAGACTCTCCTCCAAAGTCTTTTCAGTGTCCTTCTGTCATTTTATCTTACAAAAGTCTTCCAGCCGGTACTCAAGATGGGCAGCATTCAAGAAGTCTTCGTCGGTTCCATCGACCAGGGAACGACCAGCTCTCGGTTCTTGATCTTCAATAAGCAGGGTGAGCCTGTTGCTTCACACCAGCTGGAATTCAAGCAGATCTACCCTCAACCTGGGTACGCCTGCTTTCTTACTCACCATGACCGTTTCCTGACTGACCTTTGCACAGCTGGCACGAACATGACCCTCTTGAAATTGTGTCTTCGGTCGAGGAATGTATCAACGGAGCCGTCAAGCAGTTCGAGACCCAAGGCCACAACATAAACAGCATCAAGGCCGTCGGTATCACGAATCAACGTGAAACCACGGTCGTCTGGGACAAGGAGACCGGAGAGCCTCTTTACAACGCCATCGTTTGGACAGATACCCGAACCCAGGGCCTAGTCCGAAAGCTGAAGCAACGTCTTGGTGCCGACAAGCTAACCGACATCTGCGGTCTCCCTCTCTCAACATATCCTTCAGTCGGCAAGCTCCTGTGGCTGCTCGAGAACGAGCCCAAGGTCAAGCAAGCCTACGACAGGGGAACTTTGGCCTTTGGCACGATCGATGCATGGTTGGTCTTTAAGCTTAATGGTGGTAAGTGTTCATTAAATACTCTCCCACAAAGGCCGACCGCTGACACCATGGCAGGTATCAAGAAAAACGTCTTCGTCTCCGACCCGTCCAACGCCAGCAGAACCATGTTCATGAACATCAAGACCCTCAAGTACGACGAATCCCTGATCGACTTCTTCCGAATCGACCGAACGAAGGTCCACTTCCCCAAGATCGTCCACTCCTCCGACTCGTCAGCATACGGCTCTCTTGCCTCGACGGTCCTGAAAGGTGTTCCCATCACAGGTTGCCTGGGCGACCAGTCAGCTGCCCTTGTCGGCCAAAAGGGCTTCACCCCGGGTTTGGGCAAAAACACCTACGGAACCGGCAGTTTCATCTTGTACAACGTCGGCGACAAGCCCGTCATCTCGACCCACGGCCTCCTGACGACCGTGGCGTTCGATTTCGGCGGCACCAGCAAGCCCATGTACGCCTTGGAAGGTTCGATTGCCGTCGCGGGATCCAGCGTCAAGTTCCTGGTCGACAATTTCGGCTTCATTGAGTCCTCGAGCAAGATCAGCCAACTTGCCGAGACCGTCGACGACAACGGCGGCGTCACCTTTGTCACGGCCTTCAGCGGCCTGTTCGCTCCTTACTGGATCGACGACGCCCGGGGCACCATCTTCGGCATCACCGCGTACACCAACCGTGGCCACATTGCCCGCGCAACTCTCGAAGCCACCTGCTTCCAGACCAAGGCCATCCTGGTCGCCATGGAGAAGGACTCGGGCCACAAGTTGACCGAGCTCGCCGTCGACGGTGGAATGTGCAACTCGGACCTCTGCATGCAGACCCAATCCGACCTGATCAGCATCCCTGTAGTGAGACCCGCCATGCGCGAAACCACCGCCCTGGGCGCGGCCATCGCTGCCGGTCTTGCGGTCGGCGTCTGGGACGGCATCGACGAGCTCAAGGCTGTCAACATGGAGGGAAGCACGACCTTCAAGCCAGCCATCTCAAAGGAGGAGAGCTCCACCCGCTTCGCCCGGTGGGAGAAGGCTGTGGAGATGAGCAAGGGTTGGGCTCAATGAGCAACTTGCACTTGCAGCTTTCAGCTTGCAGTCTCGATTGGGGGCACTTGATTTTAAGCGTTTGGCGTTTACACTGGGAACAAAAATTCGTTCATGTGTGCTGGGAACAGGGAAGGACTTGGCTTGGAGGAGAGTCTGATATTTCTCCATAAAGAAAGCTATGAGAACTGACATACCCAATGTATCTTTTGGAAGTTCGAATATTCTTCTCCCCTCACATCAAAAAGTGGCGAAGCCCTTGCGCATGCCATGCCCGTTACTTTTCTCAATCATCCACAGCCGTCTGGTTAATGCTAAACCGATAAGTCGCCTCCAGCACATAGGGCTGCGTGCCCGGCCCGAAAATCTGTTCCTCCTCCCTTTTCCACTCCGGATAATTGATCCCAGCAATCCAATCCTCAACCTCGATCACCACGCACCCCCAATGCTGGAGCATGCTATTCGTCGGCGTCCCTTGCGTGGCCTTCAACGGCACCGACCCATTCTGATTGTTGCAGCTGTAAATCTGCAACGCATCCTGATCCGTAAACACGTCCAACTGGATCCCGCTCCAGGCACTCCTCAGGGTGGCCACTTGCGCCCCTGTCTGCTCCCACGCTTCTTTCTCTGCCTCTTGCCTCTGCGTCAGAAAGCACACATTATACCCCAGACACGTCGGGCCACAACTCCTGTTCAACTCCGGCTGGTCAAACGCGTAACCCACCTGCCGCGGCTGCGTCCAGAAGTCGAACGGGCCATCCGCCCAATTCGTATCGAGCGTTCCCGTCGGGACCTGCGTCGTGGTAACATTGGTCCTCATCCCCGCGTAGGGCATGTACAACGTGTGATTCAGCGCGGTGTCGGTCTGGTCGTTGGCATACCCGTCCAAGTTCCAGTACACATGACTACTCAGCATGATGGGAGTCTTCTCCGTGGTAGGGATTGCGACCATACGTTCGCGCCACTCGTACGGTGCGGCCGTGTACGTGATGAAGGCGACGACCTCCCCCGGGAACCCCTGGTCACCGGCCGGGTCCGTCATGCTGAAGGTAATACTGCTGTCCGTGTGCGCGACAACGCTGAAATTGCGGTACGACCAGCCGTCGGGCCCGCCGTGGAGTGTGTCCGTCGAATTGTTCTCGTTTGGGATGATGTGCGAAGGAACTCCGTCTATGGTGAATGTGCTGTTTACGATCCGGTTCGCATAGCGCCCAGGCACTGCGCCCCAATATCCGTGCTGGCCGGTAGTGTACATCCACGCTTCATCGAAGCCGTACACAACGTCGCGCTCGATGCCGCGGGAGTCGTTGATGAAGAGGTTAGAGATACTGGCACCGTATGGGACGAAGGACACGCGGATCCCCTCTGACCAAATAGTGTATTTGCCGTCCGGCGCGGGGTTGTTGTCTCCATTACCACCGGTGACATTGCAGTAGGATGTCAGTTGTTGGGCGGTTGCCATAGTGCTGAGGAGCAGCGAGATTGAGGTGAGTGAGAGCATGGTTGTGTAGGTCCAGGTAGCCACGGACTCGTGATATTACTGGTGATCAACTGTCGGGCATCCCTTACCACAGGTGACCTCCAACATCTGGGGATTGCGGTAGTGCCATTCCGTATGGTGAAGTCCTCCGAAGATCCCATAGCTATATAGCTCTTGAAGCATCTCAGGCCTCCAATATTCTGTCTTCCATAGTCAATCTCATCGAACAGCATCGCCAAAGTCGCTGTCCGTCGGATGTCGGCTCGGAACTCGCTTCTATACGAGATGTTCCAGCATGCATGATCCCAGATCGCGGGAAGGGACGGTAGTAAGTGCTTTTCAGCATGCGGAGGAGAGTAAGAGACTTCTTCGTCTCCTCGGCGGATGTCTCGGGTTCGTCACAATCCAGAGTATCCGGTGCTAATCGCTGACTTGCTGCGACTACATGAGAGCCCAATGCTTGGTGTCAGCGCACTCGAGAATGCCATCGCCAACTATCCTCCCGATACTTGCCAGCTCGGATCGAAACCACTGTTGCTGCTTCCCGTCAATTCCTTCCACGCTTGAAGCGACGGTCAGCGGCCACACCATCAGCGTCGCCAGATGAGGTTTCACAACCTCGTCTGTATTGATCTTGATCGACCCTTGGCATGACGGCGGATTGGGATGGTCCATCTTGACTCGGTCCAAAACAAAAGGCAAGGCTGCTGCCAGGTGATCGGCGATCTCCTTCAGATTGGCAGCACATCGGAGCCTTTTCTGGTCGTATATTGACCCCGCCTCTTCATTTGAGCTTTGTAGTCGAAGGATCCGCAGCCACGTGCTGTTCACCAGTATTCTCGCAGCATAGTATATCGTCCACATCGCTGCATAGCCAGACCCTTCATAGGTGCATACAGTCGGCGAAAAGAAATGTACTCTAGGCCAGGTCCAATTCTGCACCTGCTCGTTAAGAACGTGGCACTGGATAGACCCAGCGTAGGGAATGTTCGTAGCATAATCTCTCAGTGCCTTATCAATCTCTTGCGCTTCCCAGTCCAGGTCTCCAATTGCATCCAAGTCAGCATCATAACGTTGCTGCCCGAGCCGGAACATTGCATGGCGTAGATTGACCGTCCGCACCAATATCCTATCATACTCGAGCTGATGGCCTTTTTCGCCAAACCGTGCACCATCTAGAAGCCAGTCCGCCAGTGGAAGACCTCTCAGAAGAGCCGATTGAATGGATCCCCTGCGTGCATGCTTGATAATACAGCTTGCAGAACCGAGGTGGCTCTGATTGTCATTCCACACCTTCAAAATCGCCAGTGCTCCGTCGTGGTGGAGCCAACTGCGCAAGTCCATGAACGAGTCCTTCGTCGTTGAAGCAAACTTTGCCGGGTAGTGCATAGACCCTTCATACCGACTCATCAGCAAGACCGTGAGAAGGCAGGCCTCAATATTCTCCTGGTCCATGGTAGGGATTCGTTCCCTAGTCATGCCCAGAAGGCGGTGGTACACCGACCATGCTTCCATGGCGGCCGCCTTGACTTGGTGGGTTTTTGCGAAGATGGCGAGTGCCAGTGCCGACAAGGCAACATCGATCATTGGACCAGCATGATTGCGTCGGGATTCTTGCCAGGCCAACAAGGATCCGGCCACGCAGGTGGTAAGATGCGGCAGTTCTAGCGTCGGTTCAACATAGTAGTGGAGATAATATGCCTGTGCGCGCGCCTGGATGTCGAAGTGCGGACGAAGCAGGGTCAGGCTCGAACGAGGACCTCTGGGGCGCCGGATTTCGCCACTTGCATAGCGGTTCTCGACGTGGATTGAGAAAATTGCTTGCTTAACGGCGTCGGTAGGTAGGCAAACTCTTCGAGATTTGGTGCACCGCTTACAAACTGGTTTTCCTTCGTCACACTGTAGCGTGAGGTCAGCGTACGTTGCAGGAGGTATGTCGAACGGAGCCGGCGTGCCTTGATCCGTCGGATTTTGCAAGTCTGACACCCACTGCTTGTAATTGCCATGGTAAGGGTCAGGCCCTCGGCAGAGTATTGATGCCTCTCTGCCCAACACGGTCGTGCTTGATGGAGAAGTCGCAGGGTTTGTCCTGATATGGATTGAGACTGGGCTAGTAAGAGGGAAGAACGTCCATCGTTGCTTGATATATTATCTGGAAGGCTAGAGAGGGTCTGTGCAGAGCGCGATCAGATGGGAGTCGACGGCGATGCTGAATAATTGGGCACAGTCGGTGGCTGTACTATGTAAGCCATCCATCAAGCTAATCCCAATTCTCGGAAACACTGCGAGCTCGCTTATGGAAACGCTCTCTGTGAGTGGCCAGCCTTCTCAACTGAAGATCGTCGGTCCAGATCATCTCCAGTCTCTGGCCTCAGCCTTGCCTCCACGTACACTTCTCGGTCGAAAAGCAGACACCCAGAATGGAGAACTAGTCCTCTCAAGGAGATATTCGTCCGAGGAGTTTTGGTAAAAGCTTGCGAAGAATTGTTCGGCATCTGTGGACTCCGCAAGGCCTGTAGAAGAGGGTAATTCGACAGGCCCACGACAGGACAACAGTATGAGTCCAGGAAAAGTACATAAATCATGCCTTCAGCTGCCATGGGATTCAACCATTCCATCAAGCAGTTTCAATCTCGCAGAGCATAGATAGTTCATTGCACTCTCTCCTCAAAGCACCCCTCAAAACAACCTTGGCCAGCTTCTCAATCAAAACATTCAAAATGTCGTCTGAGCTCAAGCCTATCAAGCTCTATGGCTCTCACGGCCCCAATCCACCTAAAGTCGGCATCATGTTAGAAGAGCTCGGCCTTCCTTATGACATTGTTGACGTCCCCTTCGAAGATGTCAAGAAGCCAGAATATACTGCACTCAATCCCAACGGTCGACTGCCCACCATCCAAGATCCCAATAATGGCGACTTGACCATTTGGGAGACAGGTGCCATCATCGAGTATCTTGTTGAGAAATACGACCCTGAGTATAAGCTAAGCTTTGCTCCGGGCACTCCGGAGTACTACCATGGCAAACAGTGGCTTTTCTTCCAGGTCTCCGGCCAGGGACCGTACTTTGGTCAATACGCCTGGTTCAAGAAGTTCCATCCCGAGAAAATCCCAAGCGCCTGGGAGCGCTACATCACAGAAATGAGGCGCGTCAGTGGCGTGCTGGAAGGCTGGTTGACGCAGCAGAAGGAGAAGCACAGTGGCGGTGACGGACCTTGGCTTGTCGGAAACAAAATCTCCTATGCGGACATTTCCTTCCTGACGTGGTATGCAGTTATACCCTTGGTGATGAGCAAGGAAGAGTTTCAGATGTCTGAATTCCCTGTCATGTATGACTGGGTCAAGAGAATGGTCTCGCGCGAACCAATCAAGACTGGTCTCAAGAAGATGAACTTTTTGACCGACAATATCTGAGGTCCGTCCGGGGGTGATGCTTTTCTGGTCGATGCAATAGGTATGCCGTGGGAGGGTCGGTGATTCTTGTTGCAGGAGCGGCTTGACGAAACCCAACGACATGGTTGTAGGTGATGAGGGGAAATTTGAGCTAGTCATAGCAGTGGAATAAATATACGTTGCCTCAATAGAGAAGAGCCTTATCATCGAGCAAGCCTGTTCGTAGCCCGCCAGTCCAATGGAAATGGCCCTCCACGAGCCCGGGTGCTTACAAAGGTACTAACATGATATGCTGTCTCATTCGACGGTGTCCTTGACAGGTCCACAATCATTCATAAGGTGGTTTGAATATCAGCCAATCCGACTCTGGGTTTGGAATGACAAAGGCTGGTGTGGCCCGAAACGATGGTGCCTGGCCTTGCGTTGATACATGAGTACCTACAGGCGATATGATGACAGAAGGATCGATGCCATTGCCGGCAATGGCGTTCAGGCGGGGATAGTTGAAAAAGTCAAAGACCTCGAGATACTCCAATTCGTTCTGAGGCGCGTTATGCGTTGTAGCAGGTTCCAGGACGGATCGCGGGCGTTGTGAGATCAGTATGTTTAGCTCGTAAGCGGTCCTACTTGCATTAGCCAGAATGATCGCACTTATGAGGCGGCCACTTACCTTCTCATCGCTGTGAACGTCCGACCAGCACCGGTGCTTCCTTCTTGCAGAACATCATTCAAGATCCTAGCATATTCTCTTGCGACTTGCCAATGCTGACCCATTTGTTCAAGCGTAGAGATGAAGAATGTGATCTTGGCATCCACTTCACATTCCATGGTAGCCGCGTGAACAAGTAAGAGTCGAGCGGAGACCCACAAAGCAAAAGCAAACGGGTGGCCGAGAAGGGCGAGCATGCCAGTGTTGAGGACGTCTTGTGCAATCTCCCTTAGGCTCTCTACCGCGCCGAGGCATCGCTGAATAGCATGATAAGACGGTGTAAAGACTGGGGATTTGATGGTGGGATATGCAGCTGATGAATGCAGCCGAATGACCGACGTGACAAATGCTGCATGAAGCATGATCCAGTTGGAAATTCGACTCCCGGGATCCGAGTGGCACAGTTGCGAGATCTTGCCGTATTCGCCAGGTAAATTCTGGAGCCAGTTATTCAATTCGCCGTCAAGCTCTCGATATGTCTCACGCCATCTTTGGATATCGGAGTGTCGCGTGATGTCAAGCGGCTGGTGTAGGAAGCGGTGGATGCGGCTCAGAATGCCCAGCACCTCACAATGATATGAAAAGCTGCCTAGATTTTCAGGTTTGTTAACGATCATCTCCGTCTGAGCTCCGCGGCGGTGCCATCTCGTCTCGACGGGCTCGTTGCGGGAGAAGAGATCGTAACGACAGGGAAGACAACGGTCCATCTCCCTTTCATCGAATGTGAAAGCGTCTTCCGTCGCGACCGTTGCATACCGGTCAAGCACGAATGTCATCCAGCATAAGCGCCGGCGCTCTTCACTTTCGATCCAGGATTTGGGCTGGGACGCTTGCAGTAGCGTTGCTGACGGATAAGCGGTCGATTCCAGGTATGCGCCTTTCTCTACCTCCAAGCCAAGCTGGACAATATTGCGGGCTATGAGGGCCAGGAGGTTCCAGCCTTGTTGGCCATTGGAAGTTCCGAGAACATCGACGGCAAGGATTACCAGAGCCTGCAACGCTCTCACGTTCGGATGATCCAGAGCGTACAGCATGATCTTCTGGCGTGAAGTGTCGTGGAACTGGGATCGAGATTCCGGTGTCAGACGCGGATCCTTGGAGAAGCGCAGAGTGGTGGCGACTACAGCATGCATGAGGACTCGATCAGACTCGTCCATGGATTGAGAACCGAAGAATGCATCGAACGTGTTTTTGCGGTCGAGGATCGGTGACCACGGGTTGACATGCTTGAAGTACAGGTCGACAAGCGTGTACAATAAGTCATACGGAGGCAGCTCGGATTCTGGCACTGACGGAGCTGGAGTAGAACTCGGATACCAGGCTGTCGAAGCAGCTCGGTCGCTTTGGGACACTATGTCCTGACCAGCAGTGTCGACAACGGACCGAATTGACATGGCGTCATGAGGTCGAGGATACTGCATGCGTTCGTAGGCATTTGAAGGCGCCCATCTTGGGTCGGACCCGGGAGTATCCTGAGACAATATACTTGCACTCGTCGGACCGGGATCATTTTGCGAATAGGCCGGATATTGAACGGGTTGGGAAGTCATTCGTACTGAGCCAGGCCGAGGCTGGGAAACATCACCATGGTCGACGATGTGCTCTTCAAGCCGGCGGCCCATGTGTTGGAGTAGAGCTTCGAGGCGGTTGATTTTCTCCTCCAGTTCGCGACCGTATCCTACCCGAAGGCCAGGTTTCTGCCTTTCTTTGTAGACGCATACTCGGTTGTTGCGCGCGCACCAGCCACAAGCGGGCTCGACGCGATCGCATTTCACTTTTCTTGTCTTGCAAAGTTCACAGCTATGGCCGAGTGTCAAGAACGGTTCCCGAGGGAGAGGACGGGCAGTACTCACGAGATTTTGAGAGACCTCTTTCTCTTTTTGCTTGCATTACCCCCGGTTGGTGTCTCGCTTACATTGTCGTTTTCGCCATCACTCCCGGAGACTGAAGACGCTCTCTCTTCGGAGGCGGCCGTCGGAGAAATCTGGCCAGCATCATATGCAGCCATTGGAAGGTGCGTGATGCTCCTTCAAGAACCCCAGAGCTATTGCGATGGGTCTGCTACTGCTGCAGCTGCTGTGGAGATTGATGCTGAGTAACAATGATGAAGAGGAGGAAACTCCGGGACAACGAGACCGAGGCTCGGGCTTCTGAATTGATGGGCGAGTTTTGATTTGATTGTGGACGGCCAGACGGCTGGTTCAAACCAGGAACCCCACACCTTGCCAGGAGACATTTTTTTCACCCGCAATTTGGTGCCAGTGGTGCCCCAAACTCCCTCGCTTCCGATTTACCCGAGAGGCGGCTCGACTGCCTGTGTTGGGTGCATCATGGGTGCCATCATGATGCCCCGTTGGGTGACTCACGTGTCTGTATCGAACGAGTCTAGCGGGTGCGGAACAACACGAATCCGGTCCGCTGACGGTAAGGCGACGAGGCGAGTGGACAGTAATCACGATCAATCTTCGATGCGGCCATCTCCACGAAGCGCTACCAGAAGATCGTCGACTGGAAGGAATCAGACGCAATAAGCAAAAGCCGTGTGAAGCTGGTAGAGGTAGGTCAGCCGTGGTCAGCATTGTTCACAACATCCAGCACCCCATCACTGCATATCACCCCAGAGTTTGCCAGCAACCCACCACAATGTCTTCCCAACTCATCAATCCACCTTTCGTTCACCCTCCAAGGCCAACATACAGTCATGTCCAAACCACTCCCATCTCTCCGACGAGCACATTGATCACCATCGCCGGCCAGATCGGGATAGACGGCAAATCCAGGACACTTCCGCCCACATTCTCTGGTCAAGTACAGGTGGCTTTGGACAACCTGGGCAAGTGTCTACAAGCAGTTGGCGCAACACCGGCCGATATCATCAAGGTGACGCATTATGTTGTCAACCTAGATCCCAAAGACACTTCCAGAGCAGAGGCGTACCTCAAGTTCATTGGTGATCATCGACCACCCAGCACTCTACTCGGCGTTGCGGCATTGGCAGATCCAGAGTTGCTCTACGAGGTTGAGGCTATGGCTATTTTACATCAGAAGTAAACGCGTCGAACGCGAGAGAACCCATCTACCATTGAAGAAATTCATGCTGGTATCAGCAGTAGAGCCTCTTGCCGAAGCGAGGCAGTGTAATTTCCAACACCTTCATACAACACCATCCGGGTCATCAACGCATTACACTCCCGGATCCGCTGCGTCCTCAACTTTCGCCTTCTTGTCGTTGTGAGGTCCTTCTATTTGATCAACAAACTCGACTTTGCGTTTCTTTGCTGGCCCTGCTTCAGGCGCTTCTCCCATGGTGGCAGGAGTGGACGCAGAAGAGCCCACACCGCTGTCCCCTCCATTGGCTTGCGTGCTTTTGGGCTTTTTTCTCTTGACGAGCCCAGTTAGGTCAGTAGCCGTCTCTGTTACCTGAGCCAACTTTTCTTTTCTTTCCTGCTCGGTCGCGCCACTGCCTAGGATACTGCCCAGGACACCCGAAATCTGTTCTTTCATCTCCGTCTCCTCCTTGACATTAACAGGCGGCTTGCGGAGTTCTGCCAGTCGCACTTCCATCTCTCCAACCATGTCTTGAACGTCTTCGACTTGTGCCATGGCCTTGTCTTTCTGCGGACCTGGGTCCAATTTCTCCAGTGCTGCAGTCTCTTTAGATATACGTAATTTGCAGCAGTCGATGGCCTTTTCCTGCTGCGTGATCGCCTCGTTTCGAATGTCCCAATCAATCTGGAGATCACCGGTTGGATTCCCATCCGCATCACGCTCTTGCGTCTGAGCACTGAATTCCAGAGCTAGGCTGAGCTTGTAGTGGCATTCAGCGAGAATGCTTGACTCCGGCGGCTCCAGCTCCTCTCTCAAAGCAAGACAGTTCTTCAGATCCGTTACGGCAGCGGAATATTTCTCGCCTTCCAACGAGACTTCCGACTGTAGATCGTAGATATCTGCGACACGATTCTTGAGGGTCTTGACTTCGGGCGTGAGGTCTATCGACGCCACGTATTTTCCCTTTTCCGATTCTTCCAGCACTTCTTCCTGAGCATGATCCAACTTCTTCAAGTACAGGACACGGGCGAGGTCCAAGAGTTCGTAAGCATTCGTGAAATCGTCATCCTCTTCATCTTCCGCCTCCTGATCCTGTTCCACTTCTTCTTCGTCTGATTCGTCCCAGTTTTCATCATCACCAGTGATTTGGAAGAAAGGCTTCTCTGAGGTCGTCTGCCCCGGCGTGACGTCTTGTTCTGGCACAACATCGCCCACGTTCGGGACGGCCTCTTCTGGCGCGGCGCCTACAGCCTTGGAACCGTCACCCGCCTCTGCACCGTTTGTAGAGCCATTCGCAGTCACTTTTCGCTTCTTTGGAGCGGATTTTCCCTTGCTTTTGGACAACTGCGCAGATGCCGCAGTCCCGCCAAGTACCGAGCTTGTTTGTTGGGCGAGGAAGAACAGACACTTTCCGTAGGAGTACAGCAGATCCGCGTTCTCGAGCGCCATCTCGCCGTTGATCTCGGCTTGCAACTCGGTCGCCTGTGAGTACAGCTCAGCTGCTTCCGAGTAGTGTTTGACGGCATATTCAGCAGTGGCCTTTGCTGTGAGGTTGGCTAGGCGCTCTTGCGGAGATGAATTTGAGGTCTCGTCAGGGACAGGAAGTACTGTAGGTATCTCGCTCTCTGCGCCGCCAGTCGCCGACATTTTGGAAAGTGGTAGCTATTGCTGCTGTTGTCACGCCTCAGACTATCGCGATGACAAGGCGTTTAATAGTGGTGCAAGTGTGCGAGAATAAAAAGTCAAGTCAAGAGGGAGAGAGCAATGCGACAGGTTGACAGTTTGATCGAAGGTGAATTGCCTGCGCCTTCAGAATCCGTCACTTTCTCTCCTCCAAAAAGTCTCCAACGACGCGTCGCGCGCCTCCGACTCTCGCGTCAACAAAAACCACTTTACAGGCTTCCACAAGCCACCAGCAAAGAGAACTTCTCTACGACTCGCTCCAGTTTATGCACAGGATGGAGGACCCAGTATCGACTCCCAGGATTCCAGCACAAGCCTTCAAGCGCAGTACTGCGGCTACAAAAGAACAGCTGCTCTCCTCCTCGCCCGGATTTGGCACACCTGCATACCCAATTGCCAGCCGACAGCCGGTTATCAGACAACCTTTTGCAACGCACTTGAATGACACCGCGAACAATGTCCCTACAGTGCTCTCGATCCTACTCCCTCCCCAGACGCTACGCCCTGTCGCTTTCAGGACCCTCACCAAGAAACACAATCTGACCCTTACATCGTCAGGGCTGGGGCTTCTTTCCACGTTTGTTGGCAAATTCTGCGGCAGTCGGTGGCGGGAAGAAGGGCTTGCGGAAAGGGTTCTCGACGAGATCGCGAAAATATGGAAGCGGAACGGCGGTGGACTCATCATTGAAGATGGACCGGACAAAAAGCTGTCCGGTATTCTCAAGTTGCTCGAGCCATGCATGTCTGGTGGCCTACTCGATACCGGCAAGCTATCACGAACAAACGGTTCTGTCGGGAGTCCAAGTCTCTCCAGGTCTAGCTCTCTCGTGGACCGGCCTGGGATGGACAGAGACGACAGTCAGACCAGTCTGGGTCTTTCTGGGCTAAATGTCGAAGAAGACGACCCCAACGGTGAGGACCATAGCCTAGACATACGCTCCTACTTGAAAGCCATCTCGGCTTTCGACCAGCCAAAACTCTTATACTCGATGTCAAAGAAAACCTTGGAGCCGATGCCAGGCTCAGCAACCCTCCTCCCTCCTATACAACACAAGATATCCATGTTCCGAAACCGGTATCACCTAGTACACCAACGCCTCATGCGCAATGAATCGTTCCAGACGCCATCATTCTCAACCTCCGGCAGACCGCCGAGTCTCTTACATTCCGGCAGCAGCGTGGCAACTCTTCAGCAAGCATACAAAATCACCCCTATCTCCAACCTCCTCGGGCGCTCCGGCTCATCACACCTCCTTCTCGGCATGCTCGTGCACTCTGCAGCCGGCGATCTCTCTCTGACAGACTTATCCGGAAGTGTAGCCCTTGACCTGTCCATCGCTCGCCCCATCCCAGCCAACGGCGCATGGTTCTGTCCGGGTATGATTGTTCTGGTCGAAGGCACGTACGAGGAAGACGGCTCTCACAGTTCCAATCTCGGCGCCGCATCAGGGGTCGGCGGCCAAATCAAAGGCCATTTCATCGCGGAGACTGTGGCCGGACCGCCGGCCGAGCGACGAGGTCTAACAATCGGCTCTTCGAACGGTCTGGACGCAGACAACATGAGCGTGCACACCAGCGTGGGCGCTGGCTTCGGTTGGATCGACTTCCTCGGCGTGGGCAGCGACAAGGGCGTCGGCTCGCAAATGCGTCGGCTTCGACGACGGTTTTACTCACCTTCGCCCGACACCATCGGCGCATCAGACGCAGACGCAGGCGAAGAACATCACCGCCTTCCACGCACCAAAATCGCCATCTTAGCAGAATGCACTCTCGACAGCCCTCGCACGCTCGAAGCCATCCGCGCCATTCTCTCGTCTTACAACACATCTGCAGGCGACGCGGACGACCTCCCGCTCTCCGTGGTACTGATGGGCAACTTCGTCTCCACGGCGAGCATGGCCGGCTCGGCTAAAGGAGGGAGCGTGGAATATAAAGAGGCCTTCGACGCGCTGGCCTCGATATTGTCCGACTTCCCTTTCCTCCTGGCCAACACTACCTTCGTATTTGTGCCAGGCGACAATGATCCGTGGGCGAGTTCATTCTCAAGTGGCGGTGCATGTGTGCTGCCCAGACAGGGCGTCCCAGAGGTATTCACGTCGCGCATCCGACGGGCCATCGCAAGCGCGAACAGCGAAAGGAAGGACAAAGATCGAAATACGACCACGGGAGACGCGGTATGGACGAGTAACCCTGCTAGACTGAGTCTCTTTGGACCACTGGAGGAAATTGTACTGTTTAGGGACGATATCACGAGTCGGTTCCGAAGGAATGCGGTCACTTTCTCCAAATCAGAAGATGAGAACGAGGATGACGAGGACATGTCCAACGACCAAAATGAGAATGAGAATGAGAATGAAGATGGCAACGGTGAATTCATGGAATCGGACGAAACTCACAATCTCGACCGCCGCGTGCACGAAGCCACGTCCCACCTGCCCCAGCAGAACAAGACGAATACTAGTAGTGCAAACACGGCACACTCGACACAAGCAGCCCGGAAACTCATCAAGACGATTCTCGACCAGTCACATCTCGCGCCCTTCGCGCACTCGATCCGCCCCGTGTTTTGGGACCATGCGGCGTCGCTGTCCTTGTACCCGCTGCCGACGGCCCTGGTGCTCGCGGACGCAGAAATGCCCGGGTTCGCAATCAGTTACGAGGGGTGCCATGTCATGAATCCCGGCCGCGTAGTGGATGAGTTGGGACTGAGTAGAGCGTCCGGTAGAGGGAGTGGTGTCGGAAGATGGGTTGAATTCGACGTGATGAAAAGTAAAGGGGAGATGAGGGAGGTTAGATTTTGAATGTGGCGACCGAGTGGCCGGAGTGACTTGTGTACGAAATGGTATGATTGGGTCTAGGATGGGTACCGATGTGAGCCTGGGGATGGCGCTGTTGTACCGTACATGATCTTGAATCTCGATTCCTGTGTATACAGGACGTTGGCATTGGAATTGACCTTGGTTATGGGAACCTCCCAGTCCAGGGGCTAACTGTTTGGCCGGCCTAGAAAGTACATGCCTGACTACGAGACTACGAGCCCATGATGGTATACTGGGTTAGTCCAGAGAAGCCCAGATGAAGAGGATGCCATGCGCAAAGATTACAGCTAATATCAACATATTCCGGGGTAGTCCAACTCCCCATGCTCCGTGCTACCCATGTCGAAATCCGGATCTGCCTTGAGCGACCGCGCGATTCAAACTCCATGCCAATGCCAGGCGTTTCAAATCAAATCTGTACTGTACACATCCTCAGACACCTTGCCATACAGAAGGCCAGTTGACGACCGCTCTTTTCAATTCCATGCCATATGGCTCCGTCATATAGATATAGACATACACTCACAAACATAGATATCCATCTCACGACTGATCTTCAACCGGCCTCGGATCCTCCGTCTTATACCACAGCCCGTTGAAAGCGCTAATCAACCATTTACTCAGCTTCTCAAACACGATACGATTCGCATTGTGGAAGAAGATGCTATGATCACTGTCCGGGAAAAAGTGGACATCATAGTTCTCTATCCCGGCAAGGTCAAATTTGTCCAGGAGCGTCAGCGTATTCTGCATGTGTACATTGTCGTCCGCGACACCGTGCATAATCAGAAACCTGACGTTCTGACTGATCGCCGTGACATTACTGATCGCCGTTCTGTCATACCCGGCGGGATTGGCCTGGGGCATGCGCATATACCGCTCGGTGTAGATTGAATCATAAAACCGCCAATCCGTGACCGGTGCGACGGCCATGCCGTACTTGAACGTCTCGCCCGCGTCGGCCTCGAGGACTTTAAGCGTCATGAAGCCGCCGTAGCTCCAGCCCCAGATCGCCATGCGCGACGAATCAACGTACGACTTCGCAGCCCACATCTTGGCGGCAGCGATCTGGTCGTATGCTTCGTACTTGCCGAGCTCGTTGCGGACGATCGTGCGGGCCTTGCGGCCATTGAATCCTGTCCCGCGCCCGTCGAGGGTTACCACGACATACCCTAATGAGCTGGCCACGTAGGACTGGAAGTCGACGTGAAAGCGCCGGTTGACCATCTGCGAGCCCGGGCCGCCGTAGAGGTAGAAAAGAACAGGATACTTCTTCGACGGATCGAAGTGGGGAGGGCGGCGTTCAACAAGTTGCAGTGTGTACCCATCGATGGTGATGTTCTGAAAAATTTGGTGAGGAAGTTCATGCGACGAGGCCAATTGAGCCAGGTCTTTGTTGTCTTCAAGAGTCTGGTCGATTGCTTCGGCGTTGGCGGGCGTAGAAACAACCTTCTGATACGGGATGCTGGGGCCTTGGTATGTTAGGACCACGTAACCTGCCCCCGAGGAGAATGAGCTTGTCCAGTATGCTGCTTCGTTGGACGGGACGAGAGATGTCATGTCTGTTCCATCGAGCTTGACGCTGTAGACATGGCGTTGAGTCGGTGCTTCTTTGGCGGCCACGAAGTAGACTAGGTTGTTTTTGAGGTCGACTGCGGCGGGGCCACCGTCGACTTCCCACCGTCCTTTCGTGAGCATGATGGGTATTGAGCTGTTCAGAGGAGAGAAGTAGGCTAGGTGGTTTCCGTTGTCGGAGATAACAATGTCAACGTAGCCATCTTCCGGCCGGCCGTTTGCTGGGTCGGCTGGTAGGTATTCGGTGGCTTGAGTAGGCTCGATCCATCCTCCATCAACATCCTTCAGGTCCACTGTCCTGACGGTTTGACCTGTTCGACTTGCAACGTCCACAAGTACAACCCTGATGCGGTCGCTCACGCGGTTCGACTCGGAGACTAGAGCTTTTCCGTTGTCTGCCCAGACAATATTGAAGATGATGCGGTCCTCGTCAGGAAAACCACCGTCAATGTCGACAGTGAAGACTTCCTGCTTAGCAATATCATAGAAGAGCATGTCAACCACAGGATTTGGTGCACCAGCTTTGGGGTATTTGATCTCTTTAACTTCGGGATAGTTCTCGAGCCCGTCAATGGGTTTCTTGCCGCTAGGCCTCGAAAGGAAGTATTGAACAGGATATTCGGGAACCATAGTTTCGTTCGTGCGCAAGAATGCAATGTACTGGCCATCTCTCGCCCACCAGGTTGCGGTATTAGTGCCAAAGACTTCCTCTTCATAAGCCCAGTCAGGGATGCCATAGAAGTACTCTGGGCCTCCGTCGTCCGTGATCTGAGTAACCATTGGAGAAGATAATGATCGGAGGAAGAGGTTGTTGTTTCTTGTGAATACGATGGAGTCACTGTTGGGAGACCATTTGGCCAACTGAAGCTTGGTGTCCGGGTATGCTGGATCCAGAGGCTGCACACTCTGGGTTTCCACGTCTAGAATGAAATAGAGTCCGAGGAATGAGTGTCGATAGACCTTTTCGCGCTTTGCCATGACGAGGACATGTTTCATATCTGGACTGACCCAGAAATCATCTGTCCACATTTGTTGTCCATTGACATTAAACCACCCACTTTTAACCAAACTCCTGCTCTTGAAAGCATTTGCCGACGTCGACGAGTTTCGACTCCTGATATCTTCGACCATCACATAATCCTCGCCGGGTCGGTTGATCTCCAATAAGAGGCCGTCTTCGCCCTCCGGACCAGCAGTCCACTCGATATTGGCGTATCTAGGCTGCCAGTGCCCAGACAGAACTCCATCGAGCGAGACTTTCTTCCCGGAGCTCTTGACGGGCGTCTCGTGGTCGTACTCAAGGGTTGAAGCATGTTTGTACCGGCCACCTGCCAGGAAGGCAAACAGCGCAACGGCCCAGCCGACAACAGCCACCACAGAAACTACCCATAAGGTCCGTCTCAGGCCTTTCGACATGCGATTCCCAGCAAGGGTATAACTTTTATCATTGAACCTTGGCAGCTCTGGATCACTGTCATTGTCGCGGTATTGTAGAGGTTCGACGGCCTTCTTGCTCGCAAATACCGAGTTAAGGTTCTCAAGGACTAGGGACGTTGTCGATGCAGTTGTTACGCTTTCTTCGGATGGTCGTGACGGCGTGAATGCAGAGGACGATCCTTCTTCCTCTTTTATCAGTGTTTCACTCTCTTCAGCCGAATCCCTGGCACTCCTTCCCATCGTGGCCATCGTCGCGGCGACGGTCCGCCAGGGAGCCCCTGTCAAGGAGTCGTAGTTGAATGCAAGGGAGGTGGATCTGGAATGGAAGGAATCGTCGTTATCGGAGCATAGTGACAGGCGACTCAGACGCGGCGAGACAGCATCCTCGCTATCTTTGCGTACAACGGCAGATATTCTTTTACGTGGCGAGAGTAAGGGAGGTCCTTTCGCGTGGAGGCCGGTGATGATCTTTAGTGAGTCGGCCGCATTGGATGTCGATGTCGCCGGGGACTGCGACTGCGACTGCGACTGCGGAAGTGGAATTGCGTTTCGAGGCTTCATTACTGCACCGTACAAAGACTCATTCCTTGACATGTATTACAACATCCACAACTTGTTTACTCCTTCTACACTACATCAAGGACTATAGCCATGTTGGATAATGTGGTTGAGATAACTATGGAGCTCTGCCTCTACTGACATCTTTTCTGTTTGCAGAACCATGATGCTGTTAGGCTATTCTCGTTCGCGTCTTCCCCCATGTCCGGAAACGGCCACCACAGCAGGAATGTGGTGTCTCCCCAACAGACCTCTCTCGTTCTGAAGCGCACACGTCTCATACAACATTTCTTCCTGTGCCAACCATCGAGTGGTCTCTATATCAGAGGTAGCCACCATTTTATCACCCACAGATAGACCACGACCGACCACAAGCTAGTATAGGCGATCAAGGCGCACGTATCCAGCGTCCTCCGTGGCATTTTTCTGATAGCTTGCAGCCCGTACAGAGTAACAGCGAAGATGGCTGTCATGCCGCAAACTGGCAGGCCCAGAAAGAGAAAGAAATATTGCTGACGATCCGGCCCTTGGTTTCTGCCGTGCCCAAACGCCACGTCAAAGATCCATGGCGACAGCAACAGCATGAGGCAGCTGAGCGTAAGCAGAGCACAAGCGGCACTTACGGTCCTAGAGAGGTCGCCCACTGCATGCCCGCACCTTAGGCATCCTGGTCGTCCCTGTGCAGGTGTACCTGCGTTCCGCTCGACATCTCGAGGGTCATGGGTAGACCCTCCCGGTCTTTGGTGCTGTCGTTCACTCCGCTCACGCACGTGTCGCCTGATATCTTCCACATCCTTGTTTAAAGCCGCCTCTTCTGCGTCCAACATGTGTTGAATCGTCTCGCACTGTTTGTCGACTTGTTCCAAGGTGGTGGTAAGTTTCGACTTTCTTCGTTCCTTCTGACCTGGTCTGGTGCCCCCGGCTGAATCTGGGCTCGAAGCTCGACTTGCGTTCACTGACTGAGAGCTCGACCCTGCGATTGTCGTCTCGCTTCCGACAGCGGTACTCCAGCTTGACGTACTGCCTCGCTTCAACGGCCATGGCCCGACGCGATCAGGTAGCTGCGAGGGCGGATGGACCTCAGTGAAGTGAGGCCATCCCGGAAGAGCGGTTAGGATTTGCGGATGCCCAGGGCGATCAGCTAGCTGTGAGGATGGGCGGACTTCAGTTTGTCGAGCCCATTGCGAAGAAGCGGTTGGCATTTGCAAATGCGGAGGATCTTGCATGGCGCGAGGCCCAACAACAAGGCTTGGTACACAAGAGAGGCACGGAAGAAGCAGCTGTCGCCCTCAGCAACGACACCAGACAATATAGCAGCAGCCGACTGCTGTCTGCGTGAAAGCAAAACAAAATCAAGAGTGAAGAGCCCGACAAGCAGTTGGCAGGATATTTGGGATCAAATCGGCGGCACACGCTGCTTATGAATACCTGAAGCCAGCATCCATCCAAGAACACGAATCGACCCCTTCCTCCGCAAACAATCCAGGAAAGAACGCAACAGCCCCTCCAAAACACCCCCGAAGTTGAAGATGCAGCAATGATTTTCACGAATCTGCCGAGTGGACCAGGTCTCCAGCAGGCGTACTCTGTCCTACGACAATGACCATTGGTGCGAGCAAACTGTACCACACAACCACGAAACAGTCCATCAAGCTTGCAGCCCGCCCCCAAACAAGGCGGTCAGAACAAGGAAACCGCTGGGTCGCACCAGACGCGCGTTTCAAGCAACAAACACCAGGCCAAAGCTTGGGCTGCGACCCCCCGTCTTCTAGAGTTCTCGGATACATCGTGGTATACCGAGTCAGATTACCGTGTACGACCGCACCGTGCCACCTTTGCAAGCTAAAGAATCAGGCTTTGAGGAACAGGAGGGGGAGGGAAGCGGAAAAGCAAGAAGCATGTCGCGCAATTTGCTTGACCTCGAACTTGCTCCACATCTATACCACATCGCCGGCTATATATCGACTGGTTCTACACTGCTCATTGGTCAACCCCGAATTCAACAAGGCTGGGTGGCAAAAAGATCTTCAAAGTCAAGGAGCGTCGAAGAAAAGATTGACAGGCGCACTGAGGAGGGAAATGGGTTCTCGCATGTCCGAAGTTGGCCGGCTGGCAAAGTATACTGTGCATCTCCACGCTCTGAGCGATTTCTACCAGTATATGTCAAAATCGTAGCTTTTCGCTTCGACTTGCTTCACACCATCTGAAGAACCAAGCGTGACCGGCCAACTTTCTGATCCATTTCCTCTCCCGTACATGTGCGGATAAAAAACGAATATCACAGTAAGGAGTGCCGCATATAGCGGGGAACATTCGGCAGTGAAACACCCAGCAGCTTGGACCCATTCATCCTCATAGTAAAGTGCTCATTCTTGAGAACGCGGTACACCTTGGGTGCGCCTCAGAACGAACAAGTAGGTGTATCATGCTCGTTTTCACGCTATGCTCATGCTAACAACACGCCTGCCCCGTTCCATGTTTCGTGAATAACAAGATAGTCTTTCCGAGTGTGCTCCAGCGAAAGAGTCGACAGCCCGCGACGCAGCCTCTGAAAGGATATGCTAGACAGGCCAGCGTGGCCAGCGTCCCAGCGTATCTTTTCCCCGACGATCTTACCGTCTCTAAAGCCTGAGTTTCCGAATATCCTCCCATCTGTCCTGGATGTGTGCTCTTCTTCGGATCTTTCTTCCAATGAACCTTCGCTCATGATTTTCTCTTCCACTAAATACTCGAATGCTCCATTGTTTTGACATATCTCACAAAAGCCTTTTTATGCACCATGCCGCGGTACTCTCCGTCATTCAGAACACAGATGTATCTTAATCCTAGCTTGACAAAACACTGATACACGAGGTCCATAGGCGAATGCATGTCCAAAGCCACCGGAGCTGGGTCGATGTACGGAGTCATATCAACCGGATTGGGACTTGATGTCTCCTCACCCTCTGAACTTTCACGGCCAGAATCGTACCCCGCCTCGTTGAAGGCTTCCCAGTATCGATGATGGTTGCTGTGCGCATGATCTTGGGTGGATAAGACACACATAGCCGTGTCCTCATCTTCAATTCTGTCCAATGCAAATTCAAGGTCTGGCGCTGGAATGAGACCCACGAGAATCTTGTCTCTGATGATAGGCAGACCACCATCAAGCTCGCCAAGTTGCTGCAGTCGTCGAAGTTTGGCACGAAGATCGCTCGCCTTGACTAATGGCGAGATTGTGATGTCGATAACTTTGTCTCGTCGGAATCGTGGTGTGATATCCCCGAGCTCCGAGTCGAACACAGGACTGCTTCTGTTGTCGAGATAGGGGTACGAGTTCATGTCCGTCAGAAGGTCGTATATGCTGAGCGGCTCGACAGCATCTGCCGTCCATTTGGCGCACAAGACTCCCAGGGAAAATGGTAACACATGGTCCAGACTACCAGTCAACTCGAACAGAATGACCGCCAGTGTGACCGACAAACGCGTCACTCCACACATGGTAGCACCTGCGGCCACAAGAGCATACACACCAGGAGTAACACAAGCTTCCAAGTCTCCAGACTGATGACACCCGCCCCACAAGAAGAAGTCTGGAGATTTCAAAACAACATATTGCGTAAAATGACCCAGCGTGCGGCCCATTAGACCACCAACAACCATCGATGGAACGTAAATGCCTGCGGGAACTTTGATGCCGAATGTGATGATGGTAAGGAAGGCCTTGATGACAAACGCAACGCAAAGGTAGCCGACGACGGACAGAATTTCGTCTTCTTTTGGACACAGTCCACTAGTGCTCTCCTTGTTGCAAGGACTCGCCAACTCGAAGAGTAATTCCGTGACAGCAAGCCGAGTGTATCGGTTCCAAAAGCTGATGAGACCGGTAACGAGTGCCACCAGTAGTACTTCCAGCATCGGATAGCTTTTGATGACTCTTATTCTGCGAAATGTGGTCGCCCAGAATCGAGATGCTTTGATGAAAAGTGCTCCTGCAAGACCCCCTGCTATGCCGAGCAGTGCAAAATTGAAGAGCTCAAAAAAATTCCAATCCGTGACATAACGGACTTCAAACAGGACAATCTTCGAAGTGCCATAGGGGTTTAGAAATTTCAAGGACAGCGCCGCAACGATGCAACAGAAAAAGGTGCGGAACAAGGTCTTCGGAGGGAAATAATAGCTGACTTCCTCAAGACTGAAAAGAACTCCGCCCAGAGGAGAGCCAAATGCAACAGCAACACCGGCTGCAGCACTAGCAGAAAGGACTTCTCGTCGCTTACCGTCGTTGAGGTTGTATTTCGAGAACAATCGACAAGCGATATTGCCGACGCATGTGGCAATATGGACATACGGGCCTTCTTTCCCTAGACTCATACCGGAGGCTACGCTCAGAATGAGAGCCGCTGTCTTGATCAAGAGTACTCGTAGACCGAGGTATCCGTGCAGAACAAAGCCGCTCAAGATAACTTTGACTTCTGCAACACCACTTCCGGCGGCAGAATAGTAGACATTCGGTGGCGGAGTATCGTTGGCAAGTGACTGCGCATTGGCACTCTTCGCTTCTTCGTTCTCCGCATTGTATTTACTCGTTTTCATTGCACTGAGGTCTTCGTCGAATGTCGAGGCGATTTGAGAGGGCACAACAGTCTTGGAGTACAGGGTGAGAAAGCAAGACAGAGACGCTAGCACTAGGCAACCGAGGACGAATGCCAGAAAGTCAATAGACTGCTCATCGATTCCAGACGGGTGTATGAGTTGCGACCATGTCCGCCATCCGTTGCAATTACGCTCGCCAGAACAGCATTTGACCCTTCCAAGATACCAGGCACCTCGACAGAAGCCTCTTTTGATGTCAAAGATGGCCGACTCAGTCACATCCACAAAGTATGCTATACCCGCGGTGATGACTCCGATCAAAGCAACAAGGATCCAGCCTTGAGCCGAGTCGAAGAGAAGAAGCAGGCGGCCACGAAGTCCTTTCTTCTTTTTCAGTTCCAGTACTCTGAATCCGTCGGCAATACTGTCATGTACCCAGTCTGTAGAAGTAAACTGGTCGTACCACAAGCGATCATCTTTCGATATTGAACCCATCAAGGATTGATGTAACTTGGGTGTACGCAGGCCAGAATTCCGCACCCATGCAGGGCTCGTCTGGCCCGACGGCAGAGCACTGTAGATTCTTCGTCTCCTTAAACTGCCACTGACACTGTTCACTCTTGAAAGCTGCCTCGAATGCAGGGAATCCATCAGGTTGTCTGTGTACCTCCGCATGGAGGAGTGATGGCTGCCGCCGAGCAGCTCGGACGTCTCATTTGGTGTAGAGGTCATGATCAGGGAGGGCAGTAAGCGGCGTTCTATATCGGGTGCAGAGATCGAAGGTGCTCGTCTGCGGGCGACTCCTGGAGAAGAGGGCGTGGTTGCTGGACGAGGAGCAAAATACTCGAGGTCATCATCCTCACCGGGCTCCTGAAAAGAGACATATGACTTCGGCATGGTGACTGCAGGCAGGAGCGGGTCTCAAAGTGAAGGGAAGGGCGAGAAAAGGAAAGAACAACAGCTACAACGGCGTGCTGCACAGGCAGACACCGTCTCGCTGTGCTCGTCAGCTGGCCATCAAAGAGAGAGTCAAGAGTACTCAGTCAAGAAGCCGGAGACGTTCTGGATATCGAGGGTCAGCAACGACTTGGAATGAATCAGCTGGGGCCTGGCACTGCGGCTATTTGACCCCGTTAGACGGAGACCGGGCACAGACCGGGCTACCGAGAAGGCAGAGGAGGGTGTGAAGATCCTCAGAAAAGAGTCTACTACACAGCGCCAGTAGATGATCAGGTGGACGGTGTGCGGTAAACATTGGGTATCATATGACAAGTCTGGAGAGTGTCATGGAGTATGAAGGATTGATAGGCACGCGTCGGCGGGTGTCAGTGATCACAAAGGGACCTTGGAATGCAAAATGCCCCGCCAAGCGACGTTTGCAGGCGACTCGCAAGCAACCGAGAGCAACTCGCCAATCCCTGATCCACGCATCGCAGCCATCCAGAGGTCCCAAAGCCACAGAAAGCAGAGGAACAGCTTAATGAGTGTATCAATGTCCACAAAATGAAGTGCCGGCGCGTTTGGTCATGGTTCGGTGCCTTGGCCTGATCTAAACAGCATGCATGTTACGGGGGCCAGCGACTAATCTTTCAGACCTCGGTCAGTTAGATCAGGCTGCATCACGCACGCTGACGATGTCTTGCAGATGCGGCCAGGATTGATATGTACGACGTACGTAGTATGTATGGTGGCGCTGGGATGCACCCAATGGTAACCCATCGTTCGTGGAGTGATCGAGCCCTCGAGAGGGTACAGGGGTAGCCTAGGTTGTTTCGCAGAGACGTCGTTCACTGTTCACTGACTCGAAGTATTCCCACGATATGAGCACTGTCAAGAGAAAATCGTGCCACTGAAGAAGCTGCGTTCTCTGGTAGCAAAGAGAGAACCATGTATCCGTGAGTAGACGACAGCCTCGTTGCGATGCACCAGAGTCTGATACTGGCAACCACAACCAGAATGTGCCATGCGGTCGCGAGAAATCGATGCGCCACGCCTCCATTGGCCTCCCTTCGAAGTGAATATAAATCACAGAAATAGATTCTGCCTGACACCACGCCCTCCCTCTACACAATACAATCCCACTCATCTTCCCTGCGGCGAAAGAACATCATCTAATCAACTCTATGACTACCTCACCAAGAATGTCACCTCGATCTCAACAAGTGCTCACAAGTGTTTACCGTATCAACCAGCACTGCTCCGTGCCTTGTCATTGCCGCACGTCAAAGCCCACGAATGGTCGGATCGTCGGTTATTTACTACTAGTATCTCCTCCGTCAGACAAGCCTAGTGAGCCATACGCTCCCTTATTGACATCCCTCTTCAAAATCTTCAACACCATATCTGTCTACCACGTCGTCTAGACTTGATATCCTACATCATCCATACCTCTTCGCCTCCTCCTCCATACTCCGTATACCCAGACCAACCTTCCATTTCCAACTAGACCCAACATGTCCCATTCCCCTTCCCGTTCCTTCACCACCCCTTATCCGAAACCATACCCTCAATTCCTCCTCTTCGGCGACTCCATAACCCAAGGCTGCTCCTCGCACCTCTCCTCTGCTCTCTCAGAATGGTACATCCGACGCCTCGATGTCCTCAACCGGGGATTTTCCGGCTACACCAGCCAAATGGGCCTTGACCTGCTTCCACACTTTTTCCCTGGCGCCTCCCAAGGCCACGCACAAGCACAAGTCTCCCTGATGACGGTCTTCTTCGGCGCCAACGACGCGGTCCTCCCAGGGCACCCTCAACACGTCCCGCTGCACGACTACACTCGAGCCCTCCGCTCCATCATCGCCTACCCGGGCATCGCTCTCCACGGCACAAAGATCATCCTCATCACCCCTCCACCCGTCGACGAGTGGCAACTCGGCAACGACGAACGCACCGCGGTAAACACGCAAAAGTACGCCGCCGCATGCCGCCAACTCGGCGCAGACCTCAATCTGCCCACCCTTGACCTCTGGACCATTTTTATGACTAAAGCGGGCTGGCGAGAAGACAGTCCAAAGGGTACTCCTCTGATAGGAAGCAAAGCCGCACCACGGAGCAACGTGCTCGACGAGTTATTATCAGACGGTCTGCATTTCACGCCCAAAGCATATCAACTTGTCTTTGACGAACTGGTCAAGCTCATCCAGGAGAAACTGCCGGACCATGTCCCCGAGAGTTTGCCGTATATTTTTCCAGACTGGAAAGATAAGCTCGGGATTGAAGCACAATGACAGCAGTAACTCCAAACGAGAGTGACAACGAGTGAGTTGAGTCTGGAAAATGGGTTGCCTTCCGTAGAAGACTGGTAGTACTTACGGTCTCATGGGGTAAATTATATAAATAAAACTTACTTAACCGGGGTGCAAAACAGCTGCCGCTTAAATCGGCGAAGCATCAGTTCGGCATCGCATTGAACAGGAGGTCCTCCTACCATGCAAATTGTCCTCGCTGCTGTTGTCGTCGAATGACACCCTAGCGCCATAAATGACAGTGGAAGCGGATCAAGAAGCAGTGACGCAGAAGCTGGATCTATGCAAAGAACTGGATTGAGGATTCTAGTTACAGTGATGATTGCCTTTGCGCAGTCAGACGCTACACCTGACCTTACAAGGCATATCGCTCTTCAATCACGAAAAGAGTGACCCAAAGCAGTTTCAAGGAGAGTAACGTGGCGCCGAGAGTGGAGTGCCGACTACAAAGAAGTAGACCATAGATTCGAAAACTGAGAAGCTGAGCGATGAACAAAGTAGCTGCGGTAGAAGCAAGCCATTTACTCGTCGTCGCTCCCTTCCTCGCTGTCATCGTCGCTCTCGGCTTCGTCGAGCCATTGCAGGAACTTCTCGGCAGCGAGACGAACCTTTCGGCTGGTGCTGATGTCGACGTATTTCTTGCTCGCCTTTTGACCCCACGCCTTGGCGACCTCCTCGCTGACGAGGTCGTGCTGGTAGTAGCCCAAGAGAATGGCCGGCACCTGAGTGATCAGTTCTGGATGATCATTGCCAACAAATCGCTCTGTACCGCCAAGGAAAGCCTTCATGTGCTTCTCGGACTCGCCGATCATGGTCTTGAGCATACCAGCCCGAGCCGGAATTTGCTTGACAATATTCTGGTCAAAGATGGTCTGAGCCAGAACAGTGAGTGTCTTGTGCTTGGACTCGATGCCCAGCTCCTTGGCCTTCTTGTAGATGTCAACATCATCCACCTTGCTGACGGAACCTTTGTCCTTGGTCTCATCGATGATCCAGGTTCCAAGCTGGTCGTAGGCATTGGTACCATTCTCTTCAGCCTCTTCATCATCGTCGAAGGCGAGCGAACGCTTCAAGTCAGATGGAAGTTCCTTAGCACGAGCAGCAACAGCTTCAGCAGACGTGTCAACAGCCCATTCCTCTTCCTTGGTAGGTCCATCTGTGTTGATGTTTTTAGCAACCTCTTGAATCTGCTTGGTGAACTCGTCGTCACTGCCAGCTGCAACCTCGTAATCACCGTCGTCAGCGTCTCCTTTGTCGGAGTTGGACTCATGGGGGCTTCCCCCGTTCATGGAACCATTCTCCTGGCTCTCGCCTTTGGTGCGGTCGCGACGGGACTTCTTTTCCTTCTTTGCCTTTTTTCCACCTTTATCTTCGTTCTTGAGAATAAATCCGCTCAGTTTGTGGCGTATGTCAACCTGGCTGCGTTGACCGCAAGCCTTGCAGTCCAACAAGATGCGCCCGTCCTTAATGTTGACCTCGGTCTCGGGGTTCTTGCAAGATTTGCAGAGAACAAATCTGGAAATGAAGCCATCCAAGGAATCTTGGAGCTTGCCTGCATCATGAGCTCCATTGATGATCCAACGATCGTCTTTTGGGTTGGTATTGGTTTGAGCACCGAGTTCGAAGCCGAAGTATTTGATCACATAGGAAGGAGGACGAGCTAGGGAAGCAGAGACACTGGGAAGGTTGACAATAACGGTTCTGGATATATGGTTAGTATTCAAGAGCGTTGACGGTTCGTAATTCCATGCTTACTTAATACCATTGCCTTTTCCCTCGATCTTGGACTGCAGGCGTTCCATCTTGTACCGATAGAAGGGATCGGTAACGTCCCGACGGATATTGACGGTCGCCATTTTGAGCTAGGATGGATATTCTCTTGTGTAAAGATTTTTGACCGAGGAATCGAACGAATTGGTATTTTAGGCGGTGGTGAAGAGCAAAGAGGACGACGAGACTTCTCCTTTCAACTGACCAGACATGCGTGGAATATTACCACCTGGTAACGGTACTTGACATGAAGAAAATGTTTGCTTTTTGTGGCGTATCAACCATAACAAGACCTTGTAGGACTACAAGGATCTCTGCTTGCCGGAAATATGTCCAGCTTTTGCTTGGTGTTGGTTTTGGAGGAGTGGAAGAATGCTCGATACATGAACAATCCGGCGTGTTGCGCTTGACTGAGACTGGGGGTTCAGCAAGGTTGGTGGAAGACAGCGAAGGGTCGCGCCTAGGCTTTTGACGGTGATTGCGACGAGGCAGGATCGAAAGGGATAGATCGATGTGGCGATGATGATGAGAAGAATGTCTGATGAGACAGAGAATTCCCAAGGGTTCACTGTGTCGTAGTGATGATGGGAAAGTAAGAGGAAGAAACTCCGGACAAGAGGCGAGCCAGATATTAGGGAAAAGCCTTTGGGTGCGCTAAATGACTTGGGTTTTGTCGAATAGGCAAGGGGGAAGCGGAGGCCAAACAAAGGAGCAGAGGGCGCAGCGTTTGTGTTGTCCAGTGATTGTCTTGGGCGATGGAGTCAGTGTGAGAGCGTATGACTGGATGTCGGCGGATACACGGTTGCGAAAAAATTTGATTTTCGAGGAGCGAAAGGGCCGAGGATGAGAAAGCGAGTCGGTTGCCTGTGCGCGCCTGGTGAGCCTGTTGAGCCTGTGTTGAGCCCGAATCCGCCTGCAGTGCATGACAGGCACCACTCGGTAGGCACCTAACAGGCAGCGAGGCAGTAACACACGCACCCGGACCAGACTTCCCACCGAGCGACCTTCACCCGCAACACCCGCTGCTAGCCGCATTCGGGAACTACCAGGTATGCTGGCTGTCACAGTGAGAAATGCCAATGTGATCACTGCCTCAGATATTCACCAGGTGAACACTTGAACTGATTGAAACTTTCACCATAGTAGGTAGCCGTATGAAGCAGTGTCCGCTTCAGGGATTCATGATGCTTCCTTTGGTTGTAGAACCTCAATTGGTGATACTGAAGCTTTCCCCCTCGCCCCATCTGACCAACCTGACCATGACACAATTCAAGCTTGGTCTTTTGATTTTTTCTACATTCCAGTACACTGTCGATCTTAGTAGTTTCGTGAGTAGAAGCAACCTGCTCTAGTGACACCAGAACCTCTATCAGCAGAAGGGTGTTCAGGGAAGAACCAGGATGACTTCATAAAAAATCAACTGGTTGAGATAATTGCTCCGGTTCTCGCACAGCCACGACCATGGCACCACGATCGAAATCCAGCATAGACTGGTCAATATACCTGGTAACAGATTCCACTGCGGCCATCCTTGGTGACAGAGACATCGTTCAGGTAGTCGAGCAGGCCATTCAGGGAGGCGTCACTGTCGTCCAATATCGAGACAAACATGCCGACACCGGGTCCATGATCAAGATCGCCAGCCAAATCCATGCCATCACTCAAAAACATCAAGTGCCTCTTCTGATCAATGATCGACTCGATGTTTGTCAAGCCGTAGGTGCCGAAGGCGTCCATATTGGTCAAGACGACATGGATTGCCTTTCAGCCAGGAAGGTCCTCGGCCCCGACGCCATTATAGGAGTTACAGCCTCGTCAATACAGGAGGCACAGAAAGCCATCAAAGACGGTGCAGACTACCTAGGGATCGGGACGACGTTCGCCACTCCAACAAAGACAGACACGAAATCCATCATCGGCACCCAAGGTCTCCAAGGGATCCTGGCTGCTTGTGACACAGGCACAGAGAAGTCTATACCATGTGTCGCAATCGGCAGCATCAATGCGAGCAACATTCAAAGAGTGTTGCACCAGTCTGCTCATGGCTCCAACCGTCTCAACGGTGTAGCTGCGGTCAGCGCCATCATGGCTGCTACAGACCCCAAAGCCGCGGCTAAAGCTCTCTGTGATCTGTTCAAGACGGCTACGGAGACGTACTATACCGCCGTACCGCCCAGCAAGACACCAGTGATGGACGTCCAAGGCTTGCTATCCCAAATGCCTGCAATCATCAAAACACACGTCTCCTCATCAGTGCTCTGTCACAATATGACCAACACCGTCGTCCAGAACTTCGTGGCCAATGTCTGTCTAGCCACTGGCGCATCACCCATCATGTCCGAGATTGGCGCCGAAGCCCCCGACCTGGCCAAACTCGGGGGAGCTCTCGTCATCAACATGGGCACCGCAACGGCCGAGAAGGTCAACAGCTTCATCGCAGGAATGCGGGCGTACAATGCCGTCGGTGCTCCTGTGCTTTTGGATCCTGTCGGTGGCGGAGCAACGGCGCATCGGCGCGAGACCGTTAAGAAATTGCTCGCTTCCGGTTTCTTCAGCGTCATCAAGGGCAACGAAAGGGAAATCGGTGCTGTGATGGGCACCTCGACGGCTCAGCAACGGGGTGTGGATTCGGGCCCATCTGCCTTGACGGCCGATGAGAAGACGAAGATGGTCAAGAGCCTTGCCCAGCGCGAACACTGCGTTGTCCTTATGACTGGCGAAACTGACTACCTATCTGATGGAGTCCGTACAGTGGCAATCAGGAACGGCTCATCTTTTCTAGGTAAGATCACGGGCTCGGGTTGTGCTCTGGGTGCCATCATAGCCAGTTACATCGCAGTACACCGCGAAGATAAGTTCCTGGCAGCCTTGACAGGGATCCTGCACTACGAGCTTGCTGCGGAGAGCGCACAAAGAAGAGAAGATTGCAAAGGTCCAGGCACTTTCATTCCAGCACTGCTGGACGAACTGATGGCGTTTGGAAATCTGGCGGTTAGTGACTCGCTGGCTACGTCAGACGGTGGGCTTGAAAAGCTTGCGAAAGTCGAATTTATTACAGCGGAATGACTGCGTGAACGCCATTGAAGTACAACAAACAAAGATATCCGCTGTCGCAGCAAAGCAATATTGAGTCCAAGGGAACAATATTGACGTCCTCCAGCCATGACTCCAAGCAACTTTTCCTCTACTCTGCTGCGCCTAACATAGATCTGTGGTAAATACTCCCATCATCCCAAACAGTCACACTTCCCCTCCGCGCAAGGCCTGATATCATTCTCAATATCCAGCCTCAACCACCACTTCACCTCGATCCCATCTTTCACCTCCTCCACACCCCTGGTCGCCGTAGCTACCAGGAAGTCCTCGTCATACGCCACAATTTCAATGTCCACGTCCTCGACCTGCTTGCCCCGAAACAAAGTCGTCACCCCCCGTTCCGCTTTCTCGGACGGCGTCCACTTTTCCACCTCATGCTGCAAACCAGTCTGTGGATGTAAATGACTGTGGTTGTTTGCCTGGCCATTTGGCACGTTGATCCCGCCGACTCTATTTCGACTTCTGCTCCGACTGCGCGCTCTGCTCACGGCCTCCGGCACGGCAGGTGGCACGACGTCCAAAAACTCCAGCTCGCGCAACCAACTCGCCAACAAGCCCTCGCCAACCATCTTGATGTACGCCTCCTTCAAACCCCAATATGCGTAGAAGCGACGGAGTTTCTGCTCAATCATTTTTGCTTCCTTTCCGCCGCCCGTGAGAGGCACGGGCTTGCCATCTTCACTACTGGTGCTACTGTCCCAGCCATAGTCCCCTTCCTCGCGTTCAGGAACAGGGACATGTACCGGTGCATGCATCATTATCCGTCTCTCCCGGTCCGAGAACATCTCAGCAAAGATGTCCACCCACTCCTCAAATTTGGCTTGTGTGTTGAGGTCCTTGGGCGTGCGCTTATCTTCGTTCGTACATGCTATGTCTACGCCCAGTCTGACTTGCCCCGCACCGAGCTCCGGAGTGTGGTGCCCGACAAGACTTAGCTGCTGAAGCTGCTGCGGGGGAAGGCTTGGTGAGAGGGGTGTTGCGCTTGAAATCGAGTGCGAGGGATTAGGCAGCTGTGCCGTTGGCGTGGTACACCCCATGATTGCGACCAGACCTGCTTGGTGGGAAACGTTGAACTCGAGGCCCTTTACGTCAGACTGTGCTTCGGATGGAGACGGGTGCGACGAGGCGGACGTGTTAGAACCAGTCCATAGGTCAGGTGGTTCCCAATACGGACGCTTATGGGGTGCGGGTGTGCGCGAGAGATGGATGTCCGACCAGGGGATGCCGGCGCGGCGGTGGATGAATGTATATTTGAGCAGTGCGCTGGCGAGCGACATGAAGCGGTCGGCAGGGCGGATGAAGCGGGTCACATACTCTTGATCTGTGAACTGGAGGGTGGACAAGAGAGGGAGCGACTTTGGCGATGAGGAGACCAAGGGCCGAGTGTCGATATAGTAGCGTGTTATGGTGGAACGGTGTTTCAATGGTGGTCGAGGTTGAGGTTGGGACGACATTGTGAGGATGGTGGTAGGGGGATAAGGCGGAGATAAGGCTGGAGAATGTTTAGCACTGCCTCGTATCTCGCACTGGTGTCGTTTGCATGGAAGTCGTTGGTGGATATCCACGATTAGTCCGAAAGATGTCCCAACTGTCTTCCTCCTGACCAGACAACTGCTTGTCCGATGTACTGCTGCTTGACAGCAAGGAAGTGTGCCCTCTGTTGACCACGGGTTGGCAGCCCGCCAGCGTCGTCGGCTGTTCTGACCGTCCGTTTGAAAAGGACCAGTTCGGCTAGTACACTTCCTACGGCCTGTACAGTCTCCGACAAACTTGTAGGGGCAAGCCTGTCTGCTGGCTTAATCGTTGTTCAAAAATGACAGACGGCGAGGTATAGAACTCAGAGTGCTCGCATATAGGACACACAATATCTTCCTGCGGCTATTGCGGCCCAGGAACTTCTTTGTTAATGATTGCTGGCATCATGACTTGAGCAGATCGTTTGAGGTGTTGTTATTGGGCGAGCTGGATCTTCTGGTACCGGAACGAATGTAGTTCGCTATCAGCGATGGGTACGTGCTCCGTCGGCTGATGAATCATGCATCTAGGTCGCTGACAACCTCAAGATCGGAACTTCCTGCAGGCGACACAAGATGGAATTTAGTTGTTCTCGTCGAAGCTCACATGGACCCCAAGATGAGCCCGCCGTAGTCATGAAGTGGGAAAGACTGGTCAGGTGTAGCTGCGGCTTAATATAGCACGCCTGAGATTCGGTCCGCAATAAGCAAATCATCGACCCGCGACGGAGTTCCACAAGGCTGACAGACGAGAAGGCCCTGTTCCCTGTCCTCGTATAATGATGCAACAGCGGATCATGGATCTTTCTGGTGAGGTTGGGTGAGACAAGGCGCGATGGAAACAGAGGAGCATTGGACAACCAATGATGATGAGTCTTGGGCGGTGGCAGAATATTTTTCACGATATCGCTCCAATGACTTGGTGGCTGTAGATACTATCTTCGACGAACCGTCCATTCTCGAATATTGCATTTTCATTCATGTCGTGTCAATGACAATAACAGTCGGTGTGTTGGCCTTACAAGGCGCGTTCCTGGAGCACCTGGTCCTACTGAAACGAGCCGCGCAGTATCTACAAAGTCAAGGAATTACAGAATCATTCGAATTCACGGAAGTCAGGAATGTCGACCAATTGGCACAATGTGATGCTCTGATAATACCTGGTGGAGAAAGTACCACCATCTCCTTGGTCGCTGCACAATCTGGCCTGCTCGAGCCTCTACGGGAATTTGTTAAGTATGTCATTATGTACCCTAACTGGTCTCCCACCATTGACATTCTCCTTCCAGGGTCGACCGCAAACCGACGTGGGGAACATGTGCTGGACTGATTCTCTTGTCTGAAGCAGCAAATGCCACCAAGAAAGGAGGTCAGGAACTGATCGGTGGCCTGGATGTTCGAGTAAACCGCAATCACTTCGGTAGACAGGTCGAAAGTTTTCAGGCAGACATAGATCTGCCGTTCTTGAAGTCCGATGAATCCGTATCCGACGATCCCTTCCCAGGTGTCTTTATCCGAGCACCTGTTGTGGAGAAGTTCCTGCCCCATGTTGAAGGCATCCAGCTAGGAGAGCAGCAAGTCGCCCAGACTGTTGTCGCACCAGCAAAGTCTGCCAAAGACAACCAGGCACGAGGAGCAATGAGCTCTCACGTCGACATTATGGGTATATTACCGGGCCGGCTGAAGAAGGCTGCGGCAATGGGAGCTGCAGTAGATGCTGGAGAAGAGGTCGGCGATATCATTGCAGTCAGGCAAGGCAACGTGTTCGGGACGAGCTTTCACCCTGAGCTGACCTCCGATATCCGGATACATGTTTGGTGGTTGAAGCAAGTATTAGGCGCCATTGATAAAAGAGCCGCATCTTCGTCATAGGCATTTCTCGAGGTCGCCCTCGTCTGAAGGATCCGAATGCCAGAATTCAAGAAGGGATATATACAGCAAATAGAGTCAGACCTGTCAGATCATCTTCCACTGCCATATTCTTCCTCTTCCTTTCTTCTCTCTGCATCGATTGCTCGACCGTAACCTCCACGTCCAGGATCAAACTCGTCTCGGTACTCGTCACGAACCTGTCCGCCTGACTTGCCGCGACCATATTGTCTTCCTTCCTGGAATCCGGCATCAAGGTCAGTTCTGATGACTCGTTCGTCAAGCTTTGTCCCGCCGATGTATTTCATGCAGTCCAGTGCATCTTGGTGTGTATAGTATTCGACGAAGCAGAATCCGCAGGGTGTCTTTTGGTAGCGGTCAAGTCCCATGATCAAGCGTTTGATTTCACCACATCTATATGTTGTTAGTTGGAAACGAGGACGTAGAGGGCTGGTTTCCTACTTGGAGAAGAGCTCGTGGATCTGTTCTTCGGTCGTGTAAAATGACCTGGAGGACCAATTAGTCTCGCAGCTCAGGAAAACAGTAGAGCGCATACAGATTCCCGACATAGAGAGTGGTCGCATCCTTGAGCATTTCATCTTCGTTCGCCTGTTTCTCTGCGGTGTCACGCTCGTCTGGCCGATCTCGACCATACTTGCGCTTGTTCTACACACATCGTAAGTTTGGTGAAATTGTGTAGATTGGACAAACGCGAACCCTTCCGGAGTAGTAGGTACTAGGCCTGTCTAGCCGCTCGACTGTAGAAGTAGCCATAGCTGCGTGCTGTTGGTGATGAGCGTTTGGTGGAAGAAAGTGAAGACTGCGGTTGCGGCAGAAAAGAGGAGATGCGGAGCGCGTTTCTCAGAACGCGAATCGAGGTTGGACTTCTTTAACTACAACTTTTATTTGCTCTCAATACCACGAGACCTCTCTCAGGGTTTCTTCAGCGCCGTCCTCGTCAATGAACAGCTGAGGTCTGGTCAGGTCTGGTTGCCAGTAAAGATGCCCAAAATTATTGGACATACTCCCCCATGGCTCTCTCGCCCATCGCCAGGCGCAAAGATATTCTCAGACCCGGCACCTCAATCGCCTGCGTCGCCCTCGAAGCGCTCATCATACCTGGGATCTCCTCCTCATACAGACTACCAGGGGCCTAGGCGGTTGGTCGCCAGCCGTGGAACGGAACTATTCACGGTTGTGGGCAACAAGATACGATGGGCTGACCTGGCTGCAGTCAGAGATGAATGGGAAGAGAATAGTCACTCCGGTAGCAGTCGGTTTGGGCTTTCTAGGTCTGGAGGAGATGCGCCGGAACCGCAAGCCTACAGGGTATGTCAATGAGAGTCTCCTGTATAGTCTGACTGACCACCATAGGTTCTGGACGTCTCCATTTACTACCAAATCCGCCAAATCGTGCTGTCTCCCTCTGGCATATTCCTCGCAATAGCCACCGAGCACACTGTCCATATCGCAGTGCTCCCGCCCTCTTCCAGGCTAAGAGATCATGACCGTTCACCCCTCAAATTGAAGACATTCCAACTCGGCCCTACAATCCACGTTATCCCAGAGTCTCCACTTGCGTCGGTGCTATGGCATCCCTTAGCAGCTTCTACAGCTACCACAGATTGCATTGTCACAGTGACAGCAGAAGCAGCTGTAAGAGTATGGGAACTTGACCGGTCTAATAAATGGTCATTCGAACGCCCTGCGCTAGCGATCGACCTGCGGAAGCTGGCCGACGGAGTCTCATGCGACCAGGATTTTGAGCCGTCAGGGTTTGGAAAGACGAGAGGTTTCTCAGTCGATGACTTTGATATGGAGGCCTCTGCTGCATGCTTTGGCGGTCGTGGGAAGGACGATGAAGACGCCTGGGCAAGCATGACCATCTGGACGGCAATGAGGAATGGGGACATCTACGCCCTGTGTCCATTAATTCCCGCAAAATGGAAGCCAACATCAACCACAATCCCTTCCTTATCGACGAATGCTGTTTCTCGCATGGCCTCGATTGCTGGAGAAGACGCCGATATGGATGAACGACGAGCAGCCGACCAGCAGTACGAATGGGTACAAGAAATCGATAGTGAGGAACCCCTGCTTCTGGAATCGACCGATAGTCTGGGTGAATTTGAGGTACGATTGCGGCCACAAAACCCAAGTGCCATTCCTCGTCTCCAAGGTCCATTCGCCATTCAGCCCGAAGACGATGCTGCAGACATGGAGATTTCGGACATTTACGTGCATGCTGCAAGCATCGACGAGCGCGATCTGGTGGCTGGCGAAGATGACGATGACTTTGACCAATTCACTTCTCATGGCGTTCCTTTCACGACGATCTATGTGGCTACCACAGAAAACGAGGTATGGTTTGCTATGGACCTCGATGGGGTGTCTGGGCAATGGCTTCCTAAGAAAGGCAAAAGCGCATTTGGTGTGCCCTCCTCAGATGCAAAGGAGTTGACGCTGATTGACACCTTCGCACTCGATGATGACGGGACAAGCACACCTACCAACTGGCCAATGTTCACTTGCGACGTTGCACACAACTACAGCGTATTCCTAACGACCTCGAAGCAGATCTATTCCTTCTGTCTGAACGATTGGATTACTCGGCTAGCCGCTGAAATGACAGGGACAGAGGCCGTCGATCCCGGCATGAGGACTCGACTCGAGGCGGCATGCGACAGCCAGATATGCATTACCAACAGACTCCTGAGTGTTGAAGACCCGGCAGAAATGTTCTCCGCCCCCACCATAGTAGACGACGTCTCTCTTGGGTACCTCCTATTAAGCGCGACTCCATCTTCCGCTTACTCGGTCGTCTTTGACCAAGCTCACCTGCAAGCATCCACCATTGGCCCATCTTCGCCTGAGCTTATGGCAACCCCGTCAAGTCGACAAATCGTCGCAGTGCCTGAACAGGAGGACAACGACGTCGAGACCCTTCCCACGAGGTCGCCTTATGTTCCAGCGAAGATATTCTACGCCAACCACCTTTACCCGATCGAACAAATGAAGCAGCGCTTACCTCCCAACCTCAAGAGAGCCATTGCCGAAAAGCCCATGCGCCTCAGCCCGGCCATGTTGGAGATCATGACCGTTACTCACCGCACCATCAGCGCACAGTCAGCTCAACTCGAGAAGGCGGCCGCCGAGCTCTTTCGACGATGCGAACGTTTGCGCGAAGAACTCGGCGGTCAAGTCCAGCAGATGAGCGAGCTCGCTCAACGACTGCAGCATCTCAAATCGAGTGAAGAGGTAGATGAAGATGGAAATGTCACGGCGAAGAAGTCAGTGGGGACAAGGATACAAGACGCGCAAGAGAGACAAGCGAAGTTATCGGCACGGTACGAAAACTTGAGGAGAAAAGTCGGGCGCGTCGGGTCGGCGAAGCGAGAATTGAGCTCCAAGGAGAAGACGTGGATCGAGGAGATTGACGCGCTGGGTCATAATGTTGGCATTGGCGGCGAAGACGATCGCAACGCCGATGCCAGATTGGACAAGAGGTTTGAAATGGTACGTATATCTATCTGCACGGTCGGTCCGTCATCTAGCAAAGATAAAGGTCTAACGTGGTGTGTCTAGGTCAAGCAATTTGCCCAGGAACTCCTCGAAGCAAGCAAGAGCGTCGAACAGCAGCAGCAGCAGGCATCCGCATCCGAGTCTGTGCCGTCGCCAATGTCTGCATCTATGTCCGCGTCAATGTCGACCACTAAGTCGGGCGGTTCAGGCACTTCGACCTTTGGCGTGTCGAGTAGGCTGCAGAAGGAGCGCATCGCGGATGTTATGACTATGGTGGAGCGTGAAGGTGCTGTCATCGATGCTGTCATGAAAAGAGTTGAGAGGTTGAAGGTCGAGTACTAGTTGTGCTTGGCCATGCCGGAGGTTGAGCGCGAGCGGGAGAGCCTGAGCTGGGTGCTTGTAGATGGATCCGGTTCAAGACCCCGGTCATAGCATCAAATGATACTAGTACGGTGTATGTCCGTTTTCGGTTCCCGTTCAATTCTTTAAAATGCGAGGTGCGATTTGGGTCACGGCTGGCTTCGAGCTCATGTATCAACAAGGAGACCAGATGCAGGTGACGCTCAAGGACGAGCCAGCTGGCTCCTAGCCGGGCTTCATCTGGTCGACAGGACAGACGGCTACAATTACATGAAATGCGCGGGGATCGTGTGGCCGCAATGATCGTCAAGCCAATCCTAAACTCGTTTCTCTTCGGGCGAGCTAAGTCAACAGGTTAGTTACTGCATGAATTGATCTGTAGGGTCCTTAAAGAGCCCGAGGCTGTGTCTTTGCCCAGTCCTCATGGGCGAGATTGAGTTGGGTATATAAACATAAGGCTTTCGCCAGAATTCATAAGGGCACAAGGTCCGCTCGATCCTTGATCGAGCCGGATGCAAGCCGAGGCCGAGCTGCCAAAATCATAAAATTGACACGTCCGCCATTGCGTTCTGGCCCGTTCAGAAGTAGAGCGTCTACCGCCTTAGGAGTGGAGTGTCCGCCCTTTTCAGAAGTAGGGTGTGCGCCGCCTTCGAAGAGGAGCGTCCGGCCTTAGTGATGACCATCATTCCATGTGGAGTCCTCCATCATCATATCCCATTGTGCCCAGTCCATAGGCATATCCGCCAGCGCAAGATCTTGTACCAGAGACGGATCGGACGCATACATCAGGTTGTCTGACGGTACATCCTGCATTTGTATCGACGTGGGGATTTGAGTAGGCACAAAAGTTGGCAGCGGTAGTTGAGCTTTACTGCTATTTTGGTCTGCCGTCAGTTGCTGGTTGGTGGAGCTCAATGGAGTTGGGATTCCTCCTTGCGAAGGTTCAACCTGCGTCTGTTGCGTGCTCAACATTGCCGTCGCCGTTGACGCGTCGGACTTTGTTTCTGGCATCGACCTTGGCACCAGGTGAGTATGTTTTCGCTGCTCTCGTAACAGTCTGATATAGTCTGGTGTACTCTTGGGGAGGAGTCCGTTAGTCTTTTCGCGTAGAGCAGACTCGCGCGCGTTATACGCCTTCAGACATAGACTGCCCACCGCAGCATGAAGAGGTCTCTTGTAGTCTGTGATGAGACTCGCTTGGTGGAAGAACACCTCGTCCACAACGCTCCATGCATGGTCGACCTTGTCACCCAGAGTATGTGTTTTTAGCTCGTTCAGCAGATAAATCAAAGCGGGCCACCCAAAGAAATTCCTTGTATGCCACATGAATTTCCGTAAGTATTTAGTCGAATGTGCAAGGCTATAGCCCTCGAGCAGTTTGAGGCTGAATTTCCACAAGAGTTCTTTTTCTGAGGCCGGCACGTCCTCTGGATTGGCATATTTTCTCGGGTGGTGAGCCATCAGCCTCATGCTCGCGACACTGCCTCTGCCCATGAGGATGCACATGAATTGAACAGGAACCGAAGGATCGCAGTATTTCAGATACTTCTCTTCGAGAATCTGCTCTAGCTCATCGATGTTGGCATCCCGTTCCTGCAGGGTCGAGTTGAATCTTGAGTCGAGGCTCAGATTCTCCATTGTCAGGCCAGATTTTGCCGCGATCTTTTGTTTCCAAAAATTGCCAAATTCGCAGCGCACTAGACAGGCTACCATTTCGGTAGGCCGCTGGCTGGGAATAGGCGGCTCTTTCATACCAGGCCATATGTCGGCATCGTTGACGTTGGTTGGAGGCTGCGTATCGGAGAGAGCGAAATCTCCGAATCGACCGGAGCCGCTCAACTCACCGGACCTGAAGTCAAGAGTAGTGACCTGCCACCAGATGCGTCGACGCATCTCGGTTTCGAACGGCGGGGTACCCAGGGTGGTACCATCACGGTGGAGACCCATACCTTGGCCGATTCTGCTAGCCACACCAGCAAGAGCCCACGTGGTTCGGGAGTCGTAAGCTTCGCGCATAGTTAGAAGGTAAAGAACGAATGCCGCAAGGACCTGGAGATCCGAAGTTCCCATGAATCTTGCCCTTGCGAGCGCCTTCCGTGTCGCATGACGGTATCTTGCAAGTAAAGTTTTGCGAGGTTCGCCGAACTTGATGATGCATTCGTCGTCCTCCATTGCATACACAGCGGCGCTGTAAATGGAGAACATTAGCACTTCGAGGTTTCGAGGCACATTGTCCAGGTCCGACGAGGCTTGGACAATTCTCGCTTCAAGGGTTGGTTGGTGCACAACCTTGGTCAGCGGGTTGATGCTGTCTAGGAAAGACTGCCACAGCTGGAAGATATGATCTGGTGGCGGGTGTAGTTGCGCCACGGGATTGCTGCCGGGAGTGTAGCCTAACACGAAGTCGGTGCTTTCCTCGGTCGGTTGAGCAAATTCGTCCTCGTCGTCCGAGTATTCTTCTTCAATGGCTTCATTGGGATGGAACTCGCCTGACACGCTGGCCCATAGATTGTTCTCAATGAACCGCGACTGCGTTCCGTCCATAAGTAATTGCCCAGGCTTCTTGGCGGTGCCATCTGGATACAGCCCAGGGCGACCATAAGTCAGGCCAAAATCTGGTTCACCCGTTGAGGCGGGATCCACAGGAGGCGTACTGCCTGTCGGACTCTGAAGGCTATCAATGCTCAGGCCTTTACTCTTGAGGAGCTCTTCGCATTTTCTCAAACGTTCTGACAAGACGTCCTCCTGGGGTCGTTTCTTGCGTCGACGCGGTGCCGGTGGTATACGAAATACACATTCCACTTTGGATTTGACGCAATTTGAACAAGGGTTTTGTTTGTCGCATTTTACTTTGCGTTCAAAGCAACGTATGCAGGAGAATGCTTTGGGCGGGCGCTCCGGCGCACCTTTCATGTCAGCGGACATAGCCTTGAAGACGGCTCCGGCCTCAGAGCGACATCTGTATGGGCGATATAATTTCGCCTCTCGAGAGACGTCTTGAGGATATAGTCTGTTTCGATGACGGACCCAATGGACTTGAAGGACGTCGAGTTTTCAAGCTCGAAGTCAATCCAGTTCTCCGCAAGTAGTGTCTGGTGGACACGACGTCGACTAAGAATGGTATCGTCCCGAGTTTGCAGTAAAGATTACTATCGTCTTGGTGATATCAAGACATGTTGCTGAGTCCAACTCCAAGTGCGGCAGGGAATTCAGGCAGCAAGGAAGCGGCTTGGCATCGCTTTAGCTTGACAGTGTGAGCGGCAACTGCCGAAAGCACAGAGTGCTCGACTTGGACGCCATTCCAACAATGTCCTGAGTACATGATATTGGAAACGAACATACGAGTGACTGCTGGGGGACGAGGGCAGTGACTTGAAGTCGTGGTTCAACTAGCCCAGAAATTGTGGATGCTGGAATAACATCAGCAACTTGGCTGAGCTTGGCAATCTATGTACCGGGTACGGAGTACCTAGCTAAGTACCTAATGATTTGTCGCTGTACCCTAATGCTTCATCTGTGGCTGTTTGAACCATTTTGATAATGGATCCTTGTGCATGAATATCACCCTGCATGTCCTCTGGTTGGACACTGAAAAAACTTTTGATGCGCAGTATGGCTCCCCGCTCTCAACCGTTGACCACAACACCACCGTTGGGGTGTAGGCTCTGGGCACTGATCATGCTACTATCTGGGCTGGCCAGAAAGACAAAGCAGGTGGCAATCTCGGCTGGCTGTGCGGGGCGTCCCAATGGCGATGTGAACTGCTCTTGTGCCTCTTTGGTCATTGTTGATGGAATCAACGGAGTCCAGACAGGACCGGGACACACGGCGTTGACCCGAATGCCTTTGCTCATTTGCTGGTTCGCAAGACCTCGAGTGAAAGAGACGATGGCTAAGACTCAGGTCAGTAAGATTTAGAGAATTAGGACCGGATTACTTACCTCCTTTCGTTGAAGTGTAATCTAGAAGATCAGGACGACCAATGTAGGCATTGATTGAAGCACAGTTGATGATCGAGTCGCCCCGGCTCATGTGCGGGACTAAGGCCTTTGAGAGATAGAACATTGGGTGGATGTTGGTGTCGAAGGTCTTGAGCCACTGTTCGGTTGGAATATCGGTAATATCTTGTTGCATCATTTGGTAAGCAGCGTTGTTCACCTAATACCCAGTGTCAGTGTCAGGCAAGTTGTCAGATTGTTCCGACATACCAAGATGTTGACTTGTCCCAGTTCCTTCAACGCAGCCTCGACGAGCTTCTCGCAATTCTCTTGCTTTCTGAGATCGGTGCTCATCAGGAAGCATTTCCTGCCATGTTTCTCCACCTGGCGTTTTGTCTCCTGAGCATCCTCCTCTTCTTCTGGTAGATAGGCAATGAGACTGTCTGCGCCCTCCATGGCATAGAGGATGGCAATGGCCCTGCCAATGCCACTGTCTCCACCTGTGATCAAAGCCTTCTTGCCCTCCAACTTGCCAGCTGCCTTGTAAGGTTGCCATCCGCCGTCAGGTTTGGGAAGCTTGTCATGGATGGCTTCGACGGGCAAGTCGCCCTCTTTGCCAGGAAGGTCTTGATGTGAGACCGGGGGCTTGAAATCTTGCTGGTACTGCGACATCTTGGTCAAAGTTGGATTGAAGAATCAGGGTGAAAAGACGAAGTGAGAGATGGATGTACTGTGTAAGGTAGTTAATAAGCGTTGGGAAAAGTGGTTTGTTCGCTCTTTCTCATTTTTCTCAGCAACTGCTCACAGAACGTCATCGTCGTCAACATTGAACACTGATGTCACAACGGGAATCGTCTCCGGCTGCGTCAAATCACTTGTGTGCCTATCACGTCGTGCCTTTGCCATCATGCCAGAACCCATCGTAATGGTAGCACTGACTGGATCGAAGAGGCTTCTTCATCTTCTACATGTCTCGTCGCAAGAAGACAGCAAAGAACGGTGCAGGAGAAATCAATACTAGTATCAACAGCCCTCGCCTGACCAATAGGAAATCCCTCCCAATTTCGGACCTCTTTGAGCCGACGAACTAATCACGTTATCTGACATGTGACCACCTGCATTCCTCCTCCAATTCGGGTCCGATTGTTCTACAGCCAAATAGCTGAAACTCTTGAAACCACAGCTTCAGACATGGCGAAATTCTTTCTGAGTCCGCAGCATCTATAGACAGCATTGCAGACAGAATCAGTGCCATTGGATGTGGGGTCCGTTCGACGACCCCGCCTTGCCCTTCCACCTCCAGTTCTTCGCTTCGGCTCGCCTGAGTCAAGGGGTTCGGGCCCGAAGAAGTTCTCTTTGCCCGTTGTTCGACAACGCGCCGGTCAACGAACTATCCCATTCACCGTCCAATCCACAAGTCCACCAGCTACTGTAACACGATTTCAATCAAGCTCTATTTCGTTCTCGCGTCCGAACGGACTTTCAGCTTCATAGTGAAATCATGATATTCAAGGTTTGTTTTCATTCAGGTAAGGCCTCAGTAGCAAAATCTCCTTTATTAATGTCGCCTCATAATCCCTTGGTCTTCATGTCCAAGATCTATCTATACATTTAGTATAAAGACCACTATTGTGAGAAGACGTCATGATACTGAAAGCAGTTCAACCCTTACCTTCTACCACAATGTCAGACACAGCAGACCTTCCTACCGGGAGCAGCAGCATGGAGAGCAAGCACACCGCCCCTGATGCGCTCCAGAAACCACAAGAACCGTCTCAAGATGAAGACGAATATCCTCCTTTCTCGACAGTAATTATCACAATCGCAGCACTCATGCTAACGTCTCTCTGTGTCTCTTTGGTGCGCCTACTCTCCCATATTGTACCTTGCTCTTACTAACATGAGCTCCAGGACCGTACCATTATCGCAACCGCTATTCCTGTCATAACCGACCACTTTGACTCCCTCGGCGACGTGGGCTGGTATGCCTCCGCATATCTCCTTACCATGTCAGCATTCATGCTCCTCATGGGCCGGGTCTACAAATTCTACAATCCGAAGTGGGTCTACATCAGTTGTGTGGGCGTCTTCGAATTGGGCTCTCTAGTCTGCGGCGTTGCCCCGAACTCGACCGCCCTGATCGTGGGCCGTGCCATCGCTGGTCTAGGTAGCGCTGGAGTTATGAGCGGCGCCATAACCGTCGTTGTCTATGTAAGTTTCCTCCTCTCTAGAAAGCTGCAGCAGGACCGACGAAATTGCAGCTTGTTCCTCTCCAAAAGCGTCCCGCCTATACTGGGATGTTCGGCGCCGTGATGGCCGTTGCTTTCATTGCGGGTCCTCTATTGGGCGGCGTCTTCACAGACAAAGTCTCCTGGCGATGGTGCTTTTACATCAACCTGCCTCTGGGTGGCGCGACAATGGTCATGCTCGCGTTTGTCCTGAAACTAAATAACTACAAACCCAACAAAACACCATTTAAGGAACAACTGCACCAGCTCGACCCATTGGGCACTTTTGTCCTGATCCCCGCGGTCACCTGCTTGTTACTTGCTCTGCAATGGGGTGGTACGACGTACTCGTGGTCCAACGCCCGCATCATCGTCCTCCTTATCCTCTCTGGCATTCTGTTCATTGTATTCGTCTACATCCAACACTGGCGTCAAGAGTCTGCCACGATCCCGCCTCGCATTATCAAGAACCGGTCCGTTGCCTCTGGCATGGCTTATGTTTTCTGTTCCGGCTCTGGGATGATGACTGAATCGTACTTCCTGCCGATCTGGTTCCAGGCAATCAAAGGCTCTTCGGCCGTGCACTCGGGGATTATGTTTCTGCCCGCCATTCTGGGTCTGACGGTGTCCTCGATGTTCGCGGGCTTCGCGACCCGCAAAATCGGCTACTACACGCAATTCATGTTCCTCTCGACCGTGCTCACTTCCATTGGTGCCGGGCTCATTTGCACATTCACCACCACCACGCCTCATGAGAAGTGGATCGGCTATCAAGTGCTCTGGGGCCTGGGCCTGGGCTTTGGCATGCAGCAGCCCAGCGTAGCGGCGCAAACTGCGCTCCCGCGGTCGGACGTCTCGACAGGCGTAAGTCTAATGTTTTTCTGCCAGACGCTGGGAGGGGCCGTTTTCGTCAGTGTCGCGAATAACATCTTCGACAACAAGCTAGCAAATGGGCTGGCGGGTATTCCAGGGCTGAATGCGGATTTGGTCACGCACGTTGGCGCTACGGATTTGCGAGATGTCGTGGCCCCCGAATATCTTCACAGTGTGCTGGTGGTTTACAATGAGGCGCTGAGGAATGCTTTCTACGTGTGTGCCGCGTTGGCTGCGGCGACGATTGTGGGAAGCGTGTTCATGCCGTGGAAGAGTCTTAAGAAGGCGGCCGCCGAGCAGCAGGCGCAGTCAAAGGCGGACAGAGAGCATGAGAAGAATGAGAGGGAGAGTGCGTCGGGAAGCCCAGGGACGGACACGAGAGCCGACCAGGGGACAGCGCCGCAAGAGCAGAAAGAGCTGGAAGTATAGCCATGATTCTGTCCACTCTCGTTCATGGAAGCTGGGCATTGTCAAATCTGCCGACGCTGGGCTTTCTTGTGCATTGTATTATTACGGGCGCGGCGTTCGGACGTTGGATCGGACGGGTATAAGGAGCGAAAGGCGTATTTCCAGGACAAAGTTACCGGCAGAGCAGTGGTCTTGGACAAGATGGCTGCCCTCATTTTATAACCTACAGGAAATAGAAATGATCAATAGTGGAGAAAGTGGGAAGATTGAAAGTTATCACTGCTCATTACTTTTGCTTCTCGTTGGCTGTTCGTCGTCCGCTCTGTTAGACACTGCTAACACAGGTACGTGGACTTCCAAGTCTCGCCTATGCTGCTCGACAGCAAAGAGTGCTTAGTATCATGACGGACTCCCATTTCACATCGGGTCAACGTTCAAGGTCCACTGCCCGCACTGAGGATGTATCCACCGTCTACCGCTACGGTCTGGCCATTAAGATATTGATTTGTCGCCAAAAATAAGATGGCATTCGCCATGTCTCTATCTTCACCAGGTCGTGCGGCGGGCACTTTGCTCTCATACTTCTCGCGTGGAATATGGCTCTTCTGGTTCTCGTCGCTCTCACCGGCCGTCATTTCACTGGGGAACACACCGGGTGCGACACTGTTCACTCGGATCCTCAGGCCGTTCTGGGTGATCTCGTTGGCCAGCATGCTGGTCAAATGGATTGCGGCAGCCTTGCTGGCGTTGTACGCAAAATGGTGCTGGGACGTCTTGACGATGCCGCTGATACTTGAGTTGTTGATCACGGTGCCGGAGAAGTTGTCGTTGTGCTTGTGCGCGGCCTCGAGAAGCGGCAGGAACGCCGTGGTCATGAAAAACAGTTGCGGCACGTTGGTGCGGTATGTATCTGTCCACATCTCGAAGGTCTCGTTCTCGTCGTCGAATAAGTTCTTGGACATCTCCTCGGCAGACTTGGCTTCTGTCTGTTGCGTGTTGAGACTGATGCCGGCGTTGTTGAAGAGGATGCACAGGCACTTCTCTTTCGACGAGATGTACTCGACGAGCTTTTTGATCTCGTCTTTCTTGGACACGTCGCATGTCACGGGGATGATTTGGCCTGGGATGTCCTTGCCGTAGACCTCAGACACGCGTTCAAGCTTCTCCTCAGTACGGCCGACGATATAGACCTTTGCTCCGTTGGTCGCGAGAGCTTGTGTGGCCATTAGGCCGATGCCTGGTCGAGTTAGCAAAAGTGCCGTGGGCGGGTATAGAGAGCGGATGGAGGACTTACCGGAACCACCGCCGGTGATGAGAGCGACCTTTCCTTGGACATTGAAAAGCTTGTCGAGCTTGAAGTCTTGGTTATTGTTGTTTGGTGCCATTGTGGTGCTGAAGTGACTCTTGAGATTGACGAGCCGAGAGTGAGCAGCCGTGATGGGTGTGATGGAGGGTCTATGGACGAGTGTTGATGTTGTGAGGGTTGCACGTCGTGGAACTTGAAGTGAAGGTTTGAATGTTCGAAGGGGAAACTTGGGCGGCATCGGGAATGAATATATCAGAGAACAGAAGATACCTTCATCATTCCCTTGTCCTCAAATTGCTCAATCTGGACGTCGACGTTACGAGGTCATCCCTCAGGGCCTACGTCAATGTTATGACGCTCCGATGATGAAAGCGCTTCTCCATCTTACGGATCCATTATCCGTTTCTCTTCTTCGCTCCGCTACTACATTTCCGGTATGTATTTGTGCAATGAGAGCCTCTTCCTCAGAGCTTCAATTAGGATATCTTCGTAGTTGCAGGCTCGCTACTCGCGATGGGGCAGGTGAAGCACCGACAGACTTTCGAGGGCTATCGTCGAAGGGCGCCATACCATGCACGTCCCGGAATCCGGGGTAAAACAGCGGACCAGGGACACCTCACATGCAGTTTGACGTCGACGTCCAGTATTGCTCATACCCATCTAGGCTTTCTCTTCCTCGCTGTTTGTCCTGTTCCACGGTTCGCGTTCACCGCTATGCCGCGACCACGACCAAGATCATTTGTAACCAGCCGTCCTGACGTTCCCAACTACGTCCCTTAGATTCTGCGCAGCATGTCTAGTATGTACGCCTACGGCGCCGGCGTGCCACGCTCCTACGTATCCCCCGAATTTCCCAGTCTGTACTGGCCTATCCGCGCGCAGCCAGGCGAAGTGCGATATTTGTACTACCTGTCCGATATCTACCGCTACACGCTGTACTGGTCGCTCATCACCATCGTCTCTGCACATATCTGCGTCGCAAGTTGGGCTGTCCTGATGCAATTCAGCTCCGCGTCGCAAAGGAGAAAGTTTCTTGCCTCGCCCGCAGGGAAAAGCCTGAGCTCAAAGAATAGGAGACTATTAGGTGAAAACCCGATCGGAGAAACGCTGGGCTGGGTCTGGATGATCCCAGTGGTGTATGTCGTTATGGGTGCATTGGAGGCGTTGCTCGCAGGCACCATGGTCGGACTGGTCCTTGGAGCCGTCTACAATGGGGGATACTTTGCCATGAGCACGTGGACGCCGTTGCTTTGGGGCATCATTAATATGCTCGTACTGGTCGTAAGCAGCTTCAGGATACAGGGCGGATTATAAAAGTTGAATTGCCTACTATTGAAGGACAGACCACGTTTAGTGCGGTTATCGGACTCTGCAACGGTTCATAACGTGGAACTCCAAAAAGCAGCCTGCCATCGAGATGGCGACCGATCGTATTTGCCTTGCCCACATTAGAGCATAGAGGCGTCTCAACAACCCAAGCCGCTGCACTACGAGGCTTGCGATGTCTCTCGACAAGGCCCATCGTGGGCGAGAACGAGTCTACGGTATGGCTCACAGCCTGGACTGGTAGCGACTCGAGGCTGCCAGAGCGCCAGGAAGCGGAATTGTGGATCACACCGTCTATCAAGCACGAATGGGGAGATATTTCCCGGACAACGATAGCACCCATGCGTGTCGACTGGGGCCAACATCAATCGCTTTGACCAACCACAAACAGACGAGGTTCAAACATTCTCCATACAAAGCATTGACGCTGATATGAGAGCCCTGCAGACGAGTACACCATATGTCAGAACCGCCGCAGGCGAGAAAGGAAGATACTTGTCTGAGGATGGAATTGGCCTGTTCGGGCTTGGTACATGTAGCCGTTTTAAGTCGCAATATCTGCAGTGTGCAAGACGGTCAGCTATTGCTTCATAAAATCATAAACGCTCAAACTAAAAAGAGACAGAACGCAAGGTGCAAGGCCAGCTCCAGCAGCACTCCTCCATCAATCATCCTGACTGCCTTGCTGGTAAATATGTCTTGCCCGTGATGGGTCCTTGCGCATCTCATGGCCACTGCCGGTAAAGCCGACTAAGAATAAGTTAGTGCAAATGATCCTCGACACATTCCAGATCTGGAGCTCTTACCTCTGGCATTAACTCCTTCACCTGTTCTGAACATGCTTTCCTTCTTCGTAAACTTCCCAGCTTTGGACTTGGCCGCAAAATCCTGCCATTTGGACTTGCCTGCTTCCAACTCCTTGTTTGCCTTTACTTTTCGAGGTATCTTAGCCGGTCGAACCGGGCCGTCGCTGACTTTGCTCGGCTCACGTTTGGCTTGTTGCGCCAATGTAGGATCGACATTTGCGGCCGCCGAAATGACACTCGGATTGGATGGTGGAGGAACTGGAGCGGATGATCCTGATATGCCATCAGCCTTGCGTTTCTTTGCTTCATTCGACAACGGCTTGATGTCTTTGGCTCTCAAGGTTTCGGTGTTTCCATAGCTCTTGAATGTCACAATATAGACTGGATCACTCGATGAGCCGGTTATCGACGTAATTCTGGCTGCGTAGAATCCACCATCGCCAGACTTCCATCTGGCCATGACAGTGTCATTCACAGAGAATGTCGACGGGGTGTGAGCCTCTTCTGGTTCGACTTCAGTCTTTCGATAGCCAGCTTGATATGCTGGATGATTTTCTTTCGACCATTTTTCTTTTACCGGTGGCGGAGATGGTCTGGCAGCAGGTGTTGTTACTGAGGCAGGCTTTAGTTCTGCAATGGCAGCTTCGGTGAGGGAAATAACTTCTTCAAGTTCTGATTTCAAGCTCTGCAGTTCGGTGTTATCGGGATCATCTTGCAGACTCGACTGCACTGTCTCTAATTGCAGTCTGTATTCTTTGAGTTCGTTCTCAAATGCGGTCAACTCGGCGACGCTCATTTTGAAAGAAAAGGCCTAGCGTGGGTGGCTATCTCGGGGGAAATGCAGCGAATGATGTAAAATAATGAGATCCTTGGGATTCGCAACGCAATAGATCGAGGGCTTTGCCAACGCAGTTGTTGCAAGGTGAGGTCGTTGCAGACTGCGCCTTCCTCGAGGAGTTAGAAGCGCCAAGACTACCCTCCACTACGCGATCACCCGAGGTCTTCTCCGTGCCGTTTTCACAGCGTCACAGGCGACAGGCTTCTGGCGTCTTCAGATCGTCGCTTAACAATATCAGATCTAATACGAATCCTTGAGCACGATGCACTTCTTGGACGGTTGAAACCAGCATTATTTAGTTCTTGCATGATCTGGCGAACTAACCATATGTGACCGAGAACAAACAACCTTATTATCCGGAACAAACGGATTATTCGAATGTCTGGGTGAAATATCATTGCGCTGCAAGCACGCAAAAGGACCCTGGTTCTGATGTCCCTCAGGTGACTGAACAAATCCAGGCACGGTATCCATGACGTTGCAGAAGCGAGGTCAAACCGCCATACTACGAGTACTGTAAGCAGCGTGAGTCAAGCGAACAAGCGTATCATGGACGGAGGTACCGTGCTATGCAGGCTCTTATTCGCTGAGCCGTCTCAGAAATGATTTTCCAACCGGTATGTCAGCAGAGATGCTCATCGGGAAGGGTGCCTGATTGCTTCCTGGACAGTTATTTGGGTGTGGTGCTGGCATGGACTTTCATGGATGGGCATGGACCAGTCGCGACTCAGGTCGGCTTAGAAATCAACTTTGGAGCAGGTCAACGCTCCTCCCACCCGGATAGTTCGCCACCTCTCACGCACGGCCCACGAGTCCTTTTCCTCCACTCAGAGCGCTCAATCGGCGGCCGGCTTGAATGACTGAGAGGAGCTATACCGGACATGAGCCTTCTATCAGAACAAGACCAACCGGCAGAGTCATCCAAGCAAGATGAGGCCTGTATGTATCTGCGTCGAAAAAGGCAGCGCGTGCTGGGACCTTCAATCCGGGCAGGAAATGACATCCCAGCCGGTCTCCAATCTACGGGTGCTGAATGCAGACTGGCTATTTGGAGGCTATAGTTAAACACTGGGACTCTGGTCAAGGCTCACGGGCGTAAGTCTTGGCAAGGGTCCTCGCCTGAGTGGTTGCAACTTTCAGTGGTTGACCGGCTTTCCCCCTCTCATCACTCTTTCAACCACCATAACTCGCATCTTTTTCCTGTGAACAGATCTCACCAGGATCGAGTGCCGATTCTTAGACGTCTGGACCACTTCCATTCCGTCATTCTCGCCCCTATCTACTGTGTACTTTGTTCTTGCACACTGCCCCCATTGAACACCCAGCCTTGTTGTCAATCCAAGGGTGCGCTGACCGCCCCGCCTACCGTTCCCGCGCCCTCACTTCAACCCACTATTCTGTCATTCTCAACTTATTCTCTTTCCCATCCTGCCTCTACCACTATCGAATACTATTGCAGTTCATTTCTTGCCTCTTGATACTGCTCTACTTTCGCAGTAGAGGGAGGCAATATTGGGAAGTGTCAATTCGAGCTTCCCGTTCGACTCCGCAATTTCCGCTTGAACCAAATCCTTGCTGAACGGGCCGGCCTTCCCTGCTGAAGACAAAGGCAGCAGCGGCCACCTCCTCATATTCAATGTCGCGCCAGTCCACAGACGGTCTCTTTCTCTCCCGGGACCAGCAAGACCTGCTTATGGCAGCGCTAAACTCCAACAAGTCCTCGAACCAACAGTCCAAACAGATAGCGACCCCTCAGAATATCAATTTCACTCCCACCATGTCTGCCCCAGGATCCGCCAATCTCGACTTCAGCGATGAGAGCCCTTTCCTTGACTTTGATCCCGATGCCGACTTTGACGAGAGTTTCGACTTTGACGAAAATGCCCGCATGATAGGTGACATCCCTGGAGAGCTACATGACAAGAGAAAAAGCCTCGACGGCAAAGACGATGACGACGAGGGCGGAGGAAAGAGACGGGAGGGCGAAGACAAGACTGCCAAAAAGCCCGGCAGGAAGCCTTTGACCTCCGAACCTACTTCTGTATGTTCACTTGGATCATTATATGCAATCGTGTCATACTATTGCAACACGGATAGTACTAATTGTTCAAATGCAGAAACGCAAGGCTCAGAACCGAGCGGCACAACGTGCCTTTCGCGAGCGCAAGGAGAAGCACCTGAAAGACCTAGAAGTAAAGGTGGAAGACCTTGAAAAGGCTTCGGAATCTGCCAACCACGAGAATGGCCTTCTCCGAGCTCAAGTGGAACGTCTGCAGGTCGAATTGAAAGAATACCGAAAGCGTCTGTCCTGGATTAGCAGCAATGGATTGAATCGGTCGCAGCCGATTGTGGCCCATCCAAAACAAAATAATTCTGCAATCAACAACCACAATGACTTCCAGTTCGAGTTCCCAAAATTCGGCGATCTTCCGTCGATGCCGTCGAACGTGTTCGGTAACTCGAAGCAGCAGAAACCACAGACCACAAACTCGACTCGAGCCTCATCGATCTCAACACCTAGGTCGACATCAGTCTCACAAAATAGTAATGGCCGTCGGTCGACATCAGGCTCACAAAATCAGCCTGCTAGATTTGGCTCTTTGACCCAATCACCTCTAAGTAATGGACAATCTAGGTCTCCGCAACCTCAAAATATACAGAAGGACCAGCAAGGAAGCGTCGATAGCTTGTCCGGGTTGTTCAGTCCTTCTATATTGGAAGCAAGCCGTCATGCATCGTTGGGTGGATACTTCCCCCAAACCACTTACAATGCCCCAGGCCAAAACGCTCTGGGAAACGTCTCGGGACTATATTCAAATTCGAGCATGTCCAATTCCGACTCTCCGAGTTCGTCGACAGAGTCGCAAAATCACATTTCATCCATTGGGACTTCCCCAGAGCCGAGCCTCAACTCCCCTGCCAATAAGGTCAACGACTACAGCCTCAATCCTATCAACGAAGGTGGTCTATTGACATTTGGCGGTAAGGACCTCTGCGATCAACTCCAACTGGCCTGTGGCTGCGCGGACGATCCAATACCACCTATTTTGAACATGTCTAACGAAAGCTCGTCAGGATTCAATAACAACACCACCGGATTGGAGGTTAATGGCATCAACGCCCTTGCTCAGCAAAACAACAACACCTTCGATCCCGTCCTGTTCGGCGACTACCGCGAGACTCAAGACAATATTCTGTCGCAGGATTTTGGAGCTTTCTTTAATGACGCCTACCCATTGCCGGACCTGGGCAGCCCTCTGCATAATTACACCGATATCACAGCTGACCAAGCTCCCAAGACGGATCTAATGCAACAGGTGGAGGCAGCTAAGAACGAAGAAGTCGTTCCGGATACCGACAGGCCTATGAGTTGCAATAAGATATGGTTGGTAGAGTCCAACACTAGTCCTTTGAAACGAGCTGACATTTGGTGTAGGGACCGCCTCCAATCAATGGAGAAGTTCCGCAACGGCGAGATTGATATCGACAACCTCTGTAGCGAGCTGCGTGCAAAGGCGAAGTGCTCCGAAGGTGGTGCAGTGGTGGATAAGAAGGACGTTGACAAGATTCTGGGTGTCGTCTAGGCAGTGTGTACTGACACTTGGAGTTCACGGCTCAGGTTTCGAAGGATATATGATACCAACAACCAAATTGCATGAGGATGGCGGAAAACCAGCATGCATGTGCTACGAAGTTTCGCAATGCTTGCTATTGGAGTTATGGAGTGGAAAGGTGAAGTGTCCTTTCATGTACCACCCTGTGCGATCTGAACTCTGGTTGAGTTCCGACGCTCTTTATCGTGTTTGGCCAGGAGATTGGAAGTATCCTGCAACCAGCCATGCCAAAATACCAAAATCTTGGAGAATATTTGTATGAGACAGCCATTGCAACATTATTCATGATCTAGATTCTAGCGATCAAGGGGGACTTTTCGATTCATGAGCTGCAATTCATACTTGGACCCTCGCGGTTCTGATTCTCTCAACGAGACTGACATAACCAAAGAGGATAAGCGGCATGCCAAGCGGACTCCCAGACCGATGGAGACTGGCGCCATTTACAAGCAGCGGACGTAGCTTGTCGCTTTTCCTGGGGGTGCATACACTTGTTACAGACGTCTCATTTTTGTTCTGCCTTTGACCCAGCATCAATCTATTCCTTGTGTTCGACCTAGTAGGAGTCTTCACACGCCATTCCACTCCCCAGACACCTCCTTTCACTAATACTAATCGAGCCGCGTCCTTGTCACTTTCTGCCGCGCCTTCAAAACGTGCCTGCGCGATCAGAGAACCTTCCGGTGCAAGTCTGCAATATTTCACTCCAGCGATGGCTTCTGTGAGTTCTCTTTTCTTTCATCTCTCCCTCTACCTCTCTTACTCCTCCACCGAGCGGTCTACCTCGCAATGCATCCATACAACGCAGGCAGAGGCTTCATGCCAGTTGCGGTCCCTCCGCTAATCCTGCGCCGCCCACAGCCACGCCCTCAATTCCCAAACCAAGGCTATCTACCCAACGGTACCTCTGGCCCGACACCTGGAGCGCAAGCTCTTCTTCCCAACAATGGCCGAATCATTCAGGCCGGTTCCGTCCGGGTCCTCTGCATTGCAGATGTGAGAGGTGAGTTACTCCTGTCGGCCGCAAAGCTTAATCAATCTGACCAACTCCTTTGACAGGAAACCTGAGATCTCTGAACGAATTGGCAAGAACCGCAAGAGCCGACTACATCCTTCACACTGGTGACTTTGGATTCTACGACCACACATCGTTAGAGAGAATAGCTGAGAAGTAAGAAAACTGTGAGGTTGAACCCGAGATCAAATGGCTGAACCGAGTTTAGGACTCTGAAACATGTCGCACAGTATTCGCCTCTGCTCAGTGAACATGTCAAGCGACAGATTGCTCAGCCTAATCCGCCACGACCGATCAAACAGATGTTCTCACCAGACCAACTGCCTCTTTCGGAACTGCCTCTCCTACTCAACAAGCAGATCACCTTGGACGTACCGGTCTACACGGTATGGGGAGCTTGTGAAGATGTTCGGGTCTTGGAGCGTTTTAGATCAGGAGAATACAAGGTGGATAATCTACACATCATTGATGAAGTCAATTCAAGATTACTCGATGTCGGAGGTGTAAAATTGCGGTTGCTGGGCCTCGGAGGTGCTGTGGTCATCCACAAGCTCTTCGACAATGGAGAGGGCAAGACATACATTGCGGGCGGGCAGGGAACAATGTGGACGACGTTGTTGCAGATTGGTTCCCTGATCGACACTGCGAACCGAGTCTACGATCCTTCGGAAACCCGCATCTTCTTGACTCACGCCTCACCCGCGAGAGACGGGATTCTCAATCAGTTGTCCGTCACTTTGAAGGCCGACTTCTCCATCTCGGCGGGTCTGCACTTCCGATATGGCAGTTCCTACAACGAATTCTCGGTCAACCCTTCTCTGGATCATTACCGTGGCAAATTGGCTGCGTCGAAGGCATCCTTCCAAGATGTGTGGGAGACAGTGAAGGTTGACGTTGAACAAGCCATTGAGTCCAACCCCAGCCACAAACAGCTGCTTCACAGTGCTCTCGACATCATTGAGAGGATGCCCAGTACTGCCAATGGAGGAAATCCTTTTGGAGGCCCAGTTGGTGGAGGTGCTGCCGGTCAAGTGGATGAGAGTGCATTCAAGAACATGTGGAACTTCAACCTTGCTGACGCTGCTTTTGGTTATCTTGTTCTGGAGATTGAAGGTGGCCGCATTGGCACAGAAATGCGTGCCCAGGGCTTCAACTTTGCTCATCGCGGCAAACAACTCGGTTCAAACCAAGCTGGTCAACAACAGGGATCTCCTGGACAAGTTACTACAGCTCCAGCGCCACCCATGACAGCGCCGACTGGTCCAGCTCAAACCCGTACGCCAGCATTCCCAGCTCCAGTGCAGCCATTCCCGCAACAACAGAGACCGGGGCAACAGCCAGCAAGACCCAGCCAACCTGGTCAGCAAACAGCGGCTGCGAAATCAGCCACTCCACCTACTACAGGATCACCTGCCCCACCAGTGACTCAGGCCAAACCGCTGACACCGCAACCATCAAGCAGCTCTGTACCAACTACCTCCGCACCTGACGCCAAGCCTGCCACTCCGGCCACAAATGGCGCGGGTACAGACAAGGTCACCGATATCGAAACATCAAAAGCTAAACCTGCAACTCCAATGTTAGAGCGCAAGCCTCCTACCGCATTGTACATGTCCTTCGTCGACACCGAGCAGGCTGCCAAGGAATGTTTGGCCGAGGAGGACCGTGAAAAGGTCAAATCGATTGTGCGGATGGGCAAATTCAGCAATTGGAAGCTGCAATTCGAAGACCACGAAACTGCACAAGGTGCTTTGACTCGCGCTCAGTCAGAGGTGCAGAAACACAAGGGACCCACCGGCAAACCTCCAAAGGTGGTGTTCTTCGAGGAACGAGGTGGTGGAATTCATCAGCGCGATAGCCACAGCCAAGGTGGAGCGGGAACTTGGCAGGGTAGCGGCCGTGGCGCATCCGCTGCTGGCACTGGCCCATCCCGAGGTGGCTATCAGAGCGGAGGTGCCAGTGATAGTGAGGGTGGCCGTGGCCGAGGAGGATTCCGTGGTCGCGGTCGAGGACGAGGTGACGATCGAGGCGGTCGCGGTGGACGCGGTGGACGAGGTGGCTTCCAAACCAAGACAGCTGAAGGACCATCGGACGCCAAACCATCTTTCGAGTCAAAGCCAAGCGAGTCGAGAGCAGCAGCTACCCCAGGCGAAAATTAAGCGACTGGACACTTGATTTCGACAAACCGACAATTTCATTTTGTCTTAGTATGGAGAGCGAAGAACACTTGACAGCGAAATTTTCAGCGAAACTCAGGTAGGATTGTGTGCATTATGAAGGCGCCATAGGTTGTCAAAATGGGGGACTTCGGCTGGAGTCGAGAGCAGGCTGAGGTTCGACCTGACATGAGGGATTCCCTTCCTGGGATCAAAGGCATTTCCTTCATAACACGTGTATTCTACTCTTTTCCCCTCTTGTTAGAAAAGACAAAAGTGAATAGTGCTGAGGCTGGAGAGACAAGAGATAACAAACGAAGAAAATCAAATGCCACGCTAGAGTCTGTGTCACATTGTGTACCTGAGTTATGGAAATCCCGTATATTTGCTTCTCCATCTTTAGAAAACCATTCCGCATCTCAATTCTCCATCTGTCTAGACTGGGTCTCCGTTCGTGTGCCCATGTGCCTGGGGTCGTGTGCAGGAAGAGGGTTGGGTGAGCTCCGAATGCTGACGTCTTAATGGATCCGACCCCAACTGTCACACGTCGCCCTGCATCTTCCATGTTTGCCTGCTTCCATATTCCACAAACCAACCATCCATTCCCTCTCGTTTGATTCTGTCAACATGTCTGCTCTTTACCTCCAAGTGTTCCACAACAACCTTCTGTTGCAGCTTTGACTCTGTGGCTAGCATTACATGATGAGCTACACTGTGGACTATTCCAGCCGGTGAACTAAACAAGACGACTCGCACCTTACGAGTCCCCAACGATGCGCTTCTCCTCCTCTACCTTGGCAGCTTTGGCCGCAATCTGCTCTATTCCTGTCGCATCGTCCTCCGTTGCAACTCCTCTTCACGAAGCCGGCCGATGTGCAATCCGCGGTCATTGCGGCAAACAGGGTTTCTTTGGATCTGATCTACCATGTCCCGACAATGGAAAGGCGTCGCCTCCCTCCGATGATCTACGCGAAAAGCTAGTCGATCTCTGTGGTGCAAAATGGGGAGATACCGATGTATGTTGTGAAGAGGAGCAGGTGGACACTCTGAAAAAGAACCTCAATCTCGCAGAGAGAATCATCGCGTCATGTCCAGCTTGCAAGGAAAACTTCTTCAACCTCTTCTGCACTTTCACTTGCTCGCCCGACCAGTCCTTGTTCATCAATATCACAGATACCGGCAAAGCTACGAACGGGAAAGAAATCGTCACCGAACTCGATAACACTTGGTCGAAAGACTACCAAAGCGGTTTCTACGACAGTTGCAAAGAGGTCAAGAATGGCGCCAGCGGTGGCAAAGCGATGGCATTCATCGGCGGCGGTGCTGAAAATTATACCGAATTCTTGAAGTTCCTGGGCGACAAGAAGCTGCTTGGAAGTCCGTTTCAGATCAATTTCTTGGAAGAGCCGCGATATGATGATACCCAGGGCATGAAGCCCGCGGACCCTCGTGTCTATGCTTGCAACGATACGGATCCCAACTACCGGTGCAGCTGTGTCGATTGTCCGGCGGTGTGTCCAACTTTGGAACCAGTTAGTTCGGCGGAAACTTGCCATGTAGGAAAGCTCCCGTGTCTGTCTTTCGCGGTGATCATTGTCTACTCGATCGCCTTATTACTACTCATCACCGCCATCTCTGGCCATGTGGCATACAGACGGCACAAGCAATGGAAGAGCGAGAGATTGCAACTTCTGCAGGATTCTGCACCCAGTGACGATGAGGACGAGGGCGATCTGGTGCATAACGCGGGCCTCTTAGAGAGACCGCAGCGGAATTACTACTTGAATCAGATCTTCGATCGAGCGTTCAGCAAGCTTGGGGGGTTCTGCGCTAGATACCCGGGACTAACGATCGGCACGAATATTGTGGTCATTGGTCTGCTCAGCTTGGGTTGGTTACGATTCGAAGTCGAGAGAGATCCTGTGCGTCTGTGGGTCAGCCCGAGCTCCGATGCTGCTCAAGAGAAGGCCTTCTTTGACGCGAACTTCGGTCCGTTCTACAGAACCGAACAGGCCTTCTTGGTCAACGATGGCTCGCCTAACAGCTCGGTTCTGACTTATGAGAACCTTGATTGGTGGTTCGACATCGAAGAGCGCATCTCGCGCATGATGACTCCGGAGAATGGCGTCACTCTCAAGGACGTCTGCTTCAAGCCTACAGGTTCGGCTTGCGTTGTCCAGTCAGTCAGTGGCTGGTTTGGAGCTGGTTTGACTGGCGATTGGAAAGATCAAATCGAGCTCTGCGCGGCGCATCCTGGCGACCAGAGATGTCTGCCGGAATTTATGGACCCTCTTCAGCCTGGGCGCATCCTTGGAGGCTATAAAGATATTGACGAGGTCACAAGCGCAAAGGCAATGATCACGACTTGGGTGGTCAACAATCACCAGCCTGGGACGGAAGGCGAAGCCAGAGCCGAAGAGTGGGAGCGCGCCTTGAAGCACGAACTGCTCATTTACCAAGAAGCCGCCAAGACTCGAGGCTTGAGGTTATCCTTCAATACAGAAATCAGTCTTGAAGAGGAACTGAACAAGTCAACCAACACGGATGCGAAGATCGTGGCGATCAGCTATGTTGTCATGTTCATCTACGCTTCATTTGCTCTAGGATCGGCAAGCTTGTCGTTCAAGTCACTCCTCAGCAACCCGTCGAACGCCCTAGTCCAGTCGAAGTTCACTCTCGGCGTGGTCGGCATCATTATTGTCCTCATGTCAGTCTCCGGATCCGTGGGTCTATTCTCTGCTGCCGGGGTCAAGGTCACATTGATCATCGCGGAGGTCATTCCCTTCCTTGTTCTGGCCGTCGGCGTGGACAACATCTTCCTCATCGTCCATGAGTTTGAGCGTGTCAACGTCAGTCATCCAGATGAGGAGATCTACCAGCGTGTCGCCAAAGCTCTCGGACGTATGGGCCCGAGTATTCTCCTCTCGGCGTCCACCGAGACAATCGCGTTCGCGATGGGCGCCTTTGTTGGTATGCCCGCGGTCAAAAATTTCGCCGCGTACGCCGCTGGTGCAGTCTTTATCAACGCATGCCTGCAAGTCACAATGTTCATGTCCGTCCTGGCGCTCAATCAACGACGCGTCGAGAGTCTCCGGGCTGATTGTTTCCCGTGCGTCACTGTTCGTGGCGCCAACTCCGTCAGCATGCCCGGCGGCCACTTCTTCGGTTCAGATGAAGAGGGTTGGCTGCAGAGATTTATTCGCAAGGTCTACGCACCGCGCCTGCTCGATAAGAAGGTTAAGACGTTCGTCGTGGCATTCTTTGTCAGTTTGTTCGCCGCAGCTATCGCTCTGTTGCCCGAGGTCCAGCTTGGCCTCGATCAAAGATATGCGCTGCCGAGCGATAGCTATATGATTCCGTACTTCAACGACTTGTACGCGTACTTCGGTTCCGGTCCGCCGGTGTACTTTGTCACGCGCGATGTCAATGTGACGCAGCGAGAGCATCAGCAGCAACTCTGCGGTCGGTTTACGACGTGCAATGAATATTCGCTGTCTTATATCCTCGAGCAGGAATCCAAGCGACCGGACGTGAGCTATATCAACGCCGCGACGGCGAGCTGGGTGGATGATTTCTTCTACTGGCTCAATCCGATCAGTGACTGCTGTACCGAGGAGGATGGCAATACGTGCTTCAAGGAAGGCGAGTGGAACATAACGCTGAGTGGTATGCCGGAGGGCGCCGAGTTCGTGAGGTATGCGCAAAAATGGATCCACGCGCCGACGGACGAGGAGTGTCCCAACGGGGGACAGGCGGCCTACAGTAATGCGGTTGTCATCGATGCGAACAATACCGATATCCCCGCGAGCCATTTCCGAACATTCCACACCCCGTTGAAGGGCCAGCGAGATTTCATTCAGAGTTACGCCGCTGCAAGACGGATTGCGAAAGAAGTGAGTGACAAGAACGACGGGATTGATGTCTTTGCGTATTCAAAGCATTACATCTTCTTTGATCAGTATGGAAGTATAGTGCGCCTGACGGCGACGCTGGTCGGTGTGGCGGTAGCGATCATTTTTGCGTTGAGTAGTAGTTTGCTGGGCAGTCTGGCCACAGGCGCCGTGGTCAGTGTGAGCGTGGTCATGATCGTTGTGGATGTGCTGGGTGTGATGGCGCTCGTGGGCGTGAGTCTGAACGCGGTTAGCTTGGTTAATCTGGTGATTTGCGTGGGCATCGGCGTCGAGTTTTGCGCGCATATTGCTCGGGCGTTTATGTTTCCGTCCAAAAGTGTGATGGAGCGGGCCAGGAATAAGTTCCGTGGAAGGGATGTCCGGGCGTGGACGGCGCTGGTGAATGTCGGTGGCAGCGTGTTCAGTGGCATTGGCGTTACCAAGTTCCTGGGCGTCGTCGTGCTGGCGTTCACGAGGAGCAAGATCTTTGAGGTTTATTACTTCCGCGTCTGGTTGGCGCTGGTGGTGCTGGCGAGTGCGCATGCCTTGATCTGGTTGCCCGTGGCCTTGAGCTTTGCCGGTGGCGATGGTAAGTCAAAACTCTGTGTTCTTTGTTCTTTGTCCTGTGTTCTTGAGGCGGAGCGGCGTGGCTAACGTTTGTGGTGATTGATAGGCTATATCGACCCGGAAAGCGAAGGTGGTCTGGAAGAAGATCTGGCTAGTAGGAGGTATAGGAGTCTCTTGCCCGATGACGATTATGACTCGGATGAGTAGGATGGAAAAAAGCGGAAGCGTCTTTCTTCTTTGTCTGTTGCGGTTGGGCGAGTGAATGAAAGCCACAAAACAGGCAGAGCAGGTTGACAATGGGGATCAGACGCTTGCAATGTGAACAAAGTGCAACCAACTGCAAGAGAAAATAGAATCGAGTTAGGAAATGTCATTCGTTGAGCTACTGGTAGAGGATATCACTTGCAAAGGCTGTCTGGGCTTGAGGCAGCAAAGCCTGATCGGTTTAACTTGGACTGCTGGGAATGGTTCATTTCGTGGCTTGTGTTGTGGCCGCTCGATACGTCAGGAAGATGGTGGTGGCTGAGTGGTCGATAGATACAACGATGGTCATGGGATGACCATTACGGTCAGAGTCAAGTCATTTCCGTACATCAATTGTTCTCTGTTCTTGCACAGTCTACCCACAGCCACACTGACACGCATCAAACGAGCTGTACCTAATCATCATCCCCGAGCTCTAGGATAGTCGTTGTCCGGGCGGTCGAACTCGGCGGCTGCATCCCAGAAGGTGTTCCACTCCCACTTTGCGCTGTACCAGGTCTGGAGGACAACTGCGTCTGCGGAACTACACCCGACAATCTCTCGGCCTTGAAATTCCTCTTACTTCTGGCTGTAGACGGCGCCACAGGACTCGACGTCAGACCAACGGGAATTCTCTGGGTGCCTCGAACGCCATCATCGTCTTCGTCTTCATCGACATCACTCGTCGCAGTTTCAGCTCGATTCCTCTGCTGGGCGCGGGAGAGGAGTCTCTGCACACGTCGTTTCAAGGGTAGGTTCGGCTCAAGATCACCTTCCATAAGCGGGACATTGCACTCCGGGCACTTCACCATGCGGACTTGCATTTCCTTTTCGCGGCGCGCTCGTTCTCCTCGATGGGAGATCTGACTAAGTTCCACAAGTTGCTCCTGGTCGAGAGAAGCGTGGTCCTTGGATGTTCTGAGCATGTTTAAGATTGCTTCTCTTTCGTAGGAGTGTTTGCATCTCCGGGACGTGACCGGGTCCTGGAAAGGAAGTAAGGTGATCGGGCATTTTATACGGGTCGTTTCGGAGGCAATTTCGAAGTCGCTACCCTCACTGTCGGAGCCGCCACTACGGTGTCTTTGGGAGGATATGACTTCTCGACCTTCCTCAGCGGCGAACCATAAGCCCGGGTCAGGCATTGGCGGTTGTTCTTCACCAGGATGCAGAGCGTCATATAGCAAACGCTTGAAGCCAGTGTAGAAATTGTGATGCGCATATTTCTCGGTGGGGGTCTTCGTGGACCAAGATTTGTTTTGCTTCTGGAGTGCCGCCGCAAGAAGAATGTGCGGCGCGTCAGAGGGATGAGGAGCGGATTGCGTTTCTAGAATGCGGTTGTTCTCGTCTTCTTCTTCGTCCTCATCTTCATCCGCGATCGTTCGTCGACCAGATCGCATGGGGGTGGGATCGAATGATGACTGCTGAGTTTGCGTAGATGATTGCCCGGCCTTGTTGACAGTCTCCTTTATCACATCTGGTAGGTCCTCCAACCAAACTTGGTCGTCAACAATGGCTCGAATGCTCATGTCCATCTTGTTTGTAAGGCTTTCGACTTTCTTTTGGAACTGTTCATGTTCCTGATCCGCCGCGTTGTCTCCGTCTTCCTGTCCATCTCGCCGCTTTCGCTGTCTTTCATACTTTATGCGTCGGTAGTAGCCAGCCTCGTTGAGTTGGTCGACGGTTTGAGCTAGCTGCTCAGAGGCGTCCTTGAGATACTTGGCTAGTTTTATGGTTCGAGATCTGTCTTTGGCAAGTTCTTTGAGCGATGAGATAGCGTGGTCGTTGAGGGGTGCACGGAGAGGCTGCGCTTGGAATGTCGTAGACGCCATCGCCCTTGCGCGAATGAAGAAACCGCAAACAGTCACCGAGAGGCTTGGGTTCTCTTCGAGAACGATCTCTGTGTACCTGGCTGCTGCTCGTTACTGTTGAGACGTGCACGTGGACGCGTCGGCAGCAGGCGCGTTGATGGCCCGATCGAAAATGGAAAGCTTGCCGACCACTTAGAGGGATGAGAAATTATCCGGTCAGGCAGAAAATCGCATGCAAAATAACGCCGCAGAATGAATAGATTTGGCCGTCAGACGCTTACAGACTTCCCATCGAGGCCATTCACGAGTCTCGACCTAGATCGCACCCGGAGCTCCTTCGCCGGCGTAAGAACAGATCGAAGAACAGAAGGACGTTTCAACCAAGGAATCACCCGTGGAATTCTATTCTACCCTTTCCCAGGTACCTCAGCACGTACAAGCCAGCCACAAGAGGCTCAGGAAATCAAAATACAACCTGGCCGTCCGCCGATCTATTCGAAGTTAAACGGCGGCCTAGAATCCCTTGAAGGGATTACATGAGTGATTCATTGTGTCGTCTACGTCCTCCCGCTCGGCATCACGAGGCGTGTCGTCTGGCAGCTATGGCAACAGTACTCGAAGCACCAAGCTGATCGACAGCTGAATGATACACATTGCTTGGGGTCGGACATTTCATTGGAGATATGGACGTATTCGTATTGCAAACTTGGCATTATGGACTCTTGCAATGTCAGCCTCCTTGGCCACAGGTCCTGGTGCAAGGCTGATTTCAGAAATCAGCTCTGTCTTGTAATCCGACTCTTGATTGCTGCTAGTATGGAAAGCAGAGGTCTCGACAATGACGCGAAGTGCTGCATTGGCGATGGGTTTGAGGCTGTGTTCGTACTCGGGTCGAGAGAGCCCACGAACGTCAGGAATGTAAGTTATCGAAAGTACGAAACATGGTATAAGTATTGCCCGTGAATTTTCTGAATGCAATATCTTTTCTTTGGACAAATATTTTGATGCTTCGACGCAATCACAATGAGTCTTTTCTTGTTTAAGGTGTTAGCCTTGTTCTTGCTTAATACGTCCAGCAATGCTTCACCTACTCAGTCCAGACGGCATTGTCGATTCGGTGATACTTGCTGGCCTGATGAATCGACATGGCAAGCCTTCAACCACAGTATTTCAGGACGACTTGTGCGGACATATCCTGCTGCAGCTGTCTGCCATGGGCAAACCTATGACGCTGCTGAATGTGAAGTAGCAAAGGCCGAGTGGGACAACAGCTTCTGGAGAACGAACCAGACCGGAGCGTATACCGCCATGGTTTGGGAACTAGGCAATGGACAATGCTTCATCAACTCGTCGAGAAACGACGCATGCCAGCCTGGCCTTGGTAGGACTAGCTGAACGCGATCGGAAAGGCCAGAGATCGGTGCTGACGAGTTCGACAGTCCCTCACTACTCGGTAAATGCCACTTCTGTTGCTGATATTCAAGCTGCAGTCAGGTTCGCTAGTGACAAGGATCTTTATCTTGTTGTCAAGAATACTGGGCACGATCAGTGAGTACTTGCGTTCTATCAGGAGACATTGACGAGCACTGACACCTATCAGTCTGGGCCGCTCTACTGGCCGGGGTGCTTTCTCTATCTGGACGCATAATCTGAAAGGCAGAAAGTGGATGAAGAACTTCGTCGCGAAAGGGGTGCCGGAACAGGCCAAAGGAGTTGCTGCTGTGACTTTGCAACCTGGAGAGCAATGGTTGGGTATGTCAGCTGCGCCAACGTATGCCAAGGCACATACTGATTCGAGGTACAGATGTATACAGAGCGGCCTCGCAGGAGCGGGTCATCGTCGTAGGGGGTGCGGCAAGGACAGTTGGCGCCGCTGGAGGGTGGCTCACAGGTGGCGGCCACTCGCCCTTTGCGAATGCCTACGGTCTTGGTGTTGACAGTAAGCGTTCGACCGGACTTTGCACTCCCTGTAGCTAACCAAGTCATCTAGATCTTCTGGAGGCCACACTGGTCAACGCGAAAGGAGAACATTTGACTGTTAATCAATACACAGATCGCGACTACTTTTACGCGATACGAGGCGGAGGAGGAAGCTCATGGGGCGTGAGCCACGGCCAATATCCTACGGCATTTTCTACAGATACTGACGGCACTTTCTCAGGTTCTGACGTCCGTAACCTACCGGACACATCCCGAACCCAGCCATATTCAGGTCGCCTTCGTCCAGGTCAACGCCACGAGCAACTCAAGTCTCCGGCCTGTCCTCGAACGCTCCCTCGGCGCGCTGGTCAATATGACTGACTCTGGGTACACTGGTTACGGTTATCTCAGCGGCGCCGGCTTTACTTCCCTGTTCATCAAGCCGAACGGCACAGACGCACAACTCGTCAAAGCCGCCGCAGCATTCTATGAGATAGGCCAACTACCGGAAGCAGCCTTCGCCATGCTCAACTTCACCTTTCCTCGCTGGATTGACTATTGCAATATGTTCTTGCAAGACCCAAACATCGCGCAGAACGTGATGGACTCATCGCGGCTGCTCACGCCGGACATGGCATTCAACAAAGCTGATAAGATAATTGACATGATGCTCGAGCTGAGCGAGGAGAATTATCCATTCTTCAATTTCAGTAAGTTGGACGGGGCTATAGAAACGGGTACAGCTAACACAAATGTCACTAGTTGGCAAAGTCAACCCGGCTGAGCGGAACAAGACCTCGGTGCACCCTGTTTGGCATAACAGTCGAGCTGTCATGAGCTTTGGCACGAACTGGAACGATACAGCCTCGGATGCCGAGAAGCGCCGCAAGAGGCAGCTTCTAGTCGACATAAGCAAGCGCTGGGGGAACATTACTGGACCAAGTGGAGGCACCTATGCCAACGAGGCCAATCCGTAAGGCTACCCTTTCCAGATCAAGTGACGAGCAAGGCTGACACAGCTGGGAGGTACGAGCCGAATTGGCAGCAAGTCTTCTGGGGAGCGAACTACGACCGACTGTTGGATATCAAGAAGAAGGTAGATCCCGACAATTTGTTCATTTGTAATCGATGTGTTGGAGGGGCTGTTGTTTTTGAGCAATAGTGAAGGAGTGTAAGGAAGTCTTTGAGGTTTCCAGCCTTGCAGTAACTTAAGTCCATCGTTTCTTGGCAGAAGTATCCCTTGACTCGTCGAAATTTCTGCTTCATCCTTCTGTACCATTTCATTCGTTTTGTTGTACGCAGTCGCCAGCACCAGTCCTGAGCGGACCTAACTGTTTTTAACAGCAGCATTCATGTCGGGACCACTGCTAATGCAACAAGCTGCCGGTCATCAGAAGGCGCCCTTGCAGTTGTTACTATTCGACGCAGCAGATCCTGCTAATCTAGGACAGAACATTCATCTACGTTATGGAGAAGTTGGGGTCCTTCAAGGGCAACACTCTGTGCCCGAGATGCCGACTCAACAGAGCACTCACGAGATGCGCTACAGCCAACTTGCCCCGTAGACACTGCTGAAGAATGATATGCATTTCAGGCGCTGTACACCAGCAGCAGCAGCAGCAGCGACCCGTGGCTCTATGTCGCCCTGAGAAAAACAGCATCATCAGGGATTCATCTGCATGTCCAAGTCCCCTTCCGCACTATGGTCACGCCTATTGAATTCATGCCATCACTAGCATGAAGCCTTCCGCAGCTCAATGCTACGACGTCCCTCCCATGCTCAATGCCATCGAGTGTTCGAATTCAGCATGGACGTACGTTCACTTCTACCTTCCCTTCCGACCCGCGTCCTCATATGCCTCATCTTCTGCTTTTTTATAGCCCATCAGTGAAGCAAAGATATCTCACACCAGCAGACCTCGACTATGTCTACTTCCTATCACTTCGACTTCTCCAGCACCTTTCACTCTTTCCTGCCCAGCTCCCTCCCACATATAACTCTGCTTGACACAACCTTTCTCCATCGTCACTTACACCAGGCATCTCGCAGTCATCCATCGTCCTGGTCATACGTCTGCGTCGAACATACTAACACCTACAGAGCTGCCAGCTACATCTCACCTACCCTTCTGAATTCTTTGACCAGTCCCACTCACCACTTCTTTTGATTGTCATCGTGCGGGTGGGGTGGCCATCCTGCAGCATCTGAAATATTTCACATACACGACCTGGTTGCTGCTCGAGTACATCAATTCGCCGCTCCTCATCACCAAACTTCTTCCGGATTTCACTTCTTATCAACCACCGAGTTCGAAATCCCCTTCTACACAAACCTTGACTTGTTTACGCGGCAAACAAGCAAAGCATGACCTGCCTCCGGTGGTACGCAGCGGCGATGGGTGCCAGTACCTCGAAGATCGACGATGCAAAAGATATCAGCGTCGCCGAGTCTTCGCCTCCCAGTGTGTCAGGGTCAGCATCACAATCGACTCCGCTGGTAGAGTCGCCGCTGCCAATAAAGTCATCTCCAAAGTGTAACCGCCTTCCTCCTGTCGAGAGTCGAGAGACGGTCAGATCTCAAATCTCTCTGATCCGCGGTTGGCGCCTCGTTGATGCATCAGACGATCTGTATGAATCTACACCAGGCAATCACTCAGTCGTTCGCCAGTCTAGAGTCCCGCCTCAATCTGTCAAGCTAGAGGCCTTGCCACCTGATCCCAGTCCGGCTGCGCAGGTTCGCGCAAGAACTACAGCTGCAAGAGTCCCTCCTAATGGTGTCCATCCTGTCTTGCCCGTGAAACGCACGTATTCTCCTTCATTCCAGGCCAACAAAAAGCGACGGCTCATTGCCACGTCAAAGGCCGTTGAAATTGCGCTGTACAAAGTGGAGGAATCCGATTGCTTAGGCGAGTCAGCGCGAGTCGCAGATCATGCGCCTGGGGTAACGTCTGACATCTTTGGAGAGCAAATCGACTGGTCTTTTTTCGATAAAGAACCACAGATAGGTTACTCGACGTCCAATGCTGCTGCTACTAGAAACGATGTGCAGTATAATGACCTTGGTCTGAAAACGTTCCCGCTCTACCAAGACGAGGACTTTGCGCCCAGCGAGGAATCTGAGGATGAGGGCTACCACTCGCTCACAGTCAGCCCGACGAGTAAACTTGAAGCACTGTCAGAGGACCAGAAGGAACAGAAGCTGGCTCAAAAGTTGGCCTCGTTACAGCGTGAAAACATCGTACTGTTCAAGCCGGATGCCTCAGTCAACAAGTGGGGATTGTCGAAGTCATGCGACGAAGAGGAGGACGACGATCTGAAGGAAGCCAGACAATGGATGCTGCAAGACCAAGAAGCCGGGGCTGAGCGGAGTAGGATTCTTCGGGAGAAAGCCGTGCGGCGGAAGCGGCTCGAAGAGTCAGCCACCAGTCCTACGAGCTCGAAGACTGAAGCCAGTTCCGATCTCGTAATGGTTGACAAAAGCATTGATGACGACTCCTTCTCAGACGTTGATATGGATGAGGCCATAGACGACCAAGAACCCGACAAGGAGGAACTTCTCGACATAGCCCAGCAACATGTCTTGCAGCGCACAAAGCCACGCGGCCAAATACTCAAAGAGCCGTTGATGTACGTCTCACTATCGTAGAGAGTCTCGAATTCCACTAATGCAAAAGTTTTACAGGGCGCGCCGTCAGAAAAAGAATCCAAACGCCTTGAACCCCGCTTCAAGAGCTGCCGCTGAACAGTTCAGAACCCAAAGCAGGCATTTGAGCCACGGCAAATCGACTCGTTGGGACGAAGGCCCTTGTGCTCGAACCACTCTCGAAGAGAGGGAGCGCCGCCTTCGTGAGCTCGCAAGAGCCACGTCAAGTGAGTCGTCGATGGGACGCAGTGTGAGACCTTTAAAGTCGAACAATCAGTTCATTCAGGATGACTTTGAGCGTAGGCCTCACCAAGCCAATGCGCATGACTCATCCTCAGAAGGCATCGCAGTCGCGTCACACGAGACACGAGAACCGTGGCATGAAACTTTCGTTGATCACGCCGGTGGCCACAGTGCTCGAAATGCGGCACGCCAGAGAATTTCTGGTCTGGAAATGCTGGCTAGGAAACGAAGTGCAACCCTGGAATTCGACGATGATGCGCCTGGTAGAAGCCAGACATCGAGTGACGATGTCCGCGATGTGGGACTTCTCAGCAATCACGAGGCAGATGAACCGCCGGCTCAATACTTATCTGGTCACGACATGCTCGCAAGGAAGGACGGAGTTGACCATGCCGTTCGGCCTGCAAGTAGAACCAACCCGAGCGATTCGAAGGCTACAGCAGCACACCGTTCGCTTCGGGGATTAGACATCACCCTTCCACCAAGTTTCGACAAGTACCCCAAGGAGGAGCAAAAGCACATTCTGGACCACGAAATTGCAAAGGAGCGAAAGCGCGACCTTGAAGCAATTGACAGATCGGCATACAGTATCGCATATTTACGCTGCCTAGGCATGTTCACCGACACTGATCAAAAAGAGATCAATGAGGTCCGCAAATTCATCACACTGGTGCTTGACCAGGGAGAAAGCGGCAAACTGAAACGCAAACGTATACAAGACATACGTGACAATATGAAGAGAAGGGCTGATGGATTTCAAGAACCAGCGTCAGCAGATGTTTCCAAGTGGCTGACAAGAATATTTCCGGGCAAGCTCGATCTAGTGAGAGAAGAGTTGGCAAAGGTCGAAGACCAAGTTTCAGATCTGGGTGCTCTTCGCAGAAATATTTCGGCAAAGCGTCACAATAAGAGCGACAGAAAACATAGGAAGAAGCAGGTTCATTTCGCCGAGCCCTCCGACGAGCGTGAGACAAAGGCGCCCAGAACGCCGAAACTTCAGCGGCCAAAGCATGACGGAGCGAATGCGACTGAGAACAGAAGACTTGCTCAGTACGCCCGGCAAGATAAAGTTCGTGAGCAGCTCAAGTCTCGGCTGAAGCTCTTCGATGAAGCCGAACAGCCAGAAGTGATTGATTTGCCGGAACAGTCGGAACTTGATCTATGCCAACATAGTGACAGTGAGGAGAGTGAAGAGGACGAAGGTGCGCAATACGTCTATGGTGCTGGTCGAACCGCCGCAAGCTCAAGTTTTACTGCATCAGCACCATTTCCAGGCACTCGAACTTTGGACATTGACCAGGACATCCAAGAAATCAACCGGCTTGAGGATGCAAGACAGAAAGAAAGCGGAAAACGTGTATCACAACACTTGTCTGCGGCGCCCCAGAGTCAGGCTTTTGATACGCAGCTGCTCAAAAAGATGCAGGCAAAGAAAGCGCTGCAAGATCTAGGCATAGATGTGGAAGCGATCAAGTCAAACACTGCTACAGAAGTTGAGGGAATCAGCGACAGGGAGTCCTCCACCTCGTCCGACGATGACAGCGAGGACGAGAATCGACATGTTTTCAGATATACCGTTTGGGCTGTTTTCGCGGGCATACCCATCTACAGACTTGGGGAAGAGTACTGGTTCAAGAAAACCTACGACCTCGAGTTGGCGAACAAGTATGTCGGCATCCTAATTCAGGGGGTGATCAAATCTCATCTGCCTGAGGATGGAATCGACTCTGGTGACTATTCTCTTCGCTTCGACTACCGGCAAGGCCTGACCGAGCAGCATCTTGAGATTGATCAGGATGTGAATGTCGAAGCACGGGTATGGGTAGAGAAGGAACTTATCGATCTGAACAAGAACGCTTTTCGAAATGCTAAGGCGAGGAAGTATACGGGCCAGCATGCGATGTATACCGTTGATTGGGAGAAGACGGTGACGCCGGTCGTTGATGAAGCGGAAATTGACGTGCAGCCCGAAACATCTGCCACCACTGCTACCAGAGCGCCGACACAAAGCGCAGATGCAGGCGAGATAGGGGAAGGAGCAGGAGAAGGCGAAGGTGATTTGGATAGTCTCTTTGGCGACGATCCTACTCCCCCGCCTGAACCTGCCGAGCGACAAGCCGTCACCGGCACCACGACGACAAATTCAAGAGAAGAGAGCAGGTTCTTCAGCACGCCGGTCCTGGCAAACCGCCACGCCAAAAATCTGTACATGGCGTGGCACGCCACATTCCTTCCTGGTGTGCAGAACGAAGGGTACAGAAGACTCGAAGACGAGGCCGTGGAAGAGCAGCTTGAGTCGATGGGCACCTGGGGCCTGTGGAATCGTGAAGAGAGTTTCACCCGTGTGGCAAGCAAGGACGAGAGTGCTAATGGGCGGGGGATGAGAGTCGAAGAGAAGTTCAAGGTATGGGTGCGGAAAGTCGGGGTGCTGGGACCCCGGAATTAGAGGGAAAGTCTGCGTTGTTGAGGAATGTTGCACTCGATTGAGAACGGGATAAGAGGAGAGCAGAATGTGGACATTGTACTCATTGCTTTTACCTTCTGGAGTTGAGTTGAATCTGATGTGATTGCCTTCGTTGGACCAGCAGAAGAAGGGAGCGCGGTGCGTTGGGTACGGGACGACATCAGAGGTCTGAAACTGCACATTGGTGAGCTCAAGCAAACAGATAGGCATTGCATCTTCGCGTTTATGTTCTTGAATGGAATCAATTCAGTATCTTGGACCAGGACGTAGCTTTATGGTCTGCTCCGTACATGTACTTCATTTCGAGACTCTGGAGCTCGAAGATGACACTGTCTTGCCTGGATCTGGTTATAAGTTTGCAGTTGGATTTGCTTGGTTGACCAGAGGTCTGACTACATAGGTAGCCCGCCGCTCGCGCACCTTGAAAGGAAGGAGTATGTGGCAACACATATTCCTGACTTTCATATGAATCTCGAGGGCGGGCTCACAACGATGGGCACTGGCCTTGGAAGGTATTCAGTCAGGTAGCTATGGATAACCAGCTGCCCTCGTGGTTTAGTCTACAACTGAGTGAGACCGAATCCAAGGCCCATACTAGGTTGGTCCAGTCCGGCCAGCATCTCCCCGTTTAGGAAGGAGCGAGGTCTTCAAACAGAGTGGTAGGGCAATCCATATTCTTGTTGCTTCAACCCGCGAGCATCTTTCGCGCGAACGGTGACCTTGCATGAAGACAACATTAGCACCAGCGGCGGTGGTTCTCGCGACTGTAGAAGGGGACTCATGTTGGGGAGAATGAGATAATCGAAGCGGTGATGGTGCAACGTTGTAAGATCAACCTGTCGATGTTTGTCTGTGGCCAGACTGCGTCAAAAACCTTGATCAGCCAGATGCCAGAAAGGTTGGGGCAAACCCATGGTAAACCCTTGCTACGAGTGGTAACGATGTTCTCGCATTGCCTTGCATTGACATCTCTGGCAGCGTTTGGCCAGGGCCTTTCAAGTGCCCTGATGAGGGAGGGGTAGGCGGCTTGACGACAGCTGGCACAACTCGACGCAAGAAGAACCTCGTCCGGTTAGACAATCTGCATACGTGCACTCCATGAGAGGTGTAAAGTGAAGTACGTGCTGCACTCGCCACCGTCTGGGGGAAGAGAGCAGAGGGTTAGCATCAAAATCGGCGTAAACCCAGAAGCGTGTGAACAGGTGCGTCTGTAGCGTAGCATGAAGAGCATCAATCTCGATCTCGATCTCCTCAATAATATGTGAGAGCAGTATAGAGATGGGAGTGCTGAACGCTGTCATGCGGAGTGAAGCGAATTGTTGAACCTAGATCAACAAAGCATTGCTCAATGGGGCCCGATAGAGATCTTCAACAAAGCCCTAGCCGCACACGACGACAATCGCGCCCTGCTGCAGTAAGTGGTGGCATGAGAGTGTCAGTGGCGACCATCTTGTTGCTCACTCGATGTCAGAGCGAGTCGCTACCATGACGATCGAAGGTGATAGACAAACTGAAGGGTTTGCACCGCTCATGCGTTCGGCGGTGGGCACTCAATCGTTGGTTCAACAATGCATTATTTGAAGCACGCGGAGTGCGCCGATCACGTCCCAAGGGTCTGAGACAGATTGGTAAAACCTTTTCCCCCTTGGTAAAACCCGGGGAGGTGGGGTGTTGAGTGACGATCTGAAGCTGATGGGGAACATCTACACACATCTCCGTAGCAGACTCTGCATCATGAAGTCAAGGCGGCACCTGAGTGGCGTTGCCACATTGCGTGCACGTGCACCACCAGATGCGGTGACTCCTGAGCAAGCTGTACAGGACAGATCCAGTATGTAGACAAGGTGGTCTGTATTTTCGGGGCAGTCCGAAGACAGGGGGCTTCCGAGCCATCCGTAGGTATTCGTATCAAGAGCCATTGCTGACGAGTCCAGTCTCGTTGATATTCCCGAAGTCGCTGGATGAGGGAGGAAGAGATACGGGAATTTTCACATGTCGAGCTTGGCTTGCATGGAAAAATGTGCCAATCACAGGAGGCACGTCGTCGAGAAACCACACAGCGTGGGGGGCAAACTGCACCCCGCCATTGATGCTGCTCACAGATAGATCCGTAAGCGATCTAATTCCCAACAAATTTGAGGGGCGCTGGTGCAACGTTTTTGTGTATCGTGTGAAAGGCCAAATGTTCCTGTCGTTCGTGTGCAGTCGATTTTGACACGAAGCATGTGCGACATTATTGGGAAGGCGGGAGCTGCACGATCGCAGGTGGCGACGACGTTAGCAAGCTCCAGTTTTTCTGCGTGAGATGGACCCCTGTGGCTGGTCAGCACCAATTCAGCGAGCGGGCAAGCGATGGCGCCAGTGTGGCTTGCATAAGCCTCAACAAGCCCAGGTTTTGCACAGAGGCGGTGGTAGGACCTCAACTGGATGAGAAATTCAGCGGTGGAGTTGTGGAAGCGCCCAAGTGGCCCCCTGGGCGTTCTCGGTAATGTTTGAGGAGCATATGTATCCACGTAGATAGCTCCATTCATGTCAAAAATCTGGCATGTATCACACATAATTGCGGAGTGCATACTGTGTACTGCGTACACCGCCTGTTCCTCGTCAAATGATAACGCGCATATCACGGACCTCCAGAGTAACAGCCTGGGTTCTGGACTCCGTGGAGTAATGCAAGATTTTCCTGGATACGAGACACCAGACGCTGGAGACTTGGAGAACCGAGGGGTGTGTCTGGAGACTGACAGTTGGACTTTCGAAGGACGTTGGGAAATTTTGCTTTCAGCCTTTGATATTGGATGATATGTGTGGCATCAGATTGGCGTCGCCGCGTCGGGCATGTAAGACAGTAATTTGCCACCTCAACGGCGCGAACGACACGGTTTTGGATTTCATGATTGAAGCTTCGCAGCAAGCAGGAAGGGAGTTCTGAACGGGGCAACTGCTGCTTTCGAGGCGATCATTGATTATTGTTGAATGAAGATCTTTTTTGTCTCTTTGTTAGACTGCGAACTGCGAATTGTGGCTGCGAATTTTTCCACCTGCTGCGGATTTTATTTTTCCGAGGTCATGTGACCATGAACAGGCGCACATGCTTCACTGCATGACCACGAGTATTAATGCGTTGCTGTTACAGTATGCTCTTGACAAGTCTCGATTTGGGTTGAGAATCATCTAAATGCTGCGCTGGCATATAACCCACTAGCAATAAGATCGATCATCCTTGCCGTTTCCCTAAACCGTAGGATCAAGTACCGAAGTGTATGGACAGGCAAACAGGGGATTTATGGAGACCGCCATGCAGTCAACGGCAGCTAAATGATGGAGGTGTGGGAGGGTGTGAGGGTGGTGATACCAACCCCCAAGCGAGCAGGGTATGCAAAAAGCTTGAACGACCCCCTAGACAGCTTCTTGGTCGGGAGCTGCGCGCGCTCATACCAGGGTCCCTTCCCACTTGCACACCATCATTAGCATCTCCCGCCGCAGGGACTTCACGTTGGCCTTCGTCTTTGACGCCCTTTCAAAGATTTACAGGCACCTGTCGATCGATAGACCCTGAAAATCAAAACGAGGGCGTATGCGGAAAATTTTCACTCATATGGCTTGCATGCATTCACACCCCCTGGAGCAAGATGCGGGATATTCCCTGTCGAGGATTGCGCTCCGCATTGTTCGCATCAACCCAGGCGGAGTGCGCCATCCATTTGTCACGCATGCCCCAGCGTGCAATCCTCGCCTGCTTGTACTGTTTGTAGGTGCCCAGTTGTGGGTCGTCCGCGGCCAGATGCTGCAGCAGACTGCTCGTAAACGGACATGTCCTTCATACTAGATGGGCAAGGCGCTCGAGACGTGGTTGGGGCTCCCTTGCAGAGGCTGGATCAACCCTGCTTGGAGTCAGAGACAGGAGATTCCCCAGGGAGCCTCCATGTTGCCTTTGCACCTCCAAAGAGTCATACACGATATCAGATTAAGCCCAAAGTCGATCATCTGCTGGCTTCTGCTGAACAGTTTCAAGATGGCCATCTACCCAACCTCGCTTACAGATTTGCATGCATGACACCCCAATGGCTATATCACATCGGGAAACCTCACCTGTAGTCGCCCTTGGAAGTGACTCGGCTCGTGAGGAGCGTACCTCTGCAGACCGCTGAGTCGAATAGTACTCGCAAGCCATAGCGGGTGTGTGCAAGGAGCGACTTGCACACTGAATGAGTGTGTACTGATTGCTAGAGGAAGCAGTCGGGGGAATCGAGGAGATATTGCTGTAGACTTCAGCGCCTGAAGATGTTATTATGTGACATCCGCCCTGTTGATATCGCTGCGTTAGCATTATTCACTGCATCGCTGAGCCAAGGTCATTCAGTCACAGCCGTGTAACAGAAACATCAGCATCCGTACAATACGTGCTCGCTTTCACCTAAAGTCATTTTCATCCTTAGTAACGACTGTGGTCTGAGGTCCATTATACTGGCAGGAGCCGTCGGGTTGGACTACCGCTTTCGGCAGACCTCAGGCCACACAGATAGCGCAAACTTGTCAGACAGAACAGTCACCTAGAAGGGCAATATCATATCACGAATTGAATGGCCCAGTCTGTTGCGCACTACTGGACCCCACGTTCGGTTCTCGACTCGGGCGGCCATGGTGCGATAGACCAAAACACCAGAGATAAAGTATGTCAGAGCCACGAGAGGGAGTGATTGGCTGCAACTCATACCGCCTTTTAGGCTCTCACACTGTGGGGGCATTGCCTGTTTGCCGTGGCCTGTGGCTTACCTCCGAGGTGAAGGACTTTTGATATGCGTCAATTCAATGTCCCGTGTTATACTTGGTACGCGCGGGCTGAGCACGACATGACAGAATGCAGAGGGACATGATTGATAACAATTCCGGTTGACGGTCCGTCATGAGTACAGCCGGTGCCTGGCCTGCGATCATTAGACGCAATAATTCCGTAATCATGATGATCCTGGAACTGAGGATGACAGAGCTACGTAGCATCATTACATATCTTGCCCAAAGCCGCGAGATTTCTCGTGGGTGGGTGGACGAGACCTTTGTCAAGGACAGCACAGGCAAATAATAATCATGAATAATAGTGTACGGAGAAATAATAATGTAGGAAGCCAGAAAGTCGAACCACGGTGGAACCTAACGTCCATATGTCCAGGGGCTGATCCTCACTGGAGCCACCTCGCCACCAAATCTTTCACCGCTTGGACCGCCGCCGTGAGGTTAGCTTCCTATGGTCGCGTCGCCGTCCTCGAATCGGGGGGTTTTCTGAGACCTTGGACGCGTACGAGGCTTCCTCAAAGGAGCATGTTTGATTTTGTGCCGTTGACATCTGGATGGAGGCGGTCAAGGCGGTCTCCTCGTAGCGAAGGATCTGACTCGCCATCTTTCAGGAGTCGCGGGGTAAACGACTCGCTTGCTGAAAACTGTCAAGTTGATCCTGCAAGTCATGGCGATGAAGCAAGACCTCTGTCAACTTACTGGATATCTCGTTGATTGATTAGCTTGATATCCAGCCGATGGAATGCTTCAATAATGGCGCCTCATGGTGGACGAGCATCACGCCGGCCATGGTCTGGTGATGGTCACAAGGACATGCCATCCAGGACGATGGTACTTGGTTGGTAACCTGTTCAAAGACAGCAGCATGCCTTGGGAAAAGCCACCTTCCTGCCATGCCTGTTGCCAGGTTGCTAGCGCACGAGAGATCCAGTGCTCTGCGGAGCGATTTTCCGCGGTGTTCGTATCACTGGTGCCCTGTGCAAATAAGAATGGGCACAGGTCCTACCAAAAGCGGGCAGCTAGACGGCTTCTTATTAGGGTCGAAAAACTGATGACGCTCAAGGCCATTCTAGGCGGTAACTCTCATCTTCCGGGTAACTATCGTACCTGTGCGCGCGGAACGGTAGCCGGATTCAGAAGCCTAATGTGCCTAAACGAAGCTCTTTAGAAGGTGTGTGGCTGATTCTCTCGACTGGGCGGCCCTCAGGCTGGACGCCTGGTCTCTTCCTGGTTGGTCGTCATTGTTATTATTCCCAGATTTCCATGAGATCAGCGCTTCCACGGCGAGGATTGCCAGGCACGCATCTCTAGCAGTGGCCTTCGGCGACGGACCGAGACTGAAATGCCTTGGTTCTTCCCCTGTCTGGCGTGGGTGCAAAAACTGTAAAGCAGTCTGTAGAAGGGGGGCATTTGAGATTCTGATTGGCACACAAAACTAGTCCCGGTTCGCTCACCCGAGCTCTGAGGTCAGAGGCACGTTTGTGGATGAAATTTCTTGTTGAGATTATTGGCTCAAGACTTGGTTTAGCCAGTCCGTGCCAGTCCTGGGGAGACAAACGAGTAGGCTACGCGCCAGTAGGTAAGCTTGTGTCGCAAGGTGAATCAGGCTGAGAAAGTCTATGGAGTCACTCGTACAAGTAGAACGACATCACTAAAGCGAGGGGCAGAATGGCATTTAAGGACAAGATATCCGTGCGGTGAACTTTTGTGTTCATGATTGTATACAGTACTCCGTAGTCGGTCGTAGAATCCGGAAGACGCAATCTCGCCGATTTTAGAGTGTCTATGCTTATCAGCGTTACATAGAAGGTACTGCTGTGTTTACGAGTACGGGTTGTCTTTATCGTATTCAGGGTGTCTGGGCACTGGGAAAGGATTGCCACAATTATTGTGCCAGACAAGCATGACGAAGTGATTGGTGAGTTTGGATAGCTCAGCCACATCCTCTTATTATTTAGGTGCATGATGGTGCCATGGGCTTTAAGAAAATTTCCTTCTGCCAGACAGGGCGCTTTTAGCCGGGCTCTGAGAGTTTTGGCGGGGAAAGCTCCCTGCGCATTGGGCACCTCACCCAGCAACGAGCCTGCACAAAAACCTGGAATTCGGCGCTCAGGCCATCATCATCTGAGGTACCTGAAGTCACTACTACCGCAAAGGTACAACTTCATGTCCATTCCGTCGCCGCCCGCAACCGGGCGTGCCGTTTCCAGCAGTCGATGATGCTCGCTACCAGCCATTTTGTGCGATGCCTGCGGGCATATCACATTTACAGATTGCTGTGATGCTGTCAGCAGTCAACCGGATGCATGTGCTTTTTTCATAATGCCTTGATGCGGTGCTGGGACCAGGAATTATCCCCTCGTCTTTGAGTCTTATACCTACCTTATCGCATCCATCACCAGTCAAGTCAAATTCCTCCGAGGCCACCCGCCACTCAATCCGACAGCCGTTTGGGTGATTCTGTTCGCTTGCGACATCAGAAGAGTGGAGGGTACCGTCTGTAGGTAGTTGGCTAGTACTAGTGTGTCGTATACAAACAAGATGCACAACACACTCACTGCATTTCTCGCTTCTTGGACGCTTCTCAATCGCATTGTGGTGATTCTCTAGACGTCGCTTGTGGCATTCTGCGACACTTATCTTGTACCAGCACCATTGTTCGCCCCACTGGAATTGGATTTCGCGTCCCCGCTGTACTCCGTACTCGAGACGCCTGCTTCTGTCATCTCACAGCATTCAGCATTCATCGCTACACCGAGCTCTTGTCCAGTCCACTTCGCCAACAACTTTGAAAGCTGGCAGGCTATCCTGCAGCTCCCATGTCTTCCCGTCATTAGTGTCCTCTTCCATCTTGTTAGCCGCATGTATGGTTTCGCCCGACCCAGAGTTTGTTCTTGACGCTTGATCCTTGCGCCACCCAGACTGCCCACTTTTTAGCTGCAGCACTACTCACCCTGGTCCTATCTTTTCTTCGCCTCTACGCTCGAGCCGCGCCCTCCACGACAGAAACCCACCCATCGCCTACTGCTCGCCCACTCGATCCCTCACCCGTTCTGTCGCCCAAGCCCACCGAAGATCCCCAACTGCCTGCCTACTTTGGTCCGCTCGAGACTCAACACCTTTGGCCTGCTCGCCAGCTTTTCCTTAACCCATCATCCACCAATTTATCCTCTCCTCTATCAATCACATATCCTCCTCTGTTCCCTCTCCCCTTCACCCTCTAGGCACCCCCCAGCCTAGTTGTCCCGGCATTTGAGAGAGGAAGAGTGGGAAGTCGGAAAATATTCGAGGATTTGGCATCTCGACCAATTCATCGGTCACCGATTAGCGAGCATACCCGGAACAGCGTGGGATATTTCTCAGCAACAAAGAAAACCGGGAAGGATTAGATTCTCGCAACACGAAGCATTGTCACGACACTGACCTTGTTCCTCTTGCACTGTTCACCTCCTTGTGTGCAAGCGACGAAAAGACGAGTGATCGCTGTACGGTCGATCTCTGATCCCGTGGCGTGACTGGGCTTTTTCTCCTGCACCTTGCAAAAGTAACAGCCCAAACCACCTCGACAGGCTGCGTTCGGCACTGGTACGGGCTCTTCGTTCCTGCTCCTTTTATTTTTCGTAAGTACCTTCCTTTACCATGTACGACGCACTCGCTTCGACCTCAATTTCGTGACGGTCAACCAGATTGTCAGAAATAGTCGAACGTGGCTGCGCTCTGACAACCTTTCCACGGCGATCTTCGATAATCTCACGTCTCTCACCTACTGTTTCTCCGCCTACAGCGCTCCTACCACCAGACTATTTTTATTGTTCACAATGCTTTGACCGAATACTGACAACTCATTGTCTATATTAGACCAGCCTCCTCGAGCAACCCTCCTTCAGCCCTCCTCGGGCTGCTCTTGATGAGCCTCGTAGCGTGCTCTAATTTGCAGCTCCCGGTTCAGGTTTAACAACCTCACAACCGACCGAATGCCTTACACACCACCTGCTCAGCAGTCACCGGCATCCTCCAAACAATCCAGTCCTACTCCGAGCAGGTCTCACTCATACATCAAAGGACAATTCCTCTCTCCGGAGCTGCCGGCTTCATCCGGTCGTCCCAACCTTCCTCGATCCAGCGGGTCATCTTCCTACCTCACGAAACATCGACGGAGTCCTTCGTTGAATGAAGCAAGAAATGACATTGTTTACAACGGTGAGGCGTACCAAGAGAACGGGATTCTGGATCCCTATGGTAGCATCCGGCAGTCGCCTCCGCCGGTGAGCAATTCATTGATACCCGCAGGAATGACAATCTCTCCTCCCGATTCCTCCCACAACTCTAGCGACGATGAAGAATCTCAGATCAGAGGTCGAACGAGGGATCTCGAGCTGGACAATCTCGAGGCACTGCAAGCAGCCATCAGGTCAATAGAACAAAGAAAATCAGGCTCACCTACTCGTGGGTCTGCCAACGACACAACCACCAAAATGGACTCTGCTGCACCTGAAGAGGATGCGCCAGCTTCTTCGGATAATTCAACATCACAACGGCCTCCGCTGTCTCAAGAGGCCAGGAAGATCTCTCACTCTCGATCGTCCACAGACTCGAACATAGTGTTTGAGCCTCCCAACCCACAGACCCTGCCTATCCTCTCTCGGCCAGATACCGATGACAGTGATAGTGACGGCCCTCCATCCGACCGCCCTCCGATGGTTCGAAAGAAATCTGGCGAACTGGTTCGCCCAGCTCTACGACCATCGTCCAGACGGCGGCCTTCAAGTATGCCGGGGACCCCGACCTACTCCAAGGCTGTCCACTTTGACTCCCACCTTGAACATGTCCGACACTTTCTCCAGGTTGATAGACCACTTGCCGTCAGTGCAGGTTCCTCACCTGTCGAGAACTACGAGAGCGAATCCGAGTTCCCTTTCGGCTCTGACGAGTCCAGCGCTCGACCTCGTTCAAACGTTCCTGAATGGGATCTGGTCCTTCGAAATTTCGACGAAACCAATATCTCAAAGCAGAATCAGGTCGTCTGCGTTGAACGCATCTTCCTGTCCTCCGACAACAAGAATCTCGTCGGGACTGTTGCGGTCCAGAATCTTGCGTTCCAGAAACAGGTTGTCGCTCGATTCACCTTCGACTATTGGAAAACCACATCCGAAGTCGTTGCCGACTTCAACACCGATGTCCGTCGGAAGCCAAACCACGATGGCCTTGACCGGTTCAACTTTAGCATCAGGCTTATTGACCAAGCCAATCTAGAGAATCGAACTCTCTTCTTCTGTGTTCGCTATACTGTCAATGGCCAAGACTTCTGGGACAACAACAATAATCTCAACTATCAGGTTGACTTTGCCAGGAAGTCGAAAGCCCAACATGGTAAAGATGGCATGCCTGGACTTGGTGCGAGGCCAGTGACTGCGCTGCCTCGGACTCGACAATCCCCACCTACCTCATCCGGACGACCAAAGAGCTTGCCATCATCGTTTGACGATTTTGCGACCGGCTTCGACAATTTCGGCTTCCCATCAGCGGGTGCTCTGATGGGTGAGCCCAAGCTCAAGCTTAGAAGTCCACGATCGAAAACCGAACTGATTTCTGATCCTCCATCGCGCCGGAAAGCCAGTGCTGGGCAAGCATTTGGAAATAGATATGACTTCAACTCGTCGTTGAACGCTGCCAAAAGTTCCGCCTTTGCCGCCTTGGGTGACTATTCTGGCTTGACGACTTCGAGGGCAGATACAAAGCGGTCTTCTTCCCACGAAGTTCCTGCGAGCACTCCTGCGAAGAGCGTCGCCATTGCTCCACCCAAGCATGACATTGGCGTCAATGGTTCAATCACTGGAGCTCCTTCCAATGCTCCAGCTGTTGCTCCTATGACATCGAAGCCGGCTGCTCTGGTGTCAGAGAAACCATCGCTTACCTCTGAATCCTATCAGGACCTCGCGATGAAGGAACTCGTGGAGAAGAAATTCTGCTTTGTAGGTGCCCCGAAAATGAGCCAAGGGGAGGGCGCCGAAGTCAAGACACATTGAGTGCTAATTCATGTTGCAGTTTGGGACAATCGCTGCAAATAAGCAGGTTGATCCACTCAAGGCTGCTGCTCTGAGTATGGTCGATGGTGCTGCTGACTATACGTCTGCGTCGGATGTGAGTGCTGAGGATACTCCTCAATCCACGAATTCATCTGGGTCTTCCACTCCCACACCGCCCCGGAGTATGTCGCCGACTCCTTCATCTCAGTCAGCCAAAAGGACTGGCTCCTACCTTGGTCGAGCACCCTCGCCAATGGCACGATCGGGCTCATATTTCGGCTCTCGGTCTCAATCGCCAGTCCTCTTCGGATATCCTTATCATTCATCATCACAACATAGCCTGATGAGTGAAACGCCAACCCCAACGGCGATTCGAGGCTAGCTATCGCTTCAGCCAGCTGCGCAGCTCCTCGCCGAGTTGACTTGCACATATTTGCATTCACTGATGCCGTCCGATGCTTCTCATGGTCAACAAAGCTCACAGTAATTCGGATGTATGCCTATTGGAGAGGTGCATCATGAGAGCCAATGGCCCAGCATCATGGGTGCAGGCGGTTCGAACATGTGATTTTGTCTGCTGTTCTTTTAGCGCTCAGACAATACGTTCTTGCGTCATTTTCCAGCATTGTCAGGTTTCAAACGGCAATTCTCTTTAACACCACAGCAGCCTCCGTTGTCTCGTGCTCAAGAGGTCAGAAAAGTCCTTTTCTGTTTGGTGTCCGGGGTTTGGGGTTCTTTGGGTTTTTTTGGTGGCTTGGCCTCGACCACTTAATGTTTCGTGCATGGGGCATGACGAACAGCCAGAAGTTTGGTCGTCGGGTGATGTACTGTGCTTTGCGACTTGTGTGCAAAGGAATTAGACGGCAGCGTTGATATGAGCTGATGAAATAATGCTCAGACTCGGCGGCGTGTTTTGTGATGTGTACCGGCAGGACGTGATTGAGAAGCAGGAGGAGCGTGCAGTTTTAGTATTCTTAAAAAATCTCTTGCCGCTGACCATGGTCCATGAAAATTGTCAAGATATATGTTGTGTGGTCGTCGGTGCATCGGTGTGGTGAATCGTGATAGACATGTCCCCAGAACCCTGATTATCCGTAAGGAGAATAGGGTGCGGTACGGCGCGGCGCGATCGCCAGCCTTGTCGGCAAGCATTGCATCCCGACAGAATTGTTCGCGACGTGGACGATAGTCGATAATCGATTGAACCAAATGATGGTCGGTCCAAGATGTGATGATGCGGTTGCGCTGCGGAGCGCCGTCGGGCAGCATGGCTTGTATGCGACCGAAAGGGGTGTGTGTGCATACAGCCAGCCAACTTGGGAGGCAGCGCAGAAATGGCAGGCGCGAACATTCAGCCGTGTCGAGCTGATGGAATCCCGAAGCGCATGGCTCAACTCAGGTCGCATTGCCATTTCACACCTTGTGCGTGCACGCGTGCAGTGCGCAAAAGGTGAGAAGATGAAAGAAGGAGAAAAACCATCAGGGGGGTCGAGTAGGCAAGACCCAAATGGCCGTGACGATATATACCCATGAGCAGAAAAGCAAACCACGGACCCCCTAGGTAAGGGCCGGACGGGAGGGTTGTCAAGAATGTTCGGAAGTGCCAGGCACAAACGCCAGGGTCCAGAAAAAAGGGACTCGGGACATTTCTTATTGGCAATTTGGTATCCCAGTGGTCGGGGAACAAGGAAGGCCGCCAGTGATTGACAGGGGAACAGCCATGAGTGCCCAACGTGGTGAGTAGGCGTCGAATCGGTTCCTGAAGATGAGCCAGTTGTATGATGCCATTTGGCGGTTACCCTTGTTCAGGGGGGCTGATGTTCCGAATCAAGGAAAAACAGGGCCGACGTTATAAGCAGAACAGGGCTGATGGTGATGGTGTGTGTCGCAGCCTGGTAGGCACCACGAGGGTGGTGTGCCAGGTGTCCATTTGTTTCTTTCTTCGTGATAGGATGTACGGCCTTTTCCTGTGTTATAGTTGGTGGCCCTCATTATGTGCAGACCGGACCAGGCGCAAAAACGAAAAGAGATGGACCGTGTCTGGTTGAAGGGCGAACCACAGTATTTAGAAGATAAAAGCGGTCGGGCAGCACAGGGAGCCAACAAGGACTCGTACTTGTACAAAAAGAGGTACTAAATTAGTATTGTGAAGCTGTTCCAAAGACTTCCTCCCGAGACGTGGCCTAGCAGCCAGCCAGGGAGGAATAAAATCGACTTGTCAAGTTACGAGTACCACTGCGTACATTTTCTAGGCAATTCCTTGCCTCTTGTGGCATTCCTCAGGTCGCCGAGCCAATGGACAGAATTGAAATTGACCCAGGTTCGAGCTTCTTGTGCCCGCGTGACCATGTTTACACAGCACTATGGATTTTGTGGTGGTGAAATTGGCCTGTCGTTAACACGGAATCTGTAAGTCGCTGGGGACATCGATGGGACCATCAGGGACTTCATTGGAATCTGGAACGCTCCAGCTTTGGGGGACGAGTGGCACGGTGCTGTGCGGTCGGTACCTGACGATCCACTTGGCCTGCAAAATTCAACTGCCGGCCTTCGATGTTGTTCCTTGTACCTGTCCACCAAAATCTCGGTGAGGGAGACTCTCGGGTACCTGCCCGCCTGCCACACCCTGTAGGTACGTGGCCTGGACCCTGTGAAGCCTTGTTTTCCCTCCCTTCCTCCGCCTTTCTTTTTTACCTGCTCCGCTTTTTGTCTGCGCGTGATCTGGTGAATTGCGAATCTCTCGTCCACTCGGCGTGAATCCAGGGTCACTGGGTCAGCAGGTGAACCCGGCTAACGGCAATGATTGCAAATTGTCAGAGGCCAGCTTTGCCGTTTCGAGGTTCACGAGAATTCTCGGGGCCGCTAATGCATCAACACTACTTGACTACTGGTACACATTATACTGTAGGACTTCGGCACCGTCACGACCGGCGGTGTGATCTTGTTACCTGTCCACAAGGGCTGCCGGCGAGAATGGTTTGTCTTCAGCTACGAACAACCGCCCCTGGAACACTGGCTACATTAACTGAGCTGAAACAGCCTTTTAAGACCCTTAGTGTACTGTCAGTCTCGACTGTTATGTGCTACATGGAAAGACTTTTCTTCCCCAAGATGAACATCTACCTATATCAGGTGGGATTGCTCATCTGGCACCGGAACTCCCCGTAAGCGGCACGGAGATTCCTGGAGAATGAGAACTAGGGTCTGAAGCTAGACCATCATTCGACCGATTCCAGCAAATGTCTCCAGCATTCTAGAGATCGAAGCCATCGCTATCCTCGTCTTGTTCCCAAGACTGAGCCGAGGATTTGACTCCTTGACACTGTGGCAGGTTATGCGCAAAGGATGAGCCTACACAGTAGAACCTTGCCTGATCGAAGCGCGGTCACTGGATTGCTCTTTAGCTACAACAAGCTCCACGCGACCTCTGCATCAGGAGGGCGCAAAGAAGACATCATGTAAAAGCATTATTCGGCCTATTTCGGCTGGAACCAAATACCCTCCTCGATCCACATTATGGGTCCCTTCGAGCCGAATTCCGAATCTGCCACTCCTTAGGGTTGTCAGGACACTCCGCGTGAATGTATGGTAAGAACATGGCATTGCAGCCGACAGCGTTCTGTTCTGGCCGTTCAGAGCTTTGCATAAAACTCATCTTTCTCCTTCAATGCTTGCATCAAGTCCCGAGCCCATGCCCTGGGATTCGTTGCAAAGCTTACATGCATGCCCGGCAGCAGGGCAACCTTCAGCCCGAGCCTCTCCCCGATTGCCACGTTCGCCCGAAAATGCAGCGCCTCGTTGTTCGAGTCACGACCATTGGCTAGCAGTAGCAGGTGCTTTTTCTTCTCCAGAACTTTGGTGTCGAATTCTCGAAAGGGATACTGCAAAAACTCCCGTTCGAACCAATACATAGTATTGAACTTGACATCGGGTGTCGTCGAAGTGAAGCCCTGAGTTAGCGCTGGCCTCTCAGCACCCGCTTTGACCATGTCGGCAAACTTCTCTATGGCTGGAGCCACACCAGATTTGCGGTAGGTGTTGTATATGTCATTCTGAACCTTCCACAACTCGTCGCAGTCGGGCAGGAACTTCACAGCCGGTGGCTCGTGCGTGATCACAGTACGAAGCACATCTGGATGGCTGCTGAGCAGTTCGAGGGACACGATGGCACCAGAGCTGTTGCCCAGCACAGTGGCCGTTCCGTCGCTCGACAGATGCTTGATCAGGCGGCTCGCATCGTCGGCGTCGGTCCCGAGGCGATGCTCATAGTCCTGGGCGCCGATCAGGTTACTTCGTGAAAACCCACGGCGGTCGTATAGGGCGACGGTGAAGTGAGACTTGAGATGCTCGGCTAGCATGCGCCATAGATCGCATGAGCCGTTACCACCGGGGATCAACAACAGCAATGGGCCGCTGCCGATGGTCTCGTAGTAGAGCTGTGCTCCTGGGACATCAAGGTGGGGCATCTTGGTCGACGGAGGTGTTGTGAAAGGTCTTAGTGTTTGATCAGGGATGGTGCCTGGGTAGGTCTCGGGGTTGGATGCTCGCCAGGGTGAGAAGGTCGAAAGGCATGAAAAGATTGGTACCAGACCGCATGACTCCGGAAGCTTTCTTATTGCGAACCTCAGGGTCAGGCAAAGGCGGGGTTCAGCAAGAGCTCATGGTGGGACCTTGTCGACATTCTCAAAGGGTCTGAAGGTCCCGTCTATTGCAGGAGTTGCGAGTGTGAGTAAGCCGCTTTTGTTCATTGCTCGTAGATGACCTGGGGGAATTGGCCGTATCGAATGGGATGAAGGAATGGGTATATGGCATTTTTATGTGACATCCAATGTTTCTCACACAAGGAATCGCTTTTGTACGTTGAATTACGTTGTCTCATTGATAGGCTTTCCTCCATTCTCGATGTATTTGGCAAGCTCGACGAAGACGCTTTGTATCTGGGCACTATCAAAGAATTCCTTGACCTCCCAGACCTTTTCTCCATCCTCGGTCATTTTCAGCATGACTGTCTGCTCGGCCTCGTAGGCGCCTACGACTGTCTCGGCGTTGCTTTTCGCGTAAAGAACGACTTGGTTCGTTTTGGCGTCGACACATGTATCGAAGATGGTGACCCGAAAATCCTTTAGATAAGGCATGACCATGCCAGTGTAGTATTGTCGGTATTCCTCGTTGTTCATTTTCGGCCGGTTGAGAGACGTTGGCAAGGTGTAGTACGTGCAGTTTGAGGCTCGAGGAGCCATGATGGCATCGATGTCCCAAAGCTCATAGCCCTTTATGATAGCGTGAGCGGTTTTGAGGAGTTTGGAATATTGCTGGTCCATAGTGTACGACTTTACTATGATGATGAGATACAGAGGCAAGTAGATACATAGGTTCCTCGTCAGCCACTCCGTACTTATAGTTGCAATTTCTTCAGGCCACCCAGCCAGGGTTTGAGGTCTGATCGGAACGGGACTAGAAATATCCGTATTATCTATACCTACATAAGCATGAGGCGTATCCAGGGCCGACTGAATTCGCCTGGGTGCTGGATGGTGAGGAGAGGAACTTCGAGCAGTATGGTGTGGGTGAGAAAACTCAGCCTCGCTCCCTCCTTGGTCCGTTTTAGGATGAGACAGCGGCCATTGGTCCCGTGGCATATCCTTGCATGACGAGTACATAGTACGGACGCGCAAATGTCATCTCATGGGACGGGTTGGCCCCTCGCAATCCGAGCCAAGTGAGACAACGAAACAAATCTCCTCAGGTAGGTTCAAGTTACTACAAATTTCGTATGCCTCGCTGTCCTCGCTGTGTCACAGACGAAGAGAAGGAGCAATGGTTCACCGTAGCGACTGGAGGAAAATCGTCAATGCTTGGCACTAAAATGACATCAAATGACGGAATATTTCAACTTGGATATATTTATATATTTTTCGTGGCGAGAGAGACCGACGTCTATATCTTCCATGGGCACCTTTTGTATCGCATTTAACTCAGTATGGCGTCTCAAAATCCACCGAGCGATGCTGTCGTGGATGGGCAAGCCAGTGGCGTAGCTGATGGTCAGGCTCCCACGCATACATACGTGCCAAACCGTGGCTACGTGAACAGTGACGCCGCTGGCTCCCAGCGGAGGCTAGCACCAGGCCAGTTCGTTCAGGAAGACGACGACGAAGACGACGAAAATGACGAGGAAGAAGAATACGATGATGACCTGGATAACGACCACCTGCTTGACCCCGAAATGCTCGCCTCATCCAACCCTTCCGATCTTACAAAATCATATAACCGCCAGCGGCGCCTCGACCAGGCCGTTAGCGACGCCAGTGTCCCATCATGGCAGTATCCCAAATCCAACCCTCAAAGATCGGCCAAACCCGACATGGGAGAATTAGGCTACGGCGTGAAGAAGCTCAAGATCGAAGGACCCGAGTCCTTACCCACAGGCCCATCCAAAGGTAAAGACAAGTCCGACCGTGCTACGTCCGAGCAGGTCCTTGATCCCAAGACCCGTCGCATACTCTTCCAAATGATCAACTCAGGCATTGTGTCCGAGATCAACGGCACGATATCAACTGGCAAAGAGGCGAACGTGTACCACGCCGTGTCGGCCTCGGACGATCCAGAACAGCCAGACACCCAGGTCGCGATCAAGGTGTACAAGACGAGCATTCTCGTCTTCAAGGACCGGGAGAAGTACGTCACCGGCGAGTTCCGGTTCCGTAAGGGGTTCAACAAGGGTGACAACCGAGCCATGGTCAAGCTCTGGGCGGAGAAGGAAATGCGCAACCTCAAGCGGATTCACACCGCAAAAATCCCGTGTCCGGAACCGCTCTACTTGCGCAGACATGTGTTGGGGATGAGTTTCATTGGCGACGCGAAAGGCAAGGCCGCGCCACGACTGAAAGATGTTGTATTCGAAGATGAGAATCCCGCAGCGAGATGGCGCGGCGTGTATGTCGACGTGTTGGCGTACATGAGAATTATGCTTCATGTTTGTAAGCTTGTACATGCGGATCTGAGCGAGTACAACATCCTGTTCTATCGGGGCAGGCCGTGGATCATTGATGTGAGTCAGAGTGTCGAGGGGGATCATCCGCGAAGCTTGGACTTTTTGAGGATGGACATCAAGAACGTCAGCGACTTCTTCAGGAGGCAGGGCGTGAATGTGTTGAGTGATAGGAAAGCTTTTGAGTTTATTACGGCGCAGGTAAACGGCGGAGATGAGATGCTACAAATGGATGCGCTAGGAGCGGAAATCGATAAGATCATGGCGGAGAGAAAAGAAGGCGAAGAGGACGACGAGGTTGCGAATGAAGTGTTCAGAAAACAGTACATCCCCCAAACGCTGGATGACGTGTACGACGCAGAGAAGGACGCCGAGCAGATGAAGACTGCCGGCCGGGATACATTGGTGTACAAGGATCTACTTGCGCCGACGAAGCGTGAGGAGCGGGAAGAGGAGGCGTCGTCAGACGTCGATCAAGACGACACTCTCGGCGCGCCCTTGGAACGGGTTGAATCTCACTCAGCTCAGGAGTCGGGGTCGGCTGGTGAGGAGTCGGATGCCGCGTCGGAAAGCGAGTCTGAGGGTGATGGGCGGCCGCGAGGGAAAAGGTTCCAGGACAAAGACGAGAAGCGCGAGCACAAACGCAAAGTTAAAGAGGAGAAGCGGGAGAAGAGAGCGACGAAAATGCCCAAGAACGTCAAGAAGAAGCTGGTCAAGGAATCTTCGAGACGGAAATAGGTGCCTGCAGCGTGCAGGAAGGATTTCAAGTCGAACAACGCACCGGCCTTCAATTGTGCCACTTTCCCTGTCGACAGTTTTGGCACCAGCTACGCCGCTCACCCGGGCTGCGAGCTGGTAACGTCAGATTTTCCGGAGTGATGGACCGCATCATTGAACCGGGCCAGAACTTCAAGGAACGTGTTTGGCGGATGAAGCCGAGCCTGCCAGAGCAGGGACTACTCTGCTTGTTCTCGCGCCGCCGTCGGACTGGTCCTGTCTGCTGCAATATGACCGAGCAGGAGCGGTCCCAAAGGTGGTTTCAGAATCAGATTCAGATTCACATCCGACTTTGAAAATGATGGCAACGGTCTCAATTGCCCTTGACGAGGTCGGGTATGAGGACGAAGTAAGTACTTACTTATCATCCTCCACACCAAGCACACCTGGCATGCACATGAAGACACCATCACACACTTGATATGATATCCAGACCAGCGGGAGGTGGCCAGACGGCCGTGTTGCCTTTAATACAGCCTCGCACCTTCCGCTCGTCTTGCCCCTTGCTCACAACATGTGGGATTCAGGGGATTTATGAAATACCAAAGAGAGCACTGAAAACCCATTCGACGATCGTGTCATTGTCTACAATTTGTACTCTGCCCGGCAGTTATAGCTGACTTTATTCCCGTTTAGGCTCCCCAGAAACACAAAATAATGGTGGCCGCATCACCTCCCCGTTTTGAACCTCCTTGCCGCCTCTTCCACCGTCTTCTGCGGCAAGTCCGGCACGCTGGCATCGAATCCATCCTCGTCGACCCTATGGATCTCAAACCGTGGTGGTAACGCATTCACCCCAGGCCAAATGTCTCCCGGCAGGAACTCACCCAGGTCATCTCGAAATTTCACCCTCAACTGCCGATCCTGCTCGTATATCTGCGCCAATTGAGAATGAGCCTGAGCGATCACTCGCTCCATCTGCTTCTTCGTTGCGCGGCGTCGATCCACTTCAATAATCAAACCGTCATACGCATGCAGAAAATTGGCATAGTAACTGCAAAGTTCTTCCATACCACCGATGCCATCTTCGATTTTAGCTTTCTCTTCGTTCCATCGACTTGCGCGTCGTGCCGTTTCTGCCACATAGCCCGACAGGCGGCCCGATATCTTCTCCATGAGTCGAAAAGCCGTAGCGACGTCCGCGTAGGCGTTTCCTTGCCGTTCGCGCCATTGAGAGATTCTGTCCAATTGGGCTTCCATTTCGGCGTGGCGGTCTTGTAGTTCCATGACAACTTCGTCGACTTCTGCCGCGTCGTTTTCCAGCACTTGGAGCATCTCCAGGCGTTCTTCTTCATTCATGGGTTGTGCGGGAGCCTGGAGTTCATCCATACCCATGCCGACTGCTTCGGAGAGGTCTTCGGCATTGGCGTTCATGGTCTGTACCACGGCTTCACCGCCTCCTTCGGTATGTTTGATGGCGGTGACGCAGAGATCGAAATGCTTGACCAGACTTTCCAGTCCTTGTGCCATTTCTTTTGCATGATGTTCGAGGATGGACAAGCTCATAGGAATGGTGGGTTGTTGGAGTTCACTTTCAGCGGCCGACTCTTCGGCTCGGTTAACGAGGACTTCATTGATGGACTGCAGATCCTCCTCGAGCGTCTGGATGGACTGGTTAATCTCGTGCTGGTTGTCCTGGACATTGTCTATGGCCGCTCTCATAGCCTGCTTGATGTTCTCGACGCCATTGTCGTCGACAAAGTCGTGTAGAGTGTCCTTAGATATGGTGCTTTGTGTCCCTGTGGTCGATCTGAAGGCTTCCTCGATTGTGGTCTCTTTCAAAGAGTCTATGCATTGGAGAAGTCTTGCGCCAGTTTCGTCCAACTCTTTGATGATTGCTTGGAAATCATGTTGGATTGCCTGGGCAGCTGACTCGAGTTCGAACTGCACGCCACGCAAGATCTTCAATTGCGAGGCTACGGAGCGACGAAGGTAGGTCGTCTTTGCCAGGAGCGCAGTGGTAGACTCGATTGAGGCACGTGCCTCGGTGAGGATGGTTGTGGCTCGATGGACGAGAGTGATGCTGCCCAATGAGCGTTTGGATGCCACTAGGTGTGAGACAATTGTTTCGACAGTCGCTGGAGGACTAGTGCCTTGCAAGGAATGGGATGGGGAGGAACGAGCAGATGGCTGTTGAGCGGAGTACGGGGATTGCGCCATGACAGGGAAGAGTGAGGAATCAGGCGTCTATACAAGGTTTGGTGATGCACAAAGCCATCTTCGGTAGGGAGAGACTTCTCGGATGCCGATGGCCTTGCTGACTCGACATGCTATCTCATGATGGAACAGATATGTCCGCAGCAGCACTGGAACTTGATGGCAGCTCAGAGATCCAGGCGCGTGTGGGGAAGGGTAAACAAGGTACCTTGCTAAAAGCCGGATACCAGTGGCGATCGTTTAGGCGTCAAAGTTTGGTTCTGGTGTTCTGGTGGTTCTGGTGGTTCTGATGCTTCTGACAAATGTCCAAGGCGCCCCGTTGGATGGTCAGTGGATGGTTGGAGATGATGAAGGACATGGTGGAAATGGCGTGCGAAATGATGCCATCGCCAACCAGAAAGGGCGCGGACGGAGCCACCAGGAACCTTCCCCGCGAGGCTAATCAGCCAATAGGAGACTTTAAATCTTCCCCCAAATCACATGACTGGCTACGATTGCCTACCGGCCGACTTCCATCTTTTTGCCCTCCTGCACCATCCTACACCCGTTGACACCCAACAAGTCTGCTTGAGATAGGACTAGGCCTCTGTCAGATTCCTGCAATCTAGCACGTTGCACGAACCCTGCTCAGTATTTTATCTTCCTACATTGCCTCTTAGCCACCATACAACAGCCCCGAACTCTGGTCGCACTAGTCCTTGGTCGATAACCGAGATAGCCAACTGTCGGGCGAGGGACGACATGTAATATACCCTCCTTCGACATTCTCAACGAAATTCTTCACTATGCCTTTTGACCTGGTAGAGAAACACGCAAGGCATTCCCTGGTCGAAACGGAATGGGAAGAGCCGGCTAGAAAGAGGTTGCGTCACAACCCAATTGAAGAGGAGGACTACCATGAACACACCGCACATGCTGAACATCTGCAAGATGCCTCCAAAGACAAGAGCATCACCATTCAATCTACCGCAAAGCATGCCCGACAGACCGTCGCTCCTTTCCTGGCAAAACACATTCCTTCCCAATATGCGCCACTCGGAAAGAATGGCATGCCAGCAGGCGAAACCAAAGACCCCAACTCCAAATTCTGTTACCGCCATAGACCAGATATGTTGTGTCGCCGACAAGCAGATGAACCATCTATGGACAAGCTACAGAAGGACTTGGATGCGCTGTCACAAGAAGATCGCCAAGGCATAGTCCAAGTGTGGTCCTTGTTTTCTGCTGCGCCGTCCAAGCATCGAAACCTCATGTTGCAAGGTATCCTCGCTCAGTGCTGCTTCCCACAGCTATCATTCCTCTCTGCAAACGTCCAGAAACTCATCCGCATCGACTTTGTGTCGGCACTACCTCCCGAGGTCGCTTTCCGCATTCTTTGCTTCTTGGACACCACCTCTTTATGCAAAGCCGCACAGGTGTCGCGCAGGTGGAGGCAATTGGCAGACGATGATGTGGTGTGGCATAGGATGTGTGAACAACATATCGATCGGAAGTGCACAAAATGTGGGTGGGGCCTACCGCTGCTGGAGCGAAAGATGCTGCGTGCGTCGAAGAGACAAATTGAGCTCCGCGCTGCCGGCAGTCTTTTACGTGACTCCGATTCTGCGAGCTCGTCCCAAACCCTCGAAAACCGCTCAGAACCATCTGCTGCGATAGATGATGAAAGTCATCACGATTACTCCGATCTCGAGAAGTCGTCGGATGGTCGCCTGTCGCCGGTGACGATACGAAGACCTCCACTAGGAACGACGGACAGCGAGTACAGAAGAACGAGACCTTGGAAAGATGTATACAAGGACAGATTCAAGGTCGGAACCAACTGGAAATACGGCCGATGCAGCATTAAGATTTTAAAAGGTCACTCTAACGGCGTCATGTCGCTTCAATTGTGCGACAACATCCTGGCGACAGGTTCGTACGACGCGACAATCAAGATATGGGACCTCGACACCGGTGCAGAGCTGAGGACGCTCAGAGGCCACACCATGGGCATTCGCTGTTTACAGTTTGACGACAACAAACTCATCAGTGGCAGTCTCGATAAAAGCCTCAAAGTCTGGAATTGGCGGACCGGAGAATGCATAGCCACATACCACGGCCACTCGGAAGGCGTTGTGGCCTTGCACTTCGACTCCAATATTCTTGTGTCTGGTTCGGTCGACCACACCGCTCGCGTGTGGAATTTCCAGGACCGCTCGGTCTTCACACTGCGCGGACACACCGACTGGGTCAATAGCGTCAAGATCGACACCGCTTCGCGCACCATATTCACTGCGTCCGACGACTGTACCGTCAAGCTCTGGGACCTAGACACCAAGAAATGTATCCACACATTCGAAGGCCACGTCGGCCAGGTCCAGCAAGTTCTGCCGTTGCCGCCCGAGTTTGAGGCCGATGCGGAAGAAAACCCGGATCAGGATTCGGACGCAGGAAGTCCAGATAGCCATACCTCCATCCCACCACCCGACGACATGCAGTCTATGTGCATTGACCATGTTGGGTTGTTCTCCTCGGAGCCCACTCGTGCACAGCCGCCGCGGTACATGCTTACTTCAGCACTTGACTCGACGATTCGGCTTTGGGACGTGCACTCGGGACGGTGTATACGGAAATTCTTTGGGCATGTTGAAGGCGTGTGGGCCGTCGCGGCGGATACACTCAGGTTTGTGTCCGGTGCCGAGGACAGGATGGTCAAAGTGTGGGATCCGCGGACGGGGAAATGCGAAAGGACGTTCACTGGGCACGCTGGACCAGTGACGTGTATCGGGTTGAGTGACAGTCGGATGTGCAGTGGTGGCGAGGATGGGGAGGTTCGCGTTTATAACTTTACTGCTTGATCTAGACTTGACCCGAGCCTCTGTGTTGTCAGGTTGGTTGCGGAACGTTTGGCGTCTGGGTACGGTCATGTCTGCATATGGATTGAACATGGACGCGGCTGGGGGCATGGCATCCAGTCCGGAATATCTTCTTTGTCGGAAGTCCATGCTCGAATATACCATTGGTCATAGGGACGTTATTTTATTACATGTTGGGGGCCCGTCTTGTGGATTGGTATCATCTATCCATCTAGCTATGTTGTGGTCGGAAAGGTAGACCAAATGCAACGAAGATACTCTATACTCGAACATGATGTGGTGATTCTTGCAATGTTCAAGTGAGAGAGCTCTGGTCGACGCACATGGTAATAGAAAACCGAGTATGTCAAGCCACACTCTAGTCTACATACGCACATCAGATAAACCAGAACTAGAATTAACCGGACTCCGTGCATGTGCACATACTATATGTAATCCCAATCCTAACGCCCATCATCGCCCAATGTCATAGCATACCAGCCTCGTTCATGACACGATACCACATCACTCATACGCCCATAAACCCCTCATTAGACGATCCGTGTCCTCGTCAATGTTCATATCCATGTTCAGCTTACTCATTCAGCGAGCCAACCAAGAGCCTTCCATTTGAGCTCAATGATGAAGACAGAGCAGACCGGATGCAAAGAAACCAAGGGTTGGGACGAGACCAACTTAAATGCCGGTGATCCTCCTGACACTCCTCCGGCCACCTTCGCCGGTAACCTGGACTTTGCCCTCCTGTTCCAGGGCTCTGAGCACCTCCTGGAACTCGGCGCCTTCGATCTCGACTGTGCTCCCCTCGCTGACTTTCCTGTACAAGTCGGCATACCTTGCGGCGCCACCACTTCTCACACCTGCGTCGTCATCGACGGCGCTGAGCACCGCACGCTTGAGGTCCTCTTTCCGGCGCCGATCACTCGCACTGCCGCCCTCCGAGAGCAGACCCATGTCGATCAATCCCGTGCGGGCGTCTGTCGCGCTGGCCTTGATTGCGGATCTGATCAGGCGCACCGCCTCCGCCACATCGGACTCGGTGACGGTCTGGGACAGGCGCATCTTCGCGTGCGCCTCGCTGAGCCGGATCATGCTTTCGAGTTGACGCGTTGTCGCGGTGATCCGGCGGTCGGAAGCTTGGATCGATGAGCCCAGGCTGCGCATTTGAATGTACGCGTCGACGAGCGCTTGTGAGGCGGCCGGCGTGAGAGCGGGATGGATGTTTTGGCGCGCGTACGATATGTACGCTGTTAAGAACTCAATCTGCTATAAAAGGGTCCCCCGACGTCAGCATTTGTAGAACGAATACAAGGAAGCAGCGAAGGAAGTGAAGGGACATTGAACTTAAGGCGGGCTGTTTACAAAGGAAGACTTACAAGAATTTCTTCCCTGGACGCATTTTCCGGCGCATCTTCAAGGTACATTCCGACCAAGTGCTTGGCAAGTCGACGGTCGTTGACTTCATCGACGCGATCCAGCACGAGATAGACGAGGTCGAAACGCGACAGCAGTGTCGGCGGGAGATCGATGTTTTGCGGGACGGGCAGGTTTGGGTTATATTTACTCCCAATGGGATTGGCCGAGGCGAGGATACTTGTCCTGGCGTTGAGGGTGGTAATGATACCCGCTTTGGCGATGGACACTGTCTGTTGTTCCATGACTTCGTGCAGAACCGAGCGGGTGGATTCATTCATCTTGTCGAACTCGTCGATGCAGCAGACGCCGCCATCTGAGAGGACGAGGGCACCAGATTCGAGGACGAGTTGTCTCGATTCCGGATCGCGCGTCACATATGCTGTCAGACCGACTGCAGACGAACCCTTGCCGGAAGTGTAGACGCCTCGAGGTGCAATTTTGTGGACGTACTGAAGCAATTGGGACTTGGCCGTGGATGGGTCACCACACAGCAGGACGTTGATGTCGCCTCTGTATTTGGGGCTTCCGCCTTTTTCGAACGACTTGTTGGTTCCGCCGAAGAGTTGCAGGAGAATGCCCTTTTTCACGTCGTCGAGCTCGTAGATGCTGGGGCCCAGACTCCTGGAGAGGATCTCGTAGATGTCGTCTCGGCCTGCGATCTCCTGGATCTTGGCTTCTTCTTCGGCTGTGATTTTGCGGGTTTGTTCTGCGTCGCCTGCGACTTGTTCGGAGAGTTCTTGCTCGATGGTGGATGCATCGATGCCCAACTTGCGCTTGTCCACTTTTTGAACATGCAGGACATCGACATATGTCTTGAATAGAGATTTGACTGTTCTTTGACGGGGATTGACCCGGACGGGGTTGCTTCTGAAAATTCCAGTCACCTCAATGCGGTCACCGGCTTTGCAGACATCCACCAATTCGTCATACACGCAAAGAGATACGCTGTGTGGCGTCTGTCCATCTGGGACCGAGTCTGGTGTTTCTTGTAGCTTGATGACCTGCTTGTCTGCAAAGACACATCGGTTGTGGACAATCTCCATGCTGTCCCTCGATTTACAAGCAGTTCGAGGGCATTCGGTTGGTTCTGCGATCTTGCCTCTATCAATGGAGACGTAGGTGGTATGCTTGCAGACAGCGCACTTGAAGAATGCTTCTTTCATGTCTGGAATGACCGGAGTGGCTCGAATGACAAGGCCCTTGATAGAAATCAGTTTGTCGATGTCTGCTGGATCAAGGTCACGCATGTTGACGGTTTTGTCCAATCCGAATGGCAAGACTTTCCAAGGTCGAATTTCTGCTTCTTCCACCAAATCAGGGATTGCGTCTGCACCAGGAGTAGCGACCGGTGTAGCGGCACTACCAAGATCTGATGGTGGTAGTGGAGGCATTGAGCTTCCATTACGTGCCCTAGAAGCAGTTGTATCATTGCGTGCTCTTTGCAACTCTTGCATCTCCATTTGCGCAAGCTCTACCATGACATCTTTGACGCACTGATCCATTAAAGGGATAATTTCTTGTGGGTATGCTTGCAGTTGGTGCCATAATTTCAAGGTCGCAGGATATGCTTTGAGATTGCGGGCATCCAGATTCAGACCATGAACACCTAGTTTTCGCATGTCTTGTAGCATTTCAAGGTACTCTTTCTGGTCCGCACCAGCTCCTAGGGCTGCTGTTTCTTCCTCGGAAGCACCATCAGCCCACATTCGATATTTCTTTGCAAAGTTGTAGAGAAAGTTCTTGAACGATGACATAGAGTCCACAATGGAAATGTTTGTGCCCCAGATAACTCTTGTGGAGTCGCCTCCCATTGCATCTGCCTCTGAGGTATCCGGGTTCAAGTTTGAGAAGGTGGCTTCTGAGGCTGGCTCTTGACCATCTCGCACTGGCATGCCATCTTCGCCGACATATATGCGACGTCGATTGGCAGGAGAGGAGGCAAATGTGTCTGAGTGGATATCTCCTCGTCGCGAGGAAATTCGTGGTGGACGATCTTGACGCACGAACAAGCCGCTGCTGCTTGTTGGCACATCGGACTGCATGCGATTTGAACTCCGCACAGGGCTTGAGCTGGGGTCATATCGAACTGGGGAAGACTCTGCTGATAGTGAGAATACTGCTACTCATTGAAAGGGGGTCTCATTACCTGCAGCTGGCCTGGTGGATGGTCGAGGTGTCGTTTCGCGGTCACCCACATTGGATGACTGTCGCGGAGGCGAGCTGATAATCATGCCATCGCTTGCCAACTGCGAGGGAGGTGCGGGTGTTGACCGCACTGGCGACGATTGAAAGAACAAAGGTGAGGAAGATGCCACTGCAGGGCCTCCGTTGGCCTGCTTGGAATTTCTGGGGGTCGCTTGAGACTGTTGTGCCGGAGTTGAAGATTGAGATTTGCGCGAAGAATGGCCTCGACGGCGCGAGGATGGTGTCGACGACATGGTAGATGGGGGTTGTGGTTGTGGTAGTCTGTCGTCTGGCCTTCAAGACATTCAGGAGTCCCCCTCGGAGTGGGCGATAAAGTTATGAGCAGAACGCGTCCCGCGTCGAACGCGAAAACGCCAAGGCCGAGAGCGCGTAAAGTGGTTTCGCCAGGAAGGCCTCGAGGAGGTGATCACGTGAAACAAACGGGTTTCTTCTTCTACCGCCATGGTGCAAGTAAACAACGCCCATCCTCACTCATATGCATAGCACAGAAACCTTTCATCCATGTCTGCTAATGCTCGCATTGCCTACGACGTCCTCTTGTTATGCTTCAGTTCCATTCGGATAGCGCTGTTGACTACTCTACCTCAGGCGAAGGTATGAACCAGTTCTCATCTGCTATCAGCTTCACCCGATGCAAATCTTTCGACCTTATCTTCTCCTTGTCCGCAATATACTCGTCAACCTTCCTGGAACAATCCACATATCTGCCCGACATGAAATCCATCTTTCCGCTGGCAAGGGCAACTACCATCCCAGCAGCCATCTGTGGAGTATCCCAGGATACCTCCTTGAAAAAGTGGACAGCAGTCTCTGCTGACTTCTTTTCGCCCTCTAGTGTTTGCGACACATAGCTATCTGGCTTGATGTTCCCTTCTGCCGCTTCTTTGAAGTCGGTATAAAATCGGGTTTTAATCGCTCCTGGATGAATGGCGAACGTCTTGATGCCAGAATCCTTGTTTTCGAAATGCAACGCTTCACAAAGCCGGACCATGCCTAGCTTTCCAAGCATATAGCTGGTCATCCCTTTGTTGACGTGTGCACCCGCACTGGCGGTGAAGATGATGCTTCCGCCGTTCTCCCTTCGCATGGTGGGAATGACGGCTCGACTGAAATTGAAAGCTCCCTGGAGGGATATGGCAACGGTATCCCACCAGATTTGTGGGTCTGATTCGTGTGTTGCTAACCACTGAGGTGGCCGACCAGCATTCATGAACAGAACATCAATCCTGCCAAATTCTTTGTCGACATCTTCGACAAATTTTTGCACTTTGGCATAGTCCCTCACATCAAATGCAGCCGTCTTGGTTGTGAGGTTCGGATTGATTTCCTTGCACAACTTAGCCGTTTCCTCCACTTCGGCAGCCTCCAATGCCATCAGGCTGAGAGATTTGGCCTCTGTATGGGCGAAGAACTCCGCAGTCGCTCGCCCAATGCCGCGCCCGGCACCAGCAATAAGAACATGACGACCATTTTGCGAAGCAGCCAGATCTTTGTTCTTGCGAGGATCAGAAGCGTATTGGCAGTCATGCTGGTTACCAAGGAATCTTTCTGGCGCTGGCTCACCCATCGTTGCTGGTCAATAGGTCCAAACAGGAGTACCAGTTACTATTTCGAGTTCGAGGCCAACGGTGACACATTTCTACGAACTATATGTACTCCCCACATGTTCGCGAATCTGGGTTGGGGGTTGAAGGGGTGGAGTAAGTGCCTTTGCCGTTTGCTGTCATCGGCTAAGAACCCAGACTGACTACCGTACATATGAGGATGTGGGGAAGACTTTGTGGGGTCCTTGGAGCAACACGGAGCAACCACAGACGGATGAATCATGGGTTCCAGCAACAATTTACTTGATCTTTGGCGATCATCAAGCTTTTATTTTGTCGAGGTAAACTCCGGCAACCGAGATCTCGCTTCTGCAATGGGATCCTCGAGTGCAGAGCATCGCCAAGTCATTGTGGTGGGCTGTGGCCCGGTCGGTTTGACTACCGCAACAAACCTCGCAAGACTTGGAGTTCCTGTTCTGATCTTGGAGAGAAATCACGAGGTCGATCAATCCCCTCGGGCATCTGCATACCAACCATGTGCGCAAGCCGAATTACTCGAAACTGGGACATTGGATGATGTCAAGGCACAGTCTGTCATCAACGATCGGCTCTCATTCTGGGTCAACAAAGAACGGGTTGCATACGTTGACAAGAGGGAAGGCGGAGAAATCTTCCCGGCAGGGATAAATTGCCCTCAGCCACAACTCGCAGCAATCTTGCTTAATCATTTGACGACTCGGTACAACTCTGAGGTCAGGTTTAATCAACAAGTGACAGAAATTACCCAAAACGATGAGAGTAACACGGTGTCAGTCACGGCTATTAATCCGGCTACAAAAGAGCAAACCAAATACAGTTGTGATTGGCTTGTGGGCACCGACGGTGCAGGCTCAAGTGTCCGGAAGCTTTGCAACATTCCTTTCGAAGGCTTCTCCTGGCCGAAAGAGGACTTCGTGGCGACTAATATCAAGTATGATTTCTACAAACATGGCTTTACTACGGCAAATTTCGTTCTGGATCCCGTTAATTGGGCTGTGGTTACCATCCTCGGTGCTGAGAAAGACCTCTGGCGTATTGCGTTTGGGGTGAGGGCAGGTTTGACGAACGAGGAAATCCGAGCTGAGCTGGACGAACACTACAAACATATCTTCCCTGTCTGGCCGGTGGATTATGAGCTGGTCCAGTTGAACAAGTACAAACCTCACCAGAGATGTGCTCAGACTTTCAGAAAAGGAAGAGTCCTATTGGCAGGAGATGCTGCTCATGTAAGTGGTCGCTCCCCGGGGTTACTACCTCCATGACGCTCAAGGATGTGCTAGAGTAACAACCCAATCGGCGGCCTCGGACTAACAACAGGACTTCTTGACGCCGGCCCACTAGGCAGAGCTCTTGCTGCCGTTATCAATGGGAAAGCCCCAGAGTCTCTTCTTGACGTGTGGGCCAAGGCCAGACGCGACAAGTGGTTGAACTTTACGAACGAGTTCTCCATTGAGAACAAGAGACTGATCCAGCGAGGAGGATACAGCGACGATCCTCTAGACATCTGGAAAATTGACGATGTTGCCCGAGAACACGAGATGGAGCAGTGGTTGGCGATGGCGACTCCAGCGAAGAAGGACGCTGACCTTAAATTCTACAAAGCGCTGGAAGACCCTCAAGTCCAGCTCATGAGCCGAATGAAGCAGTGGGAGATAACCATGGACCCGATGTGGATGGCTCAATATGAAGACCCGGAGGTGGTTAAGTACAGAATCTCGCTGCGGCCTCCTGCGCTTTCAGCGACCACAATGGCAGGTACCGATTAGCAGGAATGAGAAATATTAATTATCACATGTTTCTTCCTTTCTTCTACGCTCTATGAAAGACAAGGGTATTTCTCTACGGAGACTTTCTCGTGAGCTGCGGAGACTTTGAGCAAATGTTTCCGCTGCCCTACACATTTCCTGCATGAGCAAAACGAGGACCATACACAGTTGGGAGCATATAATTGGCCTGCGCAACCAGCCAAAGACCTGAAACTGCACAGACAGACTATCCAGATTACTTAGCCACCATGAGCGACACTGAGAGCAAGAAGCGGGAGATTTTTGAGTAAGTTGTCCTCTCTTTATGCCATAGACATGTCATCCGAAGCCTTGTGCTGCCTATGTATTGATGTCTCTGTAGTCAGACCGCTGTGAGCCACCAGACCGACTTTGCGCCTCTTCTCAAGGCTATGATCCAGGAGATCCAGGATCGACGTCTCTGGATCCGTGGCAACTGGACGGGCGTTCGCCTGCTGGATTATGCCTGTGGTGCCGGTACCGCTTCAAAAGTGAGCTCAGTGATACCTTTGCCAACGCAAGCTTTTGCTGTTTGCATTTCAAACCTGACCAGATATACTACTCTAGGCCTTGATGCCTTTCGTAAGTCAAGCTGTGGGCCTCGACTTCTCCGAGGGCATGGTTGCAGAGTACAACAAATGGGCGGCGGCGAGGGGGTTTGGCCCAGAGCGTGCACACGCGTATCAGCATAATCTACTAAACGACGACGAAGTTCAGGCTGTAACGAGACAGAAGCCTGAGCTTGTCTCCAACTTCGACGTCGTCGTGCTAGGCTCGGCGTTGCATCACGTCGATGACACAGCGAAGCTGCTGGAGCGGCTCGCGAAGTGTCTGAGGGCTGGAGGTGTTTGTGTGGTCTTGGACAAAGCCCCCGATACCGATGAGAACAGCGAGTCAACGTCTCTGGCAACAGAGAAACCACGAGCGTTCACTGAAGCGGGTATGCGACAATTGTACATGGCTGCAGGGCTTGGTGGGAACTTTGAGTATCAGCTCATGAAGCCCGTTGAGTTCACGCTGCACGGCCGGAAGATGAATGTCACTGGCTTCATTGCGAGAGGAGAGTTATCGTAGGGCAAGGATGGTTTGTCAGGCATCTATATTCAATTGCATGCAACAATGCTACAGGGGTATCTCTTTTCCAACGCCCAACAGATCATACACACCCTCCGAAACAAGAGACGCTCATTCAATGTCCGGTCTCAGTCGGGCACTGAGCGCAGGAAATCCCATTGTCGGTCAGATTGATCCTGCAATTGTAATGCCATAGTCTGTTTGAAGAAACGTGCCTGCGCCATGATCTGATCCATATCAAACCGGCTAAGCTTGCCCCCGTCTCCTCCATATGCATCCATGATGTCTTGAAATCTCGTCCCCGAAGTGTAGACTTGCAGCGCGTGGAGCAAGACTATCTTCTCCTTGTCATCCATTGCCAGCGGAGGAGGAGCCGGTATTTCCTCAGTAGGCTCCCTTCTGGGCTGGGATCGGTGTGAGCCACGGTCAGACAGAGTCTGTACGGCTGTTGCTCCATGATCATCATTGGCACGATGCTGGTCGTCCACATCAAGCTCATCAATATCAATAACCTCTGACTCAGGGTGCTGATTGGTCCGAGTTGCATGGCGGCGATATCTCTCCCTGACCGCAGCCCTTTTACATTCAAACCGGGACATCAGTCTCTGTAGCTCGGCCCGTTGCTTAACCTCCAGATCATTGCGATACTTTTCAAATTCTTCCGGCGCGATCTCATCAGAGTATCGTCGGATGATATAGGCAACATTCGGTGCAATTTCCGACTTCATTATCGACTTGTTGGGGTTATCGAAATTCGGCCGGGGTAACCATACATTGGCACTTTTCACCAACAACATTGTGATCTGCAAAACACGAACCACGTCTTTGAGTGCGGTTGGGCTCAGATCACCATCTTGGAATTGTGCCCTTAGTACATATTTCGCCAACTTCATCGAGTCTGGAACGAGGTGCTCGAAAATGTCCCTGACCATCTTTTTGCGCTGACGGTCGTGCGTCATGTCAGGTCGGATTTTGTAGCTGCTGATGTGCTCACATCGTTCTTTGAAAATACGACGATTCTCCCGGATTGTCCTGATGTTCTGTGAAAGAGCTTCGGGCTCCACGCGCCCAAGCCTTTTGTACGCTTTGATCAGGATCTTCAGTGGTCGTGCTACTGCTCTGCCGGGAGTTGAAGTTGGCTCTGTATGGGCTCGACGTTCCACAACTTCAGCCGCACCTACAAGAGCCTCCTCCCAGGCTGGCCCACATTCATAGAGCTGCGCCGCGGTTTCGATGCCTCGCATGGCAGTCTGTATTCTCTCTTGCCGCTTGACTTCCTCTTCAGCTTCTAATTGCTCTCTTCTCCTCCTCTCAGCTTCAGTCTCTGGGCGCTGACTTGAAGCATGGTTGGCCGTTCCCTGTAAATCATCCTCTTCTGCTCGATCCCCGTCGTCTTCTCCTCGATCTGCTTCTGGTGCTGATGCTGGCTCATCTTGCTCGGCTTCAGATGCCGAATGCTCATCTACCTGATCATCTGGTTCCTGCTCATCGATTCCCTCATCAGCAGCTTCCTGGGGACCTGCCTGACGGCGGGCTGGGGCACGCCTTTTTGGCGAAGCGGCGACTCGATTCGGATAGCTCTGCTCATGCCGAGTCTGTAATGCAGCGTGCGCCAGCGAATTTACTACTTTCGAAGCTCGAGAGTCCTGTGCTGATTCAGGTTCTCCAGGCACAATCTCAGGCGTTCGGCCTGGCCCCACTCCTCCCCGGCTTGGTTTCTTGCTAGGAGATTTCCTCGCAGGAGTGGGCTGAGGCTCAACAGCTGTGGATGCAGATACCTGAGCAGGTGGCAGTACTGGAGTCTCTGGACCATCAGGCTGTCTGAATGCCTCCGCGAGGACGTCTTCACCATCGAACGGGGCGTTGCTCGAGTCGTTCTGGTGCGTAGTAGGACGCAACTTCAGGATGGAGGTTCCGATCTTTTGCAGCTTGTTTCTTGTCGGTATTTTCCTGGGAGAGTCGTCCAAATAGACAGTAGCAGTCGTCCTGATATCAAGCTCTCCCTTGCCCCGAAAGGGTGAAACTGGCAACTGCTTCTGTTTGGTCTTATTCAAAGCCCTCAGCTTCTTCGGAGGCTCAATAGCCGGACGCGTTGATGCAACAGCTTGTGGGGAATCGGGTAGCTCGTATTGATCACGTCGGCTGACTGGCGGGCGAGGTGCAAGGGAAACCCGCGCATGAAGCCGACCGGAGGATCGTGTTGAGGAGTGGGCATTTGTCGGGTTCGCAGGCGTCGACGTCGATGTAAGTTCCGCAGCTCTTCTCTTGTTCGGGGAACGTCCAGCATAGGACGTCAGCGTAGACTCGCGTTTGCGCTTTGGAGTCGACTGCTGGGCCTGGCCGCCAGCTTCTGCATTGAGAATCGCGGTAACGTCTTGCGACGCGTCCTCTGCTCTGTCGGTATCCTGCTCTTCTGGAACCCCGTTTATTCCAGAGAGCCGAGCTGAGCGCCGCATCTTGATGGGTATGTTATCGAAGCTGCGGCATGTTAGGAATAGGAGGATGGTGGGAATGGCGGTCGTAGATCGTGGACATGGTGGTGGGTTCAGCTTCTTGCGGACCGACGCGCGACAATTGATAGACGCGGCGGAAAGATTCAAGTTACTGGGCGACTGTTATGTCATCTTCATCTCGGGGCCTCCAAAAAGCGACATCTCGCCTTCAAACAATCAGCAATCGACTTTTGACATTCGACAGTCGTCCCATTCCTTCTATCTCTCTGCAGTTCTCTACGAACTCTTCTAACAGGTCTTGCGTGCTCACAATCCTCGATCGTGGTCCACCATGACGCCGGCTCCGCTCCTGGCCAAAGTCAAGGATGTACAGAGTCATCACTTCGAACAACCAACCAAAAGAATCCATGATGGTGCAGACGTTTCATTCTTCTTGACTTCCGTTGCCTACAGAGACATCATCACCTTTATCCTACAACTCAGTCGAGCTGTTATCCCTCGAAAAGAAGAAGTGGACGGCTGCCTCAAAACTAGGACCTGGCCATTGAATTCGGAGGATGTCACGTATTCTGACTCTGACACGAAATTACGGACGCTGTTGACCAAGTTAATCAACCTCATTGATGAGGTTCCTCCTGACACTGGACCGAGAAGATTTGGCAATGTCAGCTTTCGGAAGTGGTACAAGCTAGTTGAAGACCAGGTGGATGACCTACTTCAAGAGTGTCTACCCGAACCGTTATTGGCGGCGCGTGAAGAAATAGGTCCTTATCTCCTGGGCAGCTTCGGCAGTCCTCAGAGATTGGACTATGGCACTGGACATGAACTCAGCTTCATGGCATTCCTCGCTTGCCTCTGGAAGGTGGATTTCTTTCCTCAAGCTGAGCCGGGAATCGAAGAAAGAGGCATTGTGCTAGGCGTCTTCGAACTCTACCTATCCCTCATACGGAAACTCATCAAGACATACACTCTTGAACCCGCAGGTTCGCACGGAGTTTGGGGACTCGACGACAATTCCTTCCTACCCTACATCTTTGGCTCTGCTCAATTAGCACCCGCCATCACAGAGTCCGATGATGCTCCAACCGAAGGCTCCTTGCCGGATGCACCAGAGGCTTCCGCCGTTACCAAATCGAATCTGGTCGACAAGGAGAAAGACACAAACATGTATTTCTCCGCTATCGCATTCATCTATGATGTGAAGAAGGGCCCGTTCTGGGAGCATAGTCCGATGCTTTTCGACATCTCTGGTATCAAAGACGGCTGGGGCAAAATCAACAAAGGTATGATCAAGATGTACAATGCCGAAGTCTTGGGCAAATTCCCAGTTGTTCAGCATTTCCCATTCGGGTCTCTCTTCAAGTGGGAGAAAGATCCAGAAGCAAAACCTCCACCGACCTCGACACACGCAGCGAATCAACCTCTCCGAAATCCCTCAGATACTCACGCTCCCAGTACCATGCGACCTACAGGTCGGCCAATGGGTACAGGGGTTGCCGCACCCTGGGCTGGCGGACCTACACAAGCGCCACGGGGATTCGTGAACGGCGTCACTCAAGCACCATGGGCGGTTCGTGGTCCTGCGCCACCTCCACCACCTGGTGGTTTTGCTGCAAGTCGGCGGACCCCTATGCCAGCCCTTGGTGAAACGCATGGCAGGCGGACATTGGGCCCTTCTGCTGAGCAGGAAAGCAAAAGCAACACTGAATGAGTGCAGAACGCGAATACTATGGAACGCTAGAGCTCAAGAGCCGCGCAGTGAAACGCGGCTTCGAAACCGGATGTATGAATAACTGAATGACTCTCGCTAAGGGCTGGGTATTCCTTAGCGAGCTGATCTAGCGGCTGCGAAGCTCATGCCCATGAACGAAACTACACCCTATTCCCCACAACACCTTGGATCCGACGATGAGACGCAGAGTATGGAACCCTTGACACATTATGGCCACATGTACTCTGTCTCAGCCGACCGGATAAATTGGTAAGCTACGTCTACGACGGTGTTGGAATTGAAAGTGGCTATACCAAAGCGCAAGCAGTGTCCATGTAGGTATTGCTGAAGTCACCTTCCCAATGTGGTCGTGAACAGCATACAAGGTGACGGAGAATGGCCGCTGGGTAAAAAGTGATGGATAAAAGGCATGCTGGATAAAATACCGACTGCGGAGGCCGACTTCGTGTGGGGTTGTGGAAAGGTACTTATGTCGTACCTGCATTCACTAAATGCTTGGGAGGGCTTGTCAAAAGCCTCAAATCGGTAAGATGAAGAGCCTCATCGTCTTTGTTGCGGCCACTGGCTGCTCAGCCTGGAGCTACACACCAAATACGACATACTCCGCCTCGATATCGGTAAATGCACTTCAAAAGTACCAGACAATGATCGGCGGCGGCTGTTCTGGAGCATTTGGCATTGCATGTCAACAATTTGGCTCAGCCGGCTTGTCTGTGGCCAAGCAGGACATTGTTACTCAGACGCTTTTCGACGAGAACATTGGTGGTTTGTCCATCGTTCGTAACGATATCGGGTCGACTCCGAGCTATGTTGCTGGCGACGTCGCGTCCATCCTACCCATCTGCCCGGCCACTCCAGCTGGGCCTTTCAATTATGTTTGGGACGGCAACGATACATGCCAGCTGCAGCTCACCCAGACCGCGTTTAAGTACAACCCGAATATCTATGTATATGCTGATGCATGGTCTGCGCCGGGTTGTATGAAGTCTGTTGGCACCGAAGATAATGGCGGCTTCATTTGCGGTGTTAGGGGCGCCACCAACTGCTCTGCTGACTGGCGACAAGCTTATGCGGACTATCTGGTGCAATACGTGAAGTTCTATGAACAGGAAGGCATCGAAGTATCTCTGCTTGGTGCCTATAACGAACCGGACTTCAATCCGGTGACCTATGCAAGCATGGAGTCGGACGGCTACCAAGCGAAGGACTTCCTGGAAGTACTGTATCCCACGGCGAAAGCTGCATTTCCCAATATCAGCGTCGCGTGCTGTGATGCCACCGGTGCTAGACAGGAACGAAACATTCTGTACGAGCTGGAACAAGCAGGCGGCTCCGACCTGTTTGACGTTGCAGTAGGTATTTCGTTTCGCAGATCGTAAAGAGCAAGCTGACACATGCAGACGTGGCACAACTATCAGAGCAATCCCGAACGACCCTTCAACTCAAATGGCAAGCCGAATATGATGACTGAATGGGCCGATGTAAGTTGCGTAGCCCTCAGGACGCACAATCTTGCTGACACCGTTAACTTAGGGGACTGGCAAGTGGAATGCCTATTGGGATGTGACCGGTCAACTTGCGTAAGAAAGCCCCCTTCGCACATGTATCCCTACGTAGGTACTGACTGCTGTAGCGAGGGCTTTCAATGGGCTTTGTACATGCACAACGCCTTCGTAAACTCCGAAACCTCTGGCTACACTCACTGGTGGTGCGCACAGAACACCACGGGGGACAACGCTTTGATAAGACTCGAGTACGACAACTACTATGTCTCCGCTCGCTTGTGGGCTTTTGCGTCTTATTTCCGCTTTGCTCGACCCGGAGCCGTCCGCATTGAGGCGTCTAGCAGTGCCGAGAATTTGTATGTTAGCGCATACATCAACACGAACGGCACCATCGCCATTCCCGTGATCAATGAGGCGCACTTCCCGTACGAATTGTCGATCGACCTGACTGGGATCAATGCAACGATGGCAACAGCGTATCTGACAAACAACGAGCACAATGTTACGATGACCGGACAGACGCAGATTGGTAGGACTTTCATGGCTACTATCGAGCCACGGGCAATGAAGACTTTCTTCTTGTCGTGAGATAGTCTAGAGGGTGGAATGATGAATATGCTCTCCCAACATGTGTCGTCGCCAATTCCATTCCATACTGATGATCTTGTCAAATATGGCCTTGAGATAGATGCGCCATCAGTGAAATGTCCGGTGCCAACCCGGAGCAGCTGAAAAGGCCATTTCGTGGCGAGAAGTAGATAAACAAATGGACTCAAGTGTCCGGGGTATCATGAAGAATCCGAATTGTAACCGATCAACGCCAACCCGTCCATTTTGGCGGTCTTCTTCTGTTCAACCTCAACCTCGTCTCGTTTCCGCTTGACTCTAGGCTGCCAGATGTCTCCTTCTCGCAGGAACGGATCCGTAGCAATCCTCGTATTTCCGGCCAATTGACTCTGTAGCGCCTCTTTCTTGTCCAGCTTCGCGCTGGATTTCAATCGGGAAGGTAAGTCACCGTTGAAGTTCCTGAACATAGGCTTCGACGAGCTGGGAGCCTCGTCGGACTGTCCAAACTCGACGAATTTGACCCTGTCGCTATCCTCGGGCGCCTCGCTCAACATCTCCACACCCAGGCCGAACTTCTCTTTCAGAGCATCGCCCGTCCTCTCATCAGCCTGTCTCTTCCTCCGGCCGACCCTGAACTCGGCACGCAGCTTCCTACTCTTCTCATAGGGGTCCGCCCAGTGCCGCTCGCTTTCTTTCAGCAAGCCATCCAGCCGGGCCCGTTGACTATCGAACGCAGTCTTGTCGACGACCTTCTTCTCGAGTGCACCAAACCCGCCCTCCTTTTCAAAGCGCTCCTTGTCCTCTTCCGACAACACGCGCCGCGTAATCTCAATCTCGCCATCGAGTACCTTGTCGACACCCGTATCTCTTCTGCGTCCGCCCTCGACGACCAGGTACTCCGCGTTCTTCGGGTCGGTGCGGACTTCGATCGCCCCGCCGCAGAGAGTGTGTTTGAATCGGAAACTCCAGATCGGCGTGCTGAAGTAGTTGCCCACTTTCTTCTTCTCGGCGTTGAACCGCACGCCCTGCCCGATGATCTGTTCGGGGCTGCAGTGCGTGCACCAGATGGCGAAGGGGCATTCGAAGCGGACGGTCAGGATGCCTTCGGTCTGGAGTTTGCGGGCGCGGTTGCCCAGCGCGTGGCCCTTGCCCGAGGCTTGGTTGAATGAGACCGTGCCTTCGAGGTCCGGCGGGACGTAACGTCCCATATTGAAGCCTTGCATTTTGAAGTTGGAGCGTGAAGTCGGGTTGGACGGTGGCCGGCGGCTGGAGCTTGTCACACAAGGGAGAATTGAGCGTGTTGTGTGGGATGCAGCAGTCCTTCCTTCAGGTGACCTTGTGAATGTGAGTACAATGTGACGGGCACTTGATGCCGGCTGGAGGCAACGCCATCTCTACCGGCAGAGAGGGGACAGTCGAACAGTAGGTTTCCTGCGCTCAAAATAATGCAGAAACATGCTACTTCGGCGTGTATTTGCAGCGTGAATGATGGATGTCGCATGATGTCGCCAATAAAGCTCCCGAAAGCTGATCCCCCGCAGTTTGGATCGAGTCCTTGGCATGTAAAGAAGAGTAAAGAGGGCCCTCATCTGCGCGCTCACCTGGCTAATATTCCTCACCTTCACACTCACCATTCATGCTGGTGCTTGTATACTGCGGGGATATAAATATCTTACCAAGATTACATTATATCTGGTTTCTACTTTATCTATATTTCTATAATATAGTCGTCTAGGGTTGACTCTCAGTGCGCTAACCCTAGAACCCTTTTACTATCTACTGAAAAATTGTGACCTTGCCTACGTTGTCCAGTGTTAGCCTTGTCGACTAAAGGCTCTGCTTACTGAACTCGACTCCTGACAAGTTCTACTCGTTCTCAAGTAAAAGACCTGTAGACAGGATAGCACTTGCCATGTTTTCCGTTCTCAGAGCAGTTCAAGAGATGCTGGGCGGAAACAAGTAGCCAGAGAGTTGGCATAAGAGGTCAAGATCTTGCCAATCAAGCCCACTATTGGCCATATGCTTTCCTGGCCAAGGAGACGGGCCCAAATATTGACCAGCCGGACACTGAGATGGGCATCTGGGTCGGCGGTATCATCCACCTCACCTTCGTCCAGGATACCCTGTACATATGACAGAACTTGCTTCTCATCTTCGTCAAGCGGTACAGCACTTGGTGAGCGCATCACCATGGCAATCATGTCCAACCATTTGCTGAGGAGAAACGCTGACTCCAGATATGACAGCGAGTGTTGAAGAGACCAAGTCAGTCCTTGTGTTCGGGCTACCATCTTCACCACAATCTTCACTGGCGTACTCAGTGTGTGAGCGGCGTGCAGGGCGGCTTTAGTACTGTGCTGGTTGCGCGAAATGGGGGGGCTGTGTATCATCTCGATTGCCACCTGATCAGCGTCATGCGACTCCAGCGTAAAGGATGACCCAATGTCCATACTCAAACGGATATACGCCATTCGAAACTGGGCGGTCGAGTTGAACGGCAAAGGACCATGAGGGTTACCCGGTGCAGTAGACCTGTGCGGGTCCATCTCCCACATCTGCTGCCACCGACTGAGCGCTTGGTACAGATTGCTAGCCTCCACAGGTGCTATAACATCTTGTTCGCGAGTAAGAGCTTTGCCCATTTGGCGCACAAAGTAAATACGTTGTATCACAGCCGATATCAGAACATAGACGCCCAGAGAAGAGCACGGTCCCGAACGCGTCGTCTGATTAAGATGGAAGAGGCTCCTAAACGCCATGGCGAAAGTCGGCTGCAAACCGGCCTTTTTGTGGTGCTCTTCTTCCCACGACGTGGCCGTACTATGATTCCATTCTTCCTCGTCACAAGGCAGCGTCATATGGATCTCGGAGTTTAGTATTGGTGGAGGAGTGTTGTAGAGTATTGTGTGAAAGTTGAAAAAGCAAAATATGATCAGAATGGTGCGCTTTGCACACTCTGCCTTGACCCATTCGCGCCAGGAAGTATCATTCGTCGTCTTTATTTTCAGAAGGTTTTCTTCTCGTATATAGGTAGTTAAGATGCCTCGCAGATTCATGTCCTCTCTGAGCGTACTTCCGACATTGCCCCATGTCGCAACCACCATGAGCAGAAGTAGTGTCTGACAAATTTGGATTGAATCGTCTTGACTGTCAGTCTCAGCTGGATGATGACTCGCCGAGCGCTGGTTGCACGTGGCGCGTTGCATTGCTGCTCTCCGGCGCATCTCGATTTTTTCCAGGACAATTGTCTTCCCAATGGCGAAAAGCGAGGCCACAACCTTGGTTTCCAGGCAATATTGAGCGCCAATTGTCGCTATTGCAACGATCAAATGCGCTTCTGTATCTTTAAGATTGATAGTATGAGCATGTAAAAGAGGCAAATGCTCATGGAAATTGCGGAAATATGCAGCCATGTACCGGGACATATTTTGACGGGATGGACACGTAGAACTTGCAATCGCGTGAGAGCTTTCGATCTCTGCACAGAATGATAGCCACTCGTCATCGATGAAGCTCCAATATAGCGTTCGTTCCGTAGATTTCGACACAGATACGTCTTCCACGCCCGTAAGAGAATCTGACGAACTTCTCGACGACCTCGAAAGCTGCGAGTCTGGAACATGAGGGGTGGACACAGGTGTATTTTCGTCTTGTCTCGCCAAAAATAGAGGCTCGGTAGAGGGAGAAACATGCGAAAAGACCATGAATTGATCAATATCGAAGTCGGGTGGCAATAGGTTGTCGATACCGAGAAAGGGATCATCGACTGCGTCCATGGTCATGGGAGAGCTTTTGCTGCCCCCTTCGACGATTGGAGGAGGCTCATGCATCATTGCCTCGTTTGGGGCATTCGGAAAAGTAGCGGTAGAGGGTTGCTCGCTGCAATAATTCGAGCTTGTACTGACAGGACCGGATTGCATGGCCATCGGAAGACATTCTTTCTTCTTACCGAAGGAGGCGGCTTCGAAGTTGACAACGCGGAAAGGTGAGGGTGTTGGATCTTGATTTTTATGTGCCGATTTAACATGCCTGACAAGCAGATCCCTAGTGTGAGCATCAGCGTGGTCGCGCCTGATAAGTGTCGTTCCATGTTAACCTTCTTGCATAAGCAACCGGGCATTGGATGCATCGGAAAGGCTTCTCCTTTGTATCTGTGGCATGAAGCTTAGTTTTGGTGCTGCAAGCGAGAACAAATGTGGCTTACGAAGTCGTTCATGCCGCTGAAGATGCTCGTGCCGGCTGAAGTGCTTTACACAATACGAGCACACAAAGTTGCCTCGCTGCCTTATTGATGACTGCTTTCCAATAACCTCCATAAGTTCTGCGGCCCCAGCTGGAAGCATATATCAAGAGCGTGGCTGTTATTAAGGGAAGATCGAGTAGACACTACTCGTGGTGGAACTTGACTTCGCTGAATATCACGCTGTCACTGCGTGGATGAGTCATGGCGGAATGCCTGTCGCGGAGTGATCAGCCTCTCCGAGAAGAACTTACATCGGTGCGCGGGGATCATCGGAAGTCCCGATCTTTTGCTGTGTGGTCTGGTCGACCTGGTCGCAAGGTCGAAGCATCAAATAGGGATACCTTGCTAAGTGTTTTGCTCGCGGAAGTGTTTTGTTCCGCGAGCAATCCAAGTTCGGTGCCCTGCCTCCTTAGTTACTGGAGTGGTTTGGAGAATTGCTTTATGCAGCAATATTCCCCGAAGCCTACGGCCGGCTTGGCATATTGGAGACTTCTCCTGTACTACTATGTACAAAGAGCGTCCAAAGGGGGTAAAAAGCAAGAAGCGGGCCCGTTTCTTGTCTTCACCCTATTGAGCATCTCGAACAGGTCTTACTATTTGGTCCCGCTTTCACAGGCGACATCTACCAGGTCAGACTCATCTAGGTTCCAAGACCTGCTCACGTTGATCGATCAGCAGGCGATCATGAATTCTCCAATCGGCTCAGATCCTCTGTCTTCCTTGCGCGAAACAATCTGTAAGCGTCTCGTCAAGAAAGTATTGAGCAGACTATCGTGGATATGTACACGAAGTAGGTACCATTATGCAAAGCCATCTTAGCTCGACAGGTATTAGTAATGGGGAAAGCTCATGTACACACTTTCTTGTAGATATAAAAACGTGATCTAGGATGGCTTTATCTTCATTGCTTTTCCTGACCAAAGATTACTTACATGCAATCATGCTTATTCAACTCGAGGACAGAGCTCCTCATCGCGACTTGATAAATGATGGACGGCACGCCCCATCCATACCAAATTCATCAGCATGGAACAATGTTAGAGAAGCTCTTCGACCTAAGACACAAGGTTACAATGATCGAGGGTTTTCTAAATGGTAAACCAGCTTCCAATATCCCACATGATGTTCAACCACCTATGTGGCCTGTGGCCTCACCACCCAGGCTGCGTTCATAGTGTCGATGGAGCTGACCAGAAACAGGCGCCAGGCGTGGGCGTTACTCGCCGCATTCATAGTCAACTTCACGACGGGTGGCATTCTCTTCAGCTTTGGCATCTATGAAGCTCTCTATGAATCTCAGGCGACAAAGGGCTAGACTTCATTCACTGACGCCTCTTCTTCCGACATAGATCTCATTGGCAGTCTTTCAGCCTCCATCATGACTATGTGCGCGCCTTTCGCTGTCACCTGGGTAAAATACTTCGGCACATCACGGGTCGTTTGGGCCGGTGCAATACTCTTTGGCTTGGCCAATGTCCTAGCTAGCTTCGGCACGACACTCTGGCACTTCCAGCTCTCTCAGGGCTTGTTGCTGGGTATAGGGACGAGCCTTACCTTTGTGCCGTCCATGGCGGTGACACCTACATGGTTCAGGGGACGCAGAGGACTCGCTATGGGGTTTGTATCTGCTGGTACGGGTATCGGCGGGCTTGTGTGGGCACCTGTCATCACAGCTTGCGTTGCCAACATAGGATTCCGTGATACTCTCTGCATGACGGGCGCCGTAACGGCTGCCCTGCTTGGTGGAGCCGGCTTCGCGCTGGACTGGGAGCCATAAATGAGAGTACGCTTACACGAGGAGAGCGCCACCACTGCGCCCATGAGGGGCTTATTTACGATTCCGGTTCCTGCATGGGAAGTCGTCAGACAATGCAAATTCATTGCGCACGCTCTTGGGGCGGCTCTGCAAAGTGCAGCATACTACACACCCGTCTTCTTTCTGGTGTCTTACGCCAAGTCACTGGGGTATACCGCGAACGATGGTGCAAGTTTCGTGGCTGTAAGCAACGCATGCAACGCCATTGGCAAGGTAGCGATAGGTTTCGTCGCAGACCGTATAGGGCGTGTCAATACCTTTCTGCTTATGGCATTTTTGAGCGCAACCGTGACACTGGGACTCTGGGTCCCTAGCGCGATCCTTGGTGTGCACAGTGTGGCATTGGGAAGGCATCTTTACATAAGCTTCATGGTGTTGTACGGCCTCTTTGCCGGTACCTATGTGAGTTTGTTTCCAGCTGTTTTGGTGGAGCTATTTGGAATGCAGCAGCTCCCAAACAGCACAAGCATTATGTATATGGTGCAGGGTATGGCTGCTCTTGTTGGTACACCGGTTGCTGGAGTGCTTGTTGGAGGACCAAGGAGTGGAAAGGACTCGAATGACTATACGGAAATGACAGTCTTAGTTGGCAAGTTGCTATTCGGAACGACTATATGTGTTGCTTGGGTTAGGATTGACATGATATTATCGCCGACGAGCGAGAAGCGTCAGCATTGGAAATTGTAACTATATCCCCTGGCGGAGTATGTTCTATTATCTTGCTGCGATCAGGCTCAGTAAGTGAGGGTTCAAATCTTTGATTGTAATAAGAAGCTTGAATTCTATGCCCATGGATACCAAAATTGTGTCAGAGGAACCCTCTCTCCACCCTTCTTATACATATCTCGCAGGATTACTCAACAAAATTACCTTGGCCATGTTGAAGGCCAAAGACCATATGCTCTCTCACTCTTAGAGCCTCCACTTCCCTCGGTGTACGTTCGTCCCTAGCGTGGCCTCAATCCGCACCCATAGAACTGCTAGGGTGGCGGCAACTAGCAGACATCCCACAAGAATACTGGCATTCTCATATCCCCGAGAGGTAACTCCAACTGATGCCTTGCCGTCGACGTGCTTACTTCGATGAATCAGCGCTCCTGCCAAAGGGGTACCGACCAAGGTCGCCACGCCTCGAGCCATATACAACACTCCATTGACACTGGCGAAATGCTGTACCCCAAATACTTCGACCAACGACGTTGGGAAAAGTGCAGCATAAGCAGAGGCGAAGATCCCATAGAATACGATGAATGCGATGAAGAAACAGCGACCTTCAGACTGTGTGCTGGAGAGACACGACGGCAACCAGAGAGCCGGAGCAGTGACTGACGAAACCATTGTTGTTAAGAACAGCGCGTTGAGACGGCCTATACGATCTGCCGCATAACCAATGAGGACTTTTCCAATGGCATTGATGGCCGTCGACAAGGCAATGAAACTGGCTGAAGTGGCTTGGCTGTAGCCAAGCGTGCGAGTGTAGGACGCGAAGAAGAAAACTGGAGTATAGTAAGCAGCCGATTGCAACATTGCACCTAGGGCGTGAGCAACAAATTTGCGTGAAGTAGCGACCTTCCAATCGACCAGGGATATAGTGAAAATGGAGGCGGTGCGACTGAGCGAGGCATTCTCCACGGCCAGAGCCGCTTTCCGTGATGGAGGCCATTCCAAGACTAAGCCGGCCATGGCCATGAAAGTAGAACAAATCGCACCGCTAATTCTGAGGGTATTGCGGAAGCCGGCTTTCGATATCAGTGCCCGGAGGACTGGTGCCCAGAAAACCCCACCGATGCCAGTGCCTGCCAACACGATACCCATGGCAAGACCACGACGTCTGTCAAACCAAGTCGGTGGTATACTGACGGCAGGCATATATGTGATGCAGATTCCGACCCCCAACAGCAGCCCCTGTGTGAGTTGAAATTGCCAGAGATGCGCGGAGACGCTCGCCAGCATGGAAGCGAGCAGGAAAATCGCTGCTCCAAGCCAGATCACATATCGTGGACGATATCGTTTGCACCATGCTGTAGCGAAAGGGCCTGCCATGAACATGAAAGAGACTGACAGTGTGCCAATCAAATCGATCTGGGCCGTCGATGCACCGCTGAAAGGACTCGACTCATCGTAAGATAGAGACTCGAATAGCTCCTGGAAAACACCGTAGGCGAACAAGAGGCCTGGACCACAGATGACTATCACCGTGGCCGCAACGACGATAAAAGCATGCTGCCTGTTAACTGGATCAGTATGCCACACAATTTAGCCTTTTGGTATATATTGACACCCACATCTTGTTCCTGGAGCTGCAAGGCTGACCCTCGGGTGAGGGAAGCGTCGACGTTGCTGCAGGCTGTAATTCTAACGCATCTGCTTGGGTTGGCATAATAGCAATTGATGGCACAAAGTGTCAAAGAAGCCTATAGGAGGAATAAAGAGGATGGTCAAGTTGTCAATGTCTGTACTCAGAAGGGGTGCTTCGAGGTACAAGTCTTTGGCGTTCCAGGAGATAATGATCTAGAGCGAGGGATACGGAGCATGACTCGCAGCCTTCCTTAGTACGTAAGTCGAATACTTGATATGGGATGTTGGGGAACCAGCCATACATGTAGGGATGATTACTATGTAGAATTGATGGCAAATCTTGGCACTATGGAGAAAGCGCTCCACTTGAACATGGGTACAGACTCTGTTGAGCAAGGACCATTCACACAAGCCAAAATCATTGACATCGCCTGGACTGTGCCTCCAAACCTAATCTAGCAGACTACTTTCATAGCTTCTCGGAGGCATTGGAGTTGATGGTTACTCGAACGTCTGTGGGACGTAGACACTCATCTCTAGGCCTTTGGTATAGGGTAGCGTCAGGTTGATGAAACCATTACCAGGGGCTCGCATGAACTCGAGTAACTCCTCGTATCTTTTGGCAGATCCAATGGTGTTGTCGACGATAACAACAGCTCCATATCGAAGCTTTGGCAGGACAAGCTTTAGTGCTGGTAGAGTCATAGGCGCCCAGACTTGGAAGTCAAGTCAGCATAGGGCTTGTAGAATAGGCTACACCTCGAATTCAAAACCAGCGGTGGCCACTTACTGTCAATAAGGACTAGGTCGATTTGAGGCAGATCAACTCTTAGAGTGTCACGAAGATCCCCAACCCTTAAGTCAATATGTCGAGAGATTGCCTCCCCAGCCTCACCCCAGTACTCTTGAGCCCTGCGTGCCTTCACAGGCTCATGCTCTGTACCAATGACAGTGCCTGTACCTCCCGTGGCTTCGATGTTCCTGGTCACGGCTAGGCCTAGGTACATGGTGCTCACGCCGAAGCTGGTACCGGCTTCAATAACGTTCTTGGCATTGATAGCCCGACAGATCTGGTAGAGGAACTGACATTTATCCTGGTCTAGGGCAATGAACTTGTCTTTGACTGCATCATGTAGGCCATCAGCACTGTAGTTTGTCATATCAAGGGCGGCTTCTTGTTCCTCAGATTTCCTGTGCAGTCGATCCAGCAACGACAGCACATGCTGCGGAGCTTCAACAGGGTTAGGTGTCTCAGCAACCATGATGACGGGTTGTATGCGAAATCAGTTGTCGTCGGCGGAGGTGACTTGTACAATGATAGTCAAAAGTTGACCTGCCAGAGGGATTGTAAGGCATGAGGTACAATGTGACCGTTCAAGCATGGTCTCCGAGTGCTTGGCGAATTGGAGAAGTGGAAGTATTGGGATATGTCATGCGCAGGGCACATGTCCAACGCAAGGGCGCGTTGCACTGTACCAGAAAGGGACAAACGCCAGGGCCATGAGGGACTTTTGGTGAGATCGATTCAGCTTTCACGGCTCTAGGTCATTGAGAACCGCTAATTCGTATCTCCGAGGCCGTTGTGCGCACGAGTACCCCTTACAAGAAGGTTGATGCCCAGTATTATTTGGCGACAACGGGATCAATAATAGTGACGCGGTGTCACGTTAAGGAGAGCTTGCTCGAGATGAGCCATGGGAATAGTGGTCAACTTTTTCTACCTTTTTGAGGACTTTTCTATGATTGAACCTCATCTTGCCTGATGCCAATACTTCAGACCGTTTTGCCGGAACCGACCTTGCTCTGAATCCATCCTCATCAGATCCGGCTTGAGATATTCGTGCCATTATGAGACTCAAGAAGATTTGGGAAAGTGTCTCAGCCGACCTCATACGCCTGTTCCAAGTTGATCTTACCTCGGAGAAGAGCTCCGACTCACACACACACGGCTGCATGGTGATTGCTACGAAAAAACCAGATATTGACTTGCCAAGGGTTATCCGCGGCGCAAGATCATCCTCTTCCTTCTCAGCATCGGCAGAGAATCAAGGCCGTGAGATATATGAGAGGCTCGGAAAGGCTGTTGGAACAGGGGCCAAGGGTACGGTCGGCCTCTGGCGGTGCAAGTTGGGGGGCCAGCTGGTGGCTGTAAAGATTTTTCACAACCCTTTGCCTTTTGAGGCTAAGTCTCGTTATGACAAGGAAGTTCTTGCGGAGTATAACATAGGGAAAACCCTCAACCATGGCAACATTGTTGGTGTTCTTGAGCTCTTACAGGTTCAAGGTCGATGGTTGCAAGTGATGGAATATGTGCCCTTCGACCTCTTTGCCACGGTTGCGAGCAGAACCATGTCATTGGAAGAAAACAGCTGCATCTTTCGACAAATTGTCGCAGGGATTGAGTACATGCATGCCAAGGGGGTCGCTCACCGTGACATCAAACTCGACAACTTCCGCCTGGATCAGCATGGCATTGTTAAAATCATCGACTTTGGCACTGCAGTGCACTGGAAGAGTCACGTCCTCCGATGCGTGGATGGCCGGGGTAAGAGATCTCGGGCGTGGATGCCTACGCTTTGTCGTTGGTATTGCTGACAGCGTTTTCTGTGAACAGAGGTCATCGGCAGCGATCCATATATTGCCCCTGAGGTATTCTCCCCGTCCATCGTTTCCTACGATGCAAAAGCATTGGACGTCTGGTCCATAGCCATTATTTTCTGTACAATGCTTAGGGGTCGTTTCCCATGGGCTGTAGCACGACCAGAAAACACTGCTTTCGGATGGTTCTGCCAAAGATTACTGGAAAAAGCACCAATGAAGCAACCGAGTGATGAGTCGCAGATCAATCAGACTACGTTTGTCAGGAACGACGGCGAGGTGGCATCTGACAGCACAGATAACAACAAGGTGTTGAAACATGCGTCAGAGGTCTCGAACTTCTCCCGAGTAGTTGTCCAACAGCCTGAACATTGGAGTTATCTTCCAGCCAGATGCCATAATGTTATAGGAGGAATGCTGGAGATCAGCCCAAGTCACCGTTTCAAGATTCAGATGGTGCTACAAGACTCGTGGGTGCAGGAGATACCATTCTGCTATGAAAGAGAAAGTGGAAAACCCGTTGTCTCGGGACAGCACGAGCACCACTTGCGCGAGTAGTAAGTGTTGAAGGCCTAGTGCTGATTTGTTTACAACTCGTGGCGCACAACGGAGTAGGGACTGTCTGTAAATCCACTGTGGTCAATTTTGGCTCCGAAGCTAGGTGGGCGAAGGACGATAAGTAGGCATGAATCTTACCTTGCCGTTCAAATTGGTGATCAATTAGACGACCGAGTCCATAATGACAGGTGAGAGGTGAGGAGAGGAGGGGGGAGAAATCGCGTGTAGAGGTAAGACGGCTTTAAAAGCGGCAGCAAATGGCTTAACTGTTCCGAACGATGACGGCGCCGCTTTTAAAACCAGTTACTCCTGACCCACCCTCTTCTCTCCTTCTTCTCACCCTTCGACCTACGCTCTAATTCACCCGCGCCACAAAAGTCTGATTTCTACTATAGTACCCCTAGTACGCCTCGTCTTAAGATAGGTTCCATTATTGGCGACAACTCGGTGGCCTTCGTTTTTAGGTCCTTATGACGGGGTCTTTATATCTTTTTAGGTTACGTCTTGATCACGGTCCGCTTTCACGGGCGCAGACTGACCAAGATATTCTACCTCTCCAATGTTCCAAGTGAATGGAGTTCCCAGTCCTGGGCATACAGGTCGGTGAAGGACAGATCCCAGTCGGTCCAAAATATATCGTTCGGTGGAAGACTGGAGGCGTAGGAGTTGAACGCGTTCGAACCGATGCCACCGCCTGGCACGAATGGGCCGAATCTAGCCTCAACTTCAATGCCATCGTCCACGACTGGAAGTGACATGGAAGCGTCTGCGACATCGACGTCTTCATGGTCGTCGAAGGGGGTGGTGCGAGACGGTTCATCCAAACTCATTTCTGTCGGGCCCCTCTTATTTTCTCCCGTTGTGCCGGCGCTGGCGTTGAGGCTGTTTTTGCTGGAATAAGGGTATTTTCTTCGTCCTTCTTCGCCTTCGAATCGTGAGAGCGCGGACCTCATGATATCATGAGCCAGATTCTGACTCATCCTCGAGCGAACTCGACCTATTGATCTCGATAGTAGCGAGCTTTCTCCAAATCTATCGTTTCTAACGCCGGGATCTTGATAACTTGATGTGTGGGCTCCATCTTCCCGAACATCGCGGTCCGCCAGCCGACACACAAACTCAATAATGTCACAGACTCGAGACACCATGTCGTGTTTGAGGGGCGTTCTGTCCGCCTGCAGAGCAGTGAGTGCTTTGCGAATTGTGTTGTCGCTTAGTTTGCTACGCGTCGGGAATGTTGAAAAGCGCGTGATCTTCAGGAGAAACATGACTGCGTACACCAGAGCTGCTCGTTCGAAGCCAGTCCAAGGTCGAGTTTGTAGGGGCTGCGGCAAAGCCATTTCGGTGTTATCGCTTTTCCGTAGTTGAACAATAGCACCATCCGCAATAGCACAAGCTATGTCTATGGTCCGGTTCGCCGTCGTGAATCCTCGTGAGGCGCTGTATGCCTCCCCATCACGCCGTATGGCTTCGGGAAGACCGTCGCTGCAAGAATCGAAGAGCATAGCGAAGGAATAGAGACGCAATTTGGTCCAAAGGTAAAATACCCGCACCGTGGCATCCCAGTTAACCCACTCCCGAGCCTCAAGACCGTCCAGATCTGCCTCGAAGACGTGCATGACATGGTCAGGCTCTGGAAAGAGACCATCAGGTGTGCCGTTAAAATGGCCGAGAGTGTTGGTGAAGGAAGATGATATGAGGGAGATATGGAGCAGGTGCTTGAGAATCATCGGAAACTGCTCTGGCCACTCTCTCAAGGCGTTATTGATGGTGTAGTCGGCCTTTACCGTGGCAGGAATTCCCCACATGCTGCTCACCCTGTTTTCCCCGTTCACACTTGTCAGCCGCCTGGATATGACTTGGCAGATAGGTAGGGACGTACGTCTGATTGACGATAAAGCAAGCAATCCAAGTTTTCTGACGCGTCAGAATCGCCTTTTCGTTGGGAAGGCTCCAGTTGACGAAGTCAGCTAGGAAGGCTGGACGATGCAAGCCCAGAGCGAGAGCCTTATGAACAGCAGCCCCACAGTAGAGCCACGATGGGTTTTCACTCGATGCCCCATACGGAAGTGGCCAGTATGACAGAATGAGAAGAGCATGAATAAGAGGCATAGAGGGGATTGCGTTCTGGAACAGTACGTTCCCTGCGAGTTTTCGGATCGGTTCAGACAGACCAACAGCCAGGTCCCGACGAGTGATGCCGACTATAGCCCAGAAGAGTAATGGACACGACTGAGCTTCTTGGACGACAATCCCTACATCTTGTAGTAACGGGAAAAGTGGGTGGTAGCGAGAATAATACCTAGAATGGTCAGGAGTCAGAAAATTGAGGACTTCAAAATGCCCGGGCATCAAATTTACTCTAAGAGGATATCGCAAGCATTGTCAATGCTGATCGTTGTCGCTTCAAGGACTGGTGTGTCCAAAAAGAATAGGCTTGTCGACAACATCAAGCGCAATTCCTCTTTGCTCGGTAAGTCTTCGTTGAGGTGTTCATCCGGAATGTGGTCGCTAGGCGATGCATCGCTCTGAATGGCATTGCCCGCGATCGGCGGCGTGATTTTCGACGTTTGTGGTGAATGAAAAGCGTGCCGAATATCCTGAACCTCTTTTTCTAGAGTGTTGAGGCGACTATATAAGCCCAAAAGTTTTAGTACGCTAACAGTCAATATGCCACGAATGCCAAAGGCACTCACTCTCTCACTGCGGTGCGATGGAAGTCAGGGTCAATGACACAGCTTTTGCCCGCCTTTTGGCATCTCGAGCAAGCTGCTGGAAACATGTCACTGGCGTCACATCTCATCTGGAAACGGTGAGCGATTCAGTGTAGGCTTTATGACGGACGGTGCTTCAATCTACCTTCATCTGTCGACAGTGGATACAAGCGGCACCTTTGTGCCTCTTGCGCTTTCCTGAAGACGGCATGTTGGTCGTTCTTTGAGTCGAGAGATGAGTCAAGGAGGAATTGGCGAGTCGTCGAAGTAACAGGTGACGCGTCAGGTGACACTTGCCTACTCTGGACGTAGTGGCAAGCTGCCGCATGCATGAAGTACTAAATACACTGGGAAAGCGCCCCTTATACATTCTACTCTGTGCCAGCAACATATTGCTATAACCATTCATTGTATAGCAGAGAAGCTTGGCTAGAGAAATGGTGATGGTTGTTGGGCAGGTCGGCCCTTACCAAGGGTAATTCTCGTGGACCCGTCCCGCTATAGAGCTACCAAAGCTGATTCAAACTTCAGCTCTTGAAATGATCGAGCTGGCATTTGTTCCACATCTCCCCACAGTATTCATAGCCAGAATCTGAAATCGGGGTGATCATCACCAATTTCTTCGACCCCAAGCCTACGCTTTTCCGCCGCCTCTAGACTGTGCTGGTTTTTGTCTTTTTTCTTATTCAGATGGTTGATGAACAGCATAAAGACTGGAACCAGCATCGCGGACAGGGCTGAGGCAGTAAACCCAAGACCTTTGCCTCGGTGGTACTTTGGGGCATCCGTAAAGATTTCCAGCCCCATGACGGCAAAGCACTGACCGCAGATCATGATGAATGCTAGTCCACCAGCCCTATGTTAGTCACAAGTCAGTACGAGTGCTCGACATGCTAAAAGCGTAGTCACGTACCTCTTTGTATAGCCGATAACGTTGACGTTCATCCAAGACTGTATCAGTATGACTTGGGGAAAAGTACCCATGCCAACCAAGAAACAGCCCGCGTATGACAGACGTCGATTCTTGCTAATCAGTAACATCAACCAGCCAGCCGCGGCCAAGGCGAAAGATCCAGCAAGGTAAACCCCCCGTCTCTTGGTCTTATCCGATGCAATCCCCGTAAGAATGAGCGTTATTGCAATACAAACATATACCGGTATTGTGAGGAGTTGCGTTCGCACTGAACTGTAATGCAAGCCGCGCAATATGACAGGCAAGAAGCCGGAAAACGAAGTGAGGCTGATGTTCATCATGCTATAGAAGAATGCTGTATTGTGATATAACGTCAGCAAAATTGGAACATCCACTCCAGGCCAATGTCAGTTTACTCACCGTAACACCAAATCTTCCTGTCCTTCAACACCGCAATAAGTTGATGGACTTTAATGCCTGTGTGAGGCGTATTGAAAGCTTGCTTGGACCGACGAATCGCTATCTCTTTTTCAGCCGGGCTGAACATCCACCGTACGCGTTCCGGTACAGGGGGCAGTAGCAGCATGACAATGAACCCACAGCCAACTGATATAACGCCTTTTCGAACGTCAATTGATGTGCAAAATTGCAAGGAGAAAGGAAGTAGAGACGGATAACTCACCCTCGATCAGGAAAATCCATCTCCACGCAAGCCAGCCATTCACAAGCTTCATGTCATTTTCTATCCCATAGGCAATCAGCCCGTTCATGCTGCCTGCAACGGCGGACATGGCAAAGAAGATGGCAGCTCGCGTAGCCAATTCATCTAATTTGTACCAGAACGTCAAGTACAAAACTCCTGCTTGGAGGAAGGCTTCAAAAGACCCAACGACTGTCCTTAAGCCAGCAATGGTGCCCCAGTCGGTAGCCTTGCACATACTGTGCGACAACAAAGAAGAATAAGTTGGGGTTCACCATCGAAACAGACGGGCTTTTCCTTCAACTTACACAGCAGTGGCCATCCCCCAGCCAATCATAGCTATACCCAGTTGGTATTGTGGCTGTATCTTCCGGATGAATATAGTCGCGGGAAGCTGAAAGACGATGTATCCGATGTAGAAGAAAGCAACACAATTGCTGTATTGCTGGGAAGTCATCTCGAGCTCTTTTGTCATGCCAGCCACTGCAGCGTTACCGATGTCACCACGGTCCTGCGAAACGCGGGCACAGTTAGTTGACATTCAATTAGCCACCGAGCGTTGATGGAGGGATGACTGACCATGGAAGCAAGAAAGTACATCAACGATAGGAGAGGAAGAAGGGTCAGGTCCAGCTTCCACAGCAGCTTGCGCTCTGCTCTTTTTTCTTCTGGAGATAGCTCGACCTCTTCATGCATCTTGATCCCATTGCTATCTTTCCCTATCGCCTGTCCTTCGCAAGGGGCTTCGCAGTGAGCCGCACCCATCTCTTTCTGGACTTCCATTTGTGACATTGTGAAAGATAGAATTCACTGAATTTGGACCGACGACGGAGAAAATTGATAAGCGAAACTCCTGCGTTTGATTCAATTTTCCTCCTACTTATATTTCTGGAGGGAGGACCTCCTTGATGTCTAGGGAAGTCCGGCCTGGATGGGGTCTCCGCATCTCGACTTCAACCAGTGGTGGAAACTTGGGGCTCGCCTATTGTTGGTGGAGCTCTGTGCCGGTGCAAACTTCGCTTGGAAGCGGTTTCGCTTCAATGCCGGGTCCGGCTTCGTGAAGCTTCTTTGCGTATACGAATTGAATGGCAAGGAAACCAACCTACGGAAGTACGTGCGCATAGGTGCCAATCTCTGTCTCGTGGCTTGGCTAGCTCCGCGAACCCGAACCGGTCGTGGCAAGATTAGAGAGAATCAACGACCGGAGCACGAAGGATAGGAGGTTCGTTGCGGGTGCGCAAGGCACCAGGAGGGTTAAGACCACAGGGCACTAGCTATATTGTTAACTTAGTGTGTTGGGCTAGACTATAACTCGGTTCATTCTAATGTCCAGTTCTTCGCCCAAGGGTTCGACCTATAGCATATCTCTCCTCGCTTCAGATATTACATGGTCCAAATGACCCTAAATAATCTCAGCCCCAGCAAGCAAAAGTTCAAAGAATGGCCAGAGCATTGCTAGGACTTGCTATCCCACCCGGGACGTCCAGGGGTTGGCTAGCGAGAAAGAAACTCCACTTCTTTTGTCTCTGACATTCTTCAGCCAAACTCTCCAAGTCCCACACCTCTCCGATGGGCATCCCCCAGCCAGCGAGGAACACCTCATGAAGGGCGTGCTTGAGATCAGAGCCCTGGTCTGGTGGCCAAGCCTCGTATGCATTGGTATCTCCAGCAACGGCAGCAAAGCCCGTCTCCCAATGCCATTGAGCCATCTCGAGTGAGTTCTCTACCCCTACAAACTGGCGACGGGGTCGGCGAGCTAGCTCTTGCTTCTCCAAGTCGTTATATTGGAGGTAGTCTTCTGTCCAGCCTGTACGGATGAGCAGGATATCTCCTAACTTGAACTCGGTCTGCTGATCCCGAGCGCATTGCACTAGGTCGCTCTTCTTGATACGATGTGTGGTGAATGCATTGTAGGTGACGCCCTGCTTGTTTGCCCATCTTCGATAGTCTAGGAGGACTCCTCGCCCTGCAATAGACTTTCTTGAAATGGCTGACTCGTTGGTTAGCCGCGATTGAACAGAAAGCTAACAGCGAAATCGGGTACCTTGAATGCCGCAGCGATGGTTAGGATTACTTCCTGAGATATCCTCCTGTGTCGTGTTGTTGTAAAATCTCCTCGATATTTGATACCCGACGTGCCTCAGTCCATCCCAATGACTTGAACCTTGGGTATTGATTGTTAATTCATCGTCGTTGCTCTGTGGCTTAACCTTGATTCTGTGGGTGCAGGGCTTGCGGTCTGGGTTCATTGGGACAAGTGGAATATTGATTGGGAGGCTACAAAACCAGGCTGGTTAGCTTTCACACTCTGAACGGAGGGCTGGTATAACAAGCACATGACGTTTCGAGGATGATCGTGGTCACTGGTTGTGCTCACTTGAGACTTATCGTCTTTCCCGTTATGATTTCGGCTTTCGCAGCTAGAATTGTCTCTTCTGTCAAGAGATTCAGAGTCCCCAGCTCATCATCGCTACCATACAGCCCCCAGGCAGCAAACGGTGGATCCGATTTGTTGAGAGGCAGCGATTCGAATGGTGGACGTGACATTTCTTATCCAGCGCCAATACCAGCGCATACCGTTGCAGCAGCGACCGTAACTGGTATATATAGGTAGGTCACTCAAATTAGGCTGCTCCTATGCCGATTGATGTTGGAATATAGCCAGCGTCCGCAAACAGGGCCCAAGAGAAATGGTAAAGGTTGCATGGACAGCACGTGCGAAGGCGCAATATACGACGACAAAGCCGGCTAAACCAAGACAACCCATGTGAGAGATCGTTCATGGATATGTCAAAGCTCAATAGACTGGCTTCGAAAAGGACTGCAGACTGTTGAGCTTTCGAAAGGACGGATCCGCGGACGGGCCGATTTCGCTTGGAGAGCGGTTCCGGCTCACCAGCGAATGGTCCGGAGGGACCCTACCAGGCTACCACCAGCCCTGTGGGCTACTCACCCAGCACCCCTCTGATGAAGTTGGCAGACATTATCTACTCCAGGTCCACACAACTGCTGAATTCCTCAACCTCAGGCTCAGAACAACGAGACACAAAATGGAGAAAGGACTCCGTGTTTTCACGCCTATTGGCATGCTTGGTTACGGTTTCAGTGAAACAATATTTTGGGATACCCTCAAACAAGGAGTGGATGCCATCATCTTGGACAGTGGCTCAACCGACAGTGGGCCGTCGAAGTTGGCCCTTGGCAAGCCGACCGTGTCGAAGCAGTCGTACGAACGAGATCTGGCCCTTTTGGTCGCTGGTGTCCATCATTACCAGAAGCCGCTGTTGATAGGTAAGACAATTCTCCTATCCAGACAACAGCTCTTCTAGGTCATGGTCTCATTGTCGTATTAGGATCTGCAGGCGGAGACGGGTCTAACTCTGGAGTCGATCTCCTTGTCGGCATAATAAAAAACATCATCGAGCGAGAGGGTTATCGACCCATGAAAGTCGTTCACATCTACTCAGAAATCGACAAAGGAATCGTGCGAACAAAACATAAAGCAAGACTAATTCGACCATGTAGTAGCGCTGTGCCAGAGCTGAAATACGATGACATTGACCATGCAACCAAGATTGTTGCCCAGATGGGCATGGAACCCTGGTTGAAGGCCATGGAGCAACACCCGGACTTTGATATCATCGTGGGAGGGCGGACATACGATCCAACGCCCTACGCAGCGTTCTGCGTTCTCAACGGTATCACAAATCTCGGTGTAGCTTATCACATGGGCAAGATCATGGAGTGCGGAGCTCTATGCTCGACGCCGAAGAGTCAGTCAGCCTTGGCCATTGTTCGCCACGACGACTTCGAGGTGACCCCACTGGATCCTTTGTCACGATGCACGGAGGTCTCGGTTGCAGCTCATACGCTGTACGAAAAGACCAGGCCAGATATTCTCCTGGGCCCGGGCGGCGCCCTCCACCTGGAGACGGCCAAATACGAACAACTACCAGACGCGAGAAGTGTCAGGGTTTGGGGCGCGTCTTTCGTGCCGGAAGAGCAGTATACGGTGAAATTAGAAGCCGGAAAGGTCGTGGGATACCACAGCATGTGCTTTGGGGGGATCCGAGACCCTATTTTGATCTCTCAGATCGACGAATACCTTCGCAGAGGCAAAGAACTGGTCACCCAGAATGTCAACTATCCCTTCGAGCTGGAGTTCCGGGTGTATGGCAAGAATGCTGTCTTGGGTCCGTTAGAATTGCGGTCGGAACCTCCATACGAGGTGTGTGTATGCGCACATGCTCTGGCGGGCACGCAAGACGAGGCCACTAACGTGGTGCATCTCGCCAGGGTCTTTCTGATGCATTCATCGTACCCTCACCAGCGCGCGACCGCCGGAAACTTTGCCATGCCGTATGCACCCCTCGATATCCCTCTAGGACAGATTTCAGAGTTTTGTATCTATCATCTCATGCCAGTGACTGATCCGACCGAGTATTTCCCCATCTACGAGCAGACAATCCGAGGACCCACTGGCAAGTCACTCAGCACTGGGCCGCAGCAGCTTCCTCCGCCCATACCCGAGCCCAATGGCCACGTCAACGCATCACCTCCGGCAGAAGCAACGGAGTTTCTGGGGGGAAAGCCGAAGCCAAAGCTCAGTGGGCACACTACTGCAAACCCACAGGTTGCGGAGGGGAACCCGACCTCCGTCCTCCTCAAGGAGCCACCTCCTGGCCACGTTTTTCTGGCAGACCTGGCCACGTACATCCGGAGCAAGAATGCAGGGCCTTACGAGCTGACATTTGACGTGATCTTCTCGGACGAAAAGTCCAAGGACATGGTGAAGGCCACCAACGTACTGACCCGAGCAACAGTGGCTCAACTTTATGGAATACAAGAGGAGGATGTCATAGCCAGCCTGTGGTGGGATCCAGCATTGGCGTTCAAAGCCACCATCAAGCGGCCACGAGTAAGCGGTGGGGTTTGGGAGCATGATGCACACGGAGCACAACAGCACGTACCGCTGATGGAGTTGGCTGTGCCGGTCTCATCTTGACCTTTGACCATTACTGGGGGAGGTCATCACCAGGATCCCAACACTGAGAATTTGTAACTTTCTGTCTCATCGTCCTAGGTGGATGAATGCAAATGCAGTACGAGAATTGGCTACATGGGCCATGGCTCTGGCTTAGTCCGGTCCTGACTCCTTCGCACGCATTGACGAGGTCCGTACCTTTCTCGTGCGGAATTCAGATATTTGGGGTGTAATGACAGTGACCTCGTTTATTGCCCGATGCCTCATTCAAGAACCCTGAAAATGGTAGTATACTGCTACTAATACAACTCTTGAGGGGACCCACCAGAGACAACCGTAACCAACAAAACACGAAATATTGGCAGCAAGGCTGTCTCGAGTTTCTCACTGAGAAGATCCTCAGAAGGCCACCAGAAGTCTATTTACTCGTCCGATTGTTGCTAGGTCATAACCGGAATGACAAATATCTACCAAGTCCCTGGCGATATTCTTTTGCAAATCGCGCAGTACATATCGTTCGAACCATACGGTACGAGTGAAACAGGCGGGGACTTACTAGCCCTCTTGTATTATTTGAAGCACTTCTATCTCATGACGGCTTTATAAAGCGAGATTATTGCTGTCACCAAGGACTGCTACCATACCAGGTAGCCTTACCTTCTACGAGGCTACTTCGTACGTATTCCAGTCAAGACAGCCGAGCCATCGAGGTCAAAATCGGCATAAACTAAGACACGTTTTGAGACTCCGCGAAACGAATAGACATTCATCTCCTTCACAGAGAACATCCGGTCTTCTCGACTGCCTTTCTCTATGCCTCCCTTTGCTGCAGGCCTTCCAACCACTTCCTCACATTCGGCCAATCTCCACCCTCGGTGCCCAACTTCCTTGCGAAGATGGACTCAATGCTGAATCCCATGAGGATATCGGCTGACGTGACGTCGTTCCCCACGAGACACTGTCTGCCCGCGCCCTCTGACTCGAGCCAATTCAAATCATTTTGGATATTCGGTGAGAGACCTTTCTCCATTTCCGGGAGATGCTCGGATGCAGCTTTAGGGATGCGCCAGCGCGCATAAAGGAGCTGGAAGCAAGCAGTCAATCCTCTTAAGATCTTTGTGGCAATGCTCAAGCTCAATATACTGTGACACAATCTCCTTCCGGGGTGCCTGTCACTCAAACAGGGGAGGGATCAAGACAAGAACTCACTGCAAGAGCATTGGAGCATGAAAGTCCCCTCTGCAGCGTGCCATCCATTCCCTCACTTTGGCCCTCGCAGCAGGCTGCTTGGGCAGCAACCGGGAGGCAGTGTCGTAAATCTCGCAAAGGTACCTGAGATATTGACCTTAACTTAGCGCCTCCAGCTACCGGTACTGACATGGTCTTGGTCTCACGTACTCTGCAATGGCACTGCTCTCTTGGATTACAATGTTTCCATCCTGGATCACAGGACTCTTCCCCAACTTGGTGGGGATCTTGGCCTTGAACTCCGGCGGCGCGAGCCCGTTCGGTGCTCGACGTGAAAAGACTAGCTTGTACGGTAGCGAGAGCTCCTCCAGTAGCCATGCAATGCGAATGGCTCGACTAGCACCAAGGAAGTACAGGGTAATGTCCGAATCGTGCTGGGCCATGATGTCAGGAGACGACGGTCAGTCCCGAGCAGCAGTGCAGATTCTCACTTGTCTCTTCTTCTCACCCTTCGAGGCGTGTCTTCATTGCTCGAGACGAACAGCGAGCGAACTTCATCACTTTCTCCTCCCTCCGCAGGAAGGAATGCTGTTGCTGTCGGTCTGTGACGTCAACGACATAAAGTTCTGGGGAAGACTGAATCGCCGGACATGAATCATTTTTGCAGCTCTTCTCTCTCGACAGTGAGCATGCATTGGTGCAAAGCAACAGCTTCCGTTTGCGGACGCTCTGGCATCAGCTCCTCAAACGAGGATACTAGTATTTAACGAACGTTCACTTTTAGGCCAGCTCACATCGACGAAGATTTTCCGACTCCGGCTAGCTGCTTACTTTTTTCGCCCCAGATGACGGCTCGGAGGCCGAAAAGTCAACTGATACAACTGTGCAAGAAATGACTACGGCAAGCAAGCAAGAACAAGGGTCGTTGGCTGAGCAATGAAGACGACTTTTGATTAAAACTATCACTTTTTTCCAAGGTAAGGAATATTATCATGATTAGACGCCATTCCAGAAGCTGGTATCTCCGGTCCCACCACCAACTCCGTGCTTCGTGCAAGCATAGATTACATTCAACATTTCTTTACTGGATTTCAATCAAAGCAGGTCCGAACAAGGTCGCCTTTGCCACGGCATCAGCATCGGCAAAAGGCCCAGCGTTGGAAGTGACAGCCGCAATGGTGAGACCGAACATCAGGTTCTCCGAGAATGGGAAGTTGGCGGAGAAAGTGACTTTGCCTCCGTTGTTCTGTGCTCCTTGGATAGGCACAACAACAGGGACGTTCTGCTGGTTGATATACACCAAGCTCAAACCCTGGCCGCTGGCATATTGGCTGTATTGACCGGTGGCCTGGAAGGAGAATTGGAGTTGCTGGTCCTGGGCCTGGACTTGTGGTGTTTCCAGAGCAAGCGCGCCAAAGACAGGGAGAGCAATGGTGTTGGCATTGGGGCAGGATCCGGGGATGACAAAGTTTTGGTTCAACGCAGAAAAGGCGAATTCTCGAGCAGAGGCAGTCAGGAAAGGAGCTTGACTGGGTATCTCGCCGAGCAGTTCGCGGAAGAAACCGTTCTGTTCGCCTTCCTGACCGATAACAGCAGCAACACCTCGGATCAGACCAGCATCTCCATTCTGGCCAAAGTGGACTTGCACGTCACCCAGGGTTCCGAGGACGACATCAGTAAAAGTGGAAGCCAAAGCGATGGCATCTTGGAAGTTGTCCACCGGCGCGTTGTACAGGCATGGCTGGATCGGACCGGCGTTGAAGTGAGCCAGGGCGCCGTTGGCGTTGAGCTGATGGAGTTCCTCTTGGGCTTGGATGGCAGTAAGAGCTTCGATGACCGTCTGTCTTTGGTTTTGGTCTTGGAATTGGTAACCGGGGAGGTTGTTGGTGACGTTGGCCAGGAGCTCCGTGAAGTAGGCAACCTCGAATAACTCGTTGAATGCGATCAATCGAAGAGATGTGAGGTCATCGGCAGCTGGGGCAGATGGAGGTGGTGGTCCATTAGGAAGAAGACCGTGAGCCTGTTGCTCGATCTGTGTCAGAGCCGCAGAAGGGTTCTGAATATTGGGAAAGCCATTCTGGAGAGGGAACTTGAAAGGGTTTGAGCCCTGGCTTGCCGGCGAAGAAGGGGTCGCAGGACCGGATGTCTGTTGGGGAGGAGCACCGCCAGTTGCGCTGGGTGTGTAGTAGCCGTTGCTGGCCGATGCAGAGCTTGACGGTTGATTGGCTTGGTATTCCTTAAGATGATGAGTTCGGTCGCCATAGAAGACTGAGCCGCGCTTCTCGACAGGAACAGCTGAAACGAGAGAGGCGATGGCCAAAGAGCCTAGGACTGGTGCCAATGAATTGAAATGCATGATGATTATATGGTGTAAAGTTCGAGTGAGTGTGTCTTCAACAGCAAGGAGATGTTCTGCGGCAGATTGAAAGAGAGTAAGAAAGGTCGGAGTATTAAGCAATAAGGCGACGGAGCTTGATTAAAGTAGTGAGATCTTGTCCTTCTGAGAAAGTGAGAGTTGTTCTGTATGAGTGAGAGCTAAGACTAGCGAGCAAGGGTCATTGGGTTCTATATACCTGTTGGGCGACCATGGTCACCGATGGGAGGCCATATCAAAGCACGAGTATGGGCCTAAGATTTGGTACGATCTGGGGGCTGAGGTGTGGTGGGTGGAGATTGCTGTGCTGACGGCCTTCTGCTGCGATCCGTTTGAGGGATTTCGTGCTTACCCATTTCCGTATGCTAACTTGGGACCGCAATCGTTGGTCGACCAGTGGCCTGCGCTTAGCAAGCACCCGACTGGTCGATGTTACCACGAGCTGCGAAGCGAAACGGCTGCATTGAGATCGAGCTCGTGCGCATTTCTATCTTGGTGTCGCACGGAGGCTGGTCGCCAACGGATAACCACAGTAGACCCGTCGTACCAATCTGCCTCCAGAACGATCGGTCTCGTCGCAGCCAGCGCCGGCCTGAACGAGCGTCAGCAACACCCAAGGGTAGATGCGCCACGAGTATCAATGGCGCCTGGACCAGGTGGTAGTTTGGAGATTCAGGCGGTCAGAGCTTGTGCGAGAAGGGCAAGATTCATGATGCCGGCATAGCTTTAGTGCTGATGAGGAATGGAGAAGAGAGTAGGTGGAGAAAATCCTCGGCAGAAGGCCAAAATCCAGTCGCTAAATTTGAGAGATCAACTAGAGATCTAGCGAGCTTGGCGGCCTAGAGAAAAACAAGCTTCTCAAGGTTTAATGCCGACGAGGCTTGGCCTGGCCAGTGCTTGGCTTAGCATTGGCTTGGCCACACTTGGCTTAGAAATGTTTCTATTCTCAGCCACAGCCACAGTCACGTAACCGTACTTACCAAATCACCTTGGCTCTTCGTTGATACCTTGTTTGCGAATACCGCTCCTCTGATCAATGCCTCTGTATGTGCCGCGGGAAAACTCACACGGTCAAAGCACTGTTCTCTTCGCATAACATTCGCAATGAGGGGTTTATCACCTCGAAGGCTATTCTTGCTCCCAGACTGATGAGAACAGGATGCTTGGCCGCTACATTACAGGGTGAAGCCATCGACATAGCGATCCCATATTCGGTTCAGCATCTTGGAGCCGACGCTTTCTGTACCTTGATCGTGTCGCATATGTTACGGGGTAGAAGCCGAATGTATTTGCAATTGCTTTCATGAAGTTGCGCAGGTCTCGAATTTGACAACTTGACTGCTCCAGCCGCGGACGACCATTTCTTCGTCCCGGTTACTAACATCTACTCTGCACCACTGGAGACTCATCTGCGGAGAATCAGCCCGACCGGACCGACCCCGCAATGGGCAACATCCTACCAATATAGCATCATGCGGGCCTTTTGATGACCCCGCATGCTTCGGTACAACGAGAAGATTGACTGTGTTCCTTGGGATTTTCGTCTCGTTGATGTGCTACAATGTAGAAGTTCAATCACAATGGCGACCGAGACGATAACAAGACCGGAATCCTTATCCATCCCGAAATGGTCGCAAGTCCCAGAGACCAAGCATGACCGTAAGTGGCGCAACGCACACAAAGTCGCACCAGAGAAAAACAGGCAGGGCTAACCACTCTGTCCCGTGCCAGTGGACTGGGCAGATCTAGTGACGCTTGACCTCGGCAAATTCGATACACCAGGCGGAAAGGAGGAATTGGCTGCTCAACTCTTCGACGCAGTGAACAGGATAGGTCAGACACCGAGAGAGTAAGAGACCTCGTAGTTTAGGATACTGTACTTACTTGGCTTTCGGGATAGGATTCTTCTACATCACCAATTTCGGCCTGACCCAGGACGAAGTCGACCGTCAGTTCAGCTTGTGCAAGCAGGTCTTTGATCTTCCTGCCGACGAGAAGATCAAATATCGGGCCGACCTCGAGAACGGTGGGTACAACGGATACAAGCCCCTCGGCACGCGGGAGGTCAAACCAGGCATCCGAGATAACACGGAGATCTACAACATCCCGAAATTCACGGCACAGTACGAACGCGAACACCCGGCCGTCGTCAAGCAGCACTGGGACGAGATCCAGCACTTCGCAAAGTACATCCACTTCGAGATTGTGCGGAAACTGTTAGTCCTCTTTGCCATTGTGCTTGAGTTGCCCGAGGATTTCTTTCTGAAGAACCATCGCTACGAGGGAAAGAGCGACTGTCATTTCAGGTACATGAAATATCACCGTCGCACGCCGAAGGAGAATACACAGTTAGACAATGTCTGGGTCAAGGGCCATACGGACTTTGGAAGTTTGACACTGCTCTTCAGGTAAGCCCAAGCCCGGGTCCCCAATGCGCCTGGCTGTGTTCATCTCTGGACTGGACTGGACTGATGGACATTGTCAGACAACCCGTGGCCGCGTTGCAAGTCCGCACGCCCGAAGGTGAATGGAAGTACGTCAAGCCGTACCCGGAGAGCATCACCGTCAACATAGCAGACGCCTTGCAATTCTTGACGAACGGGTTCTTGAAGAGCAGTATCCATCGGGTGATCGCACCGCCGCCGGATCAGGCCCACATCGACCGTCACGGGGTCCTGTACTTTGTGAGGCCGGAGGATGACACCGAACTCGTTCCCATCAAGAGTCCCGTCCTCGAGCGTCTCGGGTATGACAAGGCGTTGGACCAGGCGACTGTGGGGCTGACAGCTGGGGAATGGGTCAGGGCACGTGTCGCGAAGAACGTGAGCCGGCAAGGCAAGGAGGAGGAGTCGATCATCAAGGGTGTCAAAGCGAAGTACTACGACTGAACGGAATCGAGCATTAAGGAGCATAGATATCATAGCAGGTACCAAAGTCCGAAATACAATAAAACAAAGAACACTTTTCGCCATTTGAAACCCGGTGTACACCAATCGTTCGAAGAGGAAACCTTCGAGTCCCTCGTCACCATCATTCATGATCATCAGCGTGCCCTTCGACTTCATTCTTCCTTGATCATTGTTCGGACCCACTCGAAGAGACAGTTGTGGTGGGTGAGTTCCTGGATGACCTGGAGCTGACATTCACACCATGCTTGAGCTTGACGTGCCTTCGGACAGCGTCCGGCCTGATCGACGCGTAATCGCAGGACTGGCATCTCCGAAGGTCTTCATCGGTGACCAACCCGTGCTTCTTCTTCTCGTGCTGCTTACGACGTCTGTTCTCGGCGAATTCAACCCCACAGCCTGGCTGAGAACATTTGAACGGCGTGGTATGCTTGTTCATGTGTCGGTCGAGGTCACAGCGACGTCTGAAGGATTCGGAGCAGCGAGTGCAACGGTGCTTGTTGCTGCTTGACTCACGGGAGGACGCTGAGCAAGGAGTAGGTAAGTATGGAGACTGAGGGTTGAAGTCGAATTCCGGAAAGAAATTGAGATCTGGGCGGTGGTCAAGATCTACGTCGTTGCTGGTAGGAAACAGGGTGGAGTCGAAGTCCGGAAAGAAATTGAGATCTGGGAGGTGGTCAAGATCTACGTCGTTGCTGGTAGGAAATAGGGTAAAGTCGCTGAAGTCGATGTCATCCACATAGTTCATGTTGTTGAGAATATCGTAGTCAAGATTTGAGAGGGCCATGGCGGTGGGAGAACCTGGCTGGAGGTCGCATAAAATGTGGTGTTGGCTGGTGTATGGACTGCAACGGTTTTAGCCTGGAGCCGATGGAGTACCAGCAAAGCGTTGTTGGTGTACTGAGTCTGCAAGGTACCGACAGAGGTCAACCGACGATATCGGACCTAGATGGATAGAAGTGGATAGTGAGTTGCTGGCGTGTGATGCCTTTGGAGTATAGTGAAGCTCAACTGGGGATCAATGGCCAAAGTGCGCGGAACCGTGCTCGATGGCGAACCATGTGAAATGGCGAGGAGCTGTCCATGTTGAACTCGGGTATGTGGTCGTCGTCGGGGACTTTGATCATTTTCCGACCATGCCAATTTAGAGGATCGTTAGACATCAGCGAATGCGAACAGATGTTTGTCGAGGACGACCTGTCATCCCCATGATGATCCATAGGCAGCCAACAGTGCGATAACATTCCGAATGTTGCAAAGGACTCGGCGGAAGTCGACTTCTCACAACCAGGGTTTGCTGTCTCTGAAGGAAGACCTTCATTTTGACGAGCCGACCGATGAATGTTGACCTCGGTATTCATCATCGGTTCCCCTTCGACGTCTAAAGAGATCAGGTTGTAGGGCGGGGAGTACGCCCCATACAGATGTGGTTCCTCCATGAACCGGGAACAAAATGTCAAAAATTCCAAAAAGTGCCCTTTCTTGGCTACTCTTGTGAGACCTTGAAGGCTTAGCCACTCCGTCGGACACTGGCGGCATCGAAGCAAGGACTTGTGCTTGGGTAACCAGGCAAAGGAGAAGAGAACTCTGGAGTCTGGGGAAAGCGACGGGCAGGATGGATGGAGGGATTGCGGATGTTAGGAGAGAGGTGAAAGAAGAAAGGAAGTAAGGCTTCAAGGCTGGAAACGTGCCCGGTTTTGAAGTATGAGTAACAACAGCATTGAGGGGCCTGTTGCCTGTGGCCTACAATCTCCATCCATCTTCATTCGCTCGCTTAGACTGCGCCTCCTGGCGATGGACAGACGAGATAAAATAGGAATGTCTGGCAGGATTCAAATGACGACATGCAGGAGTTCTCCACGGTTCTCATAAGTGTCCCACGTCATATCCCATACAATTCCTATACAATGACTCGGTCAGTCCAAATAATTATAATGGCAGCACCTCCTGGGGCTGAGCAAAAGTTCCACCACTTCTGGTGACAGGTCCGACTCGCTTCCTCCAAGCCCGCTCAACTACATATGCTCTGTCCAGTGTTGACTCGGCCAGTAGGACCTACATTGTGATCAGCTCTTTTTGCTCCCAAGTTTAGCCGAGGCTTCCCGCATCCAGCCAATTCTCGAATGCTTAGTCATCCTGGTTGTCCTTCAAACGCTTGAGAACGCTGAAAGACATTGATCTTCCAGATAGAAGCCCGACTTTCCTATTGTCGACTCGGAGCTGGAACAACTTACAACAACGAAACCTTTCTCGACCATGAGCCTGTCATCAGTTGTGTGGCAGTACAATGGCCGAACGCTTGGCAAGGCTGCGGACAAAGGGGAGCCCACCGTTTTCATTGTCCTTCCAGACAAAGATAGATCGTCAAGTATTCGATCATCTCTCTGTGTGAATCCTAAGGACGGCAGACTTCGCTTAGTGGCTCGGGATTCTTTCTCCATGTACATCAAGAGGCAAGAGGGCGGATGTTGAAGGTCCAGCATGGTTAGTTACCGCCACAAGAACGAAGGTGGGTTACTCCTGTTCTATCCCGTACAGCGACATGACCGTGTGATAAAGCACTTTGTACTCAAACACCACCACGGAACAGATGATGAACAAAGAGGTAATCGAAAAGGGTGTTGAATAGGATGCTTCCGAAAGACGATCCATATATTTCGTATACATCCAAGTCTCAGTCTCTGCGATTCTCCACAGAATAACTGCACCTATCACACATCAAACACAAAATTACCTGATATCTTCGGAAACATGAAGCTCACAACGACCAGCATCCTCTTCATCCTCGCGATGACGGCATCCGCTTTGCCAGCCGCGGACCACACCGTCGTCACGGACGCAGCTCCATCCAACTCTGCCGCCGACGTTCCCAGCTCCACAATCGAGCAAGCAGCTCCAGCACAACCGCTCAACACTTCTGACGATTTCGATGAATCGTACGACGACCACCACCACCAGCTGTCTCTCCAGGCTCTGGCCTACGCGGCTTCGGCCCCCGATGCCGAAGCTGAGAGTCATCACGACAAGAGGTCCCCCGGCTCCGGAGCGATGCAGCCCAAGGGACAAAAGCAACAGAAGGATGCCAAGAAGCCCAAGCAGTACATGTGGTGCACTTCGAACCGAGACTACTGCACTTCGTGGTACGCAGCGCCCGGCGAATCCTACAAGGCGAGACGCGAAGTGGAGAAGCGCGACGGAATGTCCAACACCGCCAACAAGAAGGACCAGGAGGTCTGGTGCAATGCCGCCGGCAAATGCGTTTACTGGTATAAGGACAATAAACTCGACGTTCTTGGTACCACGCCATGCACTGACAAGAAGAGAATGGGTACTGATCCGGCATGCCTTCGTGTGCCGAAACACACAAAGACTACCTAAAGTTAGGGTTTGAAGGAGCAGACTACACATAATGTATTCGGTCATTAGTTCCATCCGTCAGAGTAGAGCAAATTGTTCTTCCAATCGAGGATTTGATTCCAAGAAGCGTCCATACGTGACCTTTGTCTAGAAATACGACGTTATTCTGCTATCTCCCTAACGATAGTCTGGATGCTATCCTATTACATATTGTGGTATCGCAACCACTTGCTCATGCCGTGGCAGGGCCGTACAAATCCGGATCTTCATATTCCTGATTTGAATTTCCAGGTGCGGCCGGCAATGGAGGTGTGAGCCTGAATAACGTGAACCGCGATGAGGGTGCAAGCCTGAATATCAATGACTTCTTCATATCTGGAATCATTGACGCAATCGTTGCACGGATCGAGTTGATGAACTACATAAACTCGATTTCGTCTTCGGAAGTGGCTCTTTCTTTGCCCTTTCCCTTGTCTGTTTTCGTTTCCAGAGCCGAATATGTTGCGTCAGGATCTGGTTGGATTCTCCCACTGTCTTTGGTGCTTGAACGTAACGGTTTTCTTTGTGTGTCAGATGCCAGATTCCTCAAGTATGCGACTTCTTTCTCGTTGAGCTCGACCTTGCCATCTTTGTTTAGTTGAAACTTGAGGCTCATCTTATCGATGACTTCCTGCGTTGCCGCATCAGGTGTAGCGACCTCTCGTGCTTCCAAGCTGGAGACAAGTGCTTGGTTTTCTGCATTTCCTTCGAGAAGGAATTTGAGACACATGACGGCGTGCTCTTTGATGTAGGGGTTACACGCTAGATTGCGCATTAGTGGAATGCAGATTTAAATCTGGGTCAGGACACTACATACCATCATACTGCGTACAGCTTAAGATTGTCTCAAGGCCGCCATGTTGTCTGATCTGGTTTTGTACAGTTGGAGACTTCCATACCAAACTCGATAAGACCAACACTATCAACTTCTTAAGATTTCGCCATTCAAAATCTGCAGGCTCTTCGGTCACTTGTGGTGGAGGTGGAGAGTGCGATGTCGGCGGTAATGATTCAGCTTCTGGTTCAATTGAAGCCTGTTCCAGTTTTTGCGTCACCGGATCGACAGTAGACGATGCATCATAAGGTCTTTCAACAGCAATCGGGCCCGACTCCTTCGTATCCGATTCAGCCTCTTTGAGTGCTGTGCCATTAGTCGTCGCTTTTGCAGTTGGAGGGGGCATTGTCTTTGTGAGAGAGACTTTGGCGATGCTATTGTCAAGCTCTTTGATCAGTGTGACCAGATCATATACGATCTCCCACTGGACAAGCAGGCTCTTCCAGTCGTTGTTCTCGGTCAAGACGGCAAAGAATTCCAGGAACTGATAAACACCTTCATAAACTCTCTCCATATCCCACAGATTAAGTGGAAAGTCCTCAGCCAACGCTAGTCCGGCACGAATCTGACCCTGCAGATAGATCAGAGCGCATGTCTCAGGGATGATGTTGCCACGGAACACAATAAAAATGTACCGAACCGTCAAGACATCGACTCTGCTGAGAGGAGCGGGCACTCGTGATTTCGGTTGTGGTTGCTCATTTGAGTTCTGGACAACCGAAGCAGGACTGTACTTGGCCCGGAAAATGTGCGTAAGGATTTTGATAACCACAGCTTGGGCAGGAGAGATAATATCTTTCGGCTGTCCAAAGTCTGAATAGGCGTGAGACATCAATCCGTTCTTGAGAATGGCTTCCATGATCTGAACCATCATCTTGAAATAAAACTCGTCATCAGGAAGATCCCAGGCCGCAATGAAGATCAGTAACTCTCTCAACACATTGCGTCCTGCTTCCTGTGCGAGCAAGATGTGGCAGCGGACCGCCTGCATGTTCTTAGCACCGTTCCGTTCATTGTTCTTGGACCCGAAATTATCGACGATACCCGCTTGAATGATCATCGGAAGAGCTTCAATTTCGGTTGGTCCCAACACAAGAGGGACATCTGTGAGTAGACCTCTTTCTTGATCTCCGGAGCCACGATAATCTTCGTCATCGTCCTCTTCCTCTTCCTCTTCCATACTATCCTCGACACTATCAACTAGGTCGTCGTCGTAGTCTTCAGGATTGCCGTCCTCGTCATAAGAAATGTCCCCATTCTCATCCACAATCGGCCCGGACTCATGTAAGCGAGCCATGAGTTCATCCTTCGCTTCCTGTAAAGTGGCGGCCGCAGACTGTGCCGTCCTAGGCATGGTCAGATCCTCATCCGTTAAGTTTTGACCTGCTTCGGCGAGACCACCATAGGAAGCCACGTTGGGTACGTCACGTAACTGCGTCCGACGTCCCTGGCTGTTAGTGGCTTCCCCGTTGGTGACGCCTTCAACGCCATTCTGTTGGCTCTGAGCAACAATAGGTTCGCGAGGCGGTATATGGCGACGTAATTCTGCTCCTACTTTGAGAAGAATGTCGGGAGTGGCGTCTAATTGGCTGACCGTCATACCAGCGAGTTTCGCCATGTCGCTTTTGATCTTGTCCATGACAACATTCATCTGTGCCTGCGCCTGTTCGTCTGGCTCTTTGTTGATGCTCATCATGTCGAATAGAGCATGTACATCGTCGACATTGTATCCCGGTGCATCACCCGATTCTCCTTGGTCCTGGCGAGATATTTGTTCGGCAGCTAATTTGATCCGCTCTGCTCGTGTACCAGTTCCCTGATCGCTTTCCCCTTCGATTTCAGGCTCTTGATTGACATTGTCATCGTTCTCGTGCGCCTGTGCCTGGCCAAAGAGATCCAGCCATAGAACCAACTTGCGTTGTTCGTTGTGCATGATAAAGTTGTGCAAGAATTGCAGGCATGTTATCAACAATCTCTTGTAAAGGTTGACCACCTTTTGCCATCTCTCCTCGTTCCTGGGATTCTGTTCACCATCATACCCTCGAGCAGTCACGCGGACACAGACGTCGATTAGTCTGAGTATTTGTTGATCAAAACCCTTCTCAGCGGCAAGGTTCTGAGCCTTTTTCGTCGTTGCTAGCAGGTTGCGCGCAATGGTGCATAGATCATTCAAGCGCTCGATGTCCTTCACCAGAGAGAGGTAATGCGCGGCAATCAGCTCTGAGCTGCTTCCGTTGAAGCTTGAGGCGGGAGGATTTTTCCAGGCAAAGGATTGCTGTTCAAGCGCAGGAATGGCAACGGTAAGAACTCTAGTCAGACCTTCCCATACTCGAGGATTGAATCCCAACGCTGAACGGACATCGCTCTCTTGGTGTGACTTGTACAAAATTTGTTTTCCCGCAATCAACAAATGTTCCAGCCTCTTGTCATCGATCAGTCCTCTGGTCTCGTAGTGGGTTTGTGTCCCGGCGACGACGATTTGTAACAGAGTAGTTGCGCTCATACTGACACGGACAGAGACACATAGTCAAGTATTTGAGGATAGTTTTCGACGAGAACGAGCGCCCACTCACAACTTCACCTGTCGCCGACAGCAAAGCGCAGCCCGACACCCCAGACTGAAATCAAAATCCACCCGCGAGACCTTCCATTTCTGATGACATCATGGGAGTCTTCGTTCCACCGTACACATTTACTACGGTGCTACAAAAGTACTGAAGTCCGTGGACGAAAACGACACCACCGACTATTTGTGTCTGTGCAAACACCTGCACAACGTTCGTCTATCAGTCCGTGAAGGCATCAAGGATCGACCATACTGTTCAGTTCAAGCACGCGTTAAAACAAAAGAGGCTGCGGTCGAACAGTCACTCTCTCATGCTTACATTCAGTCACGTTGTGCAATTCAACCTATTCGTGAGCTGCCGCTTGGTCATGGCAGAGGGTCAATTGCTGGTCGGCCTACCCAGAGGCATCCTTCCATCAAGTAATGGACTGTCGCACTGGAGTCGCACTTGTGGCTTCGGCTGATATGTTACGGAAACGGTAGGCACAGTACTGAAGAGGCGACATGCCAACTCATGGAATGATGTCCCGGTTATTGTTCGACCACGCCCTTGTGGTCCGTCCAGCTCCACTAAGCGTTCCTCTTGGACGTGCTTTCCGGCGAGTATCTCATCTCATTAACATTTGAGTTTCTCCCATACATCCATGGGCTTCGTATTTGGACAAACGAATCCTCCCGGCAAGTTGTCGCGCCGGTAAAGAGATTCTTTGCCGGCATAGCCGAACTGGTTTGGGGAACATTGCCATCTGCGGGGAACTGTTCGGGTGTTCATCACAAATCACCGAGTATATCTTATGGTCATTGATATATACTCTGACGAAGGAGACATTGCTATCGTTTTCATAGTCTTCGTTTTCGTGTACGCCAAGTCAAAATGTCAGAGACAACGATAGCCCTCTCTTCAGCCGCCCCGGATGCAGCCTCACTGAAACCAAAGATCAATGGGGACTATGTGAAAACCAATGGCGTGAATGGATACTACCATGCAGAATCACATACTGAATCTATCGACGTCCCACTGCGACAGGCAAACGCGTGGACACCACGGAAGAAACTCCGAATCATTACAGTCGGAGCGGGGTTTTCAGGATTACTCTTCGCTCATAAGCTGCAACATCAGTATCCGGAGATGCAAGATCTGATATCGCACACCATATACGAGGCCAGAGACAAGATCGGCGGGACGTGGCTCGTCAACACGTATCCTGGCGTCCAGTGTGATGTCCCTTCTCATATCTATGTACGTATTGCTACATCCCGCTGGTATCAAAATATGCTGACAGACCAGGCGTTCCCATTCGACCCCAACCCGAACTGGAGTCATTTCTACTCAAGTGGTAAGGAGATTTACGAATATATTTGTAGTACGACAAAGAAGTGGAATCTGGACCGGGATGTCAAGCTCAACCATAGACTCCTTGAGGCCATATGGCAGGAGGAAACCGGTCAGTGGAAATGCACCATCCAGAATGGTGAACGCCAGTGGGTCGAATACACCGATATCCTAATCTCAGGACAAGGTATCTTGAAGTGAGTGCCCAAATGATACCCTGTATCTCCTAGGAGCATGTCCTCTGACACGCCCTCCATTACAGTAAGTGGCGATGGCCCGACATCGAAGGCCTGCACACTTTCAAAGGCCACAAATGCCACTCGGCCAATTGGGCCAACGACTACGACTACTCCAACAAAACAATCGGTGTCATCGGTAATGGCAGTTCAGGAATTCAAATCGTCCCGTCTCTTGCAAAGCTGCCAGGCACGACTGTGATCAGTTTTCAGCGGAGCCCGACCTACATCTACTACCGCATGGCACCCGCCAAACTGCTCGCTCGAGACGACATCAGCGGTAATCCGGAATACACAGAGGAAGACAAGCGACGATTCCGAGAAGATCCTGCACACCTTCGACAGTATCGGAAAATGCTGGTACATAAAATCAACAATGCTTTCAAAATGGTAAGCCAACCCTTCAACTCTCGCTCCCTCCCTCCACGAATGCCAGAGAACTAATTACAAGGGCCGTGGTTAGTTCTTAAAAGACACCCCTGCCAACGACGAAGTCTCTGACGCCGCGCGCAAACAAATGGCCGAGAAACTGAATCACGACCCGGATTTATGCGCGAAACTGATCCCAACCTGGGAACTCGGCTGCCGTCGCATCACCCCCGGCGAAGGCTATCTCGAATCGTTCCTGAAGCCGAACGTACACCTCGTCCAGAAAGGTGTCACGCGGGTCACCGAAGACAGCATCATCACGACCGACGGCTCGAGTCACAAAGTCGACGTCATCGCCTGCGCGACCGGCTTCGACGTCTCATTCACCCCTCAATGGCGCATGATCGGGCGCAACGGCGTCGACCTAGCGAAAGAATGGTCCGTCGACCCGGAGTCGTACCTGTCCATCGGCGCCCGGGACATGCCGAACTATTTCATGTTCATGGGCCCGAACTCGGTCATCGCCCACGGCTCGTTGATGGAAAGCCTAAACTGGACCGGCGACTACCTTGTCAAATGGTTGAAGAAAATGTGTACCGAGGACATCAAGTCCATCGTGCCCAAGACGAAAGTCGTAGACGAGTTGATCTGCTACGGCGACAAGATCCACAAGACACTCGTCTGGTCCGGTGGGTGTAAAAGTTGGTACAAGCGCAACACGGTGGACGGGCGGGTCACCGCGGCGTTTGCAGGCAGTGCGCTTCTGTACAAGAACTTGATCAGTGAGCTGAGGCCAGAGGATTTCGAGGTCGAGTATCGTAGCCCGAACAGATGGTCCTTCTTGGGCAATGGATTCACCGAATACGAAATGGATCCGGAGAGTGATTTGTCGTGGTATATCGAGCGATGATTAGGTTGGTTACCTAGGTATGGGAGACAACCCGAACATACCAGCTGAATCCAGATGCGTCCGCTCGATGCTGACAGATGGAAGGGCGGGAACAAGCGAGCTCCGTCACCAACGAAAGACTCCCAGGAGGCAAGCAAGTGAAGGCGAGTTCAAGCGTCAACAATATCCATCTACAAAGAAGAAGAAGAAAGAATAGAGATCAACGAGAAATCTAGAGCCATGCCCAAGACCTCACTATCCCTGACATTACCTCCACAAGCCCTCAATATCTTTGCCAATGAATTCTAACAACGATTCTTCAACGTCCCTTCTCGTGACAGCACCTCTCTTCGCTTTGGCGCCCGCCTGCGCAATCGCAGACTCAGCATCTTCCTCGGCCATGGTAACTAGCGAGCACCCCACGTGTCAGTAACGGTGCGGAAAATTCGGGCGGAATAGTAAGTCTAAAGATCCGGTAACACAATTCCGTTGCCCTCCACCAAAAGGGGACCAGGAGACCCATCTACTCCGGAGGACCCAGGGGCTATAGCACAGTATTGATAGCAAAGAGGGAAGGACTTACTATGACACTGGACGGCCGCACGTTTCCCACTCCACATGGCATGCGGCACATTCGTGCTGCCATCCGAATTCGCATCGCCCACAGCATACACACCGGCGATATTCGTGACCATTCCAGCTGTAAAGTTCGCCAGCAAGGATTTATCGTTGACCAGCGTCACGCCTAATTTCCGTCCCAGGTCACTGCGCTGCACCGATTCAAAGCCCGCGAAGAATGCGGCTCGTTCGATCGCCGTTCCGTCATCCAAATACACCATGAACTTGTCATACTCGGCCTTGTCGACGGCGGACTTGACGATGCCGCCATCTTGGAGTCTCCGGATTTCCGTGATTGTCCGATTCTCAATCTGCACGTTGTACGCCTTGACCAATTTTTCCCAGTCCGGCTCTGTCGCAGTCAATGCAGCCATGTTGGCCGGCGTGAGGGTCCCATTCACAAATGCAATCAGATCCGTGTTGAGCGTCTCGATCTCCCGGATGAGGCCGGGGACTTTGTCGAGCGTGCCGAGCAGACCCAGCGGCTGGTCACGGTGCTCGTACCCGTCACACCAGGGGCACCAGTAGATCCCTCTCGCCCAATTTTCGTCGATACCCGGCGTCGATGGGATCACGTCTTTCATCCCCGTGGCCAGGACGACCTTGCGGCTGGTATACTGATTGCCATCTGCGTCTGTGATGGCGAAGCAAGAATTGTTGACCTGTTGGATATCCGTGACGGTGCCGTTCTTCATGGACGCGGTCGGATACAATGAAATTTGTTCGCGGGCTTTGGCGCGGAAGTACGCCGGCGTTACACCTGCGATACTTCGTCAGCATTCCAGGTTCCTATAGCATGAAGAGGCAAGCTGGGGTTCCAAAGGGGGCTGGGTTGGGTACCGTCACTTCCAATGATATCATGAGCATGTCTTGTCAAGAGGTTGCGATATTCGCCCGAGTCAATCAGCAGCGCCTTGCGCCGTACTCGAGCGAGGCCGCTCAAAGCACTCAATCCGGCCGGTCCTCCTCCCACTATGAGAACATCGTAGTGTGAGGCATCTTGGTTAGCCTGCCATGGTACTGGAGAAGATAGGACAGCAAATGGCAGTGTCAACAAGAGCGCAAAGAAGTGGATCGGAGACGGTAACATATCTCTCTTTGTGGTTCTGAGGCTGGACTACGAGACGGCGAGCATCCGAAAGGTTTCGAGGAAGCCCGAACATGAAGTAAAGAGCATTTCCACAACTCCCAACGGCGCTGCGTTGTGCAGCAACCGTCCAACAAGCTTGTGCTCTTACCACAATACATGCTTACAGGACAGTCCATGTAGTCTTGGAATACTATTTTAAGATCCAATAGAAAGGGCATCGAACGAGCAGAGACCTAGATTTCTACCGCAATCTGGTCCGTGCCAGAGTTTCTATGTGTCAGGTCAGGACGCTCTGGTCAGAACCGGCGAACTTTTCTTGTCAGCCAAGCAAACAATCATTCTAGTAGCTGCGGGTCAAATCATGGAGTAAATAAATGGAAAAGCTGTAAAGATGCAATCCTGGTATGAGATTGTGGAGGAGTGCCGTTCCGTATTGAGGTACGGACTCCATTCTGGTGTGGGCTGTCCAGTCGGTTGTCCCTTTCATTGCGCACTATCCTACCTTCTAGCAGAGAGTGGATGGGATAGGAGCACGACAAAGCTCAATTGAAGGAATAACCATCCTCTCAAGTTCGTACCCGGACACTGAGCCTCATGTGAGACGCTTCGGAGTCACGTAATGGCGGCGGTATTGGGATTGACCTCGGCTACAGGAGACACGTGGTCAGTCATATACCAAGGTAGATAGAAGGAATATTGAAATCAAGTATTATCTCTTGCACAGCACTATGGACCAATTCCTGCCACGTTGCTAACATAGGACACCTTGGGTTCCAGTCCTCTTTACGAACTTAGCTGCTGTTTCACAGATTCGAGAGATCCGGAGGCATGTGACAATCATATGTGCTTGTTCTGCTCGCCCTCCTTGGTTTCATTGACAACTGCATCCAGGATCTTGCGCACTTCTCTGATGATCTCCCAGCTCGTTTCTTTGACATGCAATACCTCGAGGTTGACTTTGTCCAGTATGCCGGATGGAGAGGTCGTAACTGATGGATAATCTTCTTTCCTAGTGGCCAGAATCATAGCGTGTACCGGTACACGATTTGCATTTTCTGCCGGACGTGGCGACAGGATCGACTGTCCTTTGCGCGACGAGGCTGACTTGTAAACCGTTGCTTGGGTAATTGAGGCGGCAAGGTATGGTGGACGGTCAGGAAAGAACACGTCAGCGAAACGAAGAGGGATGTTCGGCGGCTGATATTCGTAGTTAACCGGCAGCAACGCGTAGATCTCAAGACGCAAGAAGCTGTTCTCATCTGAGGTGTTGAGGGAGTTGATTTGTCTGAGCGCCTCAGCAATGCGGAAGCAAGTCGGAAGTCGGTATTCGGTTGAGAAAATCTGCTGTGATATCTCAGTTGGCTTGTCCGGGATCTTGGTCGGGTATTTGACGGAGCGAAGGAACGGTTTCATATCTGGTAGAGGGTTGCTTGAACTGACTGACGCTGCGGTGGTCGTCCATTCCCGGCCGAAGCTGAACTGTGTCAAAAGACTTTTGAACGAGCTGTTTTTGTCGTTTGGCGCCTTGTATTGTGTGCTATTCTTTTGCTCCTTGGCCAATTCCGCCTCAGCAGCGAGGAGATCTGCGATGTCAGAGTCGTCATCGTCAAAAAGATCATCATCATCATCATCCTGATTCGCGTTATTGTTCCGACCGTTCGCCGCGACAGGGGGTTTCGCAGAGTAGACATTGAATTGGAAAGGGGACTCCTGGGGGTAGTCGAAGAAGTCAGTTGTCATCGGATCCAAGGTGGTACCGGAGCTCCTCATGTTGAGTTTGTTCTGTGAAGTATGCATAAGAGGAGTGTCGCCAGATCGTGTAATTTGGGCCATCTCTTGACCAGCTCCAAGGGATTTCTCGTGGTGGATTGACTTAGAATTCAATGTAGGCGACTTGGCCAGCTCGACGTTGCTTTTCTTCAATGATGATTCGGTAGCTCTCTTCTTCCGTGCGGTTGTTGGTGATAGTGAGGGTGCTTTTCGCTTGCGTGTAGTTGAGGTTTGTTTCATCTTTTCTGCTGAGCTGAGAATGAACTCGCGAAGTGGACTAGCGAAAGGGGATGGGATTTCATTTTCATTCCCAGGTTCAGACAACGGAGGTGAAGGGGAGGTTACGGTGAAGGTCTTGCAAGCACGATTGACGGGAGTCCAGTTGTTCAGCCTGACGTTGGTTAGTTTATGCACTCAACTTTCACAAGCTCCTGCCTTACCAGACTTGTGGTCCCGTGTTCAATTTGTTGACCTTCTCAAGCTCTTCCACATCTGTGAAAGAAGCGAGTGAATGCTTGTCCATCTCCTTTGTAGAGACCATGACGCAATCTGAGCTCAGCGAAAACATTCTCGACTGTAAGGATGCACACAGACAGCACAATGAACGTGGGGAACGCTAAGTGATGAGTCGGACGATGGCAGCGTGTATGAGGAGCTTTGAAAGAAAGTCAAGAAGTTCAACACTCTCAGCGAGCTCAGGGAAGAGGCCAACGAGGTCACGCAGGGATATGGCAGTAAGGAAGAGGAAGATGGCTTGGTGGTGTCTCGGCATCTTGTTCTCGAGGCTGAACGCGGATTTTGATGAATGAAGCTTAGGCAGTGGACGATGAGTGTTGTGAAATTGAGCTGCCTTGTCCATGTCTGCGATGAAATATTTCACGATGGCCGGATTCAAAGGGCGCTAGCGAAGATGAAGGCGGTGAAGCAATCGAGGTCGAACAGCGATACTCTCAATCTGGTGTGAAGGTGTTTTGTGCCATTCAGACTGCGATATGAGCTTCATTGTCCTTTTCCTACTAGACAGCCGACTGTCATGTAGTGTCTGACATAGATTTGTCGCTCGTGTACAGCCTGGCTTCATACCGTACCCGGCTGGCTTCTAGGATCATTACGTCTTGAGTGTCTGTCCTCATGCTCAAAGGGAGTGTGAAGTACTGCGGTGACAAGGTTGACGACTATCTGGCTAGGTGTCTGGTAGACGGAAGACACCTGCTGACATCATCAAGGGAAAGCCAGAGGCACTAACCACGTTTGGCATCCCAAATGTTTTGGTTGCTGAATGATGCGTTCGCTGAGCGCAGACTGACTCTGCGCAAGACCAGACCATACATCAATATGTCTTATGCTGTGGAAATCAAGAAGCGCAAGTTCGACCGTATCTTGGAGGCGCTTTCCGACAGTGCAGCATCACCATCTCGAACCTCACTCAATGCCCGCAACAATGCCTCAACCACGACGCTGACCCAAGATTCCGCCTCCGACTCTTCCAAACGACGTCGCGTTACTCCTACTGCAAAAGCTGTTGTCCCTAGTACTTCTGTGACCTCTCTCTGCGGCCACTACCTTCCCTCCAGCCGAGCGGCGTTTCTACAGAGACTGGAAACCTTCCGACATGTGACTCAGTGGCATATCCCTTCAACAGAGCCCATCAATGCTGCGGCATGGGCGAAAAGAGGCTGGGTATGTGTGGATACCGACACTATCTACTGCGGTGCCTGTAAAGAGAGAGTTCACGTTGATCTAGACGCCGACTCTGAATTGCTTAAGAACCAAGAAAACAATGAGGATGAAGAGGAGGAAGAGCATGCCGACCAAGATGACAGCGTTGTGATGCGCTCGGAAATCCACGAAAGCATGGTGAAACGATATCAGGAGATGATCGTCACTGCCCATGGTGAAAATTGCCTTTGGCTCAAACGTGGCTGCGATTCGTCAATACAGCGAATAGAAGGATTGTTGAATACCAGCATGGCCATTTCTGCACTGCGGACGCGTTACGAAAGTATTATTAACCGAGCAGAAGAGGTTCCCAGAGTAGCACCTCTCCCTGGCGATGGTTTCGAGGCCACAGAAGGTTTGGAGCGATTCCGGTTCAATGACAACGAGAAGCCGCAGCTCGACGCTCTGAAACTGGCAGTCTGTGGGTGGGAAAGAAAATGCGAAGATGTCATCGAATGTCGTCACTGCTTTCGGTCACTTGGACTATGGCTATATCGTGGTGAGACGCCTGCAATGGAGAGACTGGACGCTGTTGAAGATCATCTTGAGTATTGCCCGTGGAGATCGACCGAGGCTCAAGATACAGAGATTATTATTGGAGGTCGCAGGGACAGTGAGGGCTCCTCACCGAGCTTACAGCGAGTGGCAGGATGGGCTCTGGTATTGCAGGCTATGCTCAAAGACAACAGCAAGAGAGAATCAAAGCAACCAGTTTCCACTTCTGCCTCGGAGACAGAACTGACCAGTACTCCGAACAATGAGTCTCAGACGCCGGAGCAACGAGAAAAGAAAATGAGGGATTTATTGCGCAGAATCAAGGAAATCAAGAAGCCATTCAACGTCAAGGCGCTGCTGAAACGCAAGGACAAAGGCCAGACCTGATGAGACCACGACAAGGAATGATCCATCACTGACTTCCCTCTTCCGATAGCCGTGGTTGTTATATCACGGAATGGTTCCCGGATGTTGGCGATGACATTGTGTAGGTAGTCCGGCTTCCAACCTCGGCCGGCTTATGGTCAAATATCGGAAGTGTTCGGAAGATACCGCGACCTGTGCACGTGGGAGGCTGCGAACACCGTCTGTGTGAGATTGCACCAGACAAACTCGAGAGATGATCAATCATCGGAAGCGAGATCGGAGCTTTCTTTTTGCATGTGCTAGCGTTTGAGGAAATGCAGAGGGAAGGGTTGGTTTTTCCGCAAGGCTGAAGGTGGATCTGAACTAAGTGGACACAAGACTCGAGCCTTGTCGCAGGGTGGCCGCAGCAGACAATGTGCTCGACCATCTGTTAAGCTGGTCGCAGGTGGTTCCGGTCAAGGGCTTTGGGTAAGGGTGAATCAAAGATCCAAGACCTCAATGTACACAGTAGGCTCAATTATTATCCTTTGCAGCCTCGCCCAGAATGCCATCAACTGTACTCGTCCACAGTAGTGCCTAGGTAGAGGTGGTAGAGGTATCCCACGGTGGGGGTGGGGACCTTAGGGGACTTGCTCTGGAATCCGTGTCTCCATAAGGTCCCCTCTTCAGCTAGCCGACAATGACATCAATCTAAAGCCACCAAGCCTACCTCATGCTACCACGGCTTCCTAGCAGGACAAAGCCTCGTCCGGGTGGCAGTGGGATGAAAATGTCGCACTGTTCGACCGTGCGATGACTATGGAGTCGCCGGAAACCGATGGTACCCGAACCCAGCCCAATGGGGGTCATGTCGGGACGCGCTTTTCGAGTCACTGATTATTGGTTGGGGGGCAAGTTGCACTGGGAGCATGTGAAAGCATAGCTACATGAGATAGGTACTCGTAGCTATCAGCAGTGATTGCCAAGTCGGTCATGTTGGGGCCGTGTTCATACTCGTGCCATCATTGTACCGCAAGGCTTCAAATCGGAGTTCAATCGAGCGGGGATGGCAGACAGCGACAGCCTCGAGAGCATTCGTGGCATTCCAACAAACGACTGCGGTCACCCGCGATGCAGCAAAAGCACTGACTGTGGAAGCCTAGGGACGGTTTGGCATAGGCGCACCAAGGCATGTTAGAGCACCCCAAGGTGCCCACAACACCAACCGTGCTCTTGTCTATTCGTCAGTTCCTTGCCAGGTATGGGTTCCCTTCCTTCCCCGCATCTCACCATTCTTACCAAGCCCTGTCCAGTCTGTCCAGCCTGTCCCACGACAATCATGTCTGCACTAGATAACTGCCTCATCCAATCCTCGGGCCCATGAATCGCTAGGGTCATCATGCCCAATGGTCATCGTCAAACTCATAAACAGGGACTTGTCCATCCAAATCAAGTCGCGGTCAGGCCCATCACATCACACCTCCTCCTCCAAGCCCTCCTCCTCCTTCTCCTCTCTATTGCGGAGTTGCTTCCTCGTGCGGACAACCTTCTTTCCGACCGAGCTCTGCCGTTTGTTCGTAACCGTCTGATTGTTGCTGAATAGTCTCTCCTCTCATATACCTGACTCTTCTGCGCTTTTCGGTGACCGACAACTTGCGCCTGCTTGAAGCAGTCGTATTCGTCTCACAGAAAAGTCGCCGAAAAGGCACCCCATCTCCCGACTGAGGACGCCGAATCGCAGCAGGACCGTATTCCCGGTCACCGCCCGTCCGATAATCCTCGAGTCGGACTCTGACCACTGGTGAAAGTACTGAGTGTATAGTACTTCTGCTACTTGCCGCGTGATCTCTCACGCTCTTCAGGTGAGCTGAACTCGGCCACAAGCACTGTTCCCCTCACCACCACCCTCACCACCGCAATCCATGTATCAAGACACTGACTCTGGGCGCGGCTTAGATACAAGCAGCCTTCCTCCTCTCACCTCCACCATGTCCGGTACAGCCAACCGCATCAAGGAAGGGGCTCGATCCGCGGCCTCAAAGGTCGAAGAAGCTGCTTCAGAAGCCGTCCATAACCCAGCCCAAGCCAAAAATGACTTCCTCCACACCCCGATCATGCGAGCGGCCCTACCTTTCATCAACGGAGGCCTCTCCGGCATGTTTGCAACAGCCTGCATTCAGCCCATAGACATGGTCAAGGTGCGACTGCAATTGGCAGGAGAAGGCGTAAGAACAGGACCCAAACCCACAGCATTTGGCATAGCAAAAGACATCATTGCACAAGGCAAGGTGCTAGACCTGTACACGGGTCTCTCGGCCGGTCTGTTGAGACAGGCAGTCTATACCACTGCCAGATTGGGCTTCTTCGATACATTCCAGAACATGATGCAGGCAAGAGCAGAGAAGAAAGGCACAAAGATTGGCTTCCTAGAGCGAGGCGCCGCGGGTCTGACTGCGGGTGGTCTGGCAGCTATGGTCGGCAATCCTGCAGACTTAGCACTCATTCGCATGCAGTCGGACGGCTTGAAGCCCAAAGAACAGAGGGCCAACTACCGGTCCGTCTTTGACGCTCTGATGAGAATCGCCAAAAATGAAGGTATCGGCGCCTGGTGGGCCGGTGCCTATCCCACAGTGATTCGTGCCATGGCCCTGAACTTCGGTCAACTCACCTTCTTCGCCGAGTCCAAGGCACAGCTCAGACAGCATGCGCCGAATCTGTCGGAAGGCACCCGAACGTTGAGCGCATCTGCCATTGCCGGATTTTTCGCCTCGTTCTTCAGTCTCCCCTTCGACTTCATCAAGACGCGTCTGCAGAAGCAGCAAAAAGGTCCGGATGGGAAGTTGCCATACAGTGGGTTCTTTGACTGCGCCAAGAAGGTTGTTCGTGATGAAGGTTGGTTGAGATTTTATCGTGGATTCCCTACCTACTATGTCAGAATTGCGCCGCATGCGTGAGTACTCAGCTTCGCCTTGGTGATGGGTTTTTGCTGACGAGGGAACAGGATGATCACGCTGATCGTGGCCGATTATCTGAAGTTGATCACGGCTTGATAAACACATGACCCACGGGGGTCTCGCAATATGAATGAGGAATATCTTGTCGTCTTGAAAGGGTTCGGAGGAGAGGCTGACAATGTTGAAAAAGCAGACTACCAGAAAGAGTTGGATATGTCATGCCACGGCCGCGAAGAGGAGGAGCTGAAGACGAGAAACGCGCACATCCATTGTGGCCACGTCGCTGATTCATCTCATAGCGCCCAGCGCATCGAGGAAATTTTGCCGGATGATTTATATATCCTCTATGCGGTAGTAGATCTCCCTACCATTTGAGGACGATGTCTCACGATCTAGCATTCAGACGAGTATGGAGGTAGCATAGTCGACTTGGTAGGAAGATACCTAGTATAGACGTCCTCATGGACTGAAAATTGAACATCTAACTTACCTACTAGTCGCCCACGGCCTCCGTACCCAGGAGCATCGATGGAGACGAATGGAGACAAATGGATGCTCAAGTCGGGGCAACGGATGCCGACCACACGTGACAACGACCAGCCCGAACCGGATATGCCCACTATGCCTTACAACGGCATCTCGTACTCCGTACGTTTAGACCTTTCACAACCTTTCTGTCCAGCAGTATGGACAACCACATCTACTCAGCAGATTTGGCAGTCAGAATATTGTTGCGACACCAGTGAGACCAGCTCAAATGGAGAACATGGCCTCCTTCAGCACATTATGAGCAGCCTCGCCCATCGACGGACGCAAGGCATATGTTCCAAGAGCACTCGAGTGTTCGCCTAAGCATGGTACGGAGAGAATGTTCAGGTTCGATACAAGCTACATAGCAGTCACATTGCAGGTACGGTACCAATGCTCTGGCAACCAAAGTCTCCCTGCTATGATCATCTTGGTTGAGTAATAACACCATTGTCCTTGATCATTGAGTTTGAATCTACCTTGTCGGAGTACGCATACTAGGACATCTCCCAGTGTTCGCCAGTCCGGATTCTCGCGCCATGGCGCATTTGTGGCCTCGTCGCTGAACACTAACCAAGAGCACGGCCAAGCACACGCCCCAGAGGCACAACATAGCTCGCCATTGTCACCACTTTGTCTGCCTGCCAATGTGACTCCTCTTTGCCGGTGACACTCAACTCAACATACCTTACTCCCGATAGCTAAGCCCGGCAAGTGTAACCCAAGGAAGAAGTGCCAAAAGGGACAAACTCCCCTGTCGAAATACGTCAAAAAGAGGCATGATCATTCCGGTCTCCCCTTTAAAGGTCTTTCACGTCACTGAACCAAGCTTGTCGGTCTTCAGTCCTCGAAGTTCAAGCACCGACTGATCGACCACCCTCCCGACTCGCCCGATCTGATCTGATCTGATCCGATCTTGAGTCATGTCATGGACAGGATATCCGCCAGACAGAAACAAATACAACACACGCATGGAATGCACTCTTCCGCCCCATCACACCCGCCGCGGAGATGCAGATCGGTAGTCGTAGTAGTAGGATCCAACTGCTGCATCCGACTCGCTGGCTCAAAGGACATGCCAGCTCGGTTCGCCAGAGGCTGTGGTTGTGGCTGTGGCTGAGTGTCGCCAACATCGCTGCTAATCGTGGTTCGAGAGGATGCCATTGACTGTTGGTACGTCGGCAATGGGGCGCGCAAGGCCGTTTCATCCTGGACGACTCTTGGATCTTGTCCTTCGGCCATAGCTACAGAGGATGGTCTCAAATCGCTCATACCGCTCGCAGTGCTCGGCGCCATGTCGTTGACAGTGAGTTCGGTAGCTTGGGACTTGGACTGATCTTGGTGAGAGGTTTCCGCGGCAGGAGTCGTGTCCATCTGTGTGGATGCCATGACCTATGTCGGATACTTCCAAGGTGTGCTGCTGTCTAACTTTGGACTGTCTGAGAAGGACGCTGCCGACGAACAGAGGACAACTTGAAATTGCTCGCTTTCAATTCGGACTTCTTTTGCGTGAGGAAAGGGGGAAGTTGACGATCATGAAGTCCAGATCGCATAGACAGTTCGTTGTGATGGAGAGAGAGATATATACATATATACATATATTTCTCGAGATGTCAAGGGAAGTCGCCAACTTCCATCGCCAACTTCAATGAGCCTCGCTGCTTGCTGAGTGAAGGCCCGATCCCGGAGACTAAGCAGCACAATAGGGCCCCGGGAGGCAGTGACCCAGGTGCTCATACAGTGAAGCATTGCACTTTTCCTTGACTCCCCAGCATCGTGAAGAAAGCCGGGCCCTGTCAAGGCGATGTTCCATTCCACCTTTCATGCCATTGATCTCACAGTTCACGTGGAGTGAAAGAGGAATGGGAAAGGGTCATAATGATCAACAAATTGCGGGCGTTTGCCATTGCCGAGACCTTTTGGCAGTAGTCGATTATTGGGCTCGGGATATATCAAATTTGAGGTAAACGGACGAAATTCCCAGGAGCCGTGGGCAAAGCAGATACATTGGGCACATAGGCTGGTAAACAGGCATTGAACCCGAAGGATAAGATTTGCATCACGTTCGACCAATACTCCAGACGTTTCACCGAAGACAACCGCATACCTGTCCTGCACTCTGGTCAGCCGTCACCATGTGCCTTAGTCAAGACGATAAAAACAGGTAGTTAACAAGAATAGCAAAACATCTCGACAGTGAATGAGTGCTTTCGCAATTGCCTATCTTTGGTCTTCCAGGGCTGCTCTGCAGGATCCATGAAACTTGTTCGGCACCCCGCTCAAGCTTTAAGATGTGCAGGCACGTCAACTCAGTCTCGACCCCGGATACACAGCTCGTGCTCTCCGGTGGCGCGGAGCGTCAACACAAACACCCGGACTCAATACCATTCCAGCCACTTTCTCGCTGGGCGCAAGAATGTACATCTCCAATCGTGGTTTGAGTATTACAATGCAGTCAGTATCAAGACATCGTGGGCGGTGCACCCATAAAGGCTGCGTTGTTGTAGCCGTCTTCCTGCTTGATCGTGCCGTTGAGCAACGGGCATAATCTTTGAAAGATATCGTCAGTGAATGTTCGAAGGAAGCGATGGTTAAAAAAGGCAAGGGAACGTGATTTGAGTTATGATCTCGAAGACGAGTTGTAACAGGGGAACCATTTTCGACTCTCACATCGAGATATTGAGGAATCTCTCAGAGAAGAAGCTGGGTTTGCACCCCAAGGGATTTGGAGCCAAAGAGTTTTCGAGCCAAACATGGATAGGGACAGTTGGGTCAACGGGTTGTCGATGCTGGCCAGAGAGATTGGGGGCATCTCCCATATAAGTCATCGAAACTCGGTGCATCCATTAACATGGACCCAATCTTGCGATCAAAGGGGAGATTGCAATTTCGGCACTTAACGGACTTTTTGTTGGTCTTGATATGACCGACTTGACCACAATTGGCACATTTTCGTTGGGTCGGCTGTGTGTTCTTACCACCACCTCCACCTCCGTCGCCATCGGGAGACATCGCGGTACCACCAGGGGAAGTGGCTCCGGCCAGGGCGGCCTTGTTCTTGGTTCGTTGTTTTCTTCGAGCAGCGTTCTTTTCGAGCTTCGCAAGTTCCTCTTCGAGTCTGACGCACCTGTTAGCGATTTTATAAATTCTGCCATGAGAAGGAACAATATCTTGCCGTTTGCGCTGCCGAGCATCTTTCTCGGCGTCCCCGGTTGGTTTGATGTCAGTCAGGCTAATCAACTGTGAGCAATGTCCAGGTGCCAGCAAAGGCGTCTCAAACCTTATGGACTGCACTTCCTCCGTTTCCTTAATCTTCATGTACTGCTTGATCACCGCAGGATCAGTTTCATAGTATTCTTGGTCCATGCTCTCGCCATCTTTTGTGACCACAGTGCGGACGATACGCAAAACTCTCTGGGTTTGACTGTTGACGCTGCGTCTGCTAAACGAGGTTGCTGTTTCATCGTCTCGGCGTCGAGGGGCAGGCGTCTGCGTCCCTGACATTGGTGTAGCTCGGATGCTGGAACGATCCGCATACTTGTCTTCTTGCGCATCCACGTCACCATCCATGTCCAGATCCGAAGGTTCAATCTTTGATCCCAGACTCGCCTTTTGCTTGTCCCAGATATTTCGAATTGATTCTTCGTAGGATCTCTGCTGACGGGCAACGTTGTAGCTGTGGCCGCCCAGCTCTTTTTTCAGAGTAATCGCATCTTGAGCGGATCCTCCAATGGGTCTGAATCCACCTTTCATACTTGTTTTGATGAATGAAAACGCCTCGCCTCGGCCAGAGGGGTCACCTTCGCCGTACAATTTCAGCATTGCCTTGCCCTGAGTCGCCTGGATGAAGTTCTTGGTCGTTCGCCAGGGCGCTAGCTGCTGCTCTATACTATCGTTGTCGTTGCCTTCCTTAGTGTCGTCCTCGTCGTCATTGTCCGCATACCCTGAGTCCTGTAGGTACTGTGCGCCCACCTGCATGGATTCGAGCAAGCATATATCTTCGGGTCGAATGAGGGTTTGAATGACATCTTCATCAGGCACTGATTCACCAGCTCTCATTTCCCATTCCTTTACTTCCTTGTTGAAAATCATGAACTCTTTCATCTTCTGCCGGTTTTGCATGTCTGTGGTATCCGGGAAATGGCGTGTCACTTCTTCGACTTTGATTCTATTGTTCTTCTTGCGACGTGCAATACGGAACGATATGGCCTTGAGCCGATTTTTCGCGGCAGTGGTCACCATACGAGAATGAGTGCCTGGGACAGTTGTGGATGGAAGTTCCTGGCCCACGACGTAGACGTTGTCGAGGTTGCGGATATAGTGATTTTGTCCTCCCATGCCGGTTGTTTCCCTGATAACCAAGAAGTCCTGCGAGCTGGCATTTTGCTGGAAGATTGGGGCTCTATACATGTGATTGTAAAGTGCTGTTATTGTCTCACCAGGGTCGATCTGCCCGAAAATGTAAAAGGGCGATTTATCCTCGGGCAGTAAAACGGAAGTCTCACCAATGTCATGTTTGGGCCTTGATGTATCGTCTCTGGTCCGCCTGCGATAGTAATTGACAACCTTGTTACCCATTCCGGTCTCGGACAACATTAGCGGATGTTCTTCGGAGTATTCAAGAAGCAGTGTAGACGAATTGTCGGCCAAAGAGATGTCTTTCGTTCCGGCGTAGATTTCTTTCGTAGGACGTCCCTTCTGATGTTTCCGTTTGATTTTCGCGGTTGGCGAGAATGTGATAGGGTATTTGAAATGCATTCTCTTTCGATGGAAGTTTCGAAGCTCTTGCAGCGGAAGTCGAACTTGATAGTAGGGGTATTGAAGCTTGATGGCAGGAACTGAGTGTTCAATGTTGAGATTGGTAAGCTGTCCTCGGACCTTGTGTTGATGGTTTTGTTTGAGAAGCTCATACTCTGCGTCATTCGATGTCTTAAAGCGCTGCGAGATGCGATCTTTGAGCGTCTTGACCGTTGCAGTCTTCTCCCCTGGCCGCACTTTGGCCTTGACGGCTTCAGTATCAACTTCCTCTACCAGGAGATCGGAATCGTTCAGGTCAAGGACGACTTTTGCGGCAAGCTTGGCTGTCTGGCGCTCGGGGTCATCAAACAACCCCATGTCAATTTGATGGATTTTGACGATATCACGAGGGGCGAGACCGACGCGTCGCCTCTTGCGTGGCTGGTCGAAGTCCTCAAACCCATCAAACCCGAACATTTCGTCATCGCTACCGACAACACGAGGCCTGACCTCCTGCATCTCGTCGTCTGAAGCTGCAAGGTGAGAAAGTGTATCAAAGTCGGTACACATGAACTCCAGGTCGCACATAGTCAGGCCATTAGGAAGTGGCTCGTCGAGATCGGACTCTTCCGAGGAATCTTCGATTTGCCGTGCAGTTGTAGGCTCCTGGATTGGTACAAGGTCGGATGCGAACTCCGGCTCAGGGACCGCCACTGCCGAGTTGAAGGCCGTCTTCTGATCTTGCTCTATCTCCAGGTTGACCTTGGAAGGTCGAACCTGTTTGGGGGGCTTCAAAGGCGTCTTTGCCTGCCATTTCTGAGGTCGTGGTGGGAACAGCTTGTTGAAGTGGGGTGCTTCATCACGTTTGAACCGTGGAAATTCCAGCTTCAACCATTCCTCAACATTTTCCTGTTCAGTAGTTGGGATGTCTCTTCCAGATTGAGCAAACAAAGCCAGCTGCAGACGATACTGGGCATCTTCAATCTCGTCGACTTCTTGCTGGAGCATAGAAATGTCTTCTGTAGCATCGTCTTCGTGCTCAGATGCAAGGTCCAACTCTTGATCAGGATCTTGCGCCGGTTTGTCGATCGATTTCAAGGGTTCGCTAGCGGGCTGAGGTTCATGAGAGGTCAGGACAGGACTTGACGGCCCGAACAAGTCATCGTCGTCAAGCCCATCCATGGCGCTGTCCTCAATACCAGGCAGCATGTCTGTAGTCATCTCCATCGAGACATCCTGAGTCTGCTCTTCGTCCGGCAAGGACTCATCATCACCAATATCCTCATAGTCGACGGCATTGTCGGCCTTTTCGCCTTGCTCCAACGCTCTCGAATTCAGTTCATCCCAATTCAGCCCCTCGCCTCCGCCGGCCTCATTCATAAGTGCCATCAGCTCATCGTTGGCTTCGGCAGGCATGCTGAAACTTTCATCGAAAGGTGTGGCTGCGGCAGACTCGGCCATGCCTTCGTCGTCGCCGAAAAGACCGTCGAGGTCGTCGGCTTGTTGGTAGACGTCGGTCGCCATGATGACTGATGAGACTACGCGGGTGAAGGTGAGATTCGACCGAGGATGGTTCGCAAGGACCGAAGGGAAGCGTTGGCACGTTGACTAGATGGACTCATGGCAGTCAGGCCGTCAAGGATGATTCACTGCATCTGTCGACACGTAAACGCGAGACTGCACGAAGCTAAGCAGTCAAGTTTATGTTACAACAGAAGATAATTAAATGGTTGAGGCGCAACTGACGGATAATATTCACTTGTCTGGGGACGAGAGCCGTTGGAAAGTCTGAGGCGCATGACTCTTGTCTAGGCGCCACTAGGCCAGTAGGCGCGGCAAGTTAAGCGACACGCCCATCACCGCCACTTCAGGTGCAGCCTTGCCAATCATCCGCAGCCTTGTCATTTCCACTTCCACATAGTAGGATGACATCCCTGCCACGGTTGTCGGTAGAAGGTCTCAAGTTTGTATACTGCTACTTGACAGATATCATCCAGATATCCCTCAATACCCGTTCGACGACGCGGGACTTAGCTTCAGGAGAGCCCAGTCTCCAAGGTAGGTGCACAATGCTCGGCTGCTGCCATTGGTACAGTAATGAATAACTTGAATCTTCTTGTCCCCGTCAACCACCTGGGCAATTTGTCTCAAGTCGCTCGTTCTAGGTAAGTAGAGTACCATATTTGAAGTCACCTTTCCGAAGGCCTTGTAGAGATGACTGAACGTGTAAGGCTCCATCGACTCCAGGTCAAAGACTTCAGTGTTGCTGTACGAAGGTCCTGGATCAGGGTCAGCCAGGTAAGCTCTATCGTGAGCTCGAGCACCGTACCTCCCCAGGGCGGGCTGGCAAAAATGATGCCGAATTGGCCGGCAATTGCTTTAAGCGCGTCGACAGTCTTCTCCGTTCTGCCATCCATAGCTCCTAGAATCTCGAAGCAGTCACCATGAAACCAAGTGATCTTGTCGGATACGCCATAGATTTCTGCATTGTGTTTGGCACAAGCCAATGTTGCGGCATCCTTCTCAATACCATAGACTCTCTTCCACTTGCCAGAGAGCGCAAAGGCAATGGTGTTTCCACCCACTCCACAAAATGCATCAATGATGATGGACCTGTTTGGTGGTGCTGCTTCCGACACATGCTGAGATATTGTGCTGACAAGAATTAGATATGATGTCTGGCCAGGACCAGGGCACATACTTCGCAACAGACTCATGCGTGACACCATACCAGGCATCGTCGGTCATCCATATACCATCATCATATTTCGAAAAGATGGAGTAGCCTTGATGCCAGTACCTGCACGTTGTCAGATCTGAGTCCATCGGACAGTGGCTTGGCCTGTGAAAGAGAACAAAATGGCGTACTTCTGCACATCCCACGGTACTTCTTCGATTGTTTCATAGTGGTGGACACCTTCCGGTAATGGCTCACTCGGAGGTACTATTCTGGCTGGAACCTGACTGGTGTCTTCATCGCGATCTACATGCTTCCTTTTCTTTGCCATTATGATGTAGACTCATGCTGGTGACCATTAGACAGAATCGCTCAAGACATGTTTTTGGTTGAAGTAGTGAAGCGAAGTACAATGCTAGGTGGATTTGGAAATAAAATTGTCAACTTCCCCAAAAAGTCGCCCTACTGATTGCAGCCACTGCAGCCTACATCAACACAATCTAGGTCAGTCGGAAACCTCCCGCTCAAAGCTTTGACGACCCAAGTCCGCCTGGCCATACGACCCTATAATACTGATTACTATGGACAATTCTCAATTTCGGGCCCTACTTCAAAATGGGCGGCCGGCCAACGAATCGCCCACCACATCGTCCTCCGCGGGGTTCAAGAAGCCTGCACTCGGTTCAAGATCTCACGCCTCGATACCCATGACGCCTCGCTCAGTGCCTGGCTATAATTCTTCCAAGGAATTCGCAAAACAGGTTTCAGAACGCGGTCGCGAGCGAGACGGACAGCCACCGACGAAGAAATTCAAGTCGAGCGCGGCTCCGAAAGGCACCAAACTTGCGTCGGGATATGAAGACCGCACATTGGCTCGACGATCGGGCGGTGACGGCGACGTGACGAAAGATGACAAAGAGAAGCGGCTCAAAGCGCTGGAAGAGATGCACAAACTACAACAGATAGACGAGGCCATGTTCGAGAGGTTGAAGAGCGAAATTGGAGTTGGTGGACGTCTGAACAGTACACATTTGGTGAAAGGGCTTGATTGGAAACTACTGGACCGCATACGGAAAGGGGAAGATGTGAACAGCAATCCTACGAAGGACGAAGAACCATCTATTGAGGCTGCCAAACTTGACGTCGACGAAGAATTGGATCAAGTGCTGGATAAAGAGGTTCAAGCTAGGGATTCTGCTGCGAGAAAAGAACAGCCCGAAACAGCCGAAGGTGGGCCAGATGAAGAGCAGCCATTGACGAGAAATGAAATATTGCAACGCTTGAAGCAGAGTCGAGCTGGGAAAGTGGCAGAGTTACCACCACAGCCCGTTCTAAGTGATCGATTCAAGAAGGTAGGCTCGGAGAAAAAAACGGACAAGAAGAAATTCGTCGAGGTTGTGAACGGGAGGAGAAGGGAGGTCCTTGTTATAACCAACAATAAGGACGGCACAACCAAAAGGAAGACTCGATGGCTCGACAAGGAGGACGAGGGTGCGCCTAAAGAGACCCAACCTCTTGGAATGGAAGTGCCTGCACAATTCCTTGCCAAACAGAAGGCGGCTCTAGAGCAACAAGCGGCTGAAGACGAGGATGACGACATCTTTCAAGGCGTCGCAGATTATGACCCCCTCGCAGGACTGGGTAGCGATTCTGAGGAGGGCGACAAAGCTGGCGACACAAGCGCAACCGAAGCAAAGGCAACAACCATCGACAAGCCACGAAATTATTTCGGGTCAAGCAATCAACCTGACGAGGCCGAAGACAGAGCCAACCCAATCATGAAAGACCCTACACTCCTTGCCGCTCTCAAGCGGGCCGCTGGTCTTAGAAGAAGCGAGGAGCAGCCTGACGACGAGACGGCTGATTCGGACCCAGACCGTGCTGCAAAGCGTCAGCAATTGCTGGCGCGGCTGAAAGAACGCGATCGTGCAGATGCAGCCGATCTGGATCTGGGCTTCGGTGAAAGTCGGTTCGGAGATGAAGACGATGATGAAGGGGCTGTATGGGACGACGAAGAGGGGGCTGGGAAGAAGAGTGGGAGGAAAAGGGGACCGAAGAAACGCAAAGGTGACAAAGACAATGTGGGCGATGTGATGGCAGTGCTGGATGGCCGGAAGAAAGAGAAGTAGTTGTTGCCCTATGCAAAATTTTGGGGTTATCCATCAACTCTCGAAAAATTTGGTGGCATTGTGCGCTGTATGGAGTACGTCGTAGTCGATTACATGGGATCCCTTGTAGACTCGGACTGCTGCCTCCCTGAAGCACAGAAGGCTCTCTCTGGTCAGGGTGGTCAGGCATTCTTCAAGCACGAGTGATGGCCATCGTGGAAAGTTCGGCTTAAAGTTATGAGAAGTTTTTGTTTAGCCCACCAGTTTGACAGACATGGACCTCCCTGGTAGTTCAGGTTGTCCCTCGACTCATATACCCCGATGAGGTGGGAGGAAATATACAGCGTAGACTACATCGACGTGGCGGACTGCTTGAACATGGGTGCTTGGAGGCAAATTGCCAAGGGAGAGTGGTGGATGAGATCAAATTTTCAATGGAACTATCGTATCGGATATACCGTGGACTGTAGACATGGTTGAATAGTAGAATTTTCGAGACGACGGCTTGGTAGATGGCTGCAAAGTAAATCGACAAACGTGTATCCTGGCAAACCATACGCAGTGTTCGTTGTTTTCATTGATGTGCTGGGACCCTCCGAGACTCGAAGCCAGCTGACGTGTCTTGCGTTAAGGCCTCCGTTCGCACCTGTTCATTTTTTCTCCATCGACCACGCCAACTGACGTGGCTTGATTCCTAGGCAAGGCACCCAAGGTCCCAAGGATTCCTCCTCCGTGACCCTCCCACGCCCAAGCCTCCAAGCATTGGCACTGGGAACCCAGCTGGATCGTCAAAGCGAAAGCCACGTACGTGGTGTCTGTCACCCATCAATGCTCTTCTGACACGACTGAAAGTGTTCACCCATATCATTCTACAGTATATACACAGTCCATACTGCGGCGTGTGCGGTCTCTTATACATACTTCCATGAGACGATGTGATGCATACAAGCTTTTCTTATCTCTCGATCCGCTGATTGCTTCACAAGCGAAAGAACCATGTGCGGGTGCAGCCACTACCATGATTTCCGAGGTCACGGTAAGGACGCTGCAGCTCCAGGCTGGCCTTTTTCTCTCACTGGTGCAGATCTGACAAGGTTCGGGTTCCTGACAGTAGCGGCACGAGCTACACCTGTTTCGAGGTCTGGAGACTCTTCCCCTGCATGGTTGCCCCATGGTCGGTTTGTTTCACTGCAAGGCCTCGATGCTGACTGGCCGCCATCATCCAAGCCGCTGACAGGAGGCTGAAGGGGTCTGGATATGGCGCAAGGCACTTGTCTCCTTTCTCAACCCAAGGCTGCACGCCAACCCTCGCCTGCGAGCCTCTGCACCACCCCAACGGGGCCTGTTATCGCTGTCTCTCGGCTGGCGATCCATCTACGGGGTCCGTCCTGTATCTCACGGACCCAATACCGCGATTACTGGTGCTACTTCATTTGATGGGCTTGTATTTGCCTGAAAAGACGACGCAATTACTCCAGCTCAAGGGTATCTTATCCATGCCATGAGCAAGGATTGCCGTCGCACGACCGGTCACCATGAAACGTGCCAATCCACCTCCTGTCCTGTTCGCAATCGTCTCTCCTTCACCCTTCCAACCCACTTCCCTTGCTGCTGAGGTTATATCTGTTGTTCTTGTCGTTTCAATTGTCTCTCCTTCTTTCTTTTCCCTCAATCAATCCTTCAAGCTTGCAAGCTCTTGACACGTTTGTGCGACACACTGCACCTCAGACCTTCTTTTAACCAGACAAGGCTAGCCCTTCGTCTATTCTCCTTCTTACTCACTAGAGCTACGCTCGTGGTCACTCTTTCACCAACCAGGACGTTCATTCGCTGAATCCTGCACAAAAACAACCCCCGGCGGGAATATCACATTATCCAAATCCTTGTCTATCTCGTCTATCTCAAGTACCTCAGGCGAAACCCTTATCTGCATCAGCAAAAATTCCCCACGATCAACATGGTTTCCAGCATCCTGTCCCTCGTGCTCCTAGCCACTGCCGTCTCGGCTCATCCCAAACGACACCATCACTGGCATGGCCATGGCACCGGTACCGGCGGAGTCGCTGCTCCTACAGGCGGCACATACTCCATGAATGGAACGTCTCAGACCAACGGCACGGACTTCGGAGGCTCTGCAGTTGAGTCCCCAACCACAGCTGTCAAGACTGTCACCGTGAGTCCGATCCCCCTGGAGTCATCCGTAGATGCTGCCGGCAGTTCTTTCTCGAGCGTCCCTGTTGCCAATGCAGCTGTATCCAATACTGCAGTAGCACCTGTATCTGGAAGCACCAGCTCCTCTTCCTGCACCAGCAGCTTGACTTCTACCATCACCACTACTACTGTCCAATTTGTTACCGTTACTTCAACTCCAGATGTCAGTGCCGTTACTGACGAATCTGGTAAGGCTGCCGCTATCCCATCAAGCTCATCCACCACTTCAGCCGAGTCCAGTGGATTGGAAGATCTTTCTGGATCCTCAACCTCCATCAGCCTTGTGTCGGGAACAGCAACCGCTGCCGCATTCTATGGCAGACCATCAAATGGAGGTGGATATTCCTTCTCCGACTCTGGGGCATCGTCCTCAGCTGCCGGTGTATCATCCATATTGTCCGTCATCCCCACCACCTTCGCAACCATCTCCGGCTCTGCTTCGGCCTCGAGCGCTGCCAGTGCTACCATGGCATCTTCCTCCTCTACCGCTAGCTCCAGCCCCAGCACTGGCGGTTCAATCAGTGGCAAGAAGGGCTTGTCATACAATACGGCATCCTTGACCAATGCTTTCGCCGGCAAGGGTATCTCCTGGGCCTACAACTGGGGCAACGCTCCGGATGGCAGTATCGTCGATGGTGCAGAGTACGTCGCCATGCTCTGGGGTCTCGATGCCGTCGATGAATGGTCTAGCGCTGCTTCCTCGGCTATTTCTAGCGGCACCAAGCACCTGTTGAGCTTCAACGAGCCTGACCTCAGCACACAATCCAACATCGACCCCCAGACCGCCGCTACCAACCACATCAAGTACATGAATCCATTTGCTGGCCAAGCCGAGATTGGATCTCCGGCCATCACCAACGGTGCCGGCACAAGTCCATTGATGGGCATCGACTGGCTCAATGAATTCTTCAGCGCCTGTGGAGGCAACTGCAAGGTCGACTTCGTGGCCTTCCACTGGTACTCTGATGCCAGCCAGATCGATTACTTCAAGCAGCACGTGCAAGACGTCATCAACGCTGCTGCCCAGAACGGTGTCAACAAGGTCTGGTTGACCGAATTTGGAGCTTCTGGCTCTGACGATGATGTTGCCAGCTTCCTCAGCGAAGCTACATCCTTCCTTGACTCGACCAGCGCGGTTGAGGGATACGCATACTTCATGTGCAGCGACGGCATCCTGGTAAACGGAAACTCGATCTCCAGCCCAATCGGCACGGCTTACGCTTGAGTGGGCTCAGGTTGACGATAACGATTCTTCATCTTGGAACCACACGTGGCATGCTTATGGCAGCCCAGAATTCTTGCACAATTCTTTAAGGATATACGGAACCATTTAGGGTGCAGTGACCAGGACTCAAGAAAACAATAGACCAGCTCGTGTTGAAACACGCATTTGTTGTAAAATGGGCACGACCAAATTTGACGGATTTGACGAGGATATGATATCATCTGGCTCATTGGCGTAACTTCTGTCTTCCAACACGAGAGAAACAAAATACAATCTTGCCTTTCTTCTGCAACTTCTGTTGTTTGGTTCTACCTTCACTTTCTCTATGAAAGAGCATCGAACTGTGAGGGCATAAGGTCCGTCGTTGCGTGTCATCTACTCTGCCGAGTCAATCATGTCAATGCCATATCTCTTTCTCATGCGAAGACCTTCCCTGTCATCACCTCTGGATACAAACCTCTGATCCATGTTATCTTCGACATGTTCGACGTCGTCATCCCACCAATCCAATTTGTACCTTCGCTGCTGACTTCTCGGGAGCTGATGATCGTCTGCTTCCCAGTCGCTACCAGACTGACACAGTTGACTTCCAGCAAGCAAGGCCGCCCTCCCAAAAATTGTGCATGGGTTATAAGGAACAAGGTCGACTAGCCGGCTCAATTGCCAAGCGAGAGCTCCGAACAAAGTCATCAATCCAAGAAGAATCTGTAGCGCGAGCTTCGCATCACGGTGCTGCACCAGTCTCGATGTCTGAGAAGCATTCAGAATCGTACCCTGATGCATTGTAGGGCTAGGGATCGAAGCAGCTGAAGCGTTCGGCACTCGCATATTGTTCGAGATCGCTTGAGCCATGTACCTACGGTAAAAGGCGTTGATACCTTTCATCATGGTATCTGCTTGATCTTGTCCTACGAGTGCAGTTTCCGGAAGAGGCGTCTGTCCGAAGAGAACCCCTTGGAAGAAACTGTCTACTGGCGTGTCAGCAAGGTTCGCAGATGGGTATCTGCTTTGGTTGAAGAGAGAAAGTGATTGGTCCATGTGTTGTTGGATCCTGTATGGGAACGTAGTGTCACCGGCCTCGCTACTGGGCAAAAGCTCAACGGTGCTTTCATCGGGTATAGGTGGCTTCGAAGTCAGGATCGTCATTTCCGGTAGGCCGAAAAGGACTGTCGTTTGAACGCTCTGCATCTGCTGGTAGCAGGCCAGCGTCGTAATGGAAGTTCTGGTAGTGTTGTGAACATCAACAAAGCCATATATCATAGCCAGAGAAGGACAGCCTGGTGGATTGTCTTTCTGCGCCGTTGGTGAAGCCTCTCCCAAAGCCGAACCCTGAATAGCATCATATGGGCCGACATGGATGTCAAGCAGCTTTCCAATGTAACTCGTGTTTTGTTGGAACCCGACTCGATAGTTGAGGTCAACGAAGGAGAGGTTTCCTCCTGGTCCGCCAAATGGGCAGGTCTTGGGGAGCGGTATCTTCGCATCCACAGTCGCACTCGAGGACTCTAGCTGCGGGACATAGCTGGCCGAAACATTGAATGAGTCCAAGTCCAGGCTAGAGCACATCATCGATGCTCGAAGAGCGGGGTATTTGATTAGCAATTGTGGTGCAGCTGTCATATCAATGTTTCTCGGGGAAGGTATAGCAGGAAATGCAAGCTGGTCATATGTAAAGGCAGGATATGCCAAGTTCAGACTCTCAGTGAGGCTCGTCAGCACTGCTGCAGAGCTATCATTCGTCACGCTATCAGCCCAGCTAGTGTTGAAAGCGTCCACGGCCTGGAGGGCAGTCTGTCTGGTACTCGGCACGGACTCTACAGTGTAGAGACCAGAGACCACGATCGTCAATAAGCTGCCAATAATTGCTGCTGTTGAAGAACACAAAGCTGCATATTGTCGGTGTTTTGCTGCATTCCAGAGCGCAATAGGAGGCAGCTTGTCGATGAGCGAACTTTTAATGCTTTGCTCTGCAGAGACTGCCCGGAATCTCATAGAATTGAAAGGCGCCAGGACTGATATGTTGAAGTCAAATGAATTGAATGACGCCGCAATAATGAGCATCAGCAGAGCTGGGATCAGTCGTATGGCTAAAGTAGACTGAGTACGCCCAGATGTCGAAAGTGCCAGAATCCCAGCCTCACTGTCCGACCGTCGTTGTAGTAATTCAAGCGCGACAATAGCAGCTAAAGGTAGGATCAAGGTGGTGACCAGAATCGGGCGCCGGACCATGAGTGGTTTCCACCATAGCTGTGCATCATCCTGCTTTATGCGCGGGGTATCATGAGAGGTCGCAGATGCGTCATCAATGTTGTGAAAAGGGTATATTGTAAATGCAAGACTGCCATGGGAGTCGATACCATGCTGGGAAGAGAAAGAATATTCATGAAGGGCCGAAACAGCCTCCTTTTCCGGCAGACAGGCAGTATTGCGGACCAAGCTCTGCAGCTGATCACTCCTGGTCATAATCTGTGCAACGGCTCCCATTGTCTCGGATCGTGGAGGCAGCGGCCTTTTCGGTCTCATGTATAGGATGAGAAGGCATAAACCCAACAATGTCGCAAAGCCAGAGATCATGATCCACAAAGCCACAGTATCAATTTGTAGACGGTCTTCTGTAGACGTCAGGTCGGCTTGAAGAGTGCTATTCTCCCATTGCAACAGATTTCTGCTTACGACCTGCACAGCAATGTGTTGAAAGGCACTTTGAGCCGTTTGTGCCATCGAGTCCTGGTCTAAGAGGCTGTCGTATCTCCCGCCCTTCACAGATGCCATCAACTTGAACATAGTGTTCGGGAAATCCTCCGTCATCTGATCTTCCGACGGGTCACCGAACATAACCGCTGCATCTATCAATGCTGCGGTGAATGTTGATGCGAGCTCTTCATCGTGGAAACCCGTCAATGTCTTATTCGACCCCATGAGCTTGCCGGCGGTAATTATAGGGCCCTGTGGAGATGACATATAAGTCGTGTTGAGTTTGCCTAATTTGTAGGACGGTTGACACAGCAAGCTCGTTGTTTGTTTAATTCCGACTGACCAGGAAAGAATGTCAACATCGTCATTTTGACTTGGGCTATCGGTGCCGTTTGAAGAATTGAACGTCTGATTGTAGATGACTTCGGCTAGTGTTAGAAGCTGCCAGTTCGGGAGTTGTTCGAGAGCATCACTCGAGCAATTCACCCTAACCATATTCCCTCTGAACTGTCGCTGCGGACAGACTACGGAGTTTGCATCGAGCACAAAAACAGGTGGTGCGCCCCCCATCAATTGGCAACCTGGAGAGATGATAGCCATCGTGTCACCAGTTTGGGAGCCATCAGAACCGTAAGGCACTGGGTTTATCGAGACCTCTGCGGGCTGGCATTTGAAGTCCGGCATCAGCGCACCAACTTCTGCTGTGATTCGGTTTGATTTCTCTCCAAAATCCGGCGGCAAGTCGAAGGTCTCATAGACTAGGCTGCTTGTGGTGCCCTCTGGTAGCGGCAAGCTTTTGCTCATAATCCCGAAAGCAGTGTATACAAGGGAAGAATCGGATGTCGCGATATATTGCGTCTCGTTGTATAGGGAGCCGTCCAGCCTGGTGATACCCTGCAAGGAAATGGTACTACTTGTTAACGTAGTAGGCTGCTCTGCCAGAAGGCCTGTAGATGCGAGTGTAACCAATTTCAGTAGGATGAAGCCGATGATCGTGACAACTGTCAAAAAGTCGTTATTGCGAGCGGATTTCCATAAGCTCACAATCTGAAGTGGCGAAATGTAGTCCAAAAAGATGCTGCTTGCACCTGGAACACCCTGTTTCTGCAAATTCATCCATGGTATAGCCGCCTTACAGTGGTAATCGATCTGTCGCCAAAGTGCAACAACGACGATGAGTATGGCTGTAGGTCCGTATGTCCACGAATAGTGATTATACGTGATCAGTGCAAAGCCATCATTCCTCGAATTGTAAAGCCACAAGAACGCCAGGACGCAACCAAAGACCGCAAAGAGGCATGCGGTCAAGCCAAGAGTTGTTGCTGACAGCCATATCGAGGTGCATTTTTTCTGCCTCGCTTGCTCGACAGGTTGCGGCTCCTCAGATTCGACTATTGTGACGGAGTCTATCGTGCTGTTGGCATGTTTGCGTAGTTCTCTGTCCGCGCTGGTATTGAATCTTCCATCACGTCCCTTGGAGGCCCTTTTGTTCGTTATCGAAATGCAATTTAAAGGCCAGACAGGTAGTTTTGTAGGCATTGTCGGGTCAATTGATCCTCAGGAATGGAACTTTCCCCTTAAAGTTGACAATGTCATTGTCATACGCAGCTGCAGCGACGGGCCAATATATGCAAGCCCTAGACCTAGCATTGGACGACCATAGCAATGGCACATGTGAGAGGTGGCCAGCGACTGGCCTGGCGCTTAGACATGCGCCGGCCATGTCTCAGGTATGGCGTTGCGTTAGCCATATCTACCTCTGCGGAAATGAACCAGTAAGCGCCTCAAGTGCAGGTTGGACATCACCTTGTTCAGATGCGTTATGGACAGTCCCACGATATCTCCCCTGAGGGGACCATACATCATGCCGTAACAGTGGCAGGGCCAGGACATCGAGATCCCTAGAATGTAAGGTAGCTGCTCTCCGCACCGAGCTCATATAAAATTCACGGCCTAGCACGGTTGCGCAGGGGCAATGCAAAAAGCCCGACCAGGCCTGGTTGCTAAATTAAAGTCGATGGCGGTAGACGAAACGAATAGGTACATTTCGATATCCCGTTGATTTGCGACGCTGAGTGCCCGACACTCGAGACAAGCAGCGCCGAGGCTTTTGTAGTGATGATCTGATCGATCTTAGAAGGTGTTAGAAAGTGCTTTGATGTTGCCCAAGAGCCAGCAGTGCGAGAGGGAGAGATAGGGGAGGCTCTTTTGGAATAGTAAATATTCTGCGGCGCGTCACCGGCAACAAAAACACGTGTTCCATTTCTGGCGACGACTAGGCCGAACACACCTTCAGCAACAAATCTCAGTGTATCCGTTAGGCTCAAACATGTTTGGTGCTCTCAACCGCTTTATTGCTCGCCTGGACGGGGAACCATCTTCACGGCCAGCCGAGCAAGGCCCCTCGGACAACTCGTATGGGTTTCAGGTTCTGAAGAATCCTAACACAGAACTGCCACTGGAACCCTGGTTCGACTTCATCATTGGAATCAATGGCCATTTTATAGCAAGTTCTGATATATTCATGGAAGTGAATAGTCACGCTAATTTGTGCAAGGACTCTCCTGACCCGAACCTATTCGCGACAGAAGTCCGCAACTGCGCAGGCGGATACTGCTCATTAGACCTTTGGAGTGCGAAGGTATGTGATGCCATTTTGACCTCCGGCCTGGTGTCACTAACTCCTACAGGGTCAAAGAACTCATGCCCTTACCGTACCTGTACCGCCGACCGGCTCCCTAGGTCTGAGTCTGCAACTCGCGCCTCTCAATTCTACACAGAACATCTGGCACGTCCTGAACATACCTTCCCCTCTGTCTCCAGCTCATCAAGCTGGTCTACTACCTCACAGCGACTACATCCTCGGCTCACCTAGCGGTACACTGAAAGGGGAAGCAGCACTTGGCGAATTGGTCGAAGATCACCTCAACAGGAGCTTGGTTCTATGGGTCTACAACTCGGAGTTCGATGTGGTCAGAGAAGTCGAGCTTGTGCCACGAAGAGGATGGGGCGGTGAAGGTGCACTAGGAGCAGTACTTGGTTTCGGTGCGCTTCATCGCCTGCCAGTCGGACTAGGCGAAGAGGTTCAGGCCCCAGGGGAGAATCTATTTGACGCGGAAGGGAAGAGCATGCAGGACGCGCAATCCGCGGACGCTGCCAGCAACTTCCAGCCTGCGCCTACACCAACTCTGCCACCACCACCCATGGTCAACCCGAACATTCCACCACCACCTATGATGAACCCTAACGCTGCACCTCCGACGGCGTCAGCCTCGTCCAAAGCGCGAAAAGGAAGACATCACGCTGCACTTTCCCCTAGAGGTGGCTTTGAGGACATGTTTGCTGAAGGAGAGAAAAAGAGCGCCGAGCAAGACCATGTTCCTTCAAGGAAGGGCACTCCTGTAGCGCCTCCGCCCAAGATAGGATCAGCCGGAGTGACGCCTCACTCCGCCACCCAAGAGAAGTCCGATCCCCTCGAGCAGGCTGGCGATGATCTTGGCGAGCCTGGTGAGGCCGAGGAAGCTTGAGCCGTCCATCCGGCTGATAATGGGGCGAAAAGTTGGATCGATGGCTAGGTTCCAAAGATGACTTCTCCACTACGTCTGGCAAAGTTGTGGGAAGGTATCGTTCATGGATGGGATCATGCTCCCGGAACATATCGATGTCACTGGTCAGACAGTCACGGATCAATGTCCGATCTCATCCTGCCACCAGCCCACGAATTCATGGATCCTGCGAGATCTCTCCGCTGCCATCGCCTTGCCCGCATCGGTCTTCATCATTGATTCAAGCTTTAGCAGCTTGTCGTCGAAATGCTGGATCGAGTCTGCCAGACTCCTAGCCCCTTTGGCACCACCGAAGGTGAAACATCGACCAATCCCAATGGCTCCGATTGCGTCGAGTCGGTCGGCGTCTTGGACAATGGCGAGTTCTGGAATCACCTCCAACAGGTCTCGCACATGCTGCGGGTTCTTGATCTCAGAGGAGTATGAAACACTTGCAACAAGCAACTGCAACTGCTCTGCATATTCTTCAGACATACCCGCATCGAGAATTGCTTTTGCTAAGGGTGACCCTTTGCTGTCCGAAGTCGTGTATTTCTTATCCTCGACATCATGAAGCAAGGCACCCAGAATGACATTAAGCGGGTTCAGTGCCGGCAAAGCCCTTCGCTTTCTCCCGTCTTCCTCGCTTTCGAGAATGGTTAGCGCGTTGGTGACAACCCTTTTGACATGGTCGAAATCATGGGACGCGTCAAAGCGCGGATCCTGGAAGTAAGTCTCGGTGAAGTCGTGGATTTTGTGCACTACACAAATTTCCTGGTCGGATAGGCTGGGGTATGTTGCTGGATGCGTGTATTTGCCCAAGGACATGGCGTCTGCTTATGTACCGTCAATTGCTGGAAGTCTTTCGCACCAACGTGCAGGGTAAACGTTGCCGCGATGTCAAATTTGAACCAGTTCGAAGCAGACAATCACGGCATCAGTGAGCAAGCCTCCTATCATCCTAAGGTATTCAGACGAGACAAACATAGACACTCAAAGAACAATGCGATGTGGAATTGAGTCAAAAGTGTATGGGCGCCGAGCGCCAAGAACGGGGGTTGCTGGAAAATTGTGCCGTCCAACATGCAATTTATCCAGCCTTGCGGTTCGAAGACCATTTGCAAGAATCTGTCTATGGTACTGAATACCCGTCGCCAGGCTTTGTCATGGCTATCCATTACTATCTGACGGTATCAGGCTTTCTGCAAGTGGATGCACATCAGAAGCCTTATCAGACAGGACTTAAGATGCTATCCGGCCCTCGAAGGTCAAGCTCCATGATGGACAACGCAGAGCCCGGCGGTGTCACTATGTGCCGGAGTCCCAGCCTCGAGTCAGCCATCTTGAAAAGCGACGTCCAACCATCAAGATCCCTCTCGCCACTATTGAAACTTATCATCATGTTCATATCCATAACCCTGGAGGTGTGTTTGTCAGTATTTCAGTCAACGGCGGATTGGAGCTGAGATTCACCTCAACTTCCTCTCCTCAGCCCTGCTCAAAGTCCCAGGAGGCGGCGTTACCCCATCCATGATGATGATTCTGCTTGTTGGACCCATGGTAGACACAATGTTTGCCAGAATCTTTGCGGCATACTTGTCGGAATGATCATGACAGATGAATCGAAGAAGATAGACGTCTGCATTCTTGATTGGTTGGGGTTCGAAGAAGTCGTGCGCCTCGAATTTGATATTTTCTTCTTTCTGGTCTTTTACTTGCCCCGTCTTTGCAGCTTGGACCACTTCATCGAGATCCTGCACGACGAAGCTCAAGTCCGGAGCTGTTGCGGCAATGGCGTAACTGCAATGCCCAAAGCTGCCTCCCACGTCCACCACTAGTCCTTTCCCTAGAGCTTTCCAGCTGTACCCTTCGACCAAATACTTTACATCGAAGCTTTCTCGCTCAGACAACATCCGCATAGCCCCCATAAAACGCTCCATTCTGGATGGATGTTTCTCGAAATACTGAAACACTGACAAATCGGTGCCGTGGGCCAGGTTCCATGCTGTCTCATTGGTTTACTGGCTTGCAGGATATTTCTCGACTGCCTCTGCGAGTTTGCTGGCGGCAGGAAAGGTGTCTTCGATCACGTAGCCCACAGCATCCTTGAGATCTAGATTCAGGAACAACTTCGACCCTGCCGTGTGCGCAACGTAACCAATTTCAGGCTCTTGAAAGTATCCCGAGGTCATGGCCGCTCTAAGAACTCTAGAGCACTGGGATACATCCACACCAGCCTTAGTAGCGACTTGTTGGAAAGCGCATTTCCCCTCGACAGGCACGAACTCAGCAATGCGAAAATGGTACAGATACTGAATGGCGGCGGAGCTCAAGTGCAAGGTGATGTAGCCGCCAAAGCTGTCTGCGGCACCGCTGAGGAGTTGCATCAACTTTTCGCAGGCGTCGCGTGCCTGTACTCGGGCTTCGAGGATCTGCTTCGGCGGACGCTGGTATTTCTCGACAGGAGGAGGACCGGTGCCGGGAAAGAACGGATATGCATCTGCGGAGAGTGAAAGCTCTGGTAGGGAATTCTCGTCGAGATAGTTAGAGATGAGTCGTGTATCCTTCTGTATTTGTTGCGCAAGTTCGACGATGGATGGCGTTGATTTCACGGGGCTGATGACGGTAGACGTGGCACGAGACATGTTGGAGATTGATCGAGTTGATGAAACAGTGACGAGCTTGAAGGCGTTACCTTTATTTGTATAGCAGGTTGTGTGGCAACGCGCTTGGTGATCTCCTGTTGCAACATGACCAAGGCAGATTGTTCGTTCAATAGCGCCGTGACCGGACGCCTGAATACTTATGGCAATACAACCTCAAGGTACTCGACTGGGGCGGTAGATGTGTCTTTCCATGAACTTGATAAGAAATCAGGCGTCATTGGAGCGCGGTTCGAGGCTGGCATATAACCCAAACCAGCCATGGCTTGCGAGGACATGCAAGTAGAATGTCGCCTTCGAGAACCTCAATGGAGTCTGGAGGACTGCCTTGCTCTCACTTGCATGTGCCGTGCCAAGACAGGAAAGCCTAGAGAGACTGTAACACTCCCAGCACTCCTGAAAAGAAGCATGATAGTGCGAGCATGAAGATCAGTCATAGATAAAGAAGTCCATAGCTATGGCAGTGAAGACCTTATACTAGATGGGGCCACTGCTGTGGTTCGCGAACAACCTCATCCAATAACGTAGGACTGGGGAATCGCCCCAACCAGGGAGCCAGGCACCCACAGGTAGAGTTTGGCCAAAATATGCAGGATAAACCTTCAGAGGCGCCTCGAATCTACCTGCCGCACTCTCGCTCTTTGCAGTCAGTAGGCCCTTACCTAGGCATTAGTACAATAAACAGATCGGTGTTTTGGCAAATATAAGAATGGAAGCAGGTATTGTGCACGCGGAAATGTGTACCCTTGGAGATCGAGATCCGGCTTGCCGGCAAACCGCAAAATGGGATTCTCAGTGCTTACATAACAATTGCATGTCTTTCACCATGGAGATCTTGGGATCTCAAGTCCGTGGGTGGCTTAAGATCGTCCCTTTGGTCTGCCCATAATTTTTTCATTGAGCGATGATCGTGACCTCGGCCAAGTCTTTCCCAAATTTCGTCACCCCGCAGGTAAGGCCTGCATATGGTGGCTTGATGCGAGATCCTTCAGGTATGATGTTTTGCATTGGCCTTCAGGTCCAACTCTCGGGGACCAGGCTGCTGGTACGAAGACTGATTCATCGCTCTTGACGCTTTCAAAGCTGTCTTCGCGATATCGTACTTCGTATGGACTGCTGAAACGCCGCGGAATGTGACAGTTCTAAGCAGGAAGAGATTTGCAGCTCAACAGTGTTGCTCACTATGGTAGATTGGTGGATGCCTTGTTTTGCGTGCTTGAGATCGACAGATCGACAGCAGGAGCCCTCGAACAAGTACCCAGAGCGTGCCAGAGGCCGGAGGCACCTGAAGAGCGTCCTTTGATGCCTGGGATATCTGGGTTTTTCGACGTGTTTTCTTTCCTCAATTCTGAAGAATGACAGCACGAGAATATTGAGATGGAAATTTACGCCGTACATGTACTCGTATCAGTTCAAAAGCCAGAATGGTGCCGCGGAAATATACAGCCGTGTCAATGCTCGATCGTCAGTGGATATCTGTGGGTTCAATGGGATAGAGGGAAAGGAGTCGAACAAGAAGATGAGCGATCAGCAGCAGTACTGTGGCGCCGTCTGAAGGGTCTGCACTGGCACGACTGGTCATGCTGGGTCACACTGGTATGGTACAAGTGTGAGTACCCAGGTACCTTTGGTACCTGTACAGTACCTAGTAGATACCATCGTAGGCTACCTCCACTCTTATTAGGCGGTAGATGATGGGCACGTCGGTTAAGCTCCGTTAAGCGGGTCTGTTCATCGTCGCCTAAACCGAGAAGACATTTTCCAATCCCGAAGATCCATGATCCATCCATTGCTATTCCATCCAAACGTCCCGTCTTTTCAGCCACACCGCACCTTACACTTTGCATTTCACTCTCCTTTCGTCGCCCACCGAGTACAACCCGTCGTCAGCCTATATCCTTCCCTGAGTGGCGTCGCGTCTACCACCGTCTTCGCCTCACCTGCCCTCGTGCAGGCATTCGCTCCTTGATCAAATTCTTACCCGATCCACGACGACGATATCCTTTTGAACTGCACCTCGCCACGAGGCTTCTAGACCGGGCGTCCTGCTATCTTCGCATTCGAGGATCGACTTTTGGTTACAGTCCCTGCGGGCTGCTTGGCCACACTGATTCATTCCCACTAAACAACCTACCTGCCGAACATCCTGCGTCTTCCCGCCGTGGACCAAGGTCCCACGCAGAATATTTGGCGTGCCGAATTCTCGGCAAGATCTTTTGATCAGTCTTCGTGGGAGGAAGAGCCAGGACATGTAAACGCCAGATTATGTGACCAAGATAACCATCCAGAGGGAAGATTTGCGCATCCATAGAGGCTATAAGGCATTGCGATGCGTTTGCTCTAGTTTGGCAGAGCGTGCCATCGCTGGAGGAGACTTCGGTGGCAAAAACACACTCATTAAAGGACGGTTCGGCACGTACTTGACCCGGTGCGACGACACTGCTTGAGCCACCAGCGTGTTCTTTCAACATGTCAAGGCCTCTCTCGAGCCATGAGTCGGACACGACAAAGGCTCAGGCATCGCCTTCTCAAGATTTACATCAACAACAGCCCCAAGGAGAGCCACCGAGACGGCGGACTGGGCAACGCCCGCCAACATGGATCTCTTTAGGACCTACACAAGCGCCTGTCAGCATGTTCACTGGCAGAGGTCATGGTCCAGTGTCACCTGCAGCCTCGACCAGGTCCGACGATGCCTATTCGAATCTTAGTCCAGGTTCGGTAGACCGAGTCTTTCCTATCCGCTCAGCCGTCACGATTGATCCTACTGCCACACCTATGCCGAGGGGTGAGATGGGTTCGGGGTTTCCTGGTGTGAGACCAATTGCAAGTTCGAGGACAATACCAACACGAGCTTCAGAGAGGCCTAATTCGCCACCACTTCAAGAAACAGGAAGGACAACATTTATATCAGAGTCCTCGGAAGCTCCCGTTGCCGGCCCACCCCGCCGACGGTACTCTTACACCAAGCCTGCCTCCACTAACTTCGAGACTCAATCACTCTTCCATATTATGACAGGCTCAGGAGATGGCCAGTCCCAAAAGTCCCAAAAGTCAGAAGTATCCAGCCTGTCTGGGGCAGAGCCCTTATCTGCAACCCCAGAACCGGCTTTGGTCACGGCTCGCTTCAAGCACATAGTAACTGATGGAGGCCACGCCGTGATCACCGGTCGAGATGGCGAAACATTACAGCGTTGCGAGGATGAACCCATACACATTCCCGGTGCCATTCAGAGCTTTGGACTTCTGGTCGCGTTACGGGAGGAAGAAGAGAAGTTCGTGGTTCGAGTTGTCAGCGAAAACGCTGCCAAAATCATTGGCTACGCCCCGCAGCAGCTATTCAAGCTCGATTCGTTTCTGGACATTTTCAGCGACGACCAAGCCGATAACCTTCTGGATCACCTGGATTTCATCCGAGACGAAGGCGCAGGAGATGCAGTGACCAATGGACCTGACGTATTCATGCTCTCCATCAGGCCTCCTCATGGGAGAACGCGCAAGCTTTGGTGTGCAATGCATATTTCGGAGAGCGACCCTGGTATGATTATCTGCGAGTTTGAGGTCGAGGACGACCAGGTGAATCCCATTAGACCTCCAGACGAAGCCACTCCCGAATTTCCAGAGGATACGCTTGGGAGCAATCCTACCGAGGAAGAGTACAATGATAGTACTGTCAACATCAGCAGACCTCTTCGGGTGCTCAGAAGTGCACGGAAGAAAAGAACTGAAGCAGCTGCTATGGAGGTTTTCAATATCATGTCTCAGGTGCAGGAGCAACTAGCAAATGCGCCAACCCTCCCGGTATTCCTGAGAGTCCTGATTGGTATTGTCAAGGAATTGACTGGGTTTCATCGTGTGATGATCTACCAGTTCGATCAAGCCTGGAATGGGCGTGTTGTGGCAGAACTTGTCGACCCGAGGGCAACCCGCGATCTTTACAAGGGTCTGAATTTTCCAGCATCGGACATTCCAAAGCAGGCGAGAGATTTGTACAAGATAAACAAGGTCCGGCTTCTCTATGACCGCGATCAAGAGACGTCTCGTCTGGTGTGCAGGACAATGGAAGACTTGGAAAAGCCACTTGATATGACACACGCCAATCTACGGGCAATGTCACCTATCCATCTGAAATACCTGACTAACATGGCTGTCCGTTCCTCAATGTCGATATCCATCAATGCCTTTGGCGAGTTGTGGGGATTGATTGCTTGTCACTCTTACGGGAACAAGGGCATGAGAGTATCGTTTCCCATCCGCAAGATGTGCCGCCTTGTTGGTGACACTGCCTCTCGCAACGTCGAGCGCCTATCATACACCTCGAGGCTTCAGGCGCGGAAACTCATCAACACTACTTCTTCTGCTACCAATCCCTCTGGATACATCGTGGCTTCATCCGAGGATCTCTTGAACTTGTTTGATGCTGATGTCGGTGCTCTTTCAATACGCGACGAAACCAAAGTAATGGGAAGGTCTAGGGGACACCTCCAAGAGGTCCTTGCCATGGTTGAATATCTGCGTATGAGGAAGATGACCGCCGTGTCCAGCTCCCAAGATATCACACAAGACTTTCCCGATTTAAAATACGAGCCGGGCTGGAAGTACCTTGCTGGTGTGTTGTATGTTCCACTCTCCAGTGGGGGAGGTGATTTTATTGCGTTCTTCCGCAAGGGTGCTCTCCAAGAGGTCAAGTGGGCTGGCAACCCTTACGAGAAATTCATTAAAGAAGGAACCGAAGGCTACTTGGAACCGCGCACGAGTTTCAAAGCTTGGAGTGAGACCATCGTTGGTCGATGTCGTGACTGGAGTGACGAGGAAATTGAAACCGCATCTGTCTTGTGTCTCGTCTATGGCAAGTTCATCGACGTTTGGCGCCAAAAGGAGGCTGCCGTGCAGAACAGTCAGCTCACACGGCTGCTCCTGGCCAATTCGGCGCACGAGGTTCGAACCCCACTCAACGCGATCATCAATTACCTCGAAATAGCATTAGAGGGCCATTTGGACCAAGATACTCGGGAGAATTTGGCACGGTCACATTCGGCCTCGAAATCATTGGTCTACGTGATCAATGACCTTCTCGATCTGACCAAGACGGAAGGAGGCCAAAATCTGGTCACGGACGAAACTTTTGATCTGCTGGCGACGCTGAAGGAAGCCACGGACCCGTTTGTTGGGGATGCCAAACGCAAAAGCCTCGAGTATCATGTTTCAATTGCCGCTGATTTGCCAAAGAAAGTCGTCGGGGATCATCGCCGGGTTCGCCAGGTCGTGTCAAACCTCATCGCCAATGCTGTTCAACACACGAATGAGGGAAAGGTGGACGTCCAAGCTTCGTTGTCGGGCAACTCTCCGCAAGAAGGCAAGACCGAAATCGAAGTAATCGTCGAGGACTCCGGCGTTGGGATGACACAGTCGAAGGTCGATGCCCTGTTCAGGGAGCTCGAAGAAGTCACATATGAAGAGGACCTTCCGGACAGCAAATTGTTGTCGGGCAACCCCTTCTCTGAGCAGTCAGGAAGTCAGCAAGTGACGTTGGGTCTCGGGCTTGCTGTAGTTGCTCGAACTATCCGGCATATGCATGGGCAACTCCGGGTTAAGACTGAGGAAGGCAGGGGCTCCCGATTCATCATTGTGCTGAGTTTTAACACTGCTACCGAGGAAGCAGAGAAGACGGCTCGGGCAGTTCAATCCCCCTCACCTCGCCCCAGCACGACATCGTCTGCAGCTCCAAAGGAGGGTGAGGTTACGTTGATTTACAAGAACCCAAAAATGCGTCCTGGGCCTGGGCTCATGTTGAGAAGAGAAAGCGCCGAGAGCATGAACAGCGTGAGAAGTGGAAAGAGTGGTACTAGTTTGAAGAGTGACAGCAGTGCAAAAAGCGATGCTGACAGGCTGATTGATGCTATCCAAGAGCCGCTTCGCCTATCCGAAACGAAGAGCAATACGCCTGACGCGGGTGGCAGAGGAAAGCCTACTTCAATGACCTCGGCATTGAACTCGAGGGAAGCACCAGGATCTCCGACCAGGTCCAGACAGATTTCGTCGCCTCAAGAATCCAGGCCAAGTTCCATCATGAAGCCATACGGCGCGGAAAGGGTTGCTGGTTCAGGGACGCCTCTCCGGCCTGTGCACATGCCCGACGAATTTCAGGAGAATGCAGGCGAATCCAAGACGGTGGCCAGGGTGCTTTTCGAAGAGCCGGAATCTGTAGGGCCGCCGTCAGACACGACAGAAGTGGCGAAGGCCATCTCGGCTGAGAATTTCTCTGTCCTAGTGGCGGAGGACGACCCCATCAACAGCAAGATTATGAAGAAGCGTCTCGAAAAGCTGGGACATTCAGTTCACATGACAGTGAACGGGGAGGAATGTTCATCGGCTCACGGCGAGCAGCCTGCCTCTTTCGACGCGATTCTCATGGATTTGCAAATGCCAATCGTGGACGGTTTCAGCTCGACGAAGATGATTCGGTCATACGAGAAAACGCATGCAGGCACCTGCCTGTCGAGCAGAGCTCGGCAGAACGGCAAGATTCCGATTTTTGCTGTCTCGGCATCGTTGGTCGAGAAGGAGCGGGACAAGTACATTCAAACTGGCTTTGACGGTTGGATATTGAAGCCAGTCGATTTCAAGAGGGTTGATCTGTTGCTCAAAGGCATTGTTGACTCCGAGGCACGAAATAGCTGCCTTTATGAGAAAGGCAAATGGGAGAGCGGTGGTTGGTTTACTCCTGCGGATGACCAACATGGCCCTTTTACTGTTGACACTCGTCCGAGTCAAGAGAAGCCGACTATGGAGACAGAAGAGCCTCAGAAATAGGACGACGTCGGACCGTTATCAGCCAACTCAGCACCACGGCCCGAAGCTACGATTACAGCAGTAGCCGAAAGTCTCGAATAGTGCCTCCACGGCTACGACCACAACGAGCCCTCAGCAAGGTGAGCGACATGTATATGTGCTCATTGCCACGACTCAGCCGATGCAAATGCTCATTTGAGACCTCACGAGGCTATTATTTAGTAGGCAGGCGCTTCACACTGAACGCTGAACGATTGGGGTGGTATATTTATCTCTTGATGAGGATCAGCAGAATTGTCTAATCAGGTGTGCTGAGTTTGAATGCCTCTTATGCGAAGTCTAGCGTCTGGCGATAATGAGTTAAGATTTTTCACCGTCACCACGACTCCCACAAAATTGAATGGTGAAGCCATAGAAAGGACGAAAGCATGGAGAACCACGAGGATAGAGATGCATGTCATGGCGTTGGGCCAACAGAAACGGGTGCACAGCAAGCGCAAGAGCAAGATGCAAAGCAGGCAGCGTAGTTATCCGTACTGTATTATAATCCCAACAACAAATCACCGGCCTACTTTGGTAAGCAGTCATCCGTCATATGCTCCTCTTGTCCGTCCGACGTTGTTGGTGAGCCGCTATCTCGTAGATAACATTGGCTGCGACATTGGATGGAGGAGCAAGAGAAGGAAAGGGAAACAGAGGACCATTGAACATGGAGCAGATGCTTCTCCTGGAATCGCAGACTCGTCGGCATGTAACAGTCAAGACCGATTTCGCATTCATTCCTATGGCAACCTGGTTCGACACCTTGGACCAGAAACAGCCTATTCAACGCTTCTTTTTGGCACTGAAAGACTTCAAGGGGTCAAGCTTGCCTTTACTTTTTCCTCCTCGGTGACCTCTCCTTGTATTGCTGCCTCGCTTCTTCCTGTCCTTCCGCTTATCCGAATCAGGTTTCCTCAAGGCAACAAAGCCGACGTCATCCGTACTCATGGCCTTCCGACCCTGCGCCGGCATCAAATAGTCTGGGATGTGCTTGAGGTGGGACTGATGCCTGACCACGGCACCATGCTCGCCGTCGTGTCTCAGATGTCGCAGGTCGTCGGGGTTCTCCTCGAAATGTTTCCTCAATTTCTCGCTCTTGATCAATTCCTGCTTGATTTCTCGCGCGCGAGCCTCGTGCACTGCCGCTCTCGTGACCGCACGCAACGCGTCGTTCATTCGATACCTGAACGCATCGACCTGCGCCATGTCGAAATGGTACGGTTTCACCTCGTTGCCCTTCTTGGCCTGGCGGGCCATGATCTTCTCGAGCACCTGTTCATCCTTCCTGGCCGACGGGATGCTAGTGGCCTTGTGCTTGCCGTAAAGGTCCTTCGGGACCACGAACGACAGAGCCATGCCTGCTTTGCCGGCTCGTGCTGTCCGCCCGATACGGTGAGTGTAGGATTTGGATGTCCGGGGCAGGTCGAAGTTGACGACGCATGCCACGTTTTGAAAATCGATGCCTCGGGATACACCGTAATCCTTCTGTTTGTTTGCCAGCTTTGCCTTCTTTGCGGGGCGTGAGTCCTGTTGATCCTCCTCGTCGCTGATTTCGTCCTCTTGTTCTTCTTCACCTACGTCGGTACTCCGACGCCTCTTCACGACTCCGCCAAGGACTTCCTGGTCGTCCGCGGCAATGAGGATATCGTACAAGCCCTTATTGAACTCCTGGACGACATGCAGCCTGGAATTTACGGGGAGTTCCGCATTAAGTACGCACGACTTGATTCCAAATTGCTCCAAGTACAGCTTCAGACGGTAGCTCCTGTCCACGTCGGCGACGAAGATGAGAGCCTTGCCGCGCACCAGCCGTAGTTTGAAGACCACGAATATGAGCAGAAACTTCTCATCCTCCGCGCACCGAACAGCATATTGTGTCACACCTTCACCCTTTTCTTCCTTCTCGTCGATCTTCACCACCGTTGCGTCTCGGCAGAACATTGACTTCAGCTCGTCGACCTCGGGCGTGAGTGTAGCACTGATCAGGAAGGTCTGCACATTGCGAGGCAGTGCCGCAGATATAGCGGTCATATCATCTTCATACCCGTATGAGAGAACGATGTCTGCCTCGTCGATGACAAGCTGGCTGATATTTTCCAGTGAGACTCCCCCAGAGTTGAAGTATTGCATCAGCCTGCTTGGTGTTGAGACGATTGTGTCCGGGGAATCCTGCAACACGGCATGAAGAACCGCATCCGAGACCCGCTGTGTCAAGTTCAACGATTTGACCTCCTTCGCGCAGAAAGCTGAGAATGTGCTGAAAGCCTTGCGGACTTGATCCGCCAGTTCTCGTGTCGGTACCAGTATGAGTGTAGAGGTTGATTTCTTTTGCAGCGCGGCGCTCTTACGGCGGAGGATTGATTGAAGAGTTGGGAGGATGTAGGCGGCGGTCTTGCCGGAACCGGTCTTTGACTTTGCAAGAATGTCTTTTCCTTCAAGCGCCAGGGGAATCACTTTTGCTTGCACAGGCGTTGGTGTAGAGAATTGAGATTTGGCGACTGCTTGCATTAGGCGAGGGTCGAGACCGAAAGAGTCGAAGGAGGGCTCGTCATTGTTGCTCTGTTTTGGGACTTCCACCGTAGGTGCATCATCGGCATCAAGTTTGCGCTTCATGTTGTCCTGAATCACAGAAAGGAAAGCAACACTGACTGCATGCAGGTCACGATGGGAAAAGTTCTTGAAGCGCCTAGAGATGAAGATAAAATCAAGAGGACGTCACGTGACTATCGACGAGTTGGAGAAAAAAGTTGCGACCTGAAGTTTCTCCGCAGACGCAATTTGCAGGTCGAAAAAAAGTGAGCGCAAGCAAAAAATCATTGTTGGTTGATTCGTTGCCCTGAAACCTGGTGATAAGCAATGACGGCGCCGACGAAGATTAAGGAGCGAGGCCAGAAGACACATCCGACGGATGTGCTGGAAAAGGACGAGGTCGAATTGCGGCTGGAGAAGGCGCTGTTCGGGGACGACGCAGGCTTTCTCGAATCTTTAACAAGAGAACAACCTCACGAAGCCGGGCCATTAAGTCGACGAGAAAACATCGATGTTGAGGAACTGGGCGCCGAAGACGACCAAGAAGGCTTGGACGATGTTGCAGATGAAGATGTATGTATTACTGGCCTTGAGCACCTGAATTTATCTGACAGCAGTGACAGTTGTTCTTCCTCGACGCTGGCACAGGACAACTCCCTGCTGCAGTCTCGAAAGACCTTGAACGCACAGAGCCCCTCCGCACTTCTTTACGTGGACAGCCGACATGGTACGACAGCGACGACGACCGTATCACCGTCTCCCTTGCAACCAACACTCGACTACGTAAACTCCGCGATACAGAAGATGACGACCTGGTCAGTGGGAGAGAGTACATACAACGACTTCGTAGACAATACGAACGTCTTCACCCAACGCCTGACTGGGTGACTTATGCCAGGAAGAAGAGGCGGCTCTCTACCCAAGAAGACGACCGAGACCAAGACACGGATTCTGACGTCTCAATGGATGACGGCGATTCCCTCCCTTCAGCACAACCACTTGCCGAACTCCTGCGATCTGCAGGCTCTTTAACCCGGGCGGACTCGAAGACGCAAGATCGTAAAGCTCCCCGAAGACTACGACCCGAAGTCATCGACGTACAACGAACAAAAGACGTTGCTAGCTCTGGCCCCTCTTCCGTCGATACGCTGCAGTTTCATTCATATTATCCTCTTCTTCTAGCCGCCGGACCCAGTTCGACCGCCACGATATACCATGTCTCACCCCAACCTCCCAATCCCAATCCCATATTAACGTCGCTACACCTCAAGGGCACTCCTTTGCATACGGCTTCGTTTTGCAGCCCTTCCGGGAAGGCGATCGACAACAGAAACAATCTCGACCAGACACGAATCTTCATGTCGTCGCGACGACGCTACTTCCACTCCTGGTCCCTCTCCACCGGGGTAGTCACAAAAGTGACCCGCGCACTGTACGGGCAGACCCGAAAAGAACAGCGAACCATGGAATCGTTCAAGATCTCTCCGTGTGGGCGATACCTGGGTCTGGTCGGCTCATCCAGAAAAGGCGGTGGGAGTATCAGCGTGCTATCGACAGAGAGTATGCAGTGGCTCTGCAGCTGCCGTATCGACTCCAGGGGCGGCGTTGCGGACTTCGCATGGTGGCGCAATGGCAACGGCTTCGCTGTGGTGGGAAAGAACGGCGAGGTCAGCGAGTATGACATCGAGTCTCGGCGCGTGGTTGCACGATGGATCGACGAGGGCGCCGTGGGCACGACGGTCATTGCGCTGGGTGGCGATGTCGGGCAAGGGAGTCCCGGTGGGAGTCGCTGGGTCGCAATTGGTTCGTCGAGCGGTGTGGTGAATCTCTACGATCGACGAGGCTGGACTGCTAAAGTGAGCGACGAGGCGATGGTGGATGAACGGCCGAAGCCGGCTCGCGTGCTCGATCAACTCGTCACGCCGATCTCGCATCTCGAGTTCTCGGACGATGGGCAGATGCTGGTCATGTCGTCAAAGTGGAAGAAAGGTGCTCTCAGACTGGTCCATCTACCTAGTTGTACGGTGTACAAGAACTGGCCGACGGACAAGACGCCGTTGGGGCGGGTCAGTGCTGTGGCGCTGTCGGCGGACGGAAGTTACCTCGCTGTTGGCAACGACCAGGGCAAGATCAAGCTTTGGGAGATAGGGGAGTAAGGATGTGCAGAAAAGCATTTCATGTCATTGGCCGATCAGCCGCGTTGCTGTGTCCAAGAAGCTCGTGTCTATACCCCTTTTCTTCCCCAGTACATGCTCCGAAACGCTCCATGGTGTTCTATTTCATCCATATATCGTACTTGTGGACATCTCGCACTCCCACCGTGTTGCCTTGCTTGATTCTCTTCAACGTCAGGGCCGCGATCAGCGCGGCGCCAACACCGCTACCGTCTTCGGACGGCTGGATGACGACAGGATCCTTCTTGCCCTTGGGCCAGTCCAAGATCTCGCGTAGCGCCACCGCGCCTCGGGCCTTGAAGTGCGGGTACTTTGTAAACACCGACCCGTCGGCTCCGACGTGACAGCTCTCGATGTTCTTCTTCTTGCAGATGGCGGCGACGCCACATGCTGAAAGACGTGCCGCACGAGTCCCGATCAACTCGGCCAGCCGCCGACATAGTTCGAGCTCAGGCTTGGTCGCGTCGATGCCCAATTTCTCTCGGAACATGTCATGGGTCTCTTGCAAGTTCTCGAATGGATCTTCCTCGATAAACGCCGGGAACGATGCGTCCAGAGTGTAAGGCTTGCGCAACTTTGAAATATCCTGTCCCTCAAACAGCAGATTCTTGTTCTCGTGCAAGTCCACGACCACCAGGCGGAAGATTTCGCCCAGATACAAGCCGGCAATCATCTTCTCGAATGCTTGTTGACCGGGTCGGGGTGACTGCTCGTCGATTATCGTGTCGTACTTCGTGATGGGAAGAACCTTGTGGTCGTTGTCAAAGGCGCCGTATTCGCAGTTGATGGCCATGGGCATGTCGTCTGGTAGATTGAGGTGTTTCAGCTTCGGTATTGAGCCACAGTTCTCCATGTAGGCGGCATTGCAGCCAGTGCCGAAGATACATCCGATTCTCATGGATTGATCGGTATAAGCGGACGCGATGAGTGTGCCGGTGGTGTCGTTGATGAGGGCAGCCAGTTTGATCGGGAGTTTCTACCACATTTAGCAAACATCCCTCCCCTGCCATGGACTGGTAAGGCCCCGACTTACTCTTGCATCCAGAGCAGCTTGAAACTGTGGTACGACGTCCTCGCCTTCGACACCAGAGATGTCGAAGCCTTTCGTCCATCTCTGAAGGATTCCGTGGTCGATATAATCTTGTGTAGCTGGGTAGGAGAAGGTGAAACCGAGCGGCAGATCGGCCAGATCTCCTTCGTCGTGATGGTACTCAATAAATTGTTGCAGACAGTCGGCAATGTACTCCCACAATTCCTCGGCCGTGCCTGTCTTGAGCTCCTCTGGCATGCGGTATTTGCTCTGAATGATATCGAACTCGCCCTTCTCTTCGGTGAGAGTGATCTCGCACACTCGTAGATTCGTCCCGCCCATGTCCAACGCAAGGAAGGTTCCTTGCTCATCTCCGTCCGGGAAAGCCATGCACCAGGTTGGGTTCATGGGAATGTTCTGTCCATCTTTCTCCAGGCCAGCTGTCAACTCATGAACGAAATGGTCGGTGATTTCCTTGAGTTTCGCGGCGTCCACGGTGAATAGCTTCTCGAGGTTCTCGATTTCCTGCAGAAGGCTTTTTGGCACATCGGCCATCGAACCTACACAAACCTCATTAGCAATGCCCACTCTTTCACCGCTTCAGTACCGGTACATACCCTTGCGGGACGGCTTGCGCTTGGGGCCCAATCCGACCATGTTGGCGGCTTGAATGAGATATTTGGTCGGCCGGTTGAGGAGGAGAAATGTCCGTGAGTTGAGTGTTCAGGAGGCCAGCTCAGTCTAAGGTCGTTAGTGAGCTGACGGGCACAGAAACAACGTCACAGAAAGAAAATGCTAACCTAGCGGACACGATTTGACCGGCAAGGAACGGACGTGGAATTGTTGACGAGACTGGCGGGGCAGCTTCGAGATCTGGCAGCAGAGCGAATGCAAGGGTCCGAGGGGTAATTCATCCGTAGTCTCGAGGTAGTCAGGGGTGTCAGGGCTGGACGATCTTCAAAAAGTAGGTAATTGGAGACGACGAGCTCCCTTCATGCAATGTCATTCTGTACCTATTGCTTTGCCTCCGTCCGAGAATAGATGAGGGATTCATCATCTTGCAGAACACATTCATGCATCGCGTCAAGCGCATACCACCCTTGTGAGTACCTCTATTACTCGAGAACGAAAAACCTAATTCCCATTCATGGTTCGATCCTAGAGGGTGACCGAAGGGCCGCTTTAACCTGAGCTTTAAGTGAGCCTTTGGCGGAGCATCACTGAACCCTCCCTGAGCGCTCCCTGAGCAAACACATTTGGGGCCTAATCAGGTCCTTACGATCCGGCTATCCTTGCCTCCCGGCTAGGTATCCGTTTTAGACGGGCGTTGGGAAACCTGGTAGATTCCCTGCCCTTACGCTGCTGCCTAAAGTTCCTTGTAACGCCTAAGGTCTCCGCTAAACTGCGAACAACCAGCGGCTACTGTTCACACTGCGCTGACTCGATGCTCCCCGTGATGCCGCATAAAGTTCCACGCAGCTTAAACCTTTGGTAGGCTATCCTACCGCCGAACTAATGTGGACAAATATCGTCGTCTTCTAATTACGCGGCGTGTGAAAGCGTCTGCAGACTTTAATCCATCTCATAAAAAGGGGAATTTACTATTTACTCCTTACGGTGTTGAAAAATCTGAACTATAATGGGAAATAAAAAAGTAGAAAAAAAAATGGTCACTACGAGGGTCGAACTCGCGACCTTGGCGTCAACAGTTTTCAACGCTATTAGCACCACGCTATTTTAGAATTAGTTTTTATGTGCTAAATATCCCAAAGACTGAGAATTGTACCTCTAACCAACTGGACAAGTGATTAGTGTTTGATTGAGAGATTTAGTGAGTGGTAGCTACTAACCTGAGCTAAGCGACCGGTTCGAATGTTGAGTTGAATTCTCGTAACTTCAAATTATATAGGAAAATTTCGTTCTTACTAGAGGACTGTTTTATGACGTCATGATGTCTCCACCGTCCTAAATGCTTCGGTCCGTCTACATCTCCCTTCAAGCTCAGCGGCAGCCTCAGGCCGTTCTTTGAGGTCACAATCATACCGCTCAGGGACGCTATAATGGCTACTCAGCTGTCTCGTATCGCTGTTCATACGTCAATTCCACCTACCGGGTTCCCTGTTGAGGTAGAGGACCGGGAATCGTGGTGGTTATCAGTGACCGACGAACAAGACCTTCGGCCTGGATGCATATAAACACTTTATCCAAGATACTCTGGACGATGGTATGGTTGTGATTGAAGGTCAGTCATGCGTTAGCATTGTTTGCTTTTCTCTAGTCACCAGGAGAAGCCGAGATGAAGCCACATGGCCCCGAGCTTAAAGTTGTTCTGGTCCGCGGGGTGCCACCGGCCTGCGCTTCGGAGGACCTCTCGCGCATACGATCGGCGAGGCAAACGTCTAGGTTTGACCTGCGAGACCATGACTCCGGCCGACCAGCATGGCTTACCGTAGTCGATGGCGTCTGCATCATCGTACCATGGGCCGATCTGCTCGCGTGCTTCTACAAGCTCGGTAGGTCCCGTTTGGAGGTGTGGGTGTCCATTATGGCCTCGAGACGGACAACTGGACTATCAACTGTATGCCAACGCCAGGAGGCAAGATTCGTCCTGGTTCATGGAAATATCTGGAGGGATCTCAGACAATGTTCAGGGCAGCCAGGGGAAACACGCAAGGTAAAGGGTCACAGGGAAAGAGATTGACCAGTGGAAACCTGTCCACACCAAGCTATGCCATACAGAGTCGATGGCAGCAAGGCTGTAGAAGAAGAATATTGCAATTTCGGAAAGAGAGCAAGAATCCCTTTAATGTGTATACAAATTTGGTTTGTAACTTTATGCAACAGGCAAGGTTGGTGCCCCAAAGCATGCCCTGGGTATTCACTGCCTCACATGACACAGGAATTGACTTGCATAGGTTGTACGGTATGAAGTGAATCTCTGCCGTTACCCCAGATACCTTCTGTTTTGGCGCAGGCAAAACATCCACAACTCTTCGCTGCGACAAAGCTTTGCGACTTCGGCTCCTAGTTGCAAGGCCTGCACCTAGCTTGTCCTTCCTACCACGCAGCAACAGGTAGGCAAGCCAAAGGTTTGTCCAGAGAAGCCTCTATTCCAATCTCAGGTCCATCTTGACTCGACCCGCCTCTCGACCAGCGACATTCGGGACCACCTTATCGAGCAAAGGGTGAGTTGAAACTTGAAAGCATAAGGCGAACGAGCGAGGCTTCCTTCGGCCGGATCTTCTCCTCTATCATCGTATGTTACTTTCTCTGGGACGTCCATATCCTAGTTGGATGAGAATGAAGAGTATTCTGAGATCGTCTAGGATATGCTTCCGTTACCAACGAGTAAACACTCTCACAAATCGATTCCTGCCGGGCGAATTCGAACTCTAGAGGAAGCTGGAAAGCATGCTTCTGCGGCAAAAATATTCAAGGCGATCTTGGATTACCGGTCTTCCCGAAATCTCTCACAACCTTCCACCTCGGCTAAAGTCGTGTCGACGGCTCAAGTACCACCACGGGACGAAAATGACTTCTCCGAACAATCTACGGATCAGGGGCCTGTTACAGACATTGTGGACAAGGAAGCGCGAATGTCTCCTCCCCTCCGCAACATGTTCGACGAACCAGGAATGCGCTGCAATACTAAAAATGCACGGAGCCGAACATCTTCAGATGTGACATGCGCGCAGTTCTCGCCAATACAGATCGCCAACCAATTTGCAGAGAAGGCAGCGGGTGTCTTGAGCACAAAGCAGGTTGAAAACCTTATCATTTTCTTACAAGAGCCCAGACAAGTCAATCGAGAAACCCTGAGGGGAATTGTTCAGGATCGTTTCCATACTTTCTGTCAGGCCGAAATTGCAATGACTGGAGAGCCAAGAGACCGGCTTGCAGCTCCCTCCGGACCCGAAGATGCGGGCACTTGGTATTATACTACACTGTCAGTCCAAGGAGGGACATGTCGGGGAATTCTGGGACACTGAGAGCCCCACAATCCAGGCTCTTATTGCGAAAGGTCTCAACTCTGAATTTGTGTACGGCTTTGATTGGCATTGGCGTGCAGAGGAATCTGCACGACGTCCCGGAAGAGCCAACTGCCCAGCCACTCATTGGACGCAAGCGAAGCGCTCTTTACATGATGGTTTTTCATCCGATATCCTCGAAATTCTCAGCTTGCCCTGGTTGATAATTGGAGGGTCTTGCGCAAAGAACAGCTACAAACGAACCCTATCATCCCAGTCCCGGCTGATTACGCTACCTCTTTCGCCTGAGATTGATCTTCAATTCGAACTCGAGATCAGGGCGAATAGGATCAAGCGTATTGCGACATACGTCCCCCATCCGTCATCGGGCTTCTTTCATCCATCATTTGCCTCGGCCTACGCAACAATTCTGGATGCCGGTATTAGCTTTTTCCTTTGGCTGCAACGCAAGGACGATACCCCGAGTTTCTTCACAGCAACGAAGTCGGCAATTCTGCGAGGCATTCCCGGTGCGGCGCCCTTTCGAGAGCTCTACCAGTATCGGCAACGCGAGGAAGTTCTCGGCAGAAAGCTCACTGAAAACGAATATCAACCTCCGTTCTTGATCTGGGCTGCGAAGTACTTATCCGAGCGTCCTTCGGCCATCCTAAGCCGTGGAGATTCTCTAGCAAATGTCATCATCAAGAAAATCGGTCAAGCGATCAGTGCAAAGGCGGCAAATCGGCGAATGACCGGATACAAACCTTCTCCGGCCCTGAGTAGTTCTGGCAGGAAGGGGACTGCATCACGCTACGGATACACTTTCAAGCGGTCCTGGGACGGAGAATGCGTCACGGTCACGAAAAAGGGGTTATTCAAAATCTTCTTATCTGAAGACCAGCCCAATCTTGAGTTGAATGGAAGGAAGCGACTCTACGATCTTGTGGCACAGTCTTCAGACCCGGTAACAATTCATTTTTCAGCAGAAGTTATCATGCTCCAACAAGGCGGAAAAGTTGTTTTTCAACAAGCCTGCACCAACATTAAGGATCTGGGGCAACGAGAACGGTGGACTGAGCAGGTCAGAATCGAATGCACAAGGAGTTAAGTGGTCCCATTTAGAGGGCCCCTGGGAGAGGCGAACGAACGAACAATTGTGTAGAGAATAATCAGCCTGAGCGTCGTGAATTTCGCAATACCACCTGTGCCAAAGACCCGCTGTGTTTCGCCGTCCTTCATGTCGTTCTTCTCCAGGTCCAATAAGGGGAGAGCGAGAGACGGCGTACTTATATCCTAGAGAACCAACACAAAAGCCGACTTCTCGCCGGGCCTTCGAACGAAGTAGGCAGATATTCATTATTGCCACGCGAGAGAGCAGCATAGGAGGCGCCCAACTAAGCAGTTCGAGCGTATTAGGAAGGGGGCCGAGTTGGGATCGCCCAGCATCCTAAACGGGTCCCATCGTCTAAAGTTAACGAAAGTCGTTGTTGTGAAATGAAGACGAAGAGGGAAGACCAAAGGCTCAGGCAGACTCCGGGAGCGTTCAGGGAGCGTTCAGGGAGCAGCAGGTGAGCCGAAGGTGAGCCAAGCGGCGAGCGGCTAATCAGAAGGGGAAGGCTTAGGACAGGTTTTTCGTATGACGCTACCTAGGTGTGCTAGGTATTCCAAGATCCATCCGTCCATGAGCGACACTCCATAGGAATAGTCTCTCCCCACTACCTCAATACGTGTCGTAGGCTCTCTCCCAAGGTGCACGAATACTCAGGTCTGACTAACCAAGGCCAGCTGACTCAACCATCCTCATTCATCTTTTGCAACTTCAGAGCTTTCCAAGCTAGAGGCAGCGGCTGCAGCTTCGCAAGTCAACACCTAGACACTTGGATCCTTGCATGTATTCCTTCCGGCAATCTCTTCGTGGACAGCCATCGACACTTCATTCCTCGTCGATGTCAATGATGTCAATTGAGTTCTGTGCAGGAGTTGGTGCAGCTACCCAATCCTCAACCGTCCACCGATTAGGCCCAAGGGCAGGATCTCTACGCGGGTCTGCTCTGGCGACATCTGCGATCGCTCGAAAAAGGACAACGCGGATCGGGTGTACACCTTCTGAGAGAAATGTCTCGAACATGATGTTGTTGCGCGAGAATTCTGTGAAGCCTTGGGTCGAAATTTCGAAAGCAATCTGATCAATGAAGTACCGCATCATAGGTATGATGTGGGATGTAGGTTCCTCTGAGATACGGTTGATCAGCCACGTGAGATCTTCAAAGGTGACGTTGAAGTCGCGATGATATTGTCGAATGCAATCGACGAGCTCATTTTGAAGGCCGGTGATTCTGTATTGCAAAGCTAAGACATACGCCCGCAACAAGGTCTTGCAATCGTTGCGCATGGTCGGCTTGTTTGGACGTTGATTGTAGAGCCAATTTACTACGACCTCGAAGGCAGCTGGTTCATAGACGAAATTTTCGAGGTGGTAGGCTGGCTTCGTCGGCGACTGATATGTAGTGACTTGGTCGACCGCAGCTTCACCGTCTTCAGCTTTGATGGCAGGTTCAGGGCTAAGCGTCTGCTCGCGGTTATCGACCACGGAGGTCTCGCGGGAATGGTCTTGCTGGCTTGTTGGCTTGCCATGAACCTCGAAAAATGCGGTGCTCTCCAGCTGTGCATAGTGAACGTGAAATGGGTCATGGGATCGTCCAACGCTGATGTGAATCGTCTGACGAGAGTATTTGTTGTTCTTTCGAACATTCGAAGGTGGAAATCTCTTCGACGCCATGTTGTTGTTTGCCGCGAAGGTGTTTGGTGATTGTGGTGATGAGAAGGACATCTGGGAAGAGCGAAGTTTATGTAGGCTGTCGAATGGATCGAATGAGTCTGGGTCTGGGTTTAGCAAAGCATATGAAGCAAAGCAGAGTTTCTTCTTACCTGAAAGTGAAGTGAGCAATTTTCAGTTTGACCTCAGGACTGTTGCGTATGAAAGATAGATCGACCACGCAATGTGTCCAATGTGTAGGACTGAAAGCCACTGATCGTGGATGAGGTCGCTTGATCTCAAAGAGAGGGTTTCTCGCGCTTTTCTTCCTTCAAATGAGGGAAGACGTGTCTGAGATTAGGCTCTTCTTTCGAGGTGTTCACTTGAGTACTAAGAGCATCTGTGGATGATGATGTTTTGGGAGCTGCGTTGTCGAGTGATGTATTATTTTGCAGCTCTGCCCTCATCTTTTCATTTGCCTCACCTGTCAATTTCAGTGAATGGTCAATATCCTTAGTTAACTTCTCGATTTCGTCGTCCAGGGCCTCTTGGCGACTCTTTGGCACTTCCTCCTTCTTCCTCTCACCCTTCGAGGGGTTCGTCGTCTCCCATAATTCTTCAAGCTCCTCCCGCCAGCCAAGAGCATCTGCAAACATCCTGACGCCCGCATCACAATCGCCGAGCATCAACACATCGTCTGGTCGTGAACCGAGACCACCGACTTTCTCCAGGTTGATCAGGACTCGGGGTGTATCCTCCCTGACGAACGAGGGCAGGCTGGCGAATGGCTGCACTGTCAGACTTGTCCCCATGATGATTGCTAGATCGGCTTTTGCTGGCAAACTGCGGTTGCGGAAGAACGATTCGGGTAGGGCCTCTCCGAAGAAGACGATATCTGGCTTTACCAAGCCGTCGCACGTTTGGTTGATGCAGCGCGGCACCTCTTTCCTACCGACAACTTCCTTCATCTGATCATCAGGGTACTCGGTCCGGCACTCGATGCATCTCTGCGTGGCGAAAGAGCCATGAGCCTCCACAATCATGTCTCCCGGAACCCCAGCTTCACGTTCCAAGCAGTCTATATTCTGAGTAAACAGTTTCAGGAGTCTTCCCTTTTTGTGAAGTAGACTGATGAACGCATGTGTTACTGTAGGTCGATATTTCCCAGGGTACAGTTCGTGAGCAAGGGTGTAGAATGGATATGGATTGTTGCGGAAGTAGGAGATATCAAACACGGCTTCTGCATATGGGAGCTTCAGGCGAGCAAGGTTGGCATATAGGCCAGTGTCAGGAGAACGGAAATCTGGAATGCCTGCGCTGGTACTGATACCTGCTCCGGTCATGACCACAATGTTCTTGACAGCCTTCTCTTTGATATATCTTGCGACGGCCTCAACATTACGAGCATGAAGCGTTGTAGGACGGGTAGTCTCGTCGACCGGAGTAGAGGATTCGTTGCCCATTTTCAAGTTCCAGCGCCCACTGCGTGGATGAGAGTGACGGTCTCGTCTGCGGCGACCTATGATTGCGAGGAGGTATCGAAACAGAATGATGGCCGAATGATTCGATGGCGTTGTTCTGCGATGAGCCCCTGACCAAGGACAAAGGCGAGAATCAAGTATAGATGATGGGGAGGATAATAGAACAATAATAAAATGTCCGTGAATGTCCAACTTCAAAACCCAGTTGCGAGATGTTTCTGGTTGCCCCACGTCACTTCTACGAAGTCGGGCCTTCAGCGGAAATGAATTCCATCGCGGCTCGGAACGTGTCAAGTCCAAAATCCCTCCAGGGCTGTTTGCCATACGATAGGGGCAGCTGAGCCATCGTCCAGACCCTCATTCTACTAGAAAAAGTCCTTCTATCTAATACTCCGTTAGTAGAATTCATCTTGGACCCATGTCGGACAAGCTGGACAGTCTTCAACAACAATGACCCCAAATGGCCACGTCTCCGATCATGATATCGAGCAAGAGCCTACTACTGTGTACAACGCAAAGTCCGTGTCCGAGATCAAAGTCGCTCTGGCCAAATTGCACCGACAAGAAACCCAGGTGACCTCACAACTCGATGCATTGATCAGCGCCCAAAAAGATTTGCAACGAGAACTAGGTCGTCTGGATCTGTTCCGCGCAAATGCCACAGCTCAAGCTTCTAAAGCACGAGCAGTCAGCAATGGCATGCTTTCCGAGGCAGCGTCGAACGCAAAGCGCATTTCAAATTCCGTCAAGCAACTTGACCTGGAGCAGGAGAGAGTAAAGGCCACCCTCACGGTTGCAGAGCAAGTTGGGGAACTGAAGGCATGTGTGCTGGGTGTGTCTGGCTCGATGGGCGCTGCACAAGACTGGGAGACCGCTGCAAGCTATCTGAACAGAGCCTCCAAGATCCCGAGCGAAGTCATCAATGGCCCCTTTGCTGCCAGAGTTGTCCCGACGGCCGAAGTTCCTGATGCACCTGCTGTCACCCTGGAAACCGCCTCGGAGTCATTGTGCACTTTGTTCTTAAGAGAGTTCGAAAGGGCGGTCAAAGACAACGACGGCGCGCGAATAACCAGGTTCTTCAAGCTTTTCCCACTCATCAACCGATCAGATGTTGGGCTCGACGTGTACGGACGCTATGTCTGCCAAGGTGTTGCTTCTCGTGCTCGGAACAACCTCAACGCAGGTACAGGAGGGAGCCAGAGCAAGGACGGTTTCTTCTACGCAAACGCTCTGACACGACTATTTGAGCATATTGCACAAATCATTGACGGACACGGCGGCCTTGTTGAACGCCACTACGGCCCTGGAAAGATGGCTAGGGTCATCGAACGACTACAAGTCGAAGCCGACCTGCAAGGCGGTATCATTCTGGACACATGGAGTGATGAGCGGCGGGTTGATCGGCAGCTGACCGACATTAAATCGTACGCTTTCACATTCCTGGTGCAGAGCTTCATGCCCACGCAACGAGGCTCGGGCGGCACACCTCGTGCCAATTCTCCTGCTCCGGGTCGAGGTAGTGAGGACGAATCTGTCGATATGAAGCAAGTCGACGCTCTCCTGAATGAGATGACACTAATGCTAGGGAAATGGTCCCTCTACACGAGGTTTATATCCGATAAAAGCGCCGATCCCAGCACACAGAGCGAAGCGGCACGCATGCCAGCATTCCTGACCAATTCGAGCTTGATGAAAAAGGTGCAAGACAAGCTCATGTCTCCCTTCAACATTATGACAACGTTCTTTTTCCGCCGCTCCGTTGAGAAAGCCTTCCAACTGGATGAGCAACCACCCGAGCTCTCCCTCAACCCACATAAGCCTCTCAAGTCGAATCCTCCACACGTGACATCTGCTATCGAAGATATCATGTACATCGTCAACAAGGTTCTCCAACAGTCACTCGCGACATCGCAAAGACCTGTGGTCTCCAACGTCATCCCAACGCTTGGCCGCGTCTTAGGTTCTGACTTCATCGGCATGGAACAACGCAAAATGCGCGATGAAAGCTACCCGAGATCCGCGGTGCAGGGGCAACTCCCACCCGAGGCAACGATTGTGTCGTTCCTCGTGCTGATCAACAACCTCGACGTGGCGAAAGATTATGTTGACCAGATCATACGTGCACGGCTCGAGCCCACAGACGGATCTCCCCATCGAGCTCTCGAAGAGCTATTTCCAGAACCCGGCGACGCTGAGTCCGTTGCAGCTACGCTGACAGCGTTTTCGACGAGCTTTTCGGAGAAGTCGAACGAACTGATCGCCGACGCCGTGAATGTCGCATTTCACAACGTCATGAAGCCTCGGCTCCGACCAATTCTGATGGACGCGTTCCGCGACACGGACTATCAACTCACCCGTGAGGAGCTGCAGGATCTAGCGCAGGAAATAGACGGCGACGCCGAGACAGATGGGTTGTCCGATGAAGTCCGTATGCGTTTCCAACTTGGCTGGGATGCCTTAACCAAACCTATCGGGCGAATCATGACGGAGCGCACGTTTGATCAGCTGCTGACCATCGCGGTGACATACCTGAGCAGGATGATCGAGAAGAGGCTGTGGACGTACCACGGTCGGGTCAACGAGCTAGGAGCAGCGAGACTGGAACACGACGTCAACGAAATCATCAAGGTGGTGGTCAAGGGTCAGAAGTACGGCTTCCGAGAGGCGTTTCTACGATGCAGCCAGATTTGCATGATCATGAACATGGACGAGGAGGAATGGGACGAGTCGGTCAATTCTGGAGGTGATATTGCGGATAAGCTCAAGCCAGAGGAACGGCTCAGGGCAAGGAATATGGTGAAAGAGAATCCTTGAGGAGGTAGATACAAGCAGCTTCCGGATCTTTTCGGACATTGATCATTTTCTCGTGCCATCTTTCTAGCACAAAGCATACCTCAAATGCGCCGGCTCCGGCCATAATGGATGATGCAAATGGCTTACATCAATGTTGCTGATGGCAAGCAACAAAGTTTGCCAGTAGCAGCGATTCTCCTCGTCTCATCCTTTCCTCATCAAGCTCTCTCAGCTTCCAGCTTTTTCATTTATGCTCGAGACATGACACCCCAGGCGCGGATCTTGTTGTCGGTGTAGCCAGAGAATAGAGTTTGACCATCAGCACTCCATACCAAGCTGACACAGTATGGTTCTTGAGACTTCTTGCCCTTCTCGACGTAGTCTGGCTTGAGTTCATCGACCTTGTTCTTCTTCTCGAGGTCGAAGATGGTGATGGAGGAAGTGGTGGCAGCGCAGAGCCAGTAACGGTTAGGAGAGAAGACAAGAGCGTGGATCTCATCGCCAGCTTGCAGAGAGTAAAGGTGTTTCGACTCGTTCAGATCCCACAACATGGTGGTACCGTCCTTGCCACCGGAAGCGCACAGAGAACCATCAGGAGAGATGGTGACGGTGTTGATGTAGCCAGTGTGACCGATATGGTCGGTTTGGATGCGGCAGGAGGCGAGTTCCCAAACCTACGATGATCATGTCAGCGGAATGGTCGAACTGAATGAACAGAAAATTCTCCAGAACAATTTGCAAGAGCGCCTCAGTCCGCCGGTGAATGTTTGTCTCATAGCCAAAAGGCTCTGAAGTAGCAAATACTTTTTTTTATCGCGTAGCATCTTGGGCATGGGTTTGACGTCGGGGGTCTGCTCTTACCTTGACCAACTTGTCCCAACCTGCGCTCACAATGACCGGGTTCTGAGGGTTCGGGGAGAAGCGCACGCATGAAACCCAGTCGGTGTGGCCCTTGTCGGTGATGGTGAATTTGCAGTCTCCCAAAGTGTTCCACAGCTTGATGGTTCGGTCTCGGGAGCCAGAAACGATCTGTCTGTTATCGGCGGAGAAGGAAACGGAGAGGACGTCGTTGGTATGGCCGACGAACGTTCGGGTGGTGTTGCCGGTGGACAGCTCCCACAATCGCAGAGTCTTGTCCCAAGAGGAAGAAAGAGCGTAAGCACCATCGGAGGAGATGACGCAGTCGGAGACGATGTGAGAGTGGCCGTGCAGAGATCGCTTCGGGTATCCGTAGGCAGATTCGTCGCGAGTCAAGTTCCAGATGATGAGGCTCTTGTCTCTTGAAGCAGACAGCAGCATATTGGGGCTAGAATCGCAGTTAGCGAGAGTGTCGCCAATTCAAGATCGCTTCAAAACTGACTTCTCCAAGCTGGTTGCAAGGGAGGTGACCCAGCCGCTGTGGCCTTCAAGAGTACCACGTTGAATAAGTTGTTCAGCCATGGTGTCTCGAGAATCCGCTTGAAATTCTGGCTGAGGTGGTTGTCAGTGTCGCTGTCGTTCGATTGCGCTCCGAAGAGACCTCAAAGACTCAGTGTGGGAAAAACTGCGCCAAGATTCAATACACTAGCACTAATTGGGGTTGGCGCTTCAGGCCGCTTAAACTCCGGGAAAGTCGCCATCATTCGCTCTCAGCCTCAAAACATCATGCTTGACAAGATGAACTATCCCGTTCCTTCCACTAAGATATGTATGAAGATCGTCACACGCGAATGGTACAACATCTGTACCTAAGCTAACTCAATGACTATTATGTCCAGTGCCATTAGGGTACTCCGCACCATGCGAGGGACCGAAACCTCTGGGGTGCATCTCTCCTACTAACACCACTGAGTATTGTGCCAACGAATCGGCTTTATATGCTTCAACAAACTAGGAAGGTACATTACAGTCTGGTTGTGCAGACTTATCTTCGCCCCCCGTGAACTCGTTCTCAACGAACCGGGGAGCATAGAGCGACCAAGAATGCCGATTTGAAACGGAGTATCGCCGGCTAAATGCGATCAATGCCTGCAAGATCATCGTATATATTGACTGGCACTTTTCCCGTTGTGATTTGGTGGTCGTATTTCTGCTTTATTGCGCTTTCATTCCTGTTGAGTACAGCCAATTTACGTCTTTGACTACCTCCTAGCAAACATTTCAATATGGCTGCTTCCGGTGATAGTCTGCCTAGGATGCAGTATAGGTTCCTGGGGCGATCAGGTCTCCAGGTTTCCATCATCTCTATAGGTGGATGGTGAGATTTTTGCAGACTGGAGCTTAAGAGCAATGCTAATGACGCTCTACCAGGGTTACATATGGCGGTGCGGTTGGTGACGGTAAGTGGTGACCCCTGACGACACCATCCATTGTTAACCCAATAGACATCGCTTTTGAATGCATGAAAGCAGCCTATGATGCCGGAATCAACTTCTTCGATTGCGCTGAGGGCTATGCCGAAGGCAAGTCTGAGACGGTCATGGGCAAGGCAATCAAGAAATTTGGATGGAAAAGGAACGACCTAGTCATATCAACCAAGATCTACTGGGGTGGTGCTTTTGGCGACAATCCCGTGAACAACGGCGGTCTTTCGCGGAAACACATCATTGAAGGCACTGAAGCATCTCTCAAAAGACTCCAACTCGACTATGTCGATCTGATTTATTGTCATCGGCCGGATAGGAATACGCCAATCGAGGAAACTGTTCGAGCCATGAATTACCTCATCAACACTGGCAAGGCCTTCTATTGGGGAACTTCAGAATGGAACAGCGAAGAGATTGCAATGGCATGGGCGTGCGCCGAGAGACTGAACCTGATCGGTCCTGTCATGGAGCAGCCACAATACAACATGTTGGCAAGGGACAAGGTGGAAAGGCAATTTGCGTTGCTGTACGAGAATTATGGCCTCGGGTTGACCATTTTCAGTCCTCTGAAAACAGGAATTCTCACGGGCAAGTACAATGACGGCATCCCCGAGGATAGCAGAATTGCGAAGGCGACAGAAGGATATACCACCAGTCAGAGGGAGAGTTACGGGAACGAAGAATGGCAGAAGACCTTAACCCAAGTGAAACAGTTGAAGCCAGTCGCCGAAAAGCTAGGGACTGACCAAGCGACACTTGCGCTGGCCTGGGTTCTCAAGAACCCTCATGTTAGTTCGGCCATCACGGGTGCTTCCAAGGTCGAGCAAGTATGGAAGTCGGTGAAGGCTCTGGACTTGCTTCCCAAACTTGATGACACTCTGATGAGCGAGATTGATGAAATCCTAGGAAACAAACCGACACCATTGTATAGGAGGCTGTAGATAGACAGAAGCAGCGCAAATGCTTCATTGAAACATATAATTCCAGATATCAAAGACTAGTCTTGTTAATCGCTCTAGAAGGGAAAGCTTTCAAAGTAGTGCCTTACGATTGGTGTTTTGATGGACAACGGCCAAGCGGAGAGCAAAATCCGCCAATCGATGATGTCAAGAAATCGCAGTCGCCAATCGTCGTATCGAGTGCATCATTTCATTCCTATCCTACTCTTTGGTCGACCTCAGCTTTCCCCCCGAGACTCAATACCCGGTCCTGCTAACCATCATGCTTCAGCCGACACGACTCTTTGCCCGGACTCTTGCAGGCCGCGGCTTGACGCCGTTGGTGTCCCGACGCTTCAAGACCTACTCTGAGCCCAGCACCAAAGAGAATGAAAGAGTCCCATCAACAGCTGAAGAGCATCGAAAGTACCAAAAAGAAAAGCCAGAGAATCCTCATATGACCAACACCAACTCGACCATCCACAACGAAATGCCGTCTGTGGGCAAGGATAGCCCTCCGCCTGATCTCGTCAGCTCGGTTGACCCCAACTATGTCCCCAAAGACCGAAAGCCTGAGAACACAGAGAGAATGACTGGCGGGACACAACCGGGAGACCCAAGCAAAGTAAGCCCGACAGAATTTGGTGTTGGCGAAATAGAGGGCATTTCATTCAGAGTTGAGCCCCTGCGTCGGACTGGTGAAGACCTGACTACGATGCGAGCAAGATTATTATGTTGGTGCAGTCCAGTGCAATGCCGTGCACGCGTGGGAGCTACAGACCCTGAAAACTTTTGCTAACACATATTGTAGACCAAAGCAGGAAGCGAGGGACGCTAGAGTCCGACCTCCTACTCTCTACGTTTGCGGCTGAAAACCTCTCCTCCATGAGCAAGTCAGAACTCGAGCAATACGATCGTTTCCTCGATGAGAACGACTGGGACATATACTACTGGGCTACCCAGTCACCGGCAAACACACCTACATCGTTGGAATATGCTGAGGGAGCTGTAAAGGACACCAAGAGCGACACAACCGAATACACCTCCCCTGCAAACCCAGGACAAACCCAAGAGACAGACGCATGGAGGCAAGGAGCTCCGCGAAGTGGAGAGTGGGCGCAAACCGTCGGAACATTCAAACCGGCTTACAGGCCAGTACCGCAGAGATGGAAAGAAAGTGAAATATTAAGCTTGCTACGAAAACATGTTAGAGAAAGGAGTGCCGGCGGCGTCCTGGAAGATGTGGAAGCTGCCCCAAAATCCAAAGGCAGTGGGAGTGGTCTCGGAAGGATGCCAGATGTGCAGACCTTCCAGTAAAGGTGTATATAGGTCGATGAATGTATTTTCGTGCCTTCTAATTGTCTTGTTCCGAACAGGGTCTATCAAAGAAAATTTCCCACCTTCCTTCTCGAACACCTGGTACGAGTACGAGCTATTGACAGTGTGACAGGCTCTCCTCCACCGCCGTGACATATACCTAGGTACCCAAGGTTCCAGATTGTTTAACAACAAATCACACTCGACTGGTGACCGGATGATGTGCCGATAACCGGTGCTTTATCCGGCCTTGTCCGATCTTTATCCAATGACAATGACACAATCCTCGCACTCAACGAGATCGTACATCTCCACATTCTCATGGCCGTGCTGGGGACGCTGGAGAAAAAAGAGTTCAGAATCATGCCTGCCCAGAAATCTCGTTCTCTTCTCGCCATATTTGAAAACATGGCTTCCTTGCCACGCGGGAATGCAGATCGTGAGGCCCATGGCGTTGTCCACAGACATCTGAGAGATGGTGCTCGAGCGTAGAGAGTTTGGATAGACGCCTCCTTCGTGAAGTGGATTGAAAGAGTCCAGAGCCTCTCTGTTGGCCAGATCCGTCGTCCGCCTCAACTAAGATGATGGAAGCTTCGAATACCGCCTCACTGCAGGCCGACGCAGACCATTTGGACGACCCCCAGAAGAAAGAGAGACATTTGCGGCCTCTTGGGCAACAGCCAGCATTATTGACGCCGGTACCCTCCCGCCCAAGTCAAGACAGGCTCTCTCTGCACCACACGCGGTCCCATACGTCTCATGTTGACGGCCACGGATACTTCAATGAAGATCAGGATGGTGAGCAACAGGTGGCCATTGAAAGCTCCGCAGAAAAGGCGTTCGAGGTCGGATGGGACGGTCCAGATGATCCAATGAATCCCAAGAATATGGGTACAGTCAGGAAGTGGATGATTGTGATGATCAACGCATTCGGAGCATTGTGCGTGACATGCACGTCATCACTATATACTATTACCTACGGTCAGTGTGTCCAGCCCCAGACCTTCGCTAGGTACAGAGATGCTGATAATCATCACAGACCAGATGAACGCCGAGTTTGGCAATTCCCGTCTCGTCGCTACGTTGGGACTCACGCTGTTTGTCTTTGGGCTGGGTCTTTCGCCCATGATTCTGGGTCCATTGTCCGAGTTCTATGGCCGTCGACCCATCTATATATATGCCTATGTCTTCTTCACCATCTGGCTAATTCCGTGCGCCCTCGCAAAGAACATCCAAACCATGCTGGTTTTCCGTTTTCTGGACGGCTTCTCGGGGAGTGCCTTTCTGTCCGTTGCGGGAGGCACGGTCGGCGACATGTTCAGCCGCGAGCAACTTCAGGCCCCGATGATGATTTATACTGCAAGCCCGATGATCGGCCCTGGCTTAGGGCCTATAATTGGTGGCTTTATCAACTACAATACCTCTTGGCGATGGTCTTACTATGTCCTCCTGATCTGGGCGGGCGTGATGCTCGTCATCATCACGATCTTCGTGCCGGAGACCTACATGCCGGTGTTGCTGCGGAAGAAAGCACGAATGAAGCGAAAAGAGACGGGTGATGACCGATGGAAGGCTCCGATCGAGATGTATGAGAAGTCGCTCTTCTGGACCGTGGTAAGATCGCTGTATCGACCTTTCTTACTGCTGTTCATGGAGCCAATGTGCTCCAATCTTTGCTTATTGTCGTCCATTCTGCTGGGCATACTCTACCTGTTCTTCGGCGCCTTTAATCTGGTCTTCAGCAAGGTGTATGGTTTCAACACGTGGCAGGTTGGTCTCTCATTCTTGGGTCTCCTCATTGGTATGCTGCTCGCTATTGCTTCTGATCCGATCTGGCAGTGGAACTATCTACGCTTACTCCGAAACACGGAGAGGCGGACTGGCGAGCGTACGTCGGAGCCAGAGTTTCGACTACCGCCATCTATCTTTGGTCCATGGATATGCACAGTAGGACTCTTCTGGTTCGGCTGGTCATGCTATTCTCATATCCACTGGATTGTCCCGATTATTGCCACCGGCTTTTTCGGATTCGGCACCGTTTTGAGCTTTTCCGGGATCTTCACGTTTCTGGTTGAGGCGTATCCGCTGTACGCAGCAAGTGCATTGTCGGCCAACTCGTTTGCACGGAGCTCATTTGCAGGTGCTTTCCCTTTATTCGGGATTCAAATGTACAATCACTTAAACTTCCACTGGGCTTCGACACTTCTGGGCTTTCTTTGCTTGGCTTTGGCACCATTTCCGTATTTATTCTTCATCTACGGCAAAAGATTACGGCAGAAAAGCAGATTTACCAACCTTTCGGCATCATAACAGGAGTACCAGAGGAGCTCCACTGTCCACCAAATACTTGGCAGATACGGAGCTACATGGGCTGTCGATCAGTGCTTCATAAACTTACATGTACCGACAATATTCAGATCGCGGCCGACCTTCCAAGACCAGCTCGCATTAATACGAACAGAGTGCATCATGCTGATAGGTACGGTGCAGCTGAGGCGAGGAATCAATCTCCCGTTCCAGTTGCTGTTTTGCTTTGCTATGCGGGAGATTTTTCAGGAGGGTTGTCCTTGTCTCCTGTCGGAAGTCGAAACCATGGCATCATGTCGTATGCAGCTGTGATAGCAACGAGAGATTGTTTGGGTGCATGACAGTCGCTTGTTTGATGTTGTGCAGAATCGACTGGGATGGCGTGGCATAAGGCTCTGCGGTCAAGACTGGAACGTGGCAAGATCTGGATTGGCAATGCAGATAGGAGAATTGTTTGGAGGAGCTGGTGCAAGGGGCAGTGTAGCGCGCACACACACACACACACATGCATGCATGCATGCAGTGCCTGCTTCAGGAAACTTACATAGGCCAGGAGGTATCAGGTCCCAGGACACGTGCGACTGATTTTGTCGGTGTAGAAACCGGGAGCTGTGCTACAGTGTCCTCGGTTGCGTTGTCCGACGGTGTTCATATTCTGGGTCATGGACAGATACTTACGCTGAGCATGACCAGCAATATACTATATCACATATACCTGCTGCGACGTTCTCGGCCTGCCTGCTTGGGACCCATCTGACCATGGTCGTGCTGAGCCTTTCCCGCAAAAATCCGATGGGGTTCGGGCAGAATCGGGCAGCCTCGTACGTAGAAGAATGGAGGGCGCCAGGCTTGTGGCCAGGGTGATGGCGCTAGGTACTCCGTCCTGTCCGTCTCCATCATTGTACCCGCCTCTTCGATCTTCAGGAGCTGCGAGACGGAATCGATTTTATGGCGTCTTCGATGAGCAGGGACCCTGCGCGGTCCTGATGCATCGACAAGGGAGCCTCAGATACCACATGCTCTACTGAATTCGACCCATCGAGCCAGTGGTGAAGAGCCCCAAAGGGATTTACTAACTAGGTTCTCTTTTAGGCACGAACTAAGGTACTCGTAGCGAATTTGTGGGGAACGTGCCGCGGCACAGAACATTGACGGGCTCGAGGGCAATTTTCGGCGGGAGATGGGGGGAGGGAGGATGATGATGGGCCTGGGTATCCAGCGAGCCAGTATCGCCGTCCTGTGAAAGATGCTTTGTCGTCAGGAAGGGAATACATCTACATAGAACAGAATCTGTGAGGGAGCCCTTCTAAGCTGGCTCCTCCTCATAGGTAGAGGATGTGGGCGCAGAACTAAGATGAAGGGACTGCTTTGTTAGCTCTGTTCTGTTTGATTTTTAGCCCACCAACCCGCAGGCCCGTGATTTCTATTTGGCTGACTTATTGTACCAACAAGTCTTCTACTTTGGTGGCTGCAGTACTTAGATCTGGGTTTTTCTCCTCGCACAAAGCATTTCTCATTTGCATGCGTGATTCACCGACTGGAAAATGAGGACATGATCTTGCAGGTGGAAACGATATCTAGATCGGATCTGGTTGTCCTCGATATTTGATACGAGTCTTGCAGGTGGTGAAGCTGAATGGTGACAGCGCCACATTGGTTCGCCTGGTTGGCCTGGTTGGCCTCGGATACCCCCATTATTGTCCATTCCTCCATCGCCGCCTCCGCATCCGAAGGTCTGGGAGATTTGGCCTTGAAGCCCGCCCAGCGCCCAGCGCCAGTTAGGACTCAGTGCCAGTACCGGTGCCCGCCTCTCGCGCCTTGCCGAATAACCATTGCGAGCCCTCCGCCCGCATTTTCGAAAGGCCGAGCCACAAACTCTCCTCCACCATCGCAATCGAAAGCCTCAAGCCTGTCTTGTGCGCACCAAGTCATATAGGACTCTACACAACCTGCACCTCGCAGTCATCCATTGACGATCTTCTTCTCAGTCACCGACTCCCCGTACCTTTCACTGCAGACCGAAATACCTCGATTCCTTGCTGTGCGACTTAGGCCTCTTCTCCTCGTAGCAACATTTCCCCACGTCCGCCGCCTGTCCTCTTTCCAGCGAAACACCAAACACCATTCGAGCACTGTCTGCCTCTGTCCTACCTGACAAAGTCGTGCTACACCAGTCACCTCTCTGTTGACACCATATCTGCCGTGAAAATTCAACGCCCTCCTGTCGGCTTCGACTCCTGCGCCCGCCGTCTTACAGAAGCAACGAGCTTTCACCACAACACACTCGACCTGCGCTCACCCGGCGTCGCTGAGAAGAACCACACACTTGGGGGCTCCATTACTTGCTACTGCGCCGGCTCGACGTGATTCTGCATCTGCTGGGATACCGCCTGGTCTTGATCGCCGGGTTTGCATGAACACCGCCTGTCAACTGGGTCATTGCTTCAAGCCAGGAGGACCCATTTTTCGGTGTCGTGTCACTGTTGGCGTCTTCGTGCGAGCCCTTGTGCAGCCTGCATGATCTGGCACTCCTTGATGGTCTACTTATAACATCATGACGGCCTCTGATGTCGAAGATGGCCACTCTCGTTCGGCCTCTCCCGAAGACAGTGGCACCGAACACGTTCAGGATATCATGGCCGAACGACAACCCAGGGACGAGAAGCCCAAACCGAACGGTTCGACATCCACCAATCCAAAAGATCCTTCCCGTCCTAGACGGAAGAAGGCCCGCAGAGCATGTTACGCCTGCCAGCGTGCTCATTTGACTTGTGGTAGGTGTAAATCGGCTGTCAAGAATGTTGCGATGCTGATGAGTATGTATAGGTGATGAACGCCCATGTCAGAGGTGCATCAAACGGGGTCTGCAAGATGCTTGCCAGGATGGAGTCAGGAAGAAGGCAAAATATCTACATGACGCTCCGAACGAGGCTCTCATGCCTGGTGTTGCTGGAAATCTCTTCAATCACCCTGCCACGAAAAGAAGTTCAACCATCACCACTGATACGTCTCCACAACAGCCTTTCTTCCAGCAGCCGCAAACCTTCAACGGCTTTCAGAATTCCTCGCAGCAGATGCCTCCTCCGTTGGTGCACGAACGGAGCATGAGCGCTGCAAGTTTTTCCCAGCAATCACCACTGAATAACAACTTTAGCGGCATCACAACACAGGTACATTTGCAGAGTCCCGTCCTCGGCCAGGAGCAATCAGCTGCCAATGGAATGAATGCCGCTCCTTGGCCTGGCACAGGCTATGATGACCCGTCTATGTTCAACTTCGATATTGCAAGCATGAATTTTGGCAATCACTATGGTGCGCTGGAGTTTGGTATGCTTGGACACATGGCAACAAACGCCGGCGAGACACCTCCCAGCGACACGGCCACCCATCGAGGCTCTATGACGCAACAGTACCGAATGCCCCTAGGAAGCTTCAGTGAGAGCCCCACCGCTCGTCATCAGCTTTACAACGAAGCAACGATGCTGTCCGACTGGTCCAACAACAGTACTGACCCGTATGGTGCTCACAATCGTCATATGGCGCCGAATGCCTTCACAATAGAATCGAGTGCTGCCCATTGGACTTCTCCCGATACCAATGGCACCCCCAGCAACGGTGTCAAGTTTGAAGATTCTCCCCTCTTGACTAACCAAGGCCTGCAAGTTCCTCCGACGAGCGTGGAGAATGGGTATCTGAACCAGTCGAACAGTGCTTCCGATAATCGACTTCGGCAGCCACCACCTATTTCCACTCCACAACTCAAGGCGAAGTCTCAATTGCCAGTCAAGTCATTGAAACGACCTCGAGATCCATCCTCAATCTACACGTCCGTTACTCAACCTCACTCGTACACTGCTGGCTTTCATACTCTGGTTGCCTACTTACAGAAACGGTTCGCCACGCATCCCTCCAAGACGCTTGCGATTGCAAAATCGTTGGCGTCGATCCGGCCTTCGTTTATTGCTACTACCAAGACTTTGAATCGGGAAGACCTTATTTTCATGGAGAAATGTTTTCAACGGACGCTATGGGAGTATGAAGGGTTCATTGAAGGGGTGGGGACTCCAACCATTGTTGCCCGAAGGACGGGCGAGATCGCAGCTGTGGGCAAAGAATTCCAGATACTCACGGGCTGGACCAAGAGTGTCCTGCTTGGTCGATCTCCAAATCTCAACGTGAACCGGGGGCATTCGGGGTCCACTCCTGCCGGCGGATCTGGTAGCAATACTGCATCAAGGACGACAGGTTTCAACACGCCGACACAGCGGAACGTTGCTGAGACAGAAAACGGCGAGAAACGAACGCAGCCGGTGCTACTTGCCGAGTTGCTGGACGATGACTCGGTCGTGCAATTCTACGAAGACTTCGCCAGGCTTGCCTTTGGCGACAGTCGTGGCAGCGTGCTCGGAAGGGGCAAGCTCCTGAAATACCGAACAAAGGACGATGAAATCGCCCAGAATCTCAACGCTGAAGCCGAAGCACGGAATGACGATGGCAAAAGCAACGGCACGGATAGTCGCCGTCAAGATGGCCATTCCCGCAAAATCGACGTGAAGAAAGATGGCATTTCTGGCGAAAAGGGAATGCAGAAGTTGGGTTCGGCAGATGGGAAGGTCGACTGCACATATTGCTGGACGGTCAAACGGGATGTTTTTGATATCCCCATGCTTATTGTTATGAATGTAAGTGCTACCACCCAGCCAGGATGATTCGGAATCTGATCTAACGATATCACAGTTCTTGCCTTGTATATAGGCGGCAAAAGTTTTTGCGTTGACTGGGATTGGAGTTAATTCCATGGCTTCTAACCCACCGGTAGCTACGAACGAAATGGGACGGGGTAAAGGCATAACTACACCTAGGTGAGGAATTGCGAGTGTCATCTTGCCGCTGGCTGGGAGGGACAGTTCGACATAGCCTCGGACATTGTAAGGGATGCAGCATCTATCTGTCTGCGTGGTAAATGCAAGATTTCTATACCATCATGCTCGAAAGACAAGAGCAATTTGCAGACAAATTCTATCGTTGTTGACGTCTATCTTTTGGTCATGTACCGGCCCTCCAGCTCTCGGGGGGCGAAGTCTTGTGTCAGTCGTTCTCATCACGTCGGCTCTAGTTCAATCCTTCTTCAGGACCTCCTTCTCCACGTTCTCGGTGTCGGTCGATTTCATCCATTCAAAGTCCTTGAGCCAAGGTTCAGCCTTGAACCTCTCGTATGCTTCTCTCTGTAAACTCCGCTCTGCGGGCTCCACTTGTCAGCATATTTTCGGCTCTTGCTGTCTTAGAAGGGGAAAAGAGCGGCCCGGCGAGAGGAGGGTTGGAGGCGGAGGCGGAGGTGGAGGTACGCAGATAGAAATCGTTTGCAAAGGGGAAAGAAAAAGACAAAACAAAAGAGTAAAGGTGAGAAACTTACGAGCAACCTCGCAGTCAACCTTGATGTCCTCGACCAACGCCTCGAGACTGGTGTAGTCGTACTCGGGCCTGATGAAGCCCAGGATAAGCAGGTTCAAGGCCGCGCCGTAAAAGTCGTGCGCGAAGCGGTGCAGGATGTGGATTTCGACGCTGCGCATCGCGTTCTTGTAGAATGGATTGTAGCCGATGCTCAGGACGGCCGGGTAGACGGTGATCGAGGAGGACGTGGTGTCGGTGGACGAGGACAGCGAGAGCCCGACGAAGCCGTAATATACGCCGGATGAAAGGTCCGGGTGCGAGGATAGGCCCGAAGGCGGGATGTTGGCGGTAGGAATGCCGAGCTGGAAAAAGGGGGAGCGAGAGTAAGTGAGAGTCCCTGACTGCTAGTAACTAGTAGGTAAAGCAATGGGCGTATGTTATGACTCCAGATCGTTTTCCGCAGACAGCTGGAGATGGAGATTGAGATTGTTCCGCTGGGAACCCGCCTGGGGGAGGGGGGCGGTGATTTGGAGCCTGAAAAGGAAGGAAGATGGTGTGGTTTTGATGGCCCATTTTATGGGTAAGACGGTTGAAGGTGTGGGATAGATTGGGAATGAGATATTCGAGGAATGGAACTGGACTTCATGTCCCAGGCTGAGTGAGGCGCACTCGTTTGATGTGCAGATCCCTCGCGCCTGGTTGTAAGTAGGATCTGGATCTGGGTCTGGATCTGGAGTCCGAGGAATCTGAGGAGCCAATGCCGATCTCGACGAACGTACGTCCATACGCAACTCCGATAGACGTGGATCTCGTAAGGGCGGACAGATCCAGATACAAAGCCTTCCTCGCCCGATCGTGCAAAATACTTTTCCCAAACTCAAGGAGCGTGCCCCAGCGAGCGTGTCACTCCACGGAGGACGATGCCTCACACCCTGCAGACGTTGCCGAATCCCGGGGAAAACAAGAGCAAGATGAACACAAGAGAACACATGAAAAAGGAGACAGACGGCAACGTACCTCTTTACTACCCCGGCCGAACCCATGAATCACTGGGCCTTGAAGCCTTATCGGAAAAGGCAGTTCAGGACCGGATTCCGGGCCCGCATAAGGCTCTCTGGAACCGTTTGATGGCATCTCCGTCTCCGTCTTCCTTGTGAGTGTCTGTAGAATCGTGACTGCGTACTATTCGGTGTTGATTAAAGCGACGAGTGGGTTGCGGTTTTGCGACCGTAAGGCCAGGAAAAGTTTGTGCGATTGTTATCTCGAATTTGTTCCACCCAAATCAAATTCTCATCCGCCAGATGGTTTGGAACGTCAGTATCTGGGGGAGCGATGATTCCTGCTTGCCGAGCAGCGTACAAGTCCCGACGGGCGTTTGAGTGATCACAGCAAGAGTTCGTGGTCGTGCTGGGAAACTGCGAGTCAACTCGAGTTGAGTTTGTCGTCGTGTTACTCCGTAAATGATGAGTCTACCGATAGTATTCGCTTCGCCCCGCCAATCGGAGAGCAACTTACACCAGCCTTGAAAGCGAGCCTCGCCGTGCCTACCCGTAGTCAGCCTTACTGTACGCACTCAGGCTATTGTGCAACGCCGGCTAAAGCAGTCAAAGCCAGCACCAAAGCTCAAAGTATAGAATGTTTGATGATCTAGGTCTTCACGTATGTATACAGAATACTGCGAGATTGCAGCGCCGGCCTGAACGTCTAAGCATGCACCAGGCCTGCTTGGGTGATGTCTATACACTGGCCGAATACCCAACACTCGGCAACTGCCCTGAAGCTCGCCTTTTCTCAGTCCATTTCCTCAACTCATCCACCCAGAAGACAGTGCTCGTTATACACACCAGCCAGATAATGTCCCACAATCCAAGAGCTTCCGTTTGGAAGACTCGCTGCAAGAAAGGGAGATATATCACGCAAAGCTGTCCCGCAAGACTGCCTGCCACGGCATAATTGAACATTTTATTCCCAAAGAGTTTGATTTCGCCGAACAAGACAGATTTGGTCTCTGATCGGCATGTGAGAGCATTGAACATGTCGAAAAGCACAAATGTGGTAAAGGTCATTGTAGTGTCGCGTTTCGTCACCACACGACTGTGAAGAGGTGTCCCAGCGCCATCGGTAGTATTTGGATCGTCGATGTCGACCATTTCTCGGATGTAGATGGTGATGGTACCCATCATGATGATGAATGCTTGAGTAAGAACGCGACGAATGAGGCGTTTTGTTAGCACGTTGGCATTCCGAGGTCGCGGAGGCTGATTCATCACCCGAGGATCCACAGGTTCGACTCCAAGGGATTGAGCAGGAGGACCATCCATGAGGATATCTAGTCTAAGTCAGTCACCGCAGAAACGGCCGAACAGGCCGACTTACTAATCCAGAGAATCTGCATAGCATTGAGTGGGTTCTTAAAGCCAAACATTGTGCTCAACAATACCAACGTCAATGCCGCCACACTTGTGCTTAATTGAAAGGTGATAAAGTTCTGAATGTTGTAGAAGATACCCTTGCCCTGTTCGATAGCGCGAAGGATGGTCGAAAAATCATCATCGGTCAGAATCATGTCCGCGGCCTCTTTGGCAACATCCGTTCCAAGCATGCCCATTGCGATGCCAATGTCGGCCTTCTTCAACGCCGGTGCATCGTTGACTCCATCTCCAGTCATGGCAACCACATCTCCTCTAGCCTGCAGAGCTCGAATGATCTTCATCTTGTGGTCTGGACTTGTTCGAGCGAAAATTGTGGTTTTGCCAATAGCTTCGGATAATTCTTGTTCAGACATCCGATCAAGCTCATCACCTCGCAGAACAGACATCAAGGCTGATGAAGATGGGTTGAGCGGCATCCCCAGCTTTTTGCCGATTGCCACTGCTGTCGTCTCAGCATCACCTGTGATCATGATGACTTTGACTCCTCCATTCATGAGCCTACGGATTGACCTGTGGACATCTTTTCGAGGTGGATCATTCATGCCAACCAGACCAGCAAAACATAGGCCAGTGAAGACATCGCCATTGGTTGACTGCTTCTCTCCACCAGCTGGAGTCGAGCTCCTGCTGTTTTGCCTGTGCTTGCTTCTGATAGCCCCACTGGCGAAGGCAATGACTCTCAGCCCTTCCTCGGCCATCACCCTTGCGGCATCGTTTGCAAGGCGTCGACGGGTTTCATCTAGAATGACCTCCTGCCCGTCTCTGGTCAGATAGGTATCGGATCGACTGAGAATTTGTTCAAGAGATCCTTTCATGAATGCTGTCTCAGTACCATTACCGGTCCCATTCGTCAGCTCTCCCAAAGCACTGGCAATGACAACACCCATCCACTTTCGTTCCGAACTGAAAGGCGTCTCGTTTGTTCGATGCCCGACTTTATCGCGAACGTCATCCTCCCCGTATGCATCCAACAAATCAAGCATAGCAATATCGGTCGGTTGTCCAAGCCATCGGCTTTTAGTGGTTGTTGCTGATAAATCTCTCATAGAAGAAAGTACTGCAGCGGAAGCGGCCGTTGCGGGAGTTCCGGAGCTGTTCTGGGACAAGCGCCCATGATTTGCAATGTTGCCAATGCGTAGCATCGCCCTTGTAGCGGCAGAGGGTTCGGCAGCGGTGTCAATCGTGGAGGGCAGAGGCATGTCAAAGTGCCATAGCTTCGTGACCGTCATGTGATTGAGAGTCAATGTGCCTGTCTTGTCGCTGCAGACAACGTTGACCGAGCCTAGTGTCTCAACACTGGGCAGTTTACGAACAATTGCTCCTCGCTTGGCCATTCGCAAGACTCCGAGAGCCAGAGTCACGGTGACGATGATGGGGAGGCCCTCGGGTATTGCAGCCACTGCTAAGGATACGCCGATCGTAAAGAGGTCAAGGGGTTTCTTCCCCTGAAGAAGCCCGATCACCATGATGATCCCAATAACAACGAACGACATGTAACTGAGTTGCTTGCCTAGCAGATCCATGGACTGCTGTAGAGGTGTCCTCGGGGCCTCGATCTCCTGCAGTGACAAAGAAATGGTTCCAAACTCAGTTGCTCCTCCTGTTGCAATGACAATGCCCTCGCCATAGCCAGAACGGACCAAAGTGCCCATGAATGCGATGTTGTGCTGCTCATTGAGACGGACATCAGCTCCAACTGTTCCGGCTGCATTGTAGGGCTCCGGCGTGCCATGATGCTGGAATACGTGAGCCGGTCGGTCCAATGCTGCTGCATGCTTTTCCACGGGCTCATTTTCACCGGTCAAGTTGGATTCATCAATCGACAGATCCGAAGAGTGTGTGATTCTGATATCAGCCGGTATGCGATCGCCAGTGTGAAAAAGAACCAAGTCCCCAACCACAAGTTGGGAAGCGGGTATTGTCTTGGACGCTTTTGGTGTGCCATTAGCCAACGGCTCCAACTCGATTTCCTCATCTTCCTCATTACTTCTCGCCTGAGCTCCTGGTGGCGCCCCAGCGCGCCTGACATGAGCGTGATGGGGCACCAAGCGATTCAGTGCCTCGAGCGATTTCTCTGATCTGTACTCCTGGACAAAGCCGACTGTGACCACGATGGTGACCGCAAGCGCAATGCTGACAGCGTCATCTTTGTTGCCGATGAACAATGAGACCGCAGCTGAGCCAAGCAGCAAAAGGATCAGTGTTTCTTTGAACTGCTTTAAGAACCTCAACCACAGTGGCTCCTCCTCTTCATGTGGCAGTTCATTTGGCCCGTCTTTCCCGAGTCTCGTGTGCGCTTCGCGTTGCGACAGACCCTGCGCGAGGGATGTCTGTAACCGGTCTGCAGTGTGCTGAGGACTGAGGAGAGAATATACGGAGGTTATCGAGGATGATGTCCCAGGGACACGTGCCGGGGTTCGAGGTCGACTGCCGGGTGCGGTTTCTGCATTGAAGACAGGTAGCGCAAGGACCGATGGTTTTGACATGATTTCATTGTGCTAGTACTGTAGGTGACAGGCCATCCCCACTCAATACATAGCCTGCCGCATAAGGGTACTGGTAAATACAGGTGCAGCCGTAAGTGAGTGAGTGAGAGCGAGAACAACGATCAAGTGCAATTTGCTATGAGTACGGAGTAACAGTCCCAAAGAGCCAGGCTCATTTCCCACAAAGTCTGGTCTTCTAAGTTAAGCGACTAGATGAACGTTAGTGACGCAAGCGCCGGAGAATATGGGTAGAGTCGCGTAAAGGGCAAGTGTTCCGACGCAGCCTAACATTGGCTGCCGAACTGGATCAACCAACGATGAACCAACTACGCATTGATCGCATTCTCCCATTCCAGCCACTCACCTCCTCCTCGTCACCAACCACCTCTTTCGTATCTCAATAATCCTCTATTCCCACACGGTGCGCGTCTCTTACTCTTGCGTCGATTCATCGCGATATTATTGCTTCTGCAGTCGTCTACTTGTTCCGACACTTTTCTCGCTGCAAGCAACACCAAACCAACCACCGCTGGACGCGTCAGGCTGTCCCGAACCTCACTGTCCTCGATCCTGAAAACCAACGCCGACAAAACCTGATGTCTGTCTGATCGTCTCTTGCAAATACAAGATCTTGATCCTCCATGTTCTACGATTCGTCATTACTAGCCAAGACCGGGCCTCTGGCTCGCGTCTGGCTCGCGTCAAATGTCGAACGAAAGCTTTCAAAGTCGCAAATCCTCCAATCGGACATCCAGAGCAGTGTAGGAGCAATTGTAGACCGGGGGGACGAGCCTATGGCTTTGCGACTCAGTGGACAACTTATGCTTGGTGTGGTGCGCATCTATGGAAGACAAGCGAGATATTTGCTGGACGATTGCAATGAGACACTCATCAAGATTAGAATGGTAAGTTCGAGATACTCCGGCTTCTTCGCTCTCTAACCGGCATAGACCTTCAAATCCACATATAGCCATGATTTGCCTGCTCATGCGACAACCGCTGTCGACCTCAATCTCCCGGAATTGCTCACCATTGACGACCTATTTTCGACTATGGACTTCGCCTTTCCCCTGACACAACAACCAGCTCTTCCTGGCGCACAGACGCAAGATATGGAGGACGATTGGACTAGCAGTCTCAACCCACAGCTCAGCAGTACACAGTCTATGTTGACGCCTGGAGAAGAGCCGCTATATAACGACGAAGAACTGAATCTGGAATTTGGAGACCGCGATGAGATGGACTTTAATGACACGACCGTGAGCATGAACGTTGGACGAGATGCACCTACTCCAAAACCCGACAACGACCAAATATTCGGCGAAGAAGGCCTCATCCACGACGACGACGATCTGAACCTGGATCTCGGTGAAGACATTCCTATGGCCGACGACGCTGACTTGCCTGCTCCGGACGACGTGGCCCTTCCAGAACCTGATGAGCCATTGGCCTTTGGGGACGACGAAACGCTGCAATTGCGACAAGCTGCCGAAGAAGCCCGTGGTAGAGCCCCGGGATCCCCATTTTCGGAAGCTGGGTCGGACATGCTGCGTGCATTGGATCAGACTTTCCAGAATCTGAACACGGAAGAAGATATCGAAGAAGTCGTCGCCCATCAGCGCCAGAAGAGTCGAAGACAGAAGCCTCTTGCACCCGATGTCGAAACAGTGCTGCACAACAAGCAAATCAAGGCTCAAGCAGAAGATCGATCCAAAATCCTCCGTACTCCGTCTTTCCTACCTCGAGATCCCGTCCTGCTTACACTCATGGACATGCAAAAGAACGGCGACTTCGTCCGAAATGCAATGAATGATGGCCGTTCAAGAAACTGGGCACCCGAATTGCAAGGCTTGCTGTCCTTTGACACTATGACGAGGTCAGGGGAACGCAAGCGCAAGCGGGATAGTGGCATTGGCGGTCTCAGCGAGGACGAGCACAGCGAAAAGTCACCACGACTTGAAGGTCCGGATGACGATATGGAGGACGAAGGCGTGCAAATCGAGGAACCCGAGGCCCAACTTCCTGGGATTCCAGCTGATGACGGTGTCCAACCACTCCTAAGCGAAGGTGGACCAGCGCTGGAGGATATCGTTCCCGGAGAAGACGATGAAGGTATTTTTGGCGGCGACGACACCTTCGATGACACGACTATACCACTTGTCCATCCAGCGGACAGCGGGCCCGTATCGCTCGGCACTAAACATGCTGTCCATTTGCTGCGGGATCGACTAGGCGGACCAGACGGATCTCAGACTTCGTCACCTGCGAAGAAGTCTGTATTGCTGACGGAGCTGGTTCCAGAAGGCCGGACGAGTAAAGAGGACGCGACCAAGATGTTCTTTGAGGTGCTTGTGCTCGCGACCAAGGACGCTATCAAAGTCGATCAGGCCTATGACAAGGGGATCGGTCTTCCCCTAAGGATTCGCGCAAAGAGAGGACTGTGGGGCTCGTGGGCGGAGACGAGTCCCGGTGATGATCCGGCTGCCATGGCTTCGCAGGAGAGTGAGCAGATTGAGGCTTGAAGGTTGGATAGCTGGTGACATGACTTGGGTATTTCGGGTTTTCGATATCGATGATGGGAACGGCCAATGTATTCATATTGGATTTGAGGCATGGGGCACGAAATATCAGGTCTTGGAGAGGAACGGGTTGGTACCTCTATGAGCGAAGGCGTCTTGTTGGACTAGGCTTGGCATGATGGTCATTGGATACCCTGATCTTTCACAGTCATCTACTACGAATGGCCAGATTGCATTTTGCAATCAACTTGGGCGGTCGATGTAGAGGCAGCGCGATTCTCTTCAAATCTCCCAGCCTCGCGCTGGGATTCTCCGTTTTTGTCTATGGCTTAGTCTTGTTGGGAGTCTATGTATCCTTGACCCAACTTCCGTCGTCCATCTTGCCTTCTCTCTTTCCGCCTTCTTTCAGCCAAGTTTCGGCCACACCCGACTTGGGGTCTTCATCGGGAAGACCGCGGGACCGTCGTACTTCGAGCACCGCATCCCTAACTCGCTTTGTACACTCCTTCCTCAATTCAATGGCTTCTGGATGATTTGTCAAACCCTCTGGCACAATGCCCAGCATAATCTCGTCCCACTCGGGATTGCCTCTCTCTTTGGCGTCCTTGTCAGCTAGCTCGCGCCACCGTTTCCGCAGATCCCCAAATGTCCCCTCGACATCAAGTTCCCTGCCGAATGTGACGGTGACTTTCTTGCCTATTCTGGGTAGGAACCTTGGGAATGTCCGGCTCTCGTGCATGATCTGGTCAGTCCCCTCGATGAATATAGGCACTACGTCTGGAGCTTCGAGCGGTTCGAGGATCAGTCTCGCCACCCCCCATTTGAAATATCGCATCGTCTGATCCGGAGCTTGGTGGATCTTGCCTTCAGGGAAGATATGGACCCAACCATACGCATTGCTGGCGTACCGAGACGGAGCGTGATACCACCGCACATCACTCGGTTGGGAGGGGTACGCAGGCACAGGGAGGGTATCGGAGAAGGGGTCGACGCAGTCTCTGGGCCACGACGGGCTATGGTATGCGGAATGGAAGCGCGGGTTGTTCAGCGGGCAGAGGGCGGCGTTCTGGGTCGAGATCTTGGAGAAGAGCCGCACGCCCTCAGTCATGGTGGCTTGGAAGGGCCCGCCATAGGGAGAGTGGGCACTGCGATGGATGGGCAGGACTTGGCCGAGCGTGAAGAAGTGTGACAGAGGGCCATTCTGGAAGCAGATGTCGTGGCTGCCGAAGGACCAGCGGTGGTTCATGTAGCCGTGGAAGGCGGCAAAAGAAAGAGGCAGGACGCCCCATATTAGAGGGTCATCGATGACGGAGATGTGGTTGGACACGGTCAGGAGGCCTTTGCGACGGGTTCTGTAGTCGGAGCGGGATTTCAAAAGGTCGAGAAAGCGAGGGAGGCCGTGGACTTCGGTTTTGTTCAGGCCGTAGAGAAAGGCGCGAGCGACGGCGGACGTGACTAGGATGGTCTGGTATGAGGCCGCCCGCCAAAACGCACTGGGTAGCTCTGCATTAAGGTAGATGTCATCGCGGCCGACCATTGAAGCTGAAGATGAAGATGTCTTCCATCGATCGGTGGACAACAAGGCACGCAAGAGACTGCGTACTGTTGTCCGCATCTATACACAGTAGTCGATGATGGAATGGCCAGCAGAAAAAGTTGAGGGACCGCGTTGGGATTGGCTGGACGCAAAACCGCAGGGAGCTCACGTGTGGCCCACCCCGACCGTGCCGCTTTTAAAACCCTCCCTCACCCTCTTCTTACCTTTGCTCCCCGTTTCTCTATATCTCGTCGACTTCTACTCGATCAAAAACAGGTATCTTTTCAAACGTCTACTAAACATTAACGCCTTCGTCTCTAAACCTAAAACTAAACACTTACGAGTCATGGAGCTTCTACAAATGCCCAAAGATCTCCGAGGGCGAGAGAGTCAACCTTCCCTTCGCCGTAAAACTAGATTCAGGGGCCCTTTATTCCATATTACCCATGCAAGCTGATCGTCCCAATTCTCCTGGTTGCGGCACAGTTCGAAGTCGAACCGATAGAGAAATCGAGCCGCAAGAATCCGCATCTCGGCGTGGGCGAGTTTCTGCCCCAAACACTCTCTGTTTCCAAAGCTGAAGGGCTTGAACGCCGCCTTGTTGTCGTTTTTGAACTTTTCTTCATATAGCGGGTGGCCTGGTGGGAACCATCTCTGTGGCCTAAATGAGTCGGCCTCGCTGAAATTGTCTGGATTGTGATACGTGGCATAGTGGGAAACCGTTATGATTGCCTGGGACTCGTCAGTTTCATTCTAAAACGTCGCTCAGAATCCAGATTTGGTGATGTGGTAAAAAACTGACCCCCTTGGGGAAAAAGTTCCCATCGACGACGGTGTCTGCGGTAGACTCGCGCGGTGGCGACTCGCACACTGGAGGATAAATTCGCAGTGTTTCGTCGATGCACACAATGAGATACTCGAGGGAAGAAACACGCTGAGCGTTGATCTCGTCCGTCGAGGAAAACTTGGTTCGGATTTCGTCTGTCACGGCCTTGTATGCCCACGGAGTTTGGGCGAGATGGAAGAAAAGCCCGGCCAACGCGGTCGCGGATGTTTCGCTGCCGGCGCCGACGATGAGGGGGGAATTGGCAAATATCTCAGTCTCACTCAGGCCCTCGCCGTTCCGGTCCTTTCTCATCATGTAAGTCATAAAGTCACGACGGCCCTCCTCTGGCACGGCGCCTATGTCCATGCGTGCCTGGCTCCTTTGTTTAGCGAAAGCCCGGTTCTGGTGGACCAACTTCATGACCCCGCTGAGGTGCATGCACATAACGAGCACGCAGTTGGGAATGTACCAGCGCAGAAAGCGGGCTATCGACGCCATCCGGACGCCGGTAAAGATGCTCTGGACCCACGGATGGTAGCCGCTCCGTTCCAAGCTGTGGAACGTTTCGGCGAACATGAGGTCCCCAATGATGTCAAAGATGGTGAAGTTCACCCATTCCACGATGTTTACAGACTCCCCCGAAGCTTCCTTCTCGCCGACCTTTTCCAGGAGCAGGTCGACGGAGCGCCAGATCGTGGGCTCTTGCTCTTTAAGGGCCGACTCGCTAAAGGCCGGGTTGAGCTGGCGGCGTTGTCGTCGATGGACCTCGGTGTTGGAACCGATGATGGAATCGGGAAAGTCGAGGAAGTAATTGGCCTGCTTCGGATGGTCGACTTTTCTGTTGCCAAACACCTGAGGGAAGCCGATCGAGCCGTCTATGGCCAGGTGATTGGGACCGAGTCGGACGATCTTGCCGTACTTTTGATGGAGCCCCAAGAGTGACTTTGGGCCGTTGCCTTTGATCAACGTAGTGTACAGCCACGGCAGGTTGAAAATCTTGGATAGAGGAGGGCCGGGGAACTTTGAAAATGGGTGGAACCAGACATAGTAGGCATAGACGCCTAGCTGAAGGGCAACCTGGACTATGGTCAGCCTGTGTACTGGCACTTGGGGGTCAAGTTTGTACAATTCCAACCGCGATTCTGGCCACAAGTGGCTTCCCATCCCGACCGTCTGTCAAAGTGTGGCCTGCTGTGGTAAGATTATAATCCATCACAGGGGTATTCGGCCTGATTGTTCAACATTGAATTCAAACAGCCCGGGTCAACCTCGAGAGCGCGGCGCCGTAGGTCTTGGTCGACCAGTATAGTGGAAAGGCACTACCTTATACGATCTCGAGGATACAGCCCACCCCCCCTCGCTTCTCTATACGTAAAGTCCATGTCTCCCATTTGTCGGTCCCTCTGATCTCAAATACTTGTAATTTCAAATATCCAGGACCCAGTTAGGAAGCCCCGGCTAGGGGTACGGGGCAGATGGGGCTACTGTCGAGGCGATTAACCCATTGGACTATTGAGTAGCGCTTATGTCTCCTATACCCACGTGGTCTACTTATATACGAAAGGCCTCTCTTCGAGGCGATGTCGTGTGCTTGCGCTTGTCTGGCTATGTCTTGCTACGTGCACCACAAAATACGCGTATTCGTCTCTAGGATACCGCGTACTCGTCTCTAGGTCAGTCGGGGTCCACATAGGTACCTATTATTTGATTGTTTGATTGTTAGACTGTCTACATTGAACCGGAGCGACACGTCGATATTTGCTGGGTCTACCTTAACAAGAAGCATGTTCTAACTGTGAGATGGAAATGGATCATACTATCTATGCATGCTGACTGTGGATTCTACGCCTCTGTCGACAGTTATGTCTCTGATTGAACCTATCCAACGGCTGAGAAGCCAGCATCGATGGAAAACAATGTCTCCAACTCGGTGACTGTTCACCGTCAGTGCAACGGCTATCTCTCAATGACAAGCAAGCAAGAAACAAGACAGTAAGCCCAGGCCCCCTGCAGAAAGGGTCAACTATCCTGAGATGTCTAAAGGGAATTTGGAATGCCGTCGCTTAGGATGTTGTCTATCCACTCCACATGAGCTCGGACTTGCTCTGACATGACATCGTCTGGTATATAACTGCAGGCAGACGGATCATCACCGAGTCAGAACAATGCCTCGGGGCAAGATTGGAACACATAGTATCTCATTACAGCCCAGATTGAATTTTACTTCCAAGTCAACGACGATGCATTTGGAACAGGAATCGGCTGAGAGTCCCACGAATGGGGTCGCTACACATGAAGTTACAGTGGTCAACCGCTGGTACTATCCGCCGGATCTGGCAAATGACATGGAGAATATTGACATGCCTAAGAGCATGAAGGACGAAGTGCTGGCGACCGCATGGGAATACACGCGCTGCGTCATCCCCGAATTCACCAACTGGTCTCGGTATCTGGCGTTTGCGCGCGTCATCACCATCGGTGTCATTTGCGAGTTCAGTGGCGACATGATCAACGTGGCCGAGAGCAGGAAGATGCTGGGCTATGACGTTGACCAGGTGCTTGATGCGCTTTTCAAAGGCACCCCCGGCCAGTACGTTGTCGAATTCGTTCTCAGTTTTCTGTGGACAGAATGCTGAAATGCAGTGATGACACAGTGAAGCCATGTCACGCGAGTTCCGAGCATTTCTCCTCATCGTGGCCGACAAGACGAGCGACCGCCGCGGAGGAGAACTGTTCCGTCGATACGTCAACGCCCTGGCCCGGTCACCGCGACAGTGGTTCCGTATGCGGGACGGGGACGCGCTGGCTCGACTCACCATTGCCGGTTTGTTGGCGTGCAACGACATGGACGACGTCTACTTTTCCGACGCGCAATTCGAGATTCTGACCGAGCTGGCCGACACGCTGTACGACGCCGTAGCCTTTTTCAAACACCGTTCAGAGGGCGAGACCAACAGCACCTTTGCGTACGTCCCCACCGACCTCCGCATCCACGCCTTTCACCAGGCTCGCGAGGTCCTGTGGGCTCTGGACACGTGCTGGGCGAAGCGGCCCGCGCTCCGCGGCGTCGTCAATTTCATCCGCAACTTTGGCGGCCCGCTTCACATGGTGATGCGCCGGTATCGTTTCGTCGAGGAAAGCCTGACCATTGGGCGACCGGAGTCAAACAAGGTCATCGACCAAGCTCGCCGTCACGTCAAGCTGTGGAACCGCGTCGACGCGAAGAACGGAGGGAAAGAGGAAAGCTCCCCGGACGTCCAGCGATACAAGCATCTCATCCAAAACCACACGCAGGATCTGATGTACACCGAGCTCGACGAGTTTCTGGAGCACAGTGACGATTCGACCTGCACGGATTGCCGCTTCCGCCGGAGCTATGGCGCCGACAACGGGCACATCTTCGGCGGAGTCGTCCTGTGTAACCGGTGTAAGGTCGCTTGGGGAGCTTACCTGGAATCCTTTCCCAAGCGAACGTTGGAAGCTTTCCCTGAGCTCAAAGGTTTCGAAGGGTTTACTTAGGCTGGTGAAGTGGTCGGATGCTGCTGAGGGTCCGGACACGAAGCGGCCAATAAAGAGGGTGTAGGGCACTCTGTAGGGAAGAGGATAAGATCTACTTTCAGATATATGCAAAGAATAGAAGTTTGATATAGGACTCTGTCTACCATCTAGGCACCGAAATGGTAGGAAGGAATGTTGGCCCTGGGGCCTTGAGGATGTATAAATGAGGTTGTGTTCCAGCCAAGCTTGTGTAGTGGTAGCGAGAGAGAGTGTGTTACATCGCGATCTTGGGTGTTGTTCGTGTTGCCAGTGGTATCGAGCCAAATTAGTCGTTCACCTTTGCAATAGAGGCGGTCAGGTACGTGGTGGTTCGACCGCTGCACCGTGAGCCTGGGGTGAGAGAACAGGGCGGCGTCACCCTCGTCCCGAAGCAGGGCGAGCGGCCTGCAGGTTTCCCCGATTCTCCACATCGAAATTCATCCTCAAGCTGCGTCCATCGTCCCATCCTCTGCTCGCCCATCAGCACACTCGCTCATTCCTTTGAGCGCCATGTTCAATCCTACATCTCCGTTGCTGGGGGGTCTGCTATGGTACGTCTTCGTTGGCATCCTCGGATCCAGACACGTTATTGAGATTAATTGCGCCGCAGGAAAATCCCATGGCGACTCTCCTCAATGCAAAAGGCGCGTCAACGAAAGCGATTAAAGTTGGTTGACAAGGTAGTCGATACTGTTAGCATCGCACTACAGAACAATGGTGGCATGACAACGAAAGCAGTGGAGAGATGGTACAAAGAGATGCCACGAGAAGAGGAAATGCTTCCCAAGGATAAATACACAATTTTTGACCGCAAGGAGAAAAGGTATCGGAAGGGCATCCACAGTATGTTGATGGCGCAAAATCTGCAGCAAGCAACTTCGCTGACCTGCATTTCTAGAGCTTCCGAAGTGGACGAGAGTCAGCCAGAGAGTCAATCCGCCTGGTTTCTAGACGCCGCAGAAGCTGTTGGAGAATGACAATCGAGGAAGAACTGCTACACTTCGAGCTCCTCTATGGCCGCCGGCTTCTTTCTGATCTTATCCTCCCCGCAGCCAATGCTCTTCCGGTCTGGCCGAGTCATGAAGAGATTGGTGCCGTGTAAAACATCAGGTACACAACTGGGGGCGTATGGACGGCCCGTCAAAACACCTACGAAGCTATGAGAGGTGCTAAACATATCCAACGACTCGGAGCCAATGTGGAAGGTTGGACTGCCGGTAGCAGAGTGGCCCATACCAGCCGCTAAAGTCTTGGACGCGACATCTGGAGGGCTTCGGCCGTTGTAATATGTATGAGTAGGACTAGCGGCAAGAGGGTCATTGGTAACAGGGATTTGAACATCAGCCATTGCAGTTGGGTTTAATCTGGGGAGGAACACGTCCATGGCCATAGGCACAGTGCATGGCTAGAGGAGCATCTCTGAATATAAAAGCAGCAAGAAGATCCCACGCTGTCCAATGACATCAGAGCTGGCCTTCTGTTCTTTCGCTACACATTCTACTCGTACAACCTCGACCTTTCTCTCTTCATACCTTCATATACTCTTGTCCTCCTATTCCTCCTCACTCTTCCCGTACTTGACCTGATACATGCCCAAAAAGCATCAACAGAAAGCGTTCCTGACGAAACCGCAATCAAGCACTCCGCATACACTGTCATCGTCCAAATCCGCAACCCAGAATGAGTCAACTTCGCGCAACGTTAACGACCTAATTCGTGAGTCGCGACGTCTTCAGATAAGAAATGAATCTCGAAATCCCCAACCCTCTAGTGCCGCTTCCATTCCTCCTTCTCTAAGAGCAGTACTTGATCTTCCTCCGCCGCCGCCACCAGTCCCTCGATTTGGCGCCAGACCTGGCGGACCAAGCCGACTGCGACGGATACCAGGGCCCCCGCCACCTCGAAGCTGGCTTACAGACAGCATTCATGCTCCGTCCTCGGCGAGAACCGCAGCGGAGGCAGATGTTCGTGGCCTGCGGATCCAGGTTCGGAGCAGCAATCTTCCAGACGGAGCGTTTCCTCCAGCAAAGTCCCTGCAGAACTTGGTACTGAAGAAGATAGCCAGCACCTGGGAATGGCATGCGCAGAACGATTATGACTATCTGGAAATATTGCCCACAAACCTGAAAGAGACTCTATTGAGTTACCTTGCGGTATACAACGAAGCGCCCATCAACCCGCTACGGCTCTTGTTCCTCAACAATGAACATGAGGAGCGGGCCGAAGTGCATCGGCTTGATTTGAGCAACGCTCTGGGAGTGTGGACTACGTTCAAACAACTTGAGCGGGATCTTGTGGTGAAACAACCACCAGTGCCAAAACCTGATGTTGAAAATGAAACTTGGGAGACTGCCGAGGACAGCGATGGTTTATCGAGTCCTGCATTCATGTTGGGCACCGTGCACAACTTCATCAACCTCAAGCATCTTTCGCTTGCCATTCCGCCGGTCAATGCGAAAGCAGTATCCTGGTCTTCCCTCCTGTCGTTGGCCGCCGAACTGCGTACACTCACGTCACTGTCATTAGCATATTGGCCCCAACCTACTCTCACACCCAACGCCGCATCAACAAGAGCAGTGATCAAGACACCGAGGTCTCCGCCGGTGGTATATGGTGGATCAGACATGTATACTGCACATGACAATGACTGGCGCGAGGCTGCAGGGATCCTGAGGACCCTTAGCAGATCATTATATTGCCTGAAATGGCTGGATCTTACAGGGTGTGGTGACTGGTTTGCTGCATTGAGATGGAGGCCTTCTTCGTCGTCATCAGACTCGTCTTCTCTGGACAGATATGGTCCAGAGTGGAATGGTGGGTGGAGAGGGGTCGAAAGGCTCATACTAGAAGTAGGCTGGAAGCCAATGTCGCCATATATTGACGCCACAGCACCAGGTCAGGGTCAACCAGCTTGGAATGTTGAGGATGAGCGCAAGATGTATCGCTACAAGAATGAGCGACAAAGGTATGCAGAGATCCATAATACTGCACAGTCGGTGGCCCGGTACTTGCGCGCACTTCGAAAGGAAGGTGGAGGCAGGTGGATTGAGGTTGACATTAGCGAAGAGCTTCCACTCTGACCTTCCTCGCCATGGGTAGAGCTTGTATGTTGTTGGACTGAACCTGAAAAGGTCGTCCTGTATCGTCTGGCGAATCACTTGCCGAAGAAATTGGTTATCCGCTGCGTTCCTGCTTCGACTTTCTTGGCTGGACTGCTCTTCAATGTCATATCCTTATTGCTTGTCGCGCTTCTCGGCTTCTTGCCAGCAGACTTCAGTGGTGAGTCCACTTTTGGGGGAGACGACAGTTTGAGGTGCTTTTTGCCCGGAGACTGGTCGTCTTCCTCGGGATGTGCTCGTTTCTCGCCTTTGGTTTCGTCCACCGGGTTAGGAGGAACGGGCAAAGGCGCCTTGTTCTCGCTCCCTTCGTAATCAACTGTTGGTCGCTTCTCCTCCGTCTCCTTTTCGACTTTCTTTTCCTCCACCTTAGCCTTTGGCTTGTTCGCATTGCTGAAGAAATTGGCAATGTTCTTCTTATTCTCCTTGCTGTCGACTGGGACGATGAAGCTCGGTGAGTTGTTCCCGACTTTTCCCACTGCGCTGTCAACGGGGTAGCATTCAAGTTCACCTTGATAGGGTTTGAGCAGGGCCTGGAGTTCTTTGGACCACTTGTTTCTTGTTGGATCAAGCCACATTTTGACCGCGTCCGTTCCTGGGTCCAATATCACAGGCATCCGGTCATGCAAGAAGCTGAGTTGCTTGTTCGAGTCGGTGGTGATGATGGTGTACGTGTACAATTTCTCTTCCGAATCCTCGTACTTGACGCAATCCCACAGGCCAGCAAAGCACATCAAGTTACCATCTTTCCTCTTGACAAAGTGTGGGATCTTTTCCTTCCCGCCAGGACCCTTTTTCAACCACTCGTAGAATCCCTGAGCGACGACTAGGCAGCGCTTTTTCTGTTTCATGGTATTCCACATGCCGCGGTTCTCGATGAGTGAGTCGTCTCGACAATTGATGGTTCGTAACATGGAGCCGTAGTCCGGGGCTCGCTTGGTCCAGAAGGGGATGAGACCCCATTTCATGACCTTGATCTCGTACTTGTAGGACTCCGGTTGGCTCGAAGGAGGAGGAGGCTCGGCTTGGTCTTGGCCTTGCGTTGTTTGGTCTGCGTGAGCGGCATCGTTGCTGGCTTCAGCCTCGTTTGCATCTCGTACGCCGTGGTCTGGAACCTCTGCCCTATATACAAGGCCATAGGCGCCGGGAGGGAAGTTATAGGTCTCGCGCGCTTCGTCATCCTGGGGCGCATCGTCGACGGGGAGGCCTTGTTGTTGGAGTTGGTACCGGACGAAGGAGGCGCGCTACGTGCGTGTTAGCTCACCGTTTTCACGGACGAAGAGATGAGGCGCATACAATGCCCAACGCGTATCGCCCGCACATGTTCGTCCCATATGAAGCTCGGCAAGGACTTCTTTGAAAGTGTAGCGATCAAGCGTTTGCTGATGAGCGGGCTCGTGGAGTTGATGGGGAAGGCCAGTGACGTCAAGCTCGAAGTGAAGTCCCTCTTGTGTTGGTTAAAGCGGCATGGTCAACTTGTGTATTGGCGAAATTCATCCTCGCGAGTGTTCAGACAATGAACGACAACTACACACCAACTATCCATTCCCAACGACGTGGCATTCTGCGCGGAGAGTCTTCTATCGAGTGGAATACCCTATGACCCAACCTGAATGTCCTCATCTCAGCTCAAGGAGCCTTGCCTGTTACTCATACAGATGCCAACATAGGCAGCACATGATTCTCATTGTACTGGATCACATTCGCGGTCCCTTGAGTCGTGAATGCCGCGCCTCCGTACACAGTACCGCGGTGGCCTTGGAGATCATTCAGTCTGCTGTAGAAGTCCCCCGCGATTAGCTCTTTTAATACTGTGAGAGCGTAATTGTGGTGATGCTTGATTGCCACAATCTCCAGGTTATTTGTAATGTCTTCTGCTGCGATCACACCACTGCCCGTCAATCTCTCCAGCTCAGCTAACACAAGTCGTCGAGTCTCTTGCTCGGTCGCGGGATCGTAGCTAGTGTACACCCAGCTATGGAGCAGGGGATCTGGGGTAGGTTGATAACCCTGTGATCCTGGAAGTTGGATCTCTTGGAATGTAGTGTTGGCTCCCACATTCGTGATACTGGTGTCGGCGGGGATATTCGAGTTGCGCACCAGCCCGGTCCAGGCGTTCATGGGCCGGAAAGATCGGAATACATCCTCTTCTTGGGCGTCGAGGTCGAAGACTCCCATGTTCTCCATTACCGGGGGAACTGTCACAAGAATCCTCTTCGCGTGCACCTCGACAACACCGGTTGGCGTCTGGACCCAAACCCGGGTAGCGTTCTGCTCGGCCATTCTCTCGGTGCGAAGAATCGTGCTGGACAGTAGTGCGTCCGTGCCAAGTTCAGTTTGAATGCTACGAAAGACTTCTCCGTTATCGTTGTTGGCATTGTGCACCCATGTGGTTTTCCCTAGGATATCCGGGCCAGCGGCTCCGATCATATATTTCAACAGGTATAAGGCGGGCAGAGTCCGGAATTCAGGCCACTGTTGGAGGAATTGGTTGAACAGCTGTATCAACGGTTGAAGATCGTGCTTCTGCACGAACTCGTCAACTGAAAGCAGAAGGTCCGAATCCTGGGGTATCGTCCGAGGCAGATCATAAGAGTCCTTCAAAAAGGGGTATTGAGTCTCGAGCTTGAAAAGTCTTACAAAGGTGGCCTGTATCTCGGTCCCAGAGTACAAGTGCAGTTGGACAGGTTCTCCACTGCTGAAATCTGCATAAATATTGGGACGACCTCCGCCGGCGATGTCCACCGTTGTCAGGGGAATGTTATAATGAGCGTACAGATTTCTGACTGCAGTGGTGTTCCATAGAATTTGAACACCATAATTCGCGGTCTTGTTGTTGACAGGATCATGGAAGGCGTGAGCAGCTCCGCCTAACCGACCTTCCATCTCGACCACAACGACTGATTTGCCCATCTCCCGGAGCCGACTGGCCGCATGAGAGCCAGATACGCCACCTCCGTAGATTAGGACATCGTGCACGATGGTGGAGGTTGCGTTCGAGGTAGCATTCTCGCCGCCAGGGTTATCGACGCTGAGAGGGTCCGGAGTTTCCCAGCAGGTCACAGGTAGTCTAGCTCCATTTCCCACGGCAAGGAAGAAGGCGCTCACTATGTTGATCATGGCGCGCTGCAGATGTGACACCAGAACGTTAACCTGTAAATTGAACGCGGTTCTGATTTCTGATCTTTCACTTAACCTGCTGAACGCCGTCTTTCTCCAAAGGCGAGTTCACAATATTATACTCGCTTCCTACCGGCGTCCTTCGTCTGACTCGTGAGGCATTTTGGTCGAGACACGAGCAGAGTTGTGTCTTTGGCTGTGATCAAAGGCAAACACTGTTGCAGGGTGCGATTGCCTACCTGGACCTCAGCTGACTCCATGATGATGGTTTGAGAAAAGGTCCCTGCGCAAGAGAGCGCTCACAGGGTTGATCGAGTCAGGTGTGTCCCACACAGCAGTCAGCACCAAGTCAGCCTGAGGTGTGGCTGCGCTCACTCTGCAGTCATACATACAATGCTGCTACATGCTCACCATCACTATCATGATGGAAGGGCAGAAGTTCGATTCAAATGCAGGCTCCTGCTGGCTGACTCAGCCACGTTGTGCAAATACTTCGGGATATCACCTCACAACGACCTGTGTGTTCCGGGATCGAGGACGAGAGCTGACCAGCGACGGTCTATGTGGAAGGATTAACAGTCTGATGGCATATCTGATTCCGGCCGAAGAACGCGAACGAAAATGGTCATCATCCGCGTTGTTCTCATATTCGATCAATAGCGAAATATTGACACCGATATCTAAACATCTAAACATGTAAAGGCATGCAAGAATTATTCGATGACGCTCGCAGCCCTTCGATCCCTCTTAAGCGGCGAGAACTCAGCCAACGTCTTCGGCTTACCAACTGGATTTGCCTTGAGGTTGATCCGTCCAAAAATGCTGGTATTACCAGTAGCTCCTCGTCCAAGGTCTCTAATCTTGGTCGCCAGTGCACTGTCCTCCTCGTCGAAGATATTCGTCCGCTTCTTCAGCGCTTTGGGTCTTTTGCCAGGCTCTGCTGTGTCCTGATTCGTCGTCTGAGTTGCTCCAGAGTTCTCGGCATTTTCCTTGTCAGCGACATCGTCAGCGATGACTCCGGGCTCGCCTGTGTTGCTCTCCGCATCCGAATCCTCTTCGACGAGTTTGTCTAGTTGTGGCTTCTTGATCGTAGTATTGGCTTTAGAGCTTGTGGTTTCCTTAAGTGCACCTAATGTCTTGGATCTGGCGGCCGAAACAGCCAAATGTTTAGCTGCAGCTGCCTTGTCTGCCTTCGGCTTTGTTGTCCTCGCCTTGGTAGCGGCACCTATCGTTCCAGGAGCAGTTTTTGTCTTTGGTTGCTTCTCCTGCTCGGGATCCTCGTCCTGCCCTTCTGATTCCGGTGTCTCTGGTAAGATGCTCAAAGTGCGGTTGAGGAAGGGTGTGATAGAAAAGTTTGATTTATCGCCAACGTTGACCGAAGCACGTTGCTTCTTTGCTGCAGGTGCACCATGTCCAGGTGTGCCAATTGTCATGTCAGGATCGAATCGTGCAACATTCCTCTTCCTAGGATTCGTCGAAGCCCCAGCGACCCTCGCTCTTGTCATCTCAGCAGATTGTGCCATCTTCTCAGCCTGTAATCTTTCCATCTCGTCTTGAGCCTCCTTAAGCTGATCCTTAGTAGTACGCAGCTTGTTTCTGAAAGCATCCAGCTTGCCTTCAAGAATTTCTTTCTCGCTTTCCCACTCCATCGTCTTCTTCCTGTTCTCCCGCTCAACTTTCTGAGCGTCGCGTTGCGCCTTGGTCAGCTCCTTCTTCAGATCGTCAATTTCCGCTGCCAATGTAGAATCTTCCCGAGCAGCAGATTTCTCCTGTGACTTGATGCGTTGCACAGCTCTCTTCTCCGTCTCCAGTTCGACTTGTATGGAACTCAATTCTCGTTGCAACGCCAACTTTTCTCCAAGCAGTTTCTGTTGGGTGGAGGCTTGGGATTTGAGGTGTTCCAGCTCGGGCTTCAATGTGTTCAACTCTCTTGCAAGTGCCAGCTTCTCGGAAAGTATCTTGGTCGCTTCAGCGCTCGCAAAGTTGAGAGCCTTGACTTCCGTTTTCAGATGATCCAGGTCTCGTAGACGCGCTTTCAATTCTACCTGTGTCTGTACCAGCTCCACTTGGACATCGGCAAGATGCGCTCGTAGTTCTTCGTTCGTCTCTTCAAGAAACTCTCTTTCGTCTCCATGGCGTTCGGCTTGCTCGTGAAGTTCATCGTTGTCATATTCGGAAAGGAGAAGTTGCACGCGCAATGCTCGAACGCGCTCTTCTTCGTAGATACGTTCGGCTTCTCGCAGGGCACGTTCGTAGACCAATTCGAGTTGCGCAGACTGTATAGACTGCGCCATTTCCGCGCTACTCATGTGTGATAATTCTGCGTCCATTCTGCAATACGGCCGATGTCAATGATGTGCTTGCTGTATCGTTGTTGAGACTACTCCGTATTGTGCAGACAACCACTCCAAAAGTGACTTTGCGTTTGTTTACAGTCCAAAAAGGGAAAGGCGCGCCAAGACTCGATGCGGTACCTGATCTGCGCGAGACTTGGAGAGGACACAGGGGAGGACTTCAGCCGGCAGCCTGTCATAGACACCATTAAGACCCCTACACGATACATACCAAACTGACCACCAATCCAATACAACCCCACAAACATTACATATCCTTCTCATAAACTTCAGCCTCGTCATCAGTCATCTCTTTAATGACAAAACAATCCCTAACCACCTTCATATCCTCTCCCGACGGCAACGCGACCACCATGAGATAGAGTATCTTCGGTCTGGCAGCCCTTGTCGCCATCACGATCGGGTTCGCATCTCGCCCTTTGTATTTTCCATTACTAACCCTCTCGACAATCCGACTCAGTGGCGCCCCAATCGGACCTCCCCTGCCCGTGTGTTGATGCTTGGTCCCAAAGCTGCCCTTTGATGACTCAAATTCGACCTCCCTTGCCAGTACCGAATCGGGATTGTCCGCAGCAAATCTCGAATGCGCCCGCTTGTCCAAGTAGGCATCCACGAACCGGCGTGTTCTGTTGAGACGGCTAGGCCCATTGCCATTGTCATCACCATCTTTTTGTCCATCACCTTCATCGTCAACATACACCAGCTCGGCAGTGTCAGGCATATGCGCCTCTCCCTGCGTGGTCCCCTGTACTCCGCCCATGCTCTTCTTCAAATATGCCCTCATCTTTGGTGTTTCCGGATCGTGTGTCTTTGACACTGTCTTGGAGAGATCGAACGGCTCACTCGCAGCTCGTCCGTGAGGATTGTAAGTCATGATGAGACAGTATAACCCCTGAGGCATGAAATATCTCTCGTTCATCGCTGCGAAGAAGGAGTTCGCTCGAATGCGCTGGTACGTGGCTCTGGCTGTCTCTTCCGCTACAGTAAGCGCGATGGTTGCGGCAGTAGTAAAAGGATTCGGGACAAAGTGGTTGACCAAGCCAGTAACGCCAACGGCCAGATTGAAAACATCAAATGCTGGGCTTATCTGAACATTCATCAGCGCACGCTCGAGTCACAAAAAGAAAACAAGAACAAGATTCGAAAGCCAACATACCTTGAGAGACTCTTCAAAACTAGCCAGGAAATCAAACCAAGCTTTGGGCGAAATGCCGACATTCTGAAGAGTCGGTGCATACGCCTGGACGAAACCTCTCGCTGCGTTTCCCGGCCGCCTTTGCGGCAGAACTACAGGCGCGTCTAGCTGTCTGCCAGATGGTGCTGGAGGATATTCCCTGATGAAAGATTTGACAATGGCGTCGATAGGTGCAGGGCCGAGGGCGTTGCCGCTTGGGACTATGTAGCTTGATGTTGTCTTGTACAGTTTCAGCAATTCCACTTCCTCAACGAGCTCTTTCTCTTGGATATCTTGGTCGTACGTCTCCTTCTGCTCGAGGAGAGATCCCTTCTCAGGAGGCCGCTGCAGCGTCACTCGCTCTGTCGCAGTGATCTCGACTCCATCTGCCGCCGCCGTCTTGAAGGGAATGTTCTCCTCCACGATTAGACCAGACTCTTTCTTCGCCTTCCGGTGAGCAATGGCCTCACTGACAAGGCCTACACCTGGCTGCACCACATGCCTCGTGATATAATATCCAGCCATGACAAATTTCTACCTTTGTCGCTCTCTATCAGGATCTTCTCTAGGAAGAATCTTTCGTTCCAGTTTTGACAATGACAGGCCTAAAGTGCAATACTTGTCAGGAGATTGTGCTTCAAACGTGCAGCTCTGCCTTCGAGGGTCCGCTCCGATGTACATGGGGACAGCTCCTCCCATATCATCCGTCGCTGCCCGTGTGGGAGGGGGAAACGGCTCGATCGACTCTCCCTCTCGCTGACGTCAAAGACTTCGTTGCGACCTGGGAAGATCAACAGCCCTAAAGCCTCCAAATGGAACAAGCTCACCAAGCTTTCATGCAGGTACTTTGTACTAAGATAGATCTCCACGGTTTGCCATCTCCACTATCGTTGATCATCTTCCGTATCAGGGTGCCAAGTCGCGAGTATTAGTGTGGGTTCTTCTTCGTATCCTCCACATGGGTTGAAGCCCAAAAGTGCGGCTCGTACGCACGTACGCCAGTTTGCCAAAGGCGTGGGCACAAAGCCCCCGGACGGTGGTCGGTCTGCGAAACGATCACTTCTGTACTTCTATAAACGGACAGTGGTCACGACAACGCCACTCTACGGACGCAAGATCTACGAGCTACCACAGCTGGTAATGTTGACAATATGACGTGGACCCCATTCACAATAGCTATTTAGATCGAGCGGGTTCTCTGATGCTGACCTATATCTCTGTGTATCTCTCATCTTTCCAGCTTCCTAGTGTCTCACTGTTCTATCTATAGCAGCCTCGCTCTGTCGCACCGACTGACTTTGCACGCCCCGAACATGCGTACCTCTAGCTTTGTTGCTGGCTTGTGCTTGAGCCTCGTACAATGCTGCTATGGCACTCCGCTGTCCGTTGAACGATCTGAGTTAGCTACGACAGCCTCCGCTCTCCCTTTCAACACCACATACGTCTTCTCCGTCGCTATAGGACTTGGACAACCACCAAGCACTCTCACGCAGAAACCGATCACCATCCCCGGCGGCGTGGTCGTCCCCGAACCCATCCTCAACGGCACCGTCAGTGGCCCTGCTTTCAATGGCACCATCCTCTCAGGACTAGCGACTCCCGCGATATACGAGAACCAGACTCTCCAAGTGGTCACCATCGATCTGTACGGTGTCTCTTCCGACGGCTACCCATTCCGCATACATGAGACTGGAATTGGAAGCATCTCCACGCAGATCACACACATCGTAAGCATTTACCCTCGCTCTGTCGCCGCTGTGCAACAGAATACTAATATCTTTGCCTGACCAGGAAATCGAGATTGGCGGTGGTGACAAGTACAAAAAGCTTCGGAATGGCTTTGTCATGGCCACAGTGAACGCAGCCACAGACCGCAAGTCTGTAAGCGTGATGGGTTATCTGGTACAAAATCACCGCACATAGCAGACACATCTATCTGCCGCCGTGTTTCTCGGAAGCATAGTGATATGTGCGTGCGAGGATCTGAAGATCCATCTGCGGCTTCACTTTCTCCATTGGGCTCCGCCACTCAGCGCAGTCTCCCTCGGATTGGTTTCTTCCTTTTGGATGACGGTCGCTGCCAGGTCAATCAGGGTCAGCGACTCCATCACAGTTCTCGTCTTCTGCGTCCCCGTTCCAGCCCTCGCCGTCTTCGTCGTCGTCGTCGTCGTCGTCGTCGTCGTCTTCAATATCTAGCCCATCAACCCTGAGCTGGACATCATCCCGATCGCTTTGTTCAATCTGCTCTGAATCATCACTCCAAGCTCCCGGAACAGGGTAATTGCATTGAACAGAGTAGTACTTGACTCCAATGCTGAAATCACGAGGGTTGTTGGCCACAGTTGCGTCAGGGTTCTCCCAGAACGTCATTTCGACGTACCATCTGTGGTCGAGGAACTGCCCGGGGAACCATTCGGTGTATTTCGGTCGTACGTAGCATGCCATTCGATCCGTTGCACCAAGCTCGCACTGTCTGGCAAAATACTGGCGAATGCTCACTCCTGCTCTTCCTAACATTTCCAGCCAGAGATTCAAGCCGCTCGTTAAAATTTCAGATGCATACTCAGGCCGCCAAAGGCCGTACTTGTATACATAAGAGTCAATGCTCACCCAGGCGGCCTCCATAAGGGGCGTACCATTCCCCATAGAGTCTGCAAACTCGATCGCACCTACTTGTACCAGTTGGTCCAGCAGCAGTAGAATGATTCGCAGGGGGTCAACCTCAATATATGGTAGCCGGCAGAGCAGATGATGTAAGATGCCTGTTTTGATGTGATCATGTATACGCGCTAGTGTTGAAAAATCAGTGACCTTTTGAAAGAGGGCGGAGATCCTGTGTGCACTGAAACCAACGAAACTCCCGAGACGGCACTGCGTCCTCAACATCGACATGTAGAAAAGATCCAACTCCTGTCCCAGGAGATTGATTCTCTCGGGTGCTATTAGCCAGAGAAGGTCTTCTGGCGCACAGAGAGACAGATGACCAGGGGTCAGTCGCTCGAGGTCATCAATACAATCAGCATTGTCGCCAGAAAGTGGCGACCAGCCGATATCGACGGAGCTTCCGCCGTGCTCGACGATGACACGGGCAGTATTCATACTTGTTATGGTGGGTTTTCCAACCGAAACGGATTCCGACTGTGATTCTACCCAATAGTCGTCCCATGGGTTCGCATGCGCCTTAAGAGCAGCAATAATAGTATTGGGCACGGCTCTTGTCACAGCCATGTGCAGAGCAGTTCTGAAGGGATGATCAGCGGAATCAAGTGGGACTAGGAAAATATCATACAGTTTGACCGTAAGTATCTCCGAGATTTTTACTGGCATCGTGACCGTCACATCGGCACCAGCGTCAAGAAGAGCACGGCATACACCAGCTTGCAGATGGTGGGCAGCGACCTGCAACACACTGGTGTTAGCGAATGCGACTAACAGGCATTTCAGCCTCTTGCCTTCGGATTGCAATGCAGATGAATCCGTGATGACATGTACACAAAGGCTCACCATTAGTGGAGTCATCCCTTCATAAGTGACATCTGATGCTGAAGCCTTTCCATCAGCAATAAGCTTTCGTACACCTAAAGCGTCACCCGCAGCACAAAGGTGAAATATCTCTGCGTCAGGCCGAACAAGACGAGCAATCTGTAGCGTCATCTCCGTTAAATTCGGATTACAATGCGAGATGAGCGCCACCGCGCGATTGAAAAGCCAGGATGCAAATGAAATAGTCACTTCGCGAGCGTCCGCATGTGCATTGTTGTCAGTTTCATATTGTTGCGGAACATTCTTGCTCTTGATCATGACCATGGCTATTCCCAGATTGTACATGGTAATGCTGAAGCTTGATCTTGCAGCTCGTGGTCTTGCGACAGTTGCTTCGGGGGTGACGTTGACGGCATCGACAGTCTCCAAGGGTACGTTGACTGCCAGCTCTCCAAGTATCGTCGCATTTCCAGTTAAAAAGTGCTGTGAATATTGATCCATCATGAGAGCCAACATAAGTGTTGATTTGGCTCTTTCGAGGGCCGCCTGTTGGTTCGCAAGTCGTTTGCGCTTAAAGGCAGCGTCGGCCTTGGTCCAATTTATCCATCGCCTTGTGCGTGACGTCTGCATCATGGTCTCGAGCTCGTGAGCGATGTTGCGAAGAATATTGAGGACTTCAGAGCAATGGCTGAGGGAGGTCTCGGTAGCCGCTCCAGAGAGACTTGAGTAGCGGGTGAGGACCTCGCCTAAGGGGTCAACTTCGCGGAGAATTGCGCGAATCTCCATGGGAGCGTCGCGAATGTTTGCATGAAGATCATGTAGCTTGTGAATGCAATCAACTAATTGTACCGCAAGGCTAGCAAAGCCTACACCAGCTGCAGCCAGGCCCACGGTTTCAGCCATGTTTCAGAAGATAGGGACCGAGTAAAAGATTCAAAGAGGTTCTTGGAGTGAAAGAAGACAGTTCAACTTCTTTGCGAACGATTGATGACACACAACTTGAAATGAGCGGAAAGCATTTGATGGCATGCATTTGCGGTAGGGTACAGCATCAAGTGCGGAGTGATTTGGTATGAAGGGTCTGCCTGGCTTGTTCAATGGAGGTGCGCAATATCCTGATGGCTTGTTGATGCATAAGATCCTGCAACCAACGTTCGCTCACCCACGGCCGCATGACCAAGGGAACCGTTCACGCCACGTTGGAGCTCATGATTCGACGAGGAAGCGCTGCGCCTGTGTCGTTCTTGTAGGCTTAGCCAAAGGGTGTCCAGGGAGGAAGCTTAATCAGCCGTCACCATGTCTTGTACAACGCAAATGAAGACAACAATAGGCTGATGGGAAATTGATTGGCGAGTGTTTGCAGTGGATTTTGGAAGAACTTATGCAGACCGACGGGAGGTCGCCTTACGCAAGCAGATCACCTTGCCACAGCCCACACGCACAAGCATCTTCTGCATTGGGTGCATCAACCTGGCAAATAGTTGGTCGCGGTGGGTGTCGATGGCCACGCGTAAGATATGTGTCGAGGTGTAAGAGAGTGTCATGTCGTAGGAGCAATATGTAGTGCAGTCCACAGGCGGCAGGAGCCAACATCGCACACCAATAGGAGCATCAAGGTTCGCTTTTGTCGTGCCAGGCATGTCGTCGGAATGCACTGTGGATGTTAATAGATGATGGTGGTGGAAGCCTCTGACCTACTATGCTCACGATAGTTTCCAAGGAGTCAGATTAGATCATGATGTGAAACTTGACCCAGGGAAACATATCTTGCCATACCTACCTATCGCGATACCTTGTCTGCGACCGTGAGGTTGCGTTCGTGACACCATCGTTCCCGCAATCTTGGGTTTTCGAAGGGTACCAGTGAGCAGGATAGTAGACACTCTAACAGCTATAGGAGATACGATATATTTATCTCGATTCTACTGCATAGAGCTAGTGCAACGCAATATCTCACATGTATAGCTATACGCCTATAGAACGGACCGACGTATTAATAGAGTTCGGCAACTTGGAGGGATATTCTAATTTATCTATCTTATCTCAAGACCATACAACATCTGGATTGCCACCCGGTAGCATCATGAGAAAAGGCCAACCATAGGTACGATGAATCTCACTCACAATCTTTCGCGCCCATATATTTGCCACGACGGGGATAATATACTCGCATCTTTCGATTCTGGAGATCTCCAGAGCCTTGGCCCACGACTGCTTGCCACTGCCCTCGTCGCCAATACTTAGTTGAGCATGGGCCATAGATAATTGAATCAAGGCCGATGTCCAGGGATGCTTAGATCTAAAGATCTGCAGTTGTTCCATGTTCTGTAGAGCAGCTCTCCATAAGCCAGAGGCATCTTTATAGTTCTGTTTCATATGAGCAGTGCGTGCCTTGGCTATTACTCGGCGCATATAAAGCACTTGATCATTCGTATCGTCCAGAGCCGGAGGCTCAGTGTCGACTAGTCGTTGGAGCGTGGATTCGGCCGCATTTAGGTCCTCTTTGCCCAGGCTAGCTTCTACGGATGCCAGGAGCAGGCGTCTGTAGGGGCGACCCTTTCGTTCAGCCTGAGGTATGCTGTTAAATTCTGGCTGAAGAAGCTCGATCGCCTTCTGATATTGACAAAGCTCGCAATAAACCTCGGCAAGTCGACCAACCAGGAGAAGGCGGGTGTTACGTCGAATTGGCCTTGCGGAGTCGAGCCATAGGTGTTGTTCCAGGGAAGCCCTTGCGGTTGAGAAATCTCCGATTGACTGGAAGAACCTCGACGCTGTACCTTGAAGCCTGCGCGTAACCTCAGTTTCTAACGACGACAATGGCTGTATCCCCTCCCACGCGTAGATGCATGCGGCGATACCACTGTCGTAATGCTGTATCTTGGTCTCCATCAGAGAAATGTGGAGTCTTCCTTGAAGAGCATTCTCAAGACGAGTGGTTGGTGGTGGACTTGTCGAGAGGAAGTCTTGAACTGTAGAAGTCGAGTTGACGAGCTTTCCTTCCAAACGACGGAGTATGCTCTCGAACAAAGCGACACACGCGTGGAAATAGTAGGGCATGGACTTGGTGAGTAGTGATCGGGCTCGGTCGATGGCGATTCGGCGAATTGTAAACGAATCTCTCTCGGCGAAGTAGAAAAGTGATTCCATCACATGAGTTTTGAGAAGTGCCGCCACCCGCTTTTGCTCCGTGACCTTGTTTAACAAAGCCCAAGTGGCTTCCTTGAGAGGTATCGACCTGGAAAACGTCAGGGAACTCATGGACTCCTCCATAAATAGGTGGATAATCATACCAGGAAGTATTTCCTTCGAGGGGTGGAGGAGTGGCAAAGGCAACCAATCTGATGGCGATCGATAAGAAATATTCTTGTGTCTGTGATGTGAGGCCGTTCGAGAGAGCAGACCTATCCTCTGGACAGATAGAGAAAGCGGGAGTGCCATCCTCCAGGCTATGAACCTTGACATCCGGACGAGCTGCTAAGCGACTAAGATTTATATCATCGGACAAGAGACAAACCAGGTTATAAGAGACGCCGAAATCAGTAGCTGTGACTTCTTCGAGCTCACCTCCGGCTGTCCAGCGCCTTTTGGTGAGCCTTACGCTTTCAAGTAGCTTGATGGGAATATCCAAGCCACCGAGAGCATGAATGAGCAGGAGCAGCTGGTCTGAGCTTTGTATCATGTCTCCATATTCCGGAGCGAGATTATAGTACGGGAGAGGGGAAGACGGGTCTGAGAGTGGCAGCTTAGCATTTGAGATATTGGGTAGAAAGAGGGGGCAGGGGGGCTACGAACCGTTTAGTTGATCTGCCACAATACGCTGTACAAAGTCTGTGTAGTCGGGCAGATGGACACTTATCGACCGCAGGTGAGCGAAGACTATCTCGTCATCCATGTTAAGGTATCTCTCATAGCTATGCCGGATTAGTATTTTGCGGCATACCAGACAGGCTGACTTACGTAGAAGCGGGAACGTCCAGGGGGAGCCAGATCATCGACCCAATGCTACCAAGTCTACGCGCTACCTTGATGTATTTCCTCCCTGCATAGCGAAGTTCCGAAATTTTCATCCCTTGGACCAGGCTGGAAATGGCCGGTGGAACTAGGTCGTGGTTATTCATCTTAGATCGGAGATATATCATCACACATGCCAGACGTCGACGTAGCTTATCATGATCTACGTCGTCGGAGGGTGTCCAAAAGTGGTCGATTGCGTCTTTCACTTTTTCGCAAATCCGGCTTACTCTCGTGTTGTCTAGGTGCTGTATGGATAGTATCTTCGCGGTCCGTTGGTCGATCGGCACAATGCGGTACCGAACATCATGAGCCAGTGTTTTTGATTGATCCAGCATGGTACGGATCGAGCTCAGGTGCTTATTTAATTCGAGCGAGAGACTCCGGGCCTCGCTCTCATTGAACGCACCGGCTAACCGATTAATGGTGCTGCAGAGACACGTCTCCATCCCTTGGTTGTTGAAAGGCTGTCGCTCCAGATGATGAATAGCTGGCAATCGTACCACTAGTGGGCCCTGCTAGACCGAGACGAATGCTGTGCACTCCGCAACGAACCATAGGAAGGAGCAAGTAGTGGTCGGAAGACTCTTCTCCGTCGTGGGATGCTCGAAGAGCTATCGAGAGGATCTGTTCAGGAAGCCTTGTACTGGTTATCCCTTGCAACGTCGTCACGCTCCTTCAAACGTAAGAATTCGAGCACTGTCCCGAATGGCGATGCCCAGCTTCGACACGAATCTGAGAAGCAAATATCTTGAGGGACTCAGGAGGCGGGTGGAGGCCGCCGATCTCGGCGATGCGAAAGCGCATGATTGACACGGACGCAGAAGGCAAGACTCGAGAAACGGCACATGAATATTGAGTGTCTACTGGCTTCGCCGGAGGTAATCCACCTGGGTGCACTCGTGTCCGCAAAAGACCGTATACCGAGTGCTTTGTGGAGTGTCGCGACTTTGTTGAGTGGTGGAAGATAAATGACCCGGGCTCGGATCTATTTTTCTCGCCAAGCCCTAGTATCAGATTAGATTAGATGGGCTTGGCATGAGCTTGGCACGACCCCAGGCCGATAAGGACGCCGATTGCGCTGAAGATTTCTCTCACTGTGAGAACTCAGAAGAGCCACCCACCAGTGGGGAATCCCTCGCAGCTCAGCGATGTCGTGGCCTCGAGGTTCTCACTGTGCAAAGACCCACCGGCTCATCACCATGCTGAGCAGGGATTCAACGTCAATGTCGACGACAGGTTAGCAGTATTTAATCTGATAAAATCATGGATCGATCTGATAATGGTCTATTCTACAATTCTGCAAGGAGTAGGTCGGTCTTTCCACAATCTTTCATTCTGCAGTAATTATGGATGCCTTCGGAGAGAGCCATGGCAAGTCGGAGCTTCGAGCCATCTCGAGCAGTCACAGTGACGGTGACTCTGAAGAGCATGGCAGAAAGCCGGTTCCCTTGAGCATGAAGATCATCTCGGTTGCGGTTGTCAGTATGATTGGATTTGGTGGCCACTGGAGCAGTGGCGTAACCGGAGCGCTGAAGAGTACTTTGAAGAAGGCGAGTGAACGCTAAAGCTCTTGTCGTATTATGTCTTTCTGACGGTTTTTCTGCAGGAGCTGAACATCAACAACACCCAATATGCCATCCTCCAGTCAAGCGAGAACTTCATCAAGGCCACCCTGATCCTGCCCAGCGGCGTTCTGACCGATCGGTACGGAGGTGCCAGTACGTTGACTCAGCTCAACAATGCTGCAACATTCTACTAACGCTTCTGCTTTAGGTGCCATGCTCTGGGGAAACGCTGTTTTCAGTGTCGGTGCCATTCTGATCGCCGCAGCGACCACCGTGCAAAACTTCAAGTTCATGATCTTTGGCGTCGTTGTCCAAGCCCTCGGTGATGTTGCAACCCAAGTCGCTCAGTACAAGATCTTCTCATCCTGGTTTGCGCCCTCCGATGGGTTTGCGTCAACCCTGGCCTTCGAGCTCGCGATTGGCAAGATTGGATCTTTTGTTGGAAAATCCACGGCTAACGTCATCTCCGCGAACCTCGGCGACTTCAGCTGGGCTTACTGGATGTCGGTATTCATGAATCTCTTCACCAACGTAGCCACCCTGTTCTTCTGGTGGTTCACCCGCTGGTGCGGGAAGCGTTATGCGGGAACACGAGACCCGGCTACTCGCGAGAAGCTGACCGAGAGTAACCGGAAGTTCGAGATCAAGAAGATGCTGCGACTCCCCTGGTCGTTTTGGCTCATTTGTCTGTTTTCGCTTTGCCAGACTTCGACAGCCAACATTTTCTCTTCCAATGGTACCGAACTTGCCGAGCAGCGCTTCGACATTTCAGCCGTACAAGCTGGTTGGTATTCTGCCGCGTCACAATACCTAGGGTTCTTCTTTGTCCCCCTGGTCGGCATCTTCATTGACGTTCTTGGACGACGCCTCACTGTGATGCTTGTATGCGGCCTAGGCATGCTACTCGCCATGTGTTTGGCCATGTGGGGACCCACGGTGTCAGGAACAGCAGCTAGCTTTGCCATCTACGCTGTGGCCTCTTCGCTCGGCCCCACGGTCATTATCGACGGCATTCGCACGTCCATGTTCTATCAGGAGGTATTTGGTTCGGGCTATGCGATCAAGATTGCTATCAACAATAGCATGACCATCATCGTCGACATAGTAGCAGGCATCATTCAAGACCGAGATAACAACAGCTACGACAACGTTATCATCTTGTATGTCGTTCTAGCGGCCGGGTCCGTGGTTGTCGGCGCTCTCATGGTCATCCTGGGTTACCTTAGTAACCTCATAGCTTTTCTCCAATGGAGCCGGAAGAAGCGCGTGCTCAATGGTCAAGTCGTCAACGATGAAAAGAAAGCTTTTGAAACTGACGGGCGTGCTGACTGGAATCGGAAGCTCAGTACGATCAATTTTGGAGCGGTCATTGCCTTGGTCCTCGGTGCCTGGGTGGCATATTTCTGGGCCATTGCAACTGGCCACAATTACTGAATAGCAGGGGAATCGCCATATGCGAAGCTTGGGGACCATGCTTCTGCCATTGATCAGGCTAAGAGGAAGCAGGAGATTCGCAATTTCGTCCTCTAGACCTGCTTGTATCTCCAAGTAACAGGCAGGCAAACCCATAATGTAAACTCATGAGACAGACAGTCGTCCATCAAGCTTGAATTCGATGCAGTCCTGAACGGACACTCCTGTGCAATGTAGGTCGACCTTCGCCTGGTCATCTCGATTCTGAGATACCACCATGATCCACATATCTTGTATCAATGCGACCTGCACAGCATCCATGACGTTACCACCTATCGGTAACCCGAGACGTCCTTCCTTCGCCAGGTGTAGTACCAGGTGAGGAGACCGAGGCCAAGGCCTGTGCTCATGGTCTGACCGTTGTGGAACTTGGCGTGAGGAGGCCATTTGGGGTTGAATACGTGAGTCTCGTTCCAGTCCGCCAGGTAACCGCCAACTGCAGTAGCTGCGCCGATGAGGCTGAGAACGATGCGTGCCGGCAGGACGGCTTTGAAGGAGGAGGAAGAGTAGTCGGACATCGTGATGATCCTGAAGCAGCAGGTGCACAAGTCCTTTGGCTGGTTTTGAGCGACAAAAAGATCAGTGTATGGGAGAGTTCGAACGAAGCAGATGCAGCGGTGTGTCAGGACTCAAAGATCGGGAGCTGCGGGCGTGGAAGGATGCAAGGGCTTGAAGGGGTTAAGATTGCTCGCCTTAAAGGATGCGCGTTTGATGCTTTCTGTATGACGCGTTGTTAGGTGGTAGTGGAGAATGGATTAAGAACGGGAGGTGTCTCACCGCCAGGGAGGTAAGGCCACCATGGACTCTGACCTAAGCACTCGAGCTTTACTAAAACTCCTCGCGGATCTGGCAGTACATTTGAGTATGTCTTCTTCGAGTGCTCAATTGGAAGTCGGCATCGTCGGGGCGGGAATTGCAGGTCTATCAGCGGCGATAGCATTGTCCAGGGCAGGGCACGCTGTGGAACTCTACGAAAAGTCCAGATTTCGCAACGAGACAGGAGCGGCCATCGTTATAGGGCCTAATGGGACCAGGGTTCTGTCACGATGGGGTTTTGATTTCGACGAGGCCGGAGCTCTGGATTACAGCCAAATGAGGAGAATTCGGGCAGACACTCTGGAGGTCGACTCAGAGGAATACTTCACAGATATCAAGCAGAAGTACGGCGACCGTTGGTTGCTGTTTCACCGTGCCGACCTCCACATGGGCTTGAAGAAGCTTGTCGAGGGACAGGAACCGCAGCCCAAGATCAATCTGGGCACCGCTGTCAGGGATGTTGACGTCGATGGTGGAATCATCACGCTCGCCAGTGGTGAACAAGTCAAGAAAGACCTGGTTATCATTGCAGATGGTGCACACAGCGAGCTCATATCGAAGATCATTGGTCGACCGTGCCCTGTTACCAAGTCACCTATGTCGATGTATCGCTTCCTGCAGCCCTTTGACAAAGTGCTTGCTCACCCAGAAGCCGGCCAATTTTACAAGGGTCAGCCTTCAGGATTTACAACCTTCTACAAGACAGAAGTAGGCCGACCTGGCCTTCTGATCAACACCTATCCCTGTCGTAGCGGTGAGCTGCTGTATGTGGCGTTGGTACATCCCACCAAATCGGGGGAAAAGGAGCTCGATGGTTGGGATTCTCCCGCCGACTATCAGGACGTAATCTCAGATGCGAAGGCTTTCCATCCCGCTGTTCAAGCAATCTGTGAGGAGGCAACCGAAGTCAAGGTGTACACTCAGATGTGGCGAGACCCTATCGAGCGTTTCTCAAGGGGAAAGGCTGTATTGATAGGTGACGCTGGTCATCTCATGTTGGCCACGCACGGCCAGGGAGCTTCGATGGCACTCGAAGATGCCCTTGCCTTGGAAACTCTGTTCAAAAGTATCGCTTCCAAGTCAGATGTGGAAGCTCGAGTGCAATTAGTCGATGAGCTGCGGCGCCCCCGCGTGAGTGCTGTGCAGACCATGTCGAACAAAATGATGGGACCTCCTGACCGCATGATATCTGAGGTGAAGCGATATTATGACGGTCCAATACCGGGTCATCAAGCGAAGACTTTTTCGAAAGAGTATAACGACTTCTTCTTCCTGTATGATATCGAGGAGGAAGCGAGGAAAATGCTGAGCGCCTGACCGTGGACGGGTTGATTTCACTTGGGCTTTTCTCGATTGATGCATACCTTTTAGATAGACCCCGGTTGCGGAATGAATGACTTCTGTGTTCGCCAGCCTTCGCGGCAAAAGGTCAGAGTCGGCGTTCTTTTCATGGGTCAAAAGGCGTAAACTTCATCCAACACGCTGATTTGGCTCTGGAAGAATCGATGAAGTGACCATGCCCCAAACGAGGTGCCAGAAGTGCAAGCAGTATTCGTTCCAATGAAACCTTTTGAGGACACTTTCAAGTGTTTTCCAATCCTGAGTTTTCGGATATATGGTCAACATCTTGATCATCAGCTGGAACCGCCGGTCATTCCTGGACGAAGATCTTATCTTAAGAAAGGTCGCTGTCAAGCCTCCTGCAAGCTTCAAGCATACCCAGATCAGGAGATCACAGAGGCTGGTGTCATTTGCATCGACCTCATCTATGGCACGGGCGCAGAAGCCCACCCAGTTGAGAATCAGCGGGCCATAATATTTGCTAAATCGTTCTGCGTGGCTGACATCAAGGAGAGTATGCTGCATTGCAATAAGCACGATCCGGTCAGCCAAGCTGTTGCCTGCATATGCCATTAGCCCCCAGCCTCGCTCCCGGGCCTCTACATTAGCAGCGGATTTGCCTCCAAAGGGAGCGAACGAATAAAGGTCAACATCGTTCCAGTTGTAGTATTGTTGAACGTGTGACACAACATGCGGTGACAGTCGCTCTTCTTCCACAAGTTGCCTCGTTCCGGTATCAAGGTACCCATGGACTCTCCCAGCCTCCAAATTCGGCGGCAGAATCGATGGTGTGATTGGTACGAGATATTGGCCACGGTCGATTTCGAAAGGATCACCAGGCCTGGGCTGATTTATGGAGTACCAAAAGGCCAGAACGCTTGCTAATGTCAGTTCAGTGGTTATTCCACCGGCAAGGGCATGGACTTACCCGGTCACGGCTGGTTTCAGCAAGCCCACCCATCCCAACGAATCTAGTCCCCTGTGCAGGTCGACTAGACGCTTCAGGCCTCTGACGTGGGCGTCGTAAGCAGACATATTGCCCATTAGATACTAAAGTCATTAGCTACACTGCTTCTCTCACACATCTCTGCAGGCACACTGACCTCCACTTCAGGGAGAGAAAGAATCGAGAAAACGACAGCATCCTCGATGTAGGCGTTTTGGTTAGTAAGGCTATCTCTCAATTTGCTCAGTGCCTCGCCATAGTGGCCGATTGTCTGCTTGTCTGGCTTTGCCATGAAAGGGGAAGCGGGATAGATTTTCTTATCAAGCTGCAGAGCCTTGGACTGTAGAAGGGCTGGCTGAGTATGAAGGTCACAACTTCCCATACTGCCACGTGCACTTGGGAAGGGCATCAGGGCCATCACGGAAATGGACTCCTACAGTAGTATCCTATCACCCACGGCGTAATCTACTGAGACTCGGATGCTGACAGCGGACGGCATGCAACTGACACTTCATCCCAAAGTGACTCGGTTCTAGAAGCAATGGCAGCACCGAACGCCCGTCGACTAACAGCACCACCGAAACTCAGGACAAGTTCACATGTGAAGAAGAGATGAACAAACGAACTCTGCATCTTCTCAAGGTCTACCACTTCATATACTCCGTACTCCGTACCACAAAGTACCTTGTCAGGTACCTCGTACAAGTAGTTTGTGTCCCACGCTAGAGATCTTTCGCCGAAGGTGATTTCAGCCTGCAGCACCCCTTGTCTGAGCTTGTCTTGGCCATTCGCGCGATAAGGACTTCGTGTCGTACTGGAAAATCTCCTATTGGCGACATCAGAGTTGGGGGCCTGATGGGGGTCAGATATGCTAATCCCTGCTGCTCTTTTAGGGCCCTCGGTGGCTCCCGTGGAATCCCTAGCCTTAGATTTGGGCCACGATGGGGCTCCTTGGCTCGTCATTTGTGCCTATCATAGCTCCATTTCCTCCCGATCGTCAGGTACCCGAAAATAAATCATGCCAGATGATGCCGACTCCAATGCACCATCCCGCTCTATCCATCCATCGCCATCCCTTGACCCAATTTCCATTCCAGCAAGAAACATTGTTACACCGCGACGGGCGCCCTGAATCATGTCATCCCACCTCTCTCCCTTCCGTTGGATTTCTTGCCTTCTTTTACAGTCGACGACGAGCTCGACCTGTCGTTCAAACTCGAGCTTGCATCGTTCGAGAAGATGCCCTTCACTCTGCCCCGTGGCCTAGGGCCTCTGAGGCTTCTTATCGTCTTCTGCCTGGTGGCCTCCGTTTTCTTCTTCCGGTCTTACCTGCTACCAGCCTCTGATGCATCCCACTTCAACCTCGCCCCAGCTGCGAACTCCTGGTGGCATGGCCCAAACTCGGGTTATTCCGACCTGAGTGATGTCGATACCGAACAAGATTATGCTCAAGCTGAAGATCTCGGTTTGATCTCTGAAATCACCGACTTCGAAGATCCTGCCGTCCCCTCGCCTGCCTCTTCCACACCTGAAGCCACCCATAAACCTGCAGCAGCGCCAGGACTATTCTACAAGCCCTTCGATGCTTCCATGCCCGCCTGCCGACAACTACCAGGCGCAGATAAAGTCGTCATCATCGTCAAGACTGGTGCCACCGAGGTTTTTGCCCGGCTTCCGGAGCAGCTTATCACTCTGGCAGAATGCGTTCCAAACCTCATGATCTTTTCCGACATGGAACAAGACCTGGGACATTTCCATCTGTACGATGCATTGGACGAAATTGGGGAAGAATACAGAAAACATCACGAGGACTTTGAGTTCTACCATAACATCCACAGAGCCCATGCCATGCACGGCGACGTCAGCGTGCTTGGATCGGAGAAAGGCTGGAACCTGGACAAGTGGAAGAATATCCCCATGCTGCACAAAGCCTACACGAAATACCCCAACGCTGACTGGTATATGACTATTGACGCCGATACGTATCTTGGCTGGACGAATCTTCTTCTCTTACTTAGTCAACTGAACCCCGAAGAACCGCTCTACTCCGGCTGTGTCTACTGGCACGGCCCTACGCAATTCGCTCAAGGCGGCACTGGGTATCTCTTGTCTCGGAAAGCCGTCGAGAACCTTGAGGCGATCCGCACTCCAGAGAAGATCGTGGAGTGGGAAAAAGAAACGTCCACAATCTGCTGCGGCGACGTCATGCTCGGTGTCGCCATGGGCCAAGCTGGTGTCCCTGTTCGAGGAGCCTGGCCCATGTTCCAAGTCGACCCACCCTGCGCACTCAGCTGGACCGATCGATATTGGTGCACTCCCGCAATCACCTGGCACCATGTACACACTTATGACATTCAGGATCTCTGGGAATTTGAGAAAACATGGATCAATCAGACGTGGAATGACGACAAGCCTGGCTCGGTGCCCTATTTGTACAAGGACGCTTTTGAGTACTTTGTCCAGCCTAACATCGCACAGAAGAAGTCCGATTGGAACAATTACTCTGGCGACAAGACATTTACCGAACCATCCGAGGATCATGTCAAGGAAGACAACGACTGGGATTGGAAGAATGATGACGAAAAACAACAACTCTGGGACGACCTAAACGAGATCCAAAAACAGTCTACCGAATCTTTCGAGGCCTGTCAAACTGCGTGCATGGATGATGGTGGTTGCTTGCAATTCGCCTGGCATCCCGGCACTTGCAAATTGAACTATTCCGTCAGAATGGGTCACGCAATCGAGCCGAAGGAAGAATACTCGTCCGGTTGGATCTTGGAAAGAGTTGAAGCCTTCAAGCAGGGCCAGGGAACTTGTGAGCAAGCTCGATTTGAGATTGACTGAAAAACTGCGACCCAGAAGTGAGCAGAAAGCTCTTCACCTCTCACGAACTACCTCGGCCTGTCCATTCGCGGCTGCGCAATCGCTCACGAACAATGGCTTTGCCCATGTTGGCGGCTGATGGCACCAATCCGTCGACGAAAAGGATCTGAACGACGATCGACGTCGTATCTAGTCTTGTTGAAGCGACGCCCGAGCTTCCCGTCACACAGCCGAAACGCGCCAGGCTGTCCTATGAACGCAGACAGGTTACGAGCGGATCATGGCTGAAAATCTCCCCTCTCTCCTTCCACTATCTCCATATTGCAGTGGGGCGGGATATTCGAGGACCTCCGAAGCGAACGTGACTGCCCGGTCCTGAGGTACGACAACCAACACTTCACTACCTTCGCATGATGCACAGAGTGAGCACATGCTATATTCTTTTGACGATCTAGACTTTTCATGATGAGGAACGGAGATCTAATAGTATAGAGAGATTGACGACGAATTTAGACTTAGACTACTTGATGATACCAGAGAAGATTTCCGGCTGGCGTTTTCAGAATCTCAGCGGAAGGGGATATCGGCTTATATTATTACCATTTGTACGATTCCATAGGAGGGTCACAGTCACTTTGAGTTGTGGGCTTGTTTTTATCTGCTAAGACAGTCAACAAACTGCACTACTTGTTCAATTGTATTCTGAAAGTTACCAGATATGACTGCTAGCGAGCTACCCGTATGTCAAGTCAACGGAGTAGATGGGTAGGGTTGTCTATTATCTGCTATAGTAAACAAAGTAACGATGGTGGCACTCTCCTCCTCATACCTCTACCCTTTGAGTTTCATTTTTTTTTCACTGCTTTCTTTCCTTTCCTTCTGTATAGTTGTCATTCGTTCCTGCACTATCCTCCAAAGTCTCTCGGGTTGAACCTTGTCTTCTTCCCTGTTCTTGGGTGAATATACGATCTTTCTCTGTTCATGGGATTTCTCGACGCTCTCGTTGGTACAACTTCCCCCGTGGGTAAGGTCATCTGCTGTGTAGTCCTGTTGTATCTAGCCCTGGCTGGAGCTGGTGCTACATGGCCTGTTCCCGCCTGCCCGCCACCGTACTGAGTTGTGTCGCCGTAATGTGGATTGGTTGGATCGTATGCTCCATGCTGCGCCATCGCCCCGACCTGGCTGGGATCGTGGGGATCGGTATAAGCTTCCGTTTGCGATGCGCTTCCGCCGGGTATAGGCGCTTGCGCATGTGGTGCTTGATGAAGCTAAAACCCAGGGGAAAACGTTCAGTCAGTACTTAATCGGCACTCTCGCTTTCTTTTTGATTGTCACGACTCCATTTACCATCCCCGCCCCCCTTGTTGTGAGAAAAGGAAAAAAAGAAATTGGGTGACTTACTGCGTGTAGCTGCTGTCCTTGGCCAACAGCTTGACCAACTTGCGGTATCAGGTTGTGTGCGCCTCCGGCCGGGTCGAAAGCACTGGGCATGGCACTGTACCCTCCTTCTGCGAATTGTCCTCCCACGGATGCTGCATTCGCCATGTTGTCTCCGGTTTCATAAGGTCCCCCTTCCTGTTGCTGCAGCTCAGGCATAGGTCGATTCGTCTGTGGGTGATGGGTGGCTGCAGTGTCACCCTGATCGTGTGTATAGTCGTAGGGATTGTATGGCTGTTGTGGCACTCCTGTATCCTGGGCCCATTGTTGACGATTTCCGCCTGAAGGTGGTGGATTGGCCATTTTGAATTCGATCTCAGTGTTCGCTGATCTTCAAAGAAGCAGATCGGCTCTCGATGTTTTCCAAACAGAAAAGGTGTTGTATATGAATGGTTTGCGGTTGTTTGTCTGGCGTAGGGAAAAACTTGATGTGAATGCAGCGGCAACGTTGCCAACCTTTATACGTTGAACGACCGCTGATACTGTACGCAATAAGGTAAGTTATTCTTTTGATGCCTTAGTCCCATGATGGCGCTTTACTTCATGAATACGCATTTAGATGATGGCCCCGTCTCGTTTCTTAGGCCCTTATTTTCTTGGATATGCATTTGAGCCCCGTCTTGTTAGCATGGCCCTTTACTTCTTGGATAAGCATTCAGGCACCCTGTTGAAAGTATCTTCGAACAACATGAAATCAGGATAATTTGGGCCAATAACTAAGTATAGGATATGTATCCGGGTATATCGGAAAGTTCAAGCTTCAACCAGATGCTTAACATTACTACATAGGTGTGACAGCACAGGCCAGGCAGGGTGGCTGCCCCCTACTTAACGTGGGAGGGCCGGTGAGCGCCAAGAGGGCTGAAGCAGCACCCTCAGATAGAATAGGTAGGTTACGCAACCTATTTTGGCATGGCATTGTTTCTACCACGTAAAAGTCCTCCCCGCTGACATAGAGAACTACGATTACCACCTCATAGTCAACACCCAGGTCTGAGTCCTTGTCTTTGTTAGGCCTTGTTGCCGCGATGTCACGTAAGGGCCGGATTTTGATGGTACAGTACAGCTGTAAGGCGGAACAATTTGTGACGGGCCAGAAATTTTAGAGTCTGGTACCTGGCATACAACCTGGGGCGGTATAAAAGTGGACTCCGAAAATATACTTACGTCGCCGTGTGTGATCCAACAAAAGTATACGGAGGTACGGCGTACTCCGTATCATAAAGAGACTAGTGGGTGTTAATAAGCCCCATAAGGGCTCCCAGGGGGCTAACACAGAAGAATGGCGGGCCAGGAATGTTATAAATATACGTGAAGCAATCACATGGAAGTTACTAGCATGTGTTTCCGGTTCTCTCGCAGTCATTTATTGAGTAGTACTTATCACTCGAGCATATAAACCTGAGACCGTTTGGTAGCGACTATCGTTGTTGTTGTTGTCTCTTTTGTCTCCAAGACAAATCCGAGATATCATATTACCATTTCGCGATCTCTCTTCACCAAACGACCCTTTCTTCTCATAAACGGAAAAAGGATGGATGCACACCACTCTCAGCACGACGGTGCACAACAACAACAACATCATCCGCAACAAGGCGATGAACAGCATCACAACCACCACCCCGAAGGCGACGAGTTCTCCGAGCACTTCAAGAGTCAGCTGAACATTAGCATCACCAAAGACCACTATTCAAGCAGCCATCATGATGATAATGCCTCCGAGTACTCGGTCTCGGAATTCACTGATGACGGCGCAAGTGACGACGAGTTCGGCTATGAAGACGACGCTGATGATGATGGTGCCGGTGGTGGTGCTGGTGGCGGTGAAGATTGCTGGAACGACGATGGGGAGTTTGGTGGGGACCCTTCCCAGGGGGAAGGTCATGACCACGGCCACGGCCACGGCCACGGTCACGGCGACTACCCAGAAGAAGGAGGACAAGGACACGAGTATCAACATCAAGGCCATGGCCATGGTCATGGCCATCCAGGGCAACACCACGGACATGGCGATCAGGGCGAGCACGGCCATCAGGACGGCTATGGGAACGAGCATGGCCACGGGGGCGATGATGAGCAAGGCTATGGGTACGAGCACGACTATGCTGAGCACGAGCACGAGCAAGGCTATGGGCACGAACAGGACGAACAGGGCTACCAGGGGGACTATTAACTAAATACTCCGTAGGCTGCGGCTGCACTTTGTAGGGGGAGAAAATAAAGAACATCTGTCATTTTATGTTTTCACACAAGTATGGTCACAGCGACGATAGAATTACAACATCTCCTCCACCAGTCCTCTTCCCTTTTTCGTGTTGCCTGATATGATATTACATATACGCTTTCCAGTGCCGTTTGTTACAAAAGAGGACACTTATTCCCCCTTCCTGTGCCATGACCTCTTCTTCGTCTTTATTCTTTGCCTCAAATGTTTCGGTCAACCGAACATCCCGAACTGTCCTACTCCAGTTGGTAAAACCAGCCTTTGAAAGTCTCATTTCATGAGATACATTGGGCCAACTTCAGTGACCGTCCGGTTGTTCGGTGAAAACATTGAAGGCTGTCGACGAGCAAGAGGTCCTCCTTTTACAGCCGGTCCCGGGCGACCAGATGTGGTCTCGGAGGAAGCATCGGTGTTCGTGCGATGATTCAACCTCGTCCCCAACTCAGATCTGCTACGAGATTCGGACCGACTCCGATGAGCCAGCGTCAACGGCAGAGGCATAGTTGACGGAGACATCGCGGTCGCACTAGATGTCAAAGGCTTGCTTTGGAGCTGAAGTTGAGCCGGTCTCCCAACAAAAGACATGTGACTCTGAACACTCGGGGAGGGGTTGGGTGGAAGCCCAGTGGCGCTTGAGATGGAAGTGTTAGTCGGCCGGCGTCGGAGCCGCGGCACGTCTTCTGATGCCGAGTTCTCTCGGCTCCTGGACACGGATCTCGAAGGTGCTTTCGAGGACGGTGATGGTCGACTGGAATAACTTGATGATCGAGACTGATCACGCTGATGATGAGAGGTGAGCCGCAATGGCCTCGCGTCGAGCGTCTCTGCCCGCAAGGTAGTGGAAGGTGACGGCACATGCGGCTGTTTACCAGTCCTCCCATAGGCGGCCATGATGTGTTCGAAGCTCAGATTCGAAGGAAGCTGACTCAGCCGCTTGATTGATTGCATGTTGGTGTCCATGAAGGATGACATCGACTTCAGAGCCCGGAGAGATTCATGTACCTCATAAGACGAGGGAGCTTTGGCGCTGGGAGCCGCCCTTGCCGTATGAGAGTCGGCAAGACGGCGTGAACGGCCAGAGTCTGACGAAGGCTTTTGGGGTCTCGTCAAGTGATTGTCGTCCACAGCCATCTTCGCCTGGGACACAACCTGGGCGAAAAGGACGTCTTGGTCGACGTGTCTTGTTGAACGGTATGGCTTGGCTGCATCCTTGGATCCTGTGAACGCTGCTTCTTCGGTCAGGACGAAGAATGAGCCGTCCCATATCTTCTGCTTCAGAACATTCCACCTCGTGCGGGCCGGATTTTTTTCAAGCTCTGGACGATAAACTGATTCCCGTGCAAGACGTGCATAGAAAGTCTCCAAGCGTTGAGCGACCCTTTCAAGGACAGAAAGAAGATATTTGCTCAGGCTCATGAGCTTTTGCTTGTCTGATCCTGATGCTGACTCCATCGAGTTCACCACGTCAAAGGCATCCATTCCCAGACATATGTCCCCTCGAACCTCTTCAAGGAATTGGACATCGAGCTCAGTGACCGTCCCAGCGTATCTGAGTACGCCGTTCTCCTGGAATTGGGCATCTTGGCTGTTGCAGACAAATTCTCCGATACGTGCGATCTCCTTTGAAGCAGTGGCGGAAGCAGGCGACGATAGTGTCCTGGTGATGATGCCAATCACATCCGGGACCCGCATGTCGGGCGTTCCTGAGTTGACAAGCCCGAATGTGAGCTTCAAGTGCAGTTCTTGGAGTTTTGCTCCGAACAGGGTCGAGAACCCGTTCTGCATCAATCTTGATTGGAATTGGTAGAATTTTCTCACGCCGCCCATGTTGAAAAGATCGCCTTGAAACCAGGTTCGGGCATCCTCCTGGATGTGGTTCACCTCGAAGTATAAAGTTGTCAGGCTCTCGACGCAATTTCGCAGGTACTGATACCAAAGATCGTACAGAGTGCATATCTCGCTGGAACGGAAAGCTGGCTTTGTTGCGAGGTGACCAACAAAATATTTGGAAAGCAAGCTCATCACCTCGGGATTGGTAGTGTGAGCTACATCATCGAAAGTCTTGGACGCATCAAGGCCAGCACTGGCCTGCGCGATCAATGTACCACCTGGGTGTATTGGAAGGAAGTCGCTTATATCGTAAACCCCACCATGTACACCAATATACATCCTGGTTCCTTTCCGGTGACCTGTGTGAAGCGCAAGTTGCGAAATCGGTATTTGCGGCGTCGCGTAGCTGATGGGCTTCGGTGTCATGAATATATCCAGCATGAAGCGCCTCTCGGCAAATGCTTTTGCCAGCAAGCTGTCCGCTGAGTCTTTGGTGGAAGTCCAATTCTTGTAGAGGGCCTGGCGTATGCCCGACATGATGGTCTCGTACATGGAAATGGAACCACAGATGTAAAGGTGTCCTCCTAGGCCACCCTGACTCTTGGAAATGACCATATCACACACGGTTCGTCCTTGCTCGAGTATAACGCTATCGAGATATCGAGGGGCGATCTGTTTTTCGACCAGTTCTCGAGATGTCGCATCATAGACCAATCCTTTTTGATCTCGGGAGAATGCCGTGTGTAGCTCCATGTGGCCACTGCGCACATATTCTCTGAGTTCGTGTTCATAGGAGAATCGTTCTCTTGACTGAACTCCGAGAAAGAGAATATTCCTTCCAACACTTGTTTGTGCTCTGTTTTGCCAGAAGCCTCGGAATGGCGCAATGCCCGAACCGCCAGCAAACATCGCCACAGGTCCGGCCATTGTTGTTGGCAGCTGGAAGTTCAGAGGGCGAGAAATTCCAATCAGGTATTCTTCGTCGTCAAACATGTCTTCAGAATGGGATGGATCCGGGTTGAGGCAGCCACTGCTCACACCATAGCGAGTGGTGTTGCACAGGCCGTAGTCCAAGACGTCTGCTAATTTGTACTCACTCCGGGTAACGGTGAGATCCACCGTACTGGGAAGGAGCTCGTTCGTGTAGTTTGAAATGCTGTATGTCCGAGGCACTTCGATGGGAATCAACTTCGGCAACCACGATAGGTCAGATAGATCGAACGCTGTATCCCAGGTCTGCGGCGACACCTCAGCGACCGCCAGTTGCAGGAGATCCCCAACGGCGCCTTGGACTGGCCACATTTCCGACCCAAGGACTTTGACCACCGTCGAGGAAGAAGCACGAAGCGCCATGTGAAACTGCAATAGTCAGCAAAGCTCACGCTAGAAAACTCCAAAGTCAACATACAGCCACGACCAGGTCCTTTGTCAGAGGCGCAAGGTGCCCACGCCTCAGGATATCCTGCACACTCAAGAGTGTCGGCCCTTCTGCGTGATTGACCGACTTTAGATGTTTAGCGAAGCGATTCCAGTCTGAAGCCTGGCTCAGAGGAACCGGCTTCTGTAGCAAGTCCTCCAGGCCCAAGGCAGCTGTGACCTTGTTTACCTCTGACCAGCTATTCAGGGGCATCACTGTCAAGCGATCACCTGGCTGAAAGGTGATTCCCGTGTCCTCGAGGCCAAAAGTGACCATGCCGGTAGACCGTGACGGATCCATATCCACAGAGGACCTGGAAAGAATTCTGGCTTTGAACCTGCATTCTTCGAATGAACCTCGAAGTTCATGTGGCTGAAGATTCACTTTGCCCCGGAAAGGCTCAAGCCGCTCTCTCATTGATTCGGAAAGTGTTTTGTGTACTTCCTCCCACGGACGACCGGCATCATCCGAGGCTCCGGAATTACCATTCGTCTCACTTCGACCTGTTTTGGCAACGACTTCTAAGAAGCCGTAGACTTTGTCTGAAACGCATATGCAGTCAGCGTCCTCTGCCACAAGGAACGGCGGCGACCAACTTACAGCGATGCTGACCCATCCACCCTCGCTCCGAGAGATAACCTTCCAAGATACCTTCCATCACGCCCATCAGGCGTGGGTCACCGGACTCTTTGACGAAGGCAGGCACTTGGTAATGATACTCCACAGCAGCTATAAAAGCACGGATATTCATCGGCAGCCAGGCACGAAGATGAAGAGCCTCCTTCCCGAGAAAGCTGTCGTACTTTGTCCTCCCAATGAAGGCATCCATCAGGAGGAAGACCGGTAGTGCTAGCCCGGAGAGAGCAGGAACACGTTTTGAAAGAGGAGCGCTGAATTTGGCGTACCGTTGACCCCACTAGCAACGAGTCAGCACGAGAAGCCATTGAAGTATGTTTGACCTACCTCAACTGGATTGGCAAAATTCTCTCCGGAATTGGGGTTCACACTGATTTTTGAGAAGACATTGACGAATCTGTCGACGATGCCCTTCAGCTTGATCAACTCTCGCAGCAGACCCTCCTTGTCTTTCAACATGGCACACTCCTGACACCTCGTGATGATCTCCACCCCATCAACGAAGCAGCCATGAGTCTCTGCCATGCACAGCAGAAACATTGCCTCACCGCGGTCGTTGAAGACAGGCCACCTCAGATCCATGTTCTCACATCTCGCAACGTATGGGTAGATACTGGCCGGATCCCTGAGTTTGTAGTTGTAGACGGAGACATCGTACTGAGTTAGATGAGGTAACACTCTGCCCATCCTCGTGCAAACCTGGCGGAGAGGAATTGCAATGTTTCGGGGTATTCCCTTTGTCTCTTCTTCTTCATCGTCGGCTTCGCCAGATAGGGTTCGAAACGTTCCTGGAGGCGCCGTCACGCTGATCCCTTCGTGGCCATCATTGCGTTCTTCGTACCGATACACGCTCGCAAGAATCCCAAGACATACTGTTGCAGCCCAAAGAGCCTGATTGGGGATGATGTCCTCAGTCCCATACACCAGGGGAAGAGCAAGAATCGATTCACGCATCTTGCCTCTTGCTACAACAGCTGGCATCCGTTCGCACAGGTCAGACCATACTCTGCCTGGCGACATGGCAAGAGCAGCTGGAGCAGCCGATGGATCAGGCGGACAGAACCCATGGCTGCTTGTGAGGTACCCGTCTCTCCAACCAGTCCGAGGACCCAACTCTTCAGCGCGTCTCAGTACTTGTCGTGCTGGAGCACCCAAGGCAGAAGCAAGAACGTCGATGTCTTTGGGGTTGAGATGGTCTGCATTGGCCAAGCCGTTTGTGATTGAGCGTGCAGGAGCCTCGGGTAGGAGGAGCTCAGAGAGAGTCTTCCTCTCTTGAGACTCCAGATGCTCCGTTGATTGGCATTGACCAAGGACCTGGACAGTCAGTATTGGCGGTCACACGTAGAGAACAGGAATCCATACGCCTTGCGGAGTGTACATCGATTGGGATGACATCTGATAAGCAGAAAATGCGCAGCCTCTGGGACCCATCCTCTGAACACCAGCCCCGGGGCATATCGAGCCCGGGCCTGTCTTCATCCCGCTGACCGGACAAGATGTTTCAGACATGATGGTCACTGTTCCTCCTTCAGGATGCCACGCTTAGTATGCAGAAACAAGGGAGAAAAGTGCAGTGAGATTAGGGTATCACACTGGTCCCGAAAACAAACAATAAACCGCATAACATGCTCTCCAGAAAAACCTAGCAGGACAACAAGCGACCGGCACTTCTAAATATATTGAGACCTGCTCCAGTGAAGGGGAAGAGAATAGGATGATACACCTCAGAGGCTGAAATACGCAGTTTGGATATATTGGCACAGACATATATATGATGCCCCTTGGAAGGCCAACCTGTGAGGGAGTAACAGGAAATGGAGAAAGGCTGAATGGGGCCAGACCATCAATCCTGGCCAATAATTACGTGATGGAAATTCACGAGGCAGGTACCAGTATGCTGGGGACGAATCATCGTCTCACTGCAAACGTTGAAGGGACCTTGGCGGAGCAGAGAGGGAAAAGGAAGTGCCCAGCCCGTTGGTCTAACACGAGGCTGTGGCCAAGACTTCTGGGGACCATCGCAAAGCCTCTGCCGCTGGGGATCAGGGCCTTTCCCGCTGCCAGTGGGTCCGGGATACAACATAGAAGGCGAAACGAGGAGAGAGGAGTCGTTGAACCTGGATAGCGAAGTGGCATCGGACCTGTTGGGCGCTTGGCGAGGCTGTTCCATGGTCGAGGACAGCCGGGAATGAGGGAAGCTGGCTCAAATCCACCGGACTCGACACTGCCAATGCAGCCAAGAGCCAAGGTATGTGAAAGCAAATAATGGGAGAAAGAACGTTTCAGGTGGAAGAGTCAGGGATGCCAAGCAGCGGAGGTGTAAGAGGACGTTTGGAGCCCCTGAGCATCGATCTCGTTTCTTAACGCTCGTTTCAACACCAGTGTGAAGGCGTGATGGATATATTTCTGAAAGACGGATCATCCGATCAGAGGGTGCAAGAAAGAAACAGGAGAAAGAGGGAGAGAAAAGAAAGACGACTGGTCAAGTAGACGCAGTGCCAAGCACCAACCATCTCACAATTTCCCTACGTACCAGGTAGTGGTTGAATATGAAGGGCCTGGCGAGCCTCCATTGAAGACGACTCGTCATATGCTTTTAGACGCTCTTGTACAGACATCTTCCTCTTTATGCAGGTTCTTGATCATTCGGCGGTGCCTTGTCGGTATCGAAGGTAGGAGCTGCTTTTCTGGCAGATGTGGTAGTGGGCGCGGTTTCGGTGGTGATGTCCGGCTTCTGATCCTTGTTGAGGCGAGGAGGCTCGGCGTCTGGGTCTGTATGTCGACTAGCAGCCTCGTTGTTGGCTTTTGATGCGAGGCCGCCAACCGATTCACCACCCACGACATCGTCTGTAGCTGAACCCCTTGCAGTTGTGCTGGTATCTGTCTCCGGTACAGTTTCGTTGGCCGTGAAACCGCCAGTCAGATCTTCGACGACCGCTGCAGCTTTTGCCTTGGCTGACTGACTACCGAATGAGGACATGTTGGTTGATGGTCCTGGGAGTGATTGTGCTTCTGCAAGGAACAACCGAGTACGAGTCGAGCAGTGACTTTGAAATTCACGTATCTCAAAATCAATGACTGGTGGGTGACTGTTACTGTTGTGACAGAGTTACAAGACTACGTCATGGCACGCAAACCGGCGCAAATCTCCGATGATCACGTGACTATTTAGCACGTGACCAGCGAGGGGAGCAGTCTCTGGATATCTTCCTCGCTCCTTCTCCAGCAGCGGGTCAAGTACTTGTACTGACCAGATGTCTCCGAAGAACAAGATAGGACTGTCCGTGGCCAACTGACTACCTCCACCGTCCGCAAAGGCCTTCCTCTGACTCGCCCAGCACAGGATCCCTCTCCGGTTTTGGCACTGACCAGACTTGCTCATAACCACCAGCATTCTCTCCCCCTTTGGCGAAGTCCCATTCCCCTCCGCCCTTGGGATAAGCACCGATCATTGTGAAGCCCGAGAGCTCGATATTGGCAAGAGCATCTCTGACATCTTCGGCTGCAACTGAGTGCCCATCGCCCGGCGTCAACAGCTTGAACTCCGTCAGCGGGTTCGTGTTGAACGTCTTGTGCGCAGTTCCGGCAGGCAGGATAAACACATCGCCCGGTCCAGCTGCCACTTCGATGCCTCCCTCCTCTCTGCCAGACCCGAACGTGCTCTTCTCAAGGTCCGGGTCGGTATCTGCCACGCCAAAGCGGATGGTGGCGGTGCCAGTTAGAACCACCATGCACTCATGAGCCATGCTGTGGTAGTGAGAGGTCTGAGTCTGACCGTACCGGAAGATCCATTGCGTCTGCCATCCGTTGCTGGAGAAAAGATCGTAAATCTTCGTCGCGGCGTCATTGCCGGATTCGACGGACAGAAATCTGGGATAATGAAGGAGAGGTTGTGGAGAGTTCGGGATCAGAGCGGTGGGAGGGAGCTGGTATTGCTTGACTTCTACCATGATGTCTACCCTGACTTTGATGATTTCATTGGGGAGAGGGTAGTGTTCTGTTCAGTCCGTTGGCAAGGTAAGTCTTAATGCTACTTGCTTCCTCCCCGCACGGAGTTCTGCGTGATGTTTGCGGCCAGGCATTACGTTCTCTTGGTTCGAAGCCTCATCACGTGATCTATCTACTGTACTGTGTACGCTTCACAATGCACGGTTCTATCTCCCAATCGTAAGCTTGACGATAAAGTCCGGAGATACAGCTGAGGTGCATACGCACCGCCAGCTGCACAGAAGCTCCAAAATCTATCGGGACGAAGTCGTTCATGCATTGGGGCGCCCGATCTTCAGAGTCTCCTACGGTGCGAGCCTTGCTTCGGCTTTAATCCCGGCCTTAAGCCATGTTCCCTCTTTCACTTGAACTCTCTTGCAGCCTCAGTGGACAGGCCTCCTACTGAGGCCGTCCAACTCGGACTCTGCACTTGTTTCGGTTTTGTATAACCAAGCCTATAAATATGGGCTTGCTGGGGAGCGTCGTCACTGAAAGACGACTTCTGCTTCAACCTCATTACACCTCTTCTTAGGAGCCTTGAACTTCCCTCAACACTCGATTACGTCTGACAGGAAATGAGCACCGTCTACCTCATCACCGGCGCCAACCGTGGCATAGGCCGCGGTCTCACGGACCTGATCCTATCGAGGCCCAATACCAGTGTGGTCGCACTAGTCCGCGACCTCGACCACGAAACTTCAAAATCTCTCGCTTCCACCACGCCCGGCGCGTCCAACACGCTCACCATCCTACCATATGACGCCAAGCAACCCGGATCCGCCGAGACCGCGATCTCGACGCTCCGAAAGACGCACGGCATCACGCATGTCGACGTAGTCATCGCCAACGCGGGCACGCTTTCGAAGCGCGGGCCGACGGTAGACACCCCAGCCGAAGCCATCCTCGAAGCCGTCGACGTCAACACAGTCGGTCCGTTGCAGCTGTTCCGTGCTTGCCTACCTCTGGGCCCCGCAAAGTTCATCGCCATCAGCTCGGCCATCGGCTCGACCACACAGATCCCGCAACATGCGCACTCGCAGACCGTCGCGTACGGAATCAGCAAGGCCGGCCTGAATCACGCCATGCGCAAATTGAGCGTCGAGTATCCTGACATGGTGATCGAGATGTTGACGCCTGGACCCGTGATGACGGATTTGACGAGAGAGTACAAGTCATTCATGGAGGAGGCGCTTAAGAAGAACCCGACCCTGGCGGACCGATTTGTCCCGATTGATAAAGTGTGCAATGGATTGCTAGGCCTAATTGACTCGGCGTCCAAAGAGACGAGTGGTGGGTTCAGAGATTGGTCGGGCCAGGTCGTACCATTCTAGGCGGCAAAGAGCAAGCTGATGGAGAACACATAGGTCAACCCTTGTTTGAAATTGAATCATAGTGCCCAGCAAAGTCCTGGATATGTATGCATACAGCTGCATCGATCAAGGAACTGCTCGCTACGGTATGTATGCATCACCATAGGTTCGGACTAGCTTAGAGACACATAAGCTTCCGTTTTGACGGTGGCCAAAATCCAACGGAACACGCTGGGGCCAGAAAGGTTTCCCATACAATTCTCCGCTGAGATTTACTCCTTATACTTCCTGTCGTGGAAGCCAGCGAGCACCTCGACGGTCCCGTCGCCCTTTTCTGCCCATCTCTTCGCTGCGATGTCTGGATTGAGTTGAAGCAACTGCTTGGCTTTGACGTACTCCGCCATTGTCACCGGTTGATCGAACCTGGGCTCCACGCCAGCTTCGCGAAGAACTGGCGAGTCCGTGATCGGCACCAACACCGTATCATTATGCGGACGGGCAAAGTACAGCAGCCCCGTCCTCTTGTACTGGCGTTGGTCCTCGGGCGGCGCAACGACCCGGTGCACCGAACTCTTCAGCCATCCGCCCGTCAAGTGCGCCAACGTGTCGGCCAGGTTGACGGTGATGGTACCGGGCTGCGCGGCGACGTAGCGCCACTCGCCGTCGGTGTCGCCGAGGATCTGCAGTCCTGCGACGGGCTGGCGGAACAAGAGCGTCACGGAGCCCAGGTCGGTGTGGCCGCCGCCTTTGCCGTAGTTGCTGGCCTTCCACTCCTCCTCGCTGCGTGGGTAGTACAGCATGTAGCGCATGTGGTCCTCGGATTTCTTGTCGTACGTGTGCTGTCGGGCCAGGTAGTCCTCGTCCGGCAGGCGCAGGATGATGGCGAACAGGCGCAACAGCGGCAGCACGACGTTGGCGTGCAGCGTGCGGTGGAAGTGCTCGATCTCGGAAAGGTGCGCCTTCAGCAGCGCCGGCTGGTCGTACTTGCCCGCGAAGTCGGGCGTGAACTTGGCGAAGTTGTAGATCTCCACGTTGTCCTTGGCGTTGCCTTGCAGGTATCGGCCCGGTCGGCGCCAGCCGTTGTAGTCCGCGGCCGCGTAGTTGATCTCGTACTTCTCCTTCTCCGCCACGGGCAGGTCGAAGAAATTCTTGGCCAGCGTGAATTGTTGGTCTATTTGTGTCTGCGTGAGGCCGAAGTTCTTCACATAGAAGAAGCCGACGTCGTGCACGGCGTGCTCGAGTTGTTGGGCCAGTCGCTCCTTGCCACCCGGTCGCGCGTAGTCTTCCAGGTCGAGCGTGACGAGCTCGGCCCAGGGAAGGTCGGCCTTGGTCTCAGGTGGGTGCTCGTAGGGCGTAAGCCGGCTGTAGTCGTATTGGTGGGGGTCATCAGCCTGGTCTGGCTGGACCTTGACGGCTGCCGGTTCCACGGTGGTGCTGGACATATCTAAAACTTCGTTGCACGTCTGGGGGTCTTATGAAGATCTTGGCGCGGTTTGTCGTTCTATAAAAGTGTTCGATCAGCGTCCGTTGAGCAGCCGGACGACATACCTGGGCCCGTTGAGTGTGCTTCTTCTCGTTAAATATCTACTGTGAGGGGAAAGTGTTGTCATCCTTCCATGATATGTCGCCATCGGGTCGTGGCCGCGACTCTCATTCGCTGAAAGATAACCTCGCTTCACAATGCGTGTGCAAGGTAGACCCTCTCACTGGGTGCTTTGAAATCGAATCCGGCATATCATAGTGAGTACAGAGAGCGTGGGCTTTGTGAGGCCCGAGGGTTGTTGCATATCGGCTCCTGAAGTCCCGAGTGCTGACCGAGACATGTGGCAGTCCAAAGTATCTGGGCAGTCTGATTCGCGCCCTGCGACTAGTACACCATTGTTACATATCTCAGCTTGTCTCTTTTGTGCTAGCGACCTGGTCTCCTCCTGCGATAGAGCGGAGTCCTGCTTCGTAGATACCGTTCTACGCCGGAGACATCCGGAGTTGGTCGGGTTGGATTTTGAGGTAGGTCGATGATGGAAGTAATGTCCAAAATGTCGCAATCGCGTGCGGACTCTGTTTATATAGTGGTTGTCACCAGTGGCCGTCGCCGTTGTAAATCATGTCGCGAGAGACCTTCGTCCAGAGTACTTGCAATTCTTTGGCAAGAACCCGATCGATGCGAAAATATGGCCTTAAAGGTATCCGACTTAGACAAGCCTGCTTTGGAGGCCGATGCCGGTCCAGTCGGCGGGTCGATTTCGACAACAGTGACCCCAGTCGTTGATGCTCAACCTCTGAAAACTCCTAGGACGAGGACTCGACGTGTCCTACGCTCCATTCAGCGCTACGTCTGGGATGATCCTGACAGGCCGAAAGATGAGAAGTGGTTCTTGTTCAAGCTTGACGTCTTCCTGCTTAGTATATCCTGCCTGGGGTATTTCAGCAAGAACCTGGACCAAGCGAATATCAGCAATGCTTATGTATCTGGGATGAAAGAAGCGCTGAACATGAATGGAAGTCAGCTCACATATGCCGGCAATGTCTTCACGGCCGGATATGTTCTTGGCCAATTACCCGCGGTCATGTTGGCCACGCGTGTGCGTCCGTCCATCCTCATCCCAACAATGGAGGTTCTATGGTCCGTCTTCACCTTCTGCTCAGCGGCAGTCAAGACGTCGTCTCAGCTCTACGCCATGCGATTTCTGCTGGCCATATGCGAAGGCACATACTTCCCAACGGTCGTGTACATCATTGGCTCATGGTACACCAGGAGCGAGCGTGGGAAGCGTATGACCATATTCTATGCCACGGCGAGCTTGGCTGGCATGTTCAGCGGCTATTTGCAGGCCGGAGCATACCGAGGACTGGACGGTGTTCTTGGACACGAAGGGTGGCAGTGGCTGTATATCATCTGTGGAGTCATTAGTCTCCCTGTTGGCATCCTTGGGTACTTTTTCTTTCCGGACTTCCCAGAGACCACCCGTGCCTTCTACATCACAAAAGAAGAGGCTGAATGGGCGAAGAGGAGGCTGGCTGCCGATGGGATGAAACCTCTAGGGGCGTCGGCGTGGGATCGGACCAAGATCTTCCGCATCATGGCTCAATGGCAGTTCTGGATTCTCCCGGTCGGGTATTTTTTTGTCCAAGCCAGCTACCCAATCTACCAGCCGGTCTTTGCCCTCTGGCTCAAGGCCACACATCATTCCATCTACCAGATCAACGTCTGGCCTACCGGTCAATACGCTGTCGGCGTGGTAGTGCAGATACTGGCAGGCATCTTATCGGACTCCCCACTGCTCCGAGGCAAACGATGGCAGGCACTGATCGCCATGCAAGTGCCTACCATTTTCGGTTGCATCGTGCTCGCCATCTGGGATGTTCCTGATGGGCTCAAGTACGTGGCGTACTATTTGACATACACCTGCGCTGGCGTGCCCGGCATATACTATGCATGGTACTCTGAGCTGATCCCACATGATCATGAGATGCGAGGGTTTGTGATCGCTTGGTCAAACATGTTCAGCTACATCCAGTCGATATGGTGGACACTGACCGTTTGGAGGACAGTTCTTGCACCACGTTTCCATGCGGCTTTTATTGCAGCCGCATGTCTGGGCGTAGCACTCTGTTGTGTCTCAGTTCTGCTCACCATTCTTGGGGAGCGCGACCGCAAGAAACGCGCTCTGGCTCAAGAAGAGCTCCGTGACGAGGAGATTGTCGCCGCAGACAGCAAATCCACGGATGGGAGCAGAAAATCACCTGCAACGGTGGGTGGCCTGACTAGCTTAGTGTGATGATGCGCACCTATTTATGGCTTCACCAGGAGGACCCGAGACCCTCGACGCATGAAATTGATTTGAAGCCCGTTGAGCAGGAGTCGTATTCGGTCCAGAACTGCGGACTCGAGATCTGCAGTCGCGTACGAGGGGGGATTGGGCCCAAGATTCCAGCCTTCCGTCATAAGACAGATGCGCGACGAGAGTAGCGGGGAGCTACAGCGACGCTCGCGACGGGGGACGATAGCGAGCAAAGGTGCCGCCGATCAGGCACGCCGTTGCGACATTGTTCATAGTGAAAGCTGCAAGCTGGCGTTCTTTTGGCCGAGTGTGACTGTGCAAGAACCGCTCGTGAGATTTCAACACTCGTATTCGGACTATTCCTAGTAGTCCTCCCCATGACTCATTCGCGGGTTTTGTCGGAGCGTCCGGCAGTTGCCGAGCCTCGCTTCATCAACCCCTTATTAGACGCTGGGGTTGCACATTATCATGAGCATCATGTTCGATACTTCAAGTTGATGTGCCGTGTTGTATGTTCAGTCGTGAAAGCATAGATGGGCTAATTGATAGCTCAGCAGCACATAGTTCAGCCAGCCCTCCCGAGCTTCTCGCATCAGCAACTCCAATGTCGGTTACGGGTCTCGACCATGATAACTCAGACACGCTTCTCCTCCCGGATGGACGAAAGCTTGGATACGCGCAGTATGGCTCTCAGACGGGCCGCGCTGTCTTTTTTGTGCATGGCCATCCGGGATCCCGCATCGAGGGCGCCCATCTCCACGACATCGGCCTGAAACTAGGGGCCCGCATCATTGCTCCAGACAGACCTGGCATAGGTTTGAGCTCGCCGCAACCCGGTCGAACACTCCTTGACCACCCAAAAGATCTGGAACACCTGGCAGATCATCTCAAGCTGGAGAGATATGGTGTCCTGGTACGTGCGGCCTGGTACTTCTAATGATCTTCGCGACGGCGAGCTAATGATCATCATGGTCAAGGGAGTATCAGGCGGTGGACCATACGCGCTCGCTTGCGCTTTTGCATTACCTCGAGAAAAGCTCAAGTGTGTTTCGATCGTCTGCGGCCTTGGACCTGTATCTGAAATCGGTATGAAAGGGGCGCGATGGGTGAATTGGCTCGGATTCACATTTTATCCCTACACCCCCCGCATCGTCAATCGGTGGTTCTGGCAGTCGCAAACAAACGGCCGCCTGGATTGGAGTGACGAGAAGCGCCTTGAGCAGCACATGAAGGATTTGTCGAAAGCTGACAAGAAAGACGTTGAAGTTATGACGGATCCAGTCAATGCCCGGCTCATGTTGCGCTCGGGTCGGGAGACCTTCGCTCAAGGGTTTGATCCGACCCTGCAAGATGGCATTCTACTGTCCAAGGACCTGGGATTTCGCATTCAGGATATTCGTCCTGACCTGCCAGTGCAGCTGTGGTATGGGAAGCAAGATGTCAATGTTCCGCTCAACCACGGGGAAACAATAGCCAAGCGGTTGGGCGATCGAGCAACTCTTCGAGTGGAAGATGAGACACATGCAAGCATCTTTTTCAAATGGCGGGAACAGTTTCTAGGGGATTTGATAAAGAGGATTTGAGGTAAGTATCAACCTTGTACATCAACGCCCAAAGGCTCGCCTCTCCATCAAGGTAGCACATAAGTAGTCCATGTATAATACATCACAGCTCCAAATTAATAAAAGACGAGGCGGGCTTTAACATGTGTCAGTTGTAACCATGATGAACACAATAGATGACAATCACAGGGATCTGAGAGGCTGTGGTGGCTCTTCCTTTGGAATTGCAAACAACGTCCTGTCGAAGCGAGAAGATTGAGTGTCTGACAGCAAGGATTAGATTGATTTCCCCAGCCGACTCCCGCACCACATTGCGCCAAGTATTTTGTCATTCTATTTGAATTTCCAGCCCGCAGGAATTTGTTCATAGAGGGTGTTCTTGGACTTTCATCCTCTCTACACGACTCTTCGCCGATCAACCTAGTAGACAGCCAATGATTCGATGCGCAATATGGGTGAAACAGATTCAAAAGAAAGCACTGCTACCTGCGTGCGCTGAAGTGAAGGCAACTTGCATTTTCCGCGCTCCATCTCTGGATTTGAGCTGACCTGGTGCAATCATCATCGTTCCTGGTGCACCGTCCACTCGAGATCTCGTCGAGCTGCGAACATGATCCCGCTCCCGCCGGTACCTTACAGCTCCCCAGCAAGCCCTGCCGACGCTTTGTTGCTGTTACTATTTCGGGAGCAATATTGAGGCCATAGCACACGTGCTGAGGTACAATCTGGTGGTCCTTGCTTCGACACCTGGACCAGCCAAGACAGCCTCATTTTGAGGTCTGAGCGTCGGAATCTAGACGACAGCATTACTTTCGACAGGATTTCTGCCCTAGCACAAAGGTATGCGGCTTTTAGCATTCAATGGTGCTAATCAATATTTCCGTCCTTGCTCATTCGAGTGTTCCATCCCAAAGCCTTTTTCAGTATATGCTGCTCTGGAAAGCAACTGCTCTATGAACCTAGCCGAATCGATGGCCCTCATGTGGTACCTCAAACCAGCTATGCATCGCTCCGAAAGGAAGTCAATTCCTGATCCCGAGGTAACATCGCAATGTTTCTGGAAGGCACCCCAGATTTTATTATCCATTGACAAAGAAGTGCCATTCGAAGTCTTACTCTTTCGATCCGTTCTCACCTGGCAAAATGTTATCAACTGGTCTCCTCCTCGCAACCGCCTTTGGGCATGTCCTCGGACTCCCTCAAATATACTCTCGTGACGACGAGTTGAAAACACATCTGGGGGATGACAAGATTAAATGGAGTACACACTGTTCATACCTAGGGTTCGAAAGCGATCTGCCATACAGCTGTGCCAACTTCACTGTCCCGCTCGACTACAGCAACCCAAAGTCAAACAACACTCTGACGTTAACTTTAACCAAGATCGATGCGGTTAAACAGCCAGCAAGGGGAAGCGTACTTTTCAATCCTGGTGGACCGGGTGCTGGAGGGGCTGATATGATCACTTCATTCGGCGAGGAGTTCATGACGTACGGATTCAACATTGGTACAAGCCACAGAAGCTGACAGATGCTATACAGGGTACTCGGAGGTGAGTTCAATCTCATTGGCTTTGATCCAAGGTGAGACCTCTTTTTCGCCCATCCTACAACTCGAGACTGACGTCCTACAGAGGCACGGCAAACACACTCCGCTTCGACTGCTACGACAACTCTGACATGGACCGCGCACTCCTGGCTCCTCCGGACAACACTCTTGGCAACGCATCTGATACTGCGTTGGGACAAAATCTCGCATACGCCGAAGTCGCCGCTTCTCAATGCCTCGATGCTGCGGCCGACATTGGAGGATTGCTCGGCACTTCCTTCGTTGCCAGAGATATGGCCCGTATCGTGGACGCTCTCGGAGAAGACGGACTTCTTCGATACTGGGGTCAGTCCGTCAATACTCCTGATTGACCAATGCTGAAGGCGATAGGTTTTTCATATGGCACGGCTCTCGGGGCAACCTTCTCCGCGATGTTTCCAGAAAAAGTCGACAAAGTCGTCCTTGATGGCAATGTCAACGTACACGAATATTACTCCGGAGAGTATGGCGTTCCCGCCTCTTTTGCGGCATGGATGTGCTCACTAGCCATAGGGAAATCGAGAGCCTTGACAGCCTTGACAGCGTTGTGCAAGGCTTCTATGATGGCTGCGTCGCTAACCCCGATGAATGTGCGTTGGCAAAGGAAGGTCAGACGTCCCAAGATATTTCCAATGTCGTCGAAGCATTCCTCGCAACACTTCGATACAACCCGATCGTCGTGACGGACGAGATCTCCATAATCATTTCCTATGACAAGGTGAAGACATTCATGTTCGAATCAATGTATCGACCAAATAGCTGGCCAACTGTCGCGGTACTACTCGACCTATTGATTCAAGGCAACTCGACTGGGTACGTGGACACGCTCGAACAGTTGGCAGGGGGAGGGAATGGTACAGACCGAGAAGCACCTGATGCTTTCAAAGGCATCCGATGTGGAGATGTCGCCTTCCGAGCCGATATCCTGTCTGCCTTCGATTCTTTCAAAGAGGCTGTTGTTCCGACCAGCAAATGGGGCGGTTTAGATTTGGGACTTGATAACATCATGCAATGCGCACCTTGGAAGATGAGAGCCAAAGAAGTTTACTCCGGGTCTTGGTCCAACATTCGAACCAAGAATCCTCTCTTGATCATTGGCAACACCTACGATCCTGTTACGCCTCTGGTGTCTGCAAGAAACAACAGCGCTGCGTTTGAAGGCAGTATCGTGCTTCAGCACAATGGCTACGGTGTAAGTGTCTAATCCTGCGCTGCGAAGCGAGATGTCTGCTAACATTGCATCCACTACAGCACTGCTCTATTGCGCAACCGTCGTTGTGCTCGGCCAAATATGTCCAGGCATATTTCAAGAACGGCACTCTGCCGGCTCCAGGGACCATCTGTGAAGTTGACGTTCCGCTCTTCTCGGATGAAACGTGGGCGAATGCATTCTCCCCCATTAGTCTCAATGGCACATCGGCTGGGATGGTGAAACGGTCAGTGGAGGATAGTGCTTTGCTGAAGGCTATGACGGGGCTTTCCCGATCACCAGCTCGCTATGGCAGGGCACAGTAAGCTAGCAATGGTTCATTCCAAAGTGTCTGTACCATAGGCTGCCTATCAACTTGTGGACAGAACTTGTGGCATAGTGTACCACGGTACCCTTCTACACCACAACCTCTTCCTAATTCGGACCAGTCTACTCCTGAGGTGTATTCCTTTAAGGAGTGGAGAGACCTATTTTCCATTCATGCCTCAAGCGAGGACTAGAATTCGCCTTATGAAAAGCACGGTTAGATTCTGCGTCACGTGCTTCACCCTCCACCCGCTGCTCTGTTTACCTAGTTTGCCTTGTTTGCTTGGTTTGCACCGGCCCCTGTCCCTTGACATCACCACCATGTGCCCTCCCTCAATGCGCACCGACACCGACAAACTTGACTTGTCTACCGTGTCCCTACTCCTCATTTCTACCTACCTGTTAGCATTCACTTAATCTGCGTATCCTGTCCTTTTCGCCTGCATACCACCCACCGACCATGTCCACCGTTCAGATCCCCGCCGGCAAGACCTGGTTCGACACGCACAAAGTGCACTTTGAAGATGTGCCCATCTCCGCCGACGACCAGGGGATCTCGACCACCGAATTCCTCAATGCCTCCGAAGCCACCACCACCCTCTTCGACCTCTTGGGCTCGGTGGCCTTCACGCCAGTCAAGAACGACATGATGACTAACGTGACCAAAGTCCGCGAGCGGCAAAAGGCCGCGCCCCAGGGCTCCTCGGACACGCTGCAAGCACTCTGCAAAACCGAGCTCGCCTCGAAATCCCACAAGGCTACCGAGGGACTGCTGTGGCTGGTCCGGGGTCTCGACTTCACTGCACAATCGCTGCGCGCAGATCTCACGAGCAATGCGGCCGTGGCGCCGACAGAGGCCAAACCAAACAAAGAGTTGGCAGACGGGTTCAGAGCAGCCTACAAGAACACGCTGGCACCGCACCACGGATTTCTGATCAAGCCAATTTTCAGTGCGGCTATGAGTGCCACGCCGTACAGAAAAGATTTCTACGTCAGGTTGGGAGGTCAGGGGACTGATCCAGAGACCGTGAGACAGGCACTGGAGAAATGGGTGTCTGCGTTGGAGAAAAGGGTCGAGATTCTGAAAACATTTCTCGCTAGCAAGGAGGCCAAATGGTAGGAGCAAGGATAGGGAAATTTGAGATCGATCAGATGCAGAAGTGCGCTCGAGCCAGTAGGCCAGGCCAGGCTCGCACAGAAGAGGAAGGAATATATCTAAGACACGGGACAGAGGAAGATATGATGAAGCCACGAGATAGATTGCAGCTCGTTCCGCAAGTTCCACGCTCTGATACCTTTGCTCTTTCGCATTTTTATCTTCGACTCTTTATCAAGTTTCTCCATATACCGTAATTCCGCTTCTACAGAGTGACCCCGTAAGCGCCGCCGCTATGTAACAGTCGAAAAACTCGACACCAACCCAGATGCCGTACAGTAGCGGCCAAAGTGGTGATTAAGCCGTACTCAAACCATCATTGCCGACCGTCTTCGAGTCCTTCTGTCGTTGTCTCTCCAGATACTCATCAAGCAATTTCTTCTTCTCGACATCGAGGTCCGACTCATCGTCGTCCGCCGAGGCCACGACGGGCGGCTTCACGGGTGGCTCAGTCCCGTCCTTGTACAACCCGGCACTCTCGAACGCCGCCTCCAACTCACCCACGAGCTCCTGGGCCACGTCCAGCGACACTGGGTTCTGCTGATCCAACTCCCACCTCGCATGCCGATAGATTGTGCGCATCTTGGCCAACTTCTTCGGGTCGGCCATCATATCCGGCAACATGTCCCTTCGGGACTTCATCGCAACCAACTCCCTCTCCGCCGTGCCGTCGGCGAACGCCAGGCTCATGCGGATCTTGTCTGGGTTGATCTTGGCCTCGCCCACGACGTCCTCTTCGATCCGCCCGCTCTTCTTGGCCGGGTAGTCGTGCTCCTGCCACTTGACCGCCGAGGTCCACTCCCAGGGCCAGGACCAGGGGGTCCAGACTGCTTTGGCGAAACCAATGACCAGATTCTGGCTGATCGGCCCATACCAGTTCGAGTCCAGCGTCTTGTCGCGGCTGTTGGCGTCGCCTTCGACCCAGATGTGGTTGTACGGCACGACCACGGGCTCGTCACCGCCTGGATAGCCCGGTAAGGGTTGGACGCGGTCTCCCGGGATCCCGACGACGCGCTTGACGGCCCATTTGGTCGGGTCGTGCGGGGCGTAGAACACGATGATCTGGCCGCGCTGGATCTGGAATTTGGGGTTTCGAAGGATGATGCTCGGACGTGACGGGAAGGCCACCTTTTGGAGGAGGATGCGGTCGAAGGACGTCTCGGGGAGTTCGGGGGAAGAGTGCGTGTTCAGGTACGGCGCCATGGAGGGCCCGCGCACGGTCACGATGCGTAGGGGGAACTCGGTAATGATGAAAGCGATGGGCGGGAAGAGGAAGAACAGCCGCCAGAGCCAGCGGCGGGCTGTGGCAGATGTGAAGGCTGAGAATAGTGGGTTGCGAGGTGGAGGTGGCGGAGGAGGCGGTTCGCTTTGGGAGGGCGAGGGCATGGGTTGAGGGATTGGCTTGTCATCTTCGGCGCGTAGAGGGAATGATAAACTGGGCTTTGCGTTCTCTTTGAGTGCTGTGAGCGGTCGAGGAGGGAGGGGACGAGAGATTCGCGTGCTGGAGGCATGCCGGATGAAGCGTAGTATGACAAGCCCTCTGGACGCGGGAGGCATGGGCTGTGTTGGGAGTGGAAGACGGGTTTTGCGGAGTAGTAGCTTTGACAGCCAATTCGAGGCTACAAATATGGGCTATAATTCCTTCTCTTGTGCCATACGGAATACTGCAGTGTATAGTTCAGCGAAGTATCTCGTAAGCAGTGGCAGTGAAGAAGCTCCAGAAAGAATCAAATCTCCCATGCGGAGAAAAGCATGGCAGGTTTGCCGAATTTTGATATCGATACTGGGTCACAAACTGTGCCAGTGTTGCCAGCACCTTCCCATATATCGCCTTGTCGCTGCTGCGATGAGGCGTGCCCAGGAAGCAGAGACCAAGGATCGCATTTCCTTGATGGTTTGGTATCGTGGCCCTCGCCGTGCTTGCAGGAGAGCCTACGACTACGGTTAATCATCGGTTTATACCTCCTAGAGAACTAGGGTATCAGCCGTACTTGTTTCACCAAACGATTCCTCCAAGGGAGTGGGCGATGAACATGAGAGGACGATGGATCTCCTAACACAACATCAACGTCTGTCTCAGCCCGCCCTGTTTGATATACCGTACGTCCGCCTCCTCTCTTTTCTCCAGCAAACTGGCCAATAAGCTTTTGGCGTGATCAATGATCTCCGCTGCCGACTACCCAAACGCCGCATCGGCATTATAGCCAAAAGTCATAATGATCTTTTTACTGTATGGAAACTTTCTAGATTTGGCGTGCGTGCAGGTCGCGAAGGCATCGCCGACGAGGCCGTGGACGGCTACGATACTGTGCAAGGGTCGCGTCAGCGAACCGCCGTCCCAACGTCGGACGCTAGAGTTGATAACTCAAAGTTGAGGGAAGCAAAAATCACTCAAGAGTAGGAGACGAGGCTGATCCTATGGCAATAATGGACAGCGACATAACGACGCAGTTAGACGATTAGAGACATAAACGCCGAAGGGGCCCTTTATCGATGTAAGTAGCTGTGACGGTATATCCGTAGGCGGGCGATAGAGCCGGCACAAGGCTACAGTAGCGTTGACATCGTAGGCGGGTCGAGTTTTCAGCCGCAGACGCTTCAGCGGCAGCTTCTCTTGACGTGTTTAGCAATTGAAGCGGTGAGAGAAGTAACCCAGGTGACTATGGCTTGTTTCTTGAATCGTGGCTGTTATCTTTAGTGGTCAGACACGCCCGGCCGTGAGTAGGCTCGGTCCTCGGCTGTTTGATGATCAGTATATATGTACCTCTAGAGCATCGACTCCAACCTGAGATATACGAGTCAAAGTAATACAATTTGTTAGTTCAGCGAGATTTAAGACCCAATTTTATTCAGCCACGATCACCAAGATCTTTGGGCCTTGACCTTTATATTGTATATACCTGATGGGCCTTGGTACTTTTCCTTGGTAGCATTGAATGATCCGTCAGTAACCTTTACGGCGTATCTTGCTAAAGAGGTGCAAGGTATTGGAGCGGCAGTCGTCCGCAACCTGGCAGCAAAAGGATGCTCCATCGTGATCAACTACACCTCGGACTCCTCTGCGTCGAAAGCGGCAACACTTGCCTCGATTCTAAATGCCAGCTACGGCACCGTCGCGATAACCGTCCAAGCGGACATGGGCGATCCCGGTGGACCTGCAAGCATCGTTGCGGCAGCGAAACAACACTTTACAGATAGCAAGACTGGGAGGTTCCAGATCGACATCATCGTCAACAACGCGGGTGTCGTCTCGATGGAGTGGATCCAAGATTTCAAGTTCGAAAGCTTCCACCAGTCCTACGCTGTCAACGTTCTTGGGCCACTTCTGTTGATGCAAGCGGCCATGCCTTATTTGCCTCACGACCGCTCCGGAAGGATTGTAAATGTTTCTTCCGTGTCTTCCCAGCTGGGCTGCGCAAGCCACAGTGTCTATGGAGGATCGAAAGCAGCTCTCGAAGCGATGACACGGACCTGGGCGCGAGAGCTGGCAAGCAGAGCCACCGTAAACGCCGTGAATCCAGGGCCTGTTGCCAGGAAAATGTATGCACACGTGCCCGGGAGCGAATTTGAGCGCATGAGCAAACCCTTCCTGCTGAATACTCCGTTGGCTGAGGTACGGCCACAGATCGATGGCGAAGATCTGGTCAAGTATGCGGAGGCGGCTGGAGGACGGCCAGCTTACGACCATGAAGCTGCTGGCGCGATCGGCATGTTGTGTACGCCTGACGCCGCATGTACGGGGAGTGTCGTGAATGACAATGGTGGCATGAAGTTCTGTATCTAGCCGACATGTCGCGTCCAATGGCGGCGGAGGACAAATATGGGCATTCCAGTCGATCTATATTGGTCGAGCCGTTGATGAAACTCCGCCAAAGTCCTCCGCTAGCGGGGTCGGCGCCTAGCTTAGTCTACCGGAGTGAAGTTGGGTAATGAGGAGGAATCAGACCTTTGCATTGACTCGCCTCACTCGCCGCTAGAGCCATCTTCCCCCATACTTCGATCTGAACAAACGTCCCTACAGCAATTTCAAGGAGCGTATGCGGGTGATTTGGTGGCGCTGCACAGGAAGACATCACGATCCTAGGGTATTGATTGAATGTGGTCAAGCCCCATGGCCTTGAACGGCTTGAACGCCATGCACGAATCACCGGTTCAAGCTTTCAGCACAGGCGACAACGAGAACCGTAACAACTGTCAGCGGTCCCGTCAAAAGGCATGTCTAGCGTGCGCCCAGGCGAAGCGCCGCTGCAATCGAAGACTTCCCCAGTGTGCTCGATGCCTTGAGAAAGGTTTTAGATGCGCATATACCAACCGTCTCGCCATGGCCAGCTCCGGCATGGCCATCAACCTCGATGTTCCTGCTTTTTGGTTCAACCAACCTCCAAGTCAACAGCTACCCCCGTCAGAATACGCGGGGTATGTCGGACCCGAATCTTTCACCTTTCCAGTGTCCGATTCTCCTGCTCCGCCAATCTTCACCGACTTCAGTGAGGGTAATTGGGTGTGGCAGCCTGTGCTCGATGAAGGCACCTTTTTCCAAGAATTTTCGGCGCAAGATGACGGTCGATCCGATTATTGCTTGCGTGTATTGAAAGGATACCCAGAGACCTTCGTCCGCGAGGGCAGATCGGACTTTCTCCACCAACGTCTGTACCGAGACTCTTCGCCCAAGCCTATCCAAGATGCCTACTGCATCTGTTCGGTCTATTTGAGCAAGACCGAGGCCAACGAAAATATGGTATACCGCATTATCGACTCGAAAGTCAACGCCTTACTAGAGCCCCACTCAAGTTGGACCTATGATGTTAACTTGGCGTGCGTGCAAGCCTTAGTCCTGGTCTTGATCATTAGGCTGTTTGATTGCAACATCAAGCAGAGAGTGCTTGCCGAACAGTTGGAGGTGGTTCTCGATTTGTGGACTGAGCAACTACGGAGACGAACTGTTGTGGAACTCCCGCCAATGTGGTCAGCTCATCACGTCTGGGCTTCTGTCGAAAGTGCGCGGCGGACTATCATGATCTCCTTTCTGTTGAGAGGCCTGTACTCTTTGCTCAAGAGAAGAGTCTGTCAATTCGCCTCGACCATGCGAACCCTTCCGTAGAGTACACGCAAGGCTCTCTGGGAACCCCCGTCTACAGATGAATGGTCGTTCGCGAGTCCACAAATTCCGATCGACTCAACTGTCACGTGGGAAGAGTTCACGGCGTCGTGAGCCGCAGAAGGGCCAGGTGTCGAATATTGGCACGTTCGAGTCTTTGCTCATTATCGTGTGCCGCGGTCAAGATACACTCGAAGGATTTGACTGCTTTCGTCTCAATTAAAGCACAGTTCTAAGTTGCTCTTCGTGGACGGCACAATCGATCTTAACTTAGCCCCTTAGATAGGGGACATAGTGGTACCCCTTAGTTCAGCTAGATCAAGTGGGAGCATATATATTCTACCCTTTACGCAGAGCGCATCATTGAGATAGAAGAGGAAGGTCTCGAGATAAATGCTGACTGTATATACGTGCCTAAGTATCAACGGATTTAGAAGGTATCTATAGACCTTAACTATCTGGGAAGTCTGCCGAGAGCAGATATACGCGTCGCGTTGTTCTGCATCCTGTTTGTGGCTCCTTGAGCTACGTCCTTGTGCTAGTCATCAAGCCTGCCTGTTGAATAGCTTCACGTAGAGAATACACTGCCTAGTCAATACCTATTTCCTATTCCGCCCGCCGCCCGAGACACCGACAGCCAACAATCGGGTATTCGAGGTAAGGCGACGACCCTTAGCCAAGTTGTCCAGAAACCGACCCTATGTACACTTGAAGATTCGCATAACTAATCGCAGAAATAATCCCACTGCTATATACGTCTCCGCCAACCCGGACCCAAATCTCGTACTCATTGCGGTAGTCAACCGGGAAGGAGATTGACAATGGAAAGGCTTGCCGGGAACTAAAGTCGTCGTCGGTATCCAAATACCACAAGTTGATCTTCTGGTTGATGACCTCCGCGCCAACCGTACCACTTGGTGTAAATTCTGCGACAAAGAACCCAATCCAAGCTCGAGTATGCGCATGGGCAAGGGGTGCTTGGTTGCCGTAGGAATAGGTTAATCCTAGGGTGGCCGATAGCCTCATAGATGTCAGGCCAGGGTGGGGCAGTCGATATCTTCTTCCGACCGCGACCGCACAAGATCCGGACGCGTTGTTGGCATGCAGGTTAAAGCCTATTATGCCGCCAACGCTCTTTCGGGTTTGAAAGAATCCAGATCCATCGTGGTCTTCAAAATCCCAGACAAACTCCCATGGAGCCGCGAAGACCGGATTGAGTAGTCCAAAATCTGTGAGAGGTGGGCCAATTGCCGGTACAGGCGTTGGAAGGGGTGCTTCTGCCAGAGCAAGAGACTTCTGCCGCGCATTTTCCAGAGCTTGCTCGATATTATCATCTCCTTTTGTCAATTTGCGCAGAATTAGGGACATCGCTTCTCGCCTAGAAGATCCCTCTTCTAGGAGCGCCTTTCGCCTGTTGAACTGCTCCACACATAATTCGGTAAGCATAGCTGCACTCTTTGCGCTCTCGCACTCTTTTTCTTCTGTAGACGCCATCGCGGATACGTGCGAATTACTCCCGCGAGATAGGTATTCGCTGGTAAAAGTTCGAAATAGGTTCACCTATTACTGCAGCTGCTTAGTCCTTCAAAAGCAGACTTTCAGCCCTAGATATCCTCAGTAGAAGGCCACCCACCTCCTTTTCAGCTGCATATTTCGACGAATAGTTCGCCCCGTAAACTTACGAAGCCAAGGACCCCAAAGTGTAGAGTTAGGCGAACTGTAAGAGCCTGGAGCGTTCCATATTGCAATGTGGACGTCATGAGGAGTCAACGTATACGAGTTGGAGGGTGATCTACATGGATGTCCCGTATATCATGGCCCGATCAACGACATTCAGCATTCAGCTGCATGCGCACTTTCACTACTGTCTGCCTAATTCCACACCCTGTCAGCCCAATGTCCCATAGAAATCCACTAGTCTTGACCCAGCCGAGCAGCGTCCAGATCTTGCTCCTCGAAACGCCTCATTGTTTGTTTGTCCTGCCATCGGACGTCTCTGGCTCATCACATCACCATGTCCAACAACTACGACAACGTCGTTGACTCCAAGATCGGCGACGGTGATAGTGTTCATGGCGTGACCCTGGGGACTGTTCGACTGCGCCATGAGACCACCAACGAGATCATTCTTGCCCCAAAACCATCAGATGACCCCGATGACCCGTTGAACTAGTTGGGACACGAAATACTTCTCGTAATTCCTGATCCCAAGCTAACTCATCACACTAGGCCGCCGCGTGAGAAAAACTACATCTTCGCCCTTAGTTACTTCAGCTTCTTTATATATGATATCTACGCTCTAGGCCCTTCAGCGGGCGGCGTAGCTATAGCGACTACTTGTTTTGGTGCAACGCCCACCGACCCCAACTTCCTCACCTACGTGGGCAAGGTAACGTACTTCTTCACGGGAGCTTCGCTCACCATCGGCATTGGCCAATTCATCTAGACCCCGATTGCCATCAAATACGGCCGTCGACCAGTGTAACGGAGAACGAGTAAGTTTCCGCTAGGCGTAATATAGATACTGGTGACTACCATTCACAAGATGATGTTTCTGACGCCACAACCCAGGATACGTCACGACTTGGATTGAAAGGAAGATGAAGGCAAAAGCCTCCGAAGGGGCATCAAGGAAGGCAAAAAGCTGTGATACAGATCCATGGTCACCATGATTCACTTGCTCGGGCGTCATCGCCAGAGGCTGGGTTTCGGAGATAGATCGTGTTGAGACCGTTGCTGCGAGTTTAGAGACTATATCAAGTCTTGATTCTTTAATGATGGTTTTTGGACACTAGCTGTTTGGAATTGCCTTTCACATGTTGGTCTTGCAGCCTGAAACGTTACGTGCCACAGCTAGGCGGCCAGCGTAGTTACAGCGCCTATCCAGAGTGATATTATATGACTGAAGAACCAAAAACTTATGGAACTATCAAGGCAGATAGGATGTAAAAGGGTATTCCTAAACCGCAATGTCGGACCAAAAGCAATGATATTCCTACGTTTTCTTACCGCCCTCGCGCCTGCTAACAAATATATAGTGAAAAGAAGCATACCTGCTCCTACCGCGCCAGGCACGGCCCTTTATAATAGGCGACTAAGCCGAACATTCGCTTTGAGGTGTCGGAGACGACGACCTCCTCATCGTTTCTCATTAGCATTTCATATTACTATTTCATTCTCTTTCCAATGCTATCATCATATTCAATTTCCCGTCAAATTGCTCCCGGATTATTTGAATGAGATTTCCCGAAGCTAGCATCTCTACATTATCATCATGCAGCCCAACGCGACCAGGATCTGGAGGGCCAAAGCACGCACTGGCTGTATCACCTGTCGGTAGGTACGAGTGGCGAATCTCTCCGTCCTCTCCACCTCCACCGCTCTTTGTTGTCGTTCATTGCTAAGCATAATCGAACAGGTCCCGGTACGCCCAACGAGCCCGAAAATGTCATCTGACATGTTGCTAAACTTAGTGGCAGACACCTAAAATGTGACGAGCAAAAGCCTGCTTGTTTACGCTGCATAGCCTCAAAGCGGATTTGTGAGGGCTACTTGATGTTGTCCAAGTCCATCTCGACTGTGGCCCAATTTTTGAATGATGAGGAACGACGCGCATTTGTTTTTTTCCAGGCTAAGACCGTTCACAGAATCCTCGGTCAACAGGATGCGAGCGACTGGATCCCTATTTTTCAAGAGCTTGGGTACGCCGAATCGGCGGTGAAACATGTCGTTGTCGCTCTTGCTTCGTTACATGAAAGCCTGGAGCCTGTCTATGGCTTTGCTTTGTCACGAGCACTGCCAAAGCACACGAGCAACTGCGCCCAGGTGGCCGCCTTGAAGCATTACAACAAGTCCATTAAATTTCTCCGAAGCGAAACCCTGAATATGTCTACCCGGCCTGATATCATTATGATCCTTTGCATCTTATTCATGAGCTTCGAACAACTGCAGAGAAATGATGCAGCATGTCTTGTCCATCTCACAGCAGGCCTCGAACTCGTCTCTTCATGGCGGACGCGCACAGATAGCTACACAAAACTTCGGCACTTTTCCAGACCACTTTTGGAACTGATCAATGGGAAAATCACACCAGCCTTGCAGCGGCTGCGCGTACAATTTACACTGTGTATGGACCGCCGCCATGCACTGAGAAATACAGGCTGTCCTCCCTGTTTACCTCCCCAAATTATACCACTAGCATATGATTCCCTGGCGAGCGCGCGTATAGGTTTCGACCGGGCGATGAACTACATCTTCTCAACCTTGGAGTTTCACGGGACTACGGCGCAAAATATGCCAAACCAGAGCCTCTTGATAACTTTAAGACGGTGGAAACAGGCTTTGGACGACGGTGTTCAACCCAGCCAACATTCAATACTTCAGCTTTGTGCACACAAGCTATTGAACCTTTACTATTATACGTCGGTCATCATTACCGGTGCCTATGGATCAGATCTCGAGACCGTGTTTGATGGGTACAATCACATATTTCAAAAAATTACGACGTTGGCGCAGGAGCTCGTTAAAAACTGGAAAATAGCACCGCAACAGTATGGCTTGTTGTTCAGTTTCGACCTGGGAATCACTCCACCTATGTTCTTCGTCGCTTCTCGCTGTCGACATGCCCATATCCGCCGAAGAGCGCTTGCATTTATGCTACAATCGACCCATTATCGCGGAACCTGTTCGGACCGATATTCTGGCCTTTGCGCGGAGCGCATCATTGAGATCGAAGAGGAAGGTCTCGAGATGAATGCTGACTGTGTATGCGTCCCTGAGCATCAACGAATTCGGAAGGTATCTGCAGACGTTAACGAACAAGGCTCGATGATCGTGATGCGATATACTCGAGCGCCGTTCGACCAATATTCCGAAATTTATACAACATCCATTCCACTCCACTCAGATTTTGAATATCTTATATCTTGAATAATAGTTTCGATACAATGTTGCTTACACCATTTTTTTCTGAAAGGGGGGCTTTCAGATAATTGACTGGCGACCATTGTTCTTAACAGTCATTTTAGAAGCTACTCCGTGATATAGTACGTTAAGCTGAGACGTCCTCGGTATCTTATACGTCAAGGCAATATATAGATAATATTAGGTTTTAGAAGATATTTGTAAGTTTCATGTAACATTGTCGACCTATCACTTTGCTGCTATATAAATAAAATAATAGCTTTTCAAGGCTGGACTGATAAGCTACCATATACTTATCTCCATATCCAAGGATCAGAATCTCACTGCCAGTGCTCGTTCCTTCTGATATCCAGGACACATCGTACTGTCTTTTTGTTTCTTTTTTCAAGTGCAAGTATTTACGCCGGCGCAGTGACATCCATTTCCAACGGGCAGCCAACAGGAAGTTTAGCGACCTGGACGGAGGTACGAGCGGGCTTGGAAACGAAGTATTGGCCGAACACCTCGTTCACAGCGGCGAAGTCATGGAGGTTCTCAAAGTAGATCTTGTCAAACCGTCAGCCCCAAAGGTCATTGTGCAGGAGTACCCCACCAGGGTGTATTGGAAGAGAAAGAGTTTGAAGGAAAAGGGAAAGTCTACCGTAACCTTGACGACCTTCTCCAAGCTCGAACCAGCAGCCTCGAGGACAAGCTTGGTGTCTTGGCACATTCGATGGGCCTTCTCAGTGATGGTTCCAGGAACGACCTTTGCCTGGCTGCTGGTGGGACCTGGCCAGCAAGGAAGACGAAGCCTGCAGCTTTAATAGCTTGAGACTATGAAATGTCAGATCGGAAAGAGCCGCCAATGTTGTTATGGTGTCAAAGGTGATATGCTTACATAGGGGCCGATTGCTGGTTAGACATGCGTCAGCACGGTTCTTCGACCTCCAAATCCCATTCCTGTCAGAGAAGGTTTACATACGGTGAACACCCTTTTCGGTAAAGATGATCTCCATGTTCTTATTGGCCATCATTGTGTTATTTGTGTTAGGAGAGAGTTGGAGAGAGAGAGAGATGGTGTTTTTTTTCTGAAATTGAAAGAAGTAAAGACCGGCTATCATACGAATGTGCTACATCATTCAAGGGCAATAAGGTTGGTATATACCCGCCAACAACGACAACCTCAGTACCGATTGGCCTTTTCGGGCTCCTTGCTATCATACCAACCAAAACATTCAAAGATATCGCAGCCTTTGGTTGCTTAACTGAAGAGACGAGCTGACTGTGAAGATTGGCCCCCGGGTCCACGTGTGACAAACCTCAGACCTCTGTACTCCGTACATGAAGACCAACAGCAGACGTGGATCTCCAATGAGAGCTCGGGATTGTCACGCCCCAACCTATAACATATTGCCTTGTGGGAGATAAGAGGACACCAATTTCTCCAGGTTTGTCGTCGGAGTAAGGATCGTTAGTTCCCACTCCAAGGACCCTGTCTACAATAGGAGCTGCAGCTTTCAAAAGAGCTTTGGTACCCCCTCCCCACCTTGTCCCCCTCGGCGTTCTCGTGCCGTGGCTAGGTAACAGGCCTTCACCACCCAAGGAACGGACACTACAATGATGATTGGTTCCCATGTCCGAAATCCGACCAGGCGTATCAATGCTCCCCAAGTAATAGTAATCTTCCCCACTCGTAACTAGCCCGTTCAACCGTTAAGAACCACAAATACCAAAATACCGGGCTTCAACAACATCAAGTGGTGAATGTCTGATTGTGGGCTGATTCTTCTCCCCTTGGGTAATCCACGGCTTCCTGATTGACAACGGCCAAAAAAACCTTCCTGACAGGCTTTTTTGCTGATCTCATACCGTTTGAACGGTGAAGACCCAAAAAAGGACCGAGAGGCGCCCCGCGAGCTTAATGCCAGAGAGCTTTTTTCAAGTTATCCAGACTTTTGGACTTCTTGAACAGGTACTCTATCTTGTCCCTTTCTCTCTATCTAGATCTCATCTACGTCTTACCATCACGGCAACATACATCTACGTCCAAGAAGTCAGGACCATAACTTCAAATCCACTTATTTTTGCTCCTGCGCAACCATGACAAAGACGGTCGGCCTCATTGGGGGGTTTTCGTGGCAAACGATGGCCATCTACTACCAGGAAATCAACGAATACGTGAACTCCAAGTTGGGCGGCATCCATTCTGCAAATCTCCTCATCAGGTCCATCGACTACTCTGACCTTGCTTCCATGGTCAGCGCAAAGGACTTGGGTGGCATGACGGCGATGCTCTGCGCGTGCGGCCAACAACTAAAAGCGGCCAACGCACAAGCCTTGGTACTCTGCGCCAATGTCGCCCACAAGGCAGCTGACGAATTGGAAAAGTCCACCGGTCTGCCGGTGTTGCATATCTGTGACTTTACCGCCCGGCAGATTGTGGACAAGGGGCACAGAAGGGTTGGGCTCCTGGCCACCCGGGCGGTCATGGAAGAGGATTTCTACAAGGACCGACTCCGAGGCTTTGGGCTCGAGGTCTACGTTCCAGATGAGGACTTTAGATCCGACGCCGACCGGATGATATTCTGCGAAATGAGCAAGGAGCAGATTTCCCAAGGCGTCAAGACTACGTGGCACACAGCATATCAGGATCTCGTGCAAGATCACAATGTTGACTGCATAATCTTGGGATGTACTGAGCTGCGCCTCGTCTTTGGTCAGGAAGATCTGACAGCTCCAACTTTTGAGACCACGACGATACATGCAAGAGGCATTGCCGACTGGGCACTTGCTGAAAGCACTGTATTTACTTAGATCAGTTTATTCAATACGATTCAGTCAGAACGTTACTTAAATGTGTCACATCCAATTGGATCGCTTTCTACTCAGAGCAGCACCATATCCTCAAAGTCTGTCATGGCATCATCCACAAACAGTGAAACACAATCTCTTGGAACATAGAATCAGTCATGCGACATCTGTGCGGATTGACCTTTCCCCCCAATAGTTTGGTCCGTTTTCAGAGCTTTGCCTCGGTATGTCCTTTCTCCCATTCATCGCTCAACCTCACACCACGCTTACCACCTCTGGTCCCGTCATCTGCTCCATCGAACTTGATGGGGGGTCTCGACTCTCCACCTCCACAGCTTCTTGAGGTTGGGCTCAAGCTTTCCTTCAATGGCGTCAACAATCTTGTGTCCAATGATGGGCAGGGCCTTGAAACCGTGGCCGCTATCCCCTGTCACGAGGAACAGACTCTCGTATTTGGGGGTGATAATCAATCAAATAGTCACCGGTCGGTCTGCCGAAGTGTTAGTTGAACGTGTCAAGAGCCATTAAGGTCTCGAAAACTTACGTGTCACAGTACCAGCAAAGCTTGGTCTTTAAAAACTTCTTTTCTCTCCAGTGTGGAAACAGCTCAAGCAAGAAGTCTTTGCAGGCTGCTTCTGCTTCGGCCGGGACAGGTAAATCAGGTCTTGGAGTGCTGATAAGCGCGTGCTGGCCTTCAATAAAAAGTGGAGTGGGATTCTGATAGCCAAATCCATGTCGACCAAGTTTGAGCTCTCGACTCCGTGCTGGAACCATAAACATGCCTGTGCTGAAGTTGAAGTAGATCGGCATGTTGTCCAGTATCGCCTGCTCCTCTTCGGTCAACTTGAGATATGCGAGGACCTGACCTGTCGCCACCGCGCGACCTCTTGTATCGACCAAGGAAGGAGTCCAAGCACTCGCAGCAACAATAACTAGACCGGCGTTGACACGAGAGCCATTTTCAAGCTCGGCACCGATGCAGCGGGTCACGGTTGTTCCGGATTGCTGATCATGGTGGTAAAGAAGCCTGCGGACTGTTGAGCGGTGCTTGACCTTGACACGACCTCGACCTCCTTGTTCGAGTTTGTGATAGAGATATTTGACCACCCTCTCAGCATTCACCCAGCCACAACTTCGGTTCAGGTAGCCATAATCTCCGCTGGTACCTGGAAAAGGTCCCTCCTTCTTGAGCGCGTCTTTGTTGGGCAACTCTTTGATGTCATCGATGGTGAAGGTATATCTCCCACTCCGAGCAAGATCCTTGGAATTTTCAAGACTTTCTTCAAGATATCCCTCCACATGTGCAAGAGCGAGGCGTCATAGTATCGGCCCTCTCCACCCCAGGCGCTGGGACTCAAGTCTTTCCAGTATTTATGAGCCTCAGACACTAGTTTTGTATATTCCTTTTCGGCATAATCTGCCCGGAGCATGCGACTCGTATCCCATGACGCCGAAAAGCGATTGGGAAGCTCCGAGGCGGCGTCTAGGATCGTGATGTTGGCTTCGGCATAGCTGGGCCTTTGTAGAAGAGCGATGGCAGTGCTAAGTCCAAAGACACCACCCCCAATGATGAGAATATCTGAAGGGACCGATCGATGATTTGCCATATCTGAGGACAGCGACGGCCAACGAACTTCTCAAATGGTGGGAGATGACAAGGCTCTCAAAATGAAGGTGCAGCGATGGTGGGATCTGGTAATCTGACTCGGTGGTCACCCAGAGGTTGTAATAGGAAGAGGAGAGGAAGCTCGTGTATGTGAAGGAAGGTCCAAATTCGTTGTATTGGTGGGACAGAAATCTTACCGTTTATACGATTGCTTTCACAAGGCCAGCGGCTCGTGCGCTATGAATGCGGTGACTCTTTTTTGAGACCGGGTCGAAGCCGACTGATACTAACGCAACGCAATAGTAGTACTGATAGGACAGTAAAATTCTCATCAACTCACCGGATCAATCTAATGCAGGCCGTTCATAGCCGCCTCGAGCTCCCTCCCGGAAGGAATATTCGCGGGCCCCATACAGTCAAGCCACGAGAATGGCGGCTCTTCTGACGAGCATAGAGTTAAAAAGCCGAACCAGGAAGAGGAGCAAGGCACCTAGTGAGGGGCATCATTCTCTGACGCTCTGGCTTACATAACCATAGAGTTAGCCAGAACTACTCGTACAAGAATCATTTACATTATCGATATAGGGTGCGTCATTAGTCGAGACCGCATAAGACGAGTCTTTCAAATGTTAAAAGGTTCTGCAAGGGTTTTATCTTTGGCCAATTAAAAGTTGAGCGCCGTTTCCCACGGCTCCGATTAGATGAACGAGAAGCCCGCAGGACAGGTAACGTACCACTGCTATCCAAGGCTTTAGGAAATTGTGACCTACACCCACATCTATATATATTAACCGAGTTAGGCCTATGAAAAGGCTATCTAGTCTAGCCGACGACTTATATAGGTGTGTAAAACTAGACTATACCCAAAACAGTCTTGCACCACACGCCCTTAAGGAAATGTGGCACCTACACTAGCTGGCTTGTCACGGGGAAGGGTAGAGCAGCGTTAAGTCCCTACTACATACTTCGGCTCACCGCCATTTCGCAATAGCCCACGTAACGCCCACCACATCACACCATTCCTCCAACCCCCTAAATCTCGCCCTTCGATCCTTTCGTTTCAGATCTCGAACTCCTTCCCATTCTTCGTTACGCGATCAGTTCAGCGACACTCCCTTCTCGGCATCGCACCATTTTACTACGTACCGTTAATGGTTTTCGCACGTGGCATTTCCTCCATATCCGTTTCGCTTGTTCTTTCTGAGCGGGACATATCCTCCGTACTCCGGACAGTACGAGTACGAGATACTACTGGTATTTCTAGGCACGGTCAAGCATTCCCCACAGTACACGTACAGTACGTCCCAGTGGAAACTCCGTCCCAGTGGAAACTCCGTCCCTAGTTAGTACTCCGGACACGCCTCGCGAACGGAACGAACGTGCCGTCATGTACAGGTCGATTCAACGATTCAACAACCTGCCAAGATAGCCCTGCCCGCGAGGACTGTCCACCGAAGTGGCTCGTCGGGACTGTTTCAAGCTCAGTCTTGACTTACTATGTAGAAATCCTTCCTTGACGGGCCCCAGTCGATTGACTTGTTCCTGCTCGCATGTCTTGCCGGTTTTCACGTCTCCTTTGCCGTCCCTCGCAAGGGGCGCTTTTTGTACGGAGCACGATGTAGTATGATACGATGTGAGGTTTCTTGCACCATGTGCATTTCTCCAGTATTACTACCTATGGATTGGTTTGTCGTAGTGTCAGGGGGAAGGGGCCAGACTTGAACGTAATCGGCTACCACCATCACGCCCGACAAAAACTAACTTGCAAAAACATCCACATCTGACATGTGTGTGCATGTAACCTCGAAAGTTACTCGTCGAGTGCATTCGAATCATACCACAGAACAATCACAACAATCCTACCGACTTTCGGCCTTGATGGCCTTGGACATCTGCCAGCCCGGTGTCGGTGGTTCCGAATGACCGGCGGTAGCTGTCATTGTCACACCTCGAGTCAGACATACGTCAAGCTAGGTCCATGCCAGGTCAGGTCCACCACTAGTCCACCTCTCGTCCACCTCTCGTCCACGGAAAGTGCCTTGCCTTACGTGATCGATTCCTCCCATCCCCAGTGCTCCAGTGTCTCGCGTTTCCTGTACGCGTAATCATCACCCACGGGAAAGACTTTTGGGCTCGCAGACTTCCAGCCCTCCTCAAAACACGTACTCTGTAGGGAGTACTCCTTTCTAGGGTTCACGTGATGGCATGCTATCTCGCTTCGTCACGATGTGAAAGAAGGGGAGAACAAGACATAGCATCGAACACCAAGGAACAACGAAGTCTGAAATATTTCCAATGTTTTTCTCATTGTTAGCAACCACTTATAATAGTAATGCTATGCTATCTTAATACTATCACATTAAGCTCATCCTCGAATGCTCGATGATAAGCTATGCAACGAATATAGCTGCTGGTGTGCCATGCTATATCCAATCCAGTATCTTCTATGCTGGCACAAATAATCATGAGTCCAATCCCAATACCGATTTTTGGTGTCCCCATGCCCAAATGCAGCCTCCATTCCGTCGAAGTGCCGCCCAGTCTCATGCTGAAAGAGTGATCATGAGTTGTCGCTGTGTCAAAAATGTGTTATAGTTGTTGTTGTTGTCGTCGTATCCAGTCATTAATGTCGAAAATAATGTGTGTCGAAAAGAGCAAAGGAAGCCATTCGAGAATGTGCGGTGACTTTGCATATTAATCTCCCCCAAATGTCCATGTCCAGGTCCAGCGCGACAAAGTTGAATCGAAAGGCGAAGTCAAAATTGCGCTGGACTCGTTTAGAGCATGGCAGCGACCATGATGGCGGCTGCAGCACCGGCTATCTTGTAGCCACCAGTGGGCATGCTAGCGGCGGCGCCAGTGAAAGTGCTGACGACGGGAGCGACAGGCGTCGTCGAGGATGGGACGACGGTAGACATGGTGGAGCTGGTGGTGACTGGTGCTGCTGTAGTCACTGGAGTGGTAGTGACTGGTGCAGGAGTGGCGGATGAGGTCCATTCTTCCCAGGCGGTGCTGGAAGTCGCAACTGGAGCTGGAGCGACGGAAGATGTCCAGTCGTTCCAGACAGTGCTGGAAGTCGCAACTGGAGCTGGAGCGACAGATGAGCTGGTCCATTCTTCCCAGGCGGTGCTCGAAGTCTCAACCGGCGCTGGAGCAACGGTTGTGGTTGGAGCGACAGAGGAAGTCCAATCATTCCATTTGGACTCGGTAGTAGCTGGAGCTGGAGTGGGAGAGATCACGTTAGTTGTCGTCGTTGTGGTGGTCCAATCCAACCATTTGGTTTCTGAAGGGGTAGTGGTGGTTGTGGTTTTGGTGGTGATAGGAGTAGGGCTGATGATGGGGGTAGTGGTGGTGGTAGTAGTAGTCCACTCTAGCCACGCTGTCTCCGAGGGAGTCGTGGTAGTTTGGGGGATTGGGCTAACACTGGGGGTAGTGGTGGTTGTGGTGGTAGTCCATTCTAGCCACGCTGTCTCCGAGGGAGTCGTGGTAGTTTGGGGAATTGGGCTGACGCTGGGAGTGGTGGTGGTGGTTGTGGTCGTACTTGTCCAGTCTCCCCATACTTCATGTGAAGAAATGGGTGAAAGGATAGCAGAACTCGATATGGGTTGAGGGGTAGGAGTTGTTGTTTCTTCGCTAGAAGTCCACTGACCATTTCCTCCAGACCAGTCTCCCCAGCTGCCTCCAGTTTCACCACCCTGCTGGTAGCCGCCTCGTCCACCGGATCCTTGACCTTGGCCTCCCCATCCTCCAGGAGCTGCGACAGCAACTGTCGCAAGACCGAGAATAAGAGTTGACTTCATGTTGAGTGGTTGTTGGTATTAAGTTTACTTGCCGATTGTTGTAGAGATGGGCACGTTTACTGTTCTTGAACGAAGGACTCTGCTGTGTAGAGTAGTGAATGGATTGTGCAATGAAGGATGACAGAAAGGAAAAATGTCAACGCGGAGTGAGAGACGAGTTCAAATACCTGCGAGGGCGAGCGAGGCACGTCATGCAAGGCGGAATGGTTGACATGTGCGGCTGTGAAACTGGACCACAATTCGGTCTCGAGCCCTCGCTAGTGCTTGGTTCAGGGGTGGCAGGTAAGTCAATGAATTGAAAATTTCGCACGGTGACATGAATGGCAGGCGTTGATCTGCTGAGCGCTCAGGTATAGAATAGGGGGACGGACCAGGCTGGACTGGGCACGGTATAGAATTGTGGGCCTCGTCGGACAGAGAAGAAAAAGGCTGGTCGCAGGAACACGACCAGATTTGCTGCTGGACTGACCGGGAAAAGTTGGCTGGGGAACACTAGCGGAGCAGTTGTCGTGCATCATGAGCGAATGGGAGGCGGGTATCAAGGTGAAACGACGCCAGCCTCCGCCAAGGGTGTTTTGACAGCCCTAATCAGGACTCGGTTGGCAGCGCGATGCAGGGGATCCGAAAGGTTGATCCGGTCGACTCCTCTGAAGCTTGGGCCTGATGCGCCTCGATTGCGCCAGTAAGCCTGTCGCCAGGCTTGGTGGCTTGACCAAGATCCAGGAGGCTGGCCACGCTGGCAGGGAGCTTTGTTCGCTATTGTATCCAATAGGGTCTCCCAGCCACAGCCTCTGAAACCAAAGATCTTCTCCTGATCTTTGCGAGCAGATCGAAGCGTGATAGAACAATGAACGCTGGTTTGATGGCGCAAGAGATTGAAGGACTCAAGGGTCGAATCCTGCAATTGTTCCCTGCTTGCAAATACAATTGTGCTTTGTTGCATCTCCGCATCGGTTCGATGGCAGAGCATGACCAATCGAGCTCCGGGCCGGACGTTCATGCGGCGGGGCACAAAATGAGGAGGTCAAAACATCGATCCAGATGCCCGTGTCGACGCCGGATTTGCGAGCATATGCCGTCAGCTTTCATCATCTTGTGCTCGACTGCATCTTGGTAACAAGGCAGAGCAACGTGGTCAAGCTTTCAACTGCAGTTGACCTGTAAACCGTGCAGACTTGATTTTGCCCGACAAAGTGGTGCAAGCGGCACGGACACTTGCAGGAATCGGGGCGCCCCCACCATGACTTACGAATCTCAGGTGTCGTTCACCTTGGATACCATCTGCCCATGGTAAGACATTTGTCGACCTTGATCCTGGAAAAGTTGGCCGCATTTGAAATCCGGCAGACGTGTTGTTTGTAATTTGAGCTGATTGGTGCCGTCAGGACATATCTGGCGAAAAAAAGGTTTGCTGATGCCTGCAACACAACATATGCAAAAAAGTCGTTGAGCAGCTGACCCGCCTTTGCTGCATTACAGACTGGATGAAGGTCTGTACTTCCGGAGAAGATGATGTGTATCTATGCACCATCCTCGGCGGTCAATTTTGTCCGACCACCATAGCGCTGCCGGCTGACGCGTGACAGCACTTCGCCGATTCCGTCAAAGTGATGACGCCAAAAGTACAACCTTTGTGATAAAGTACTTCCCGTATCAGTTGTATCCAGAAGCCTCGAAAGAGGGGGAGGATAAATCCGAATGGTACAAGAAGTCGCGCTATGGCGATACTGAAGATAAATTGAAGATGGTAGGTGCTCTTGATTTACCCCGGTTTCGACGGTTTGATGGAAAGGGCTGAAGCACGTCACCTGTCCTGTCCACATGTAGAGGTTGCTTGATCTCGGGTGCTTGGAGTTGAGGTACGCAAACAGAGATTGGCAACGGTGGAAATTAATGCGCTTCGTATACTGACTCGGGCATCAACGCGCTGACTCTGCTCCCGGGATGACAATAGTATACCACGTTGATGACAGCCTACGGTGAAAGTGCAGGCATCAAGTTCAAATTTGGTGGGACCATCGCGAACACCTTGGATGCGCACCGAGTGATCCAGCATTTTCAGGAAGAAAAGGGTTCTGAGACTGCTGATAAGATCATCAATTGTAAGGCATTCCGGTGAATGTAGACCCGGACGATAGCTTACCTCTGTCAAGCGTTGTACTCTCAATTCTTCGAGAACGAGAGAAACCCTTCATCGCACGAGACACTGCTGAAGGCGACCTCTAATGCTGGAATTCCTGAAGATGAAGCGAAGGCGGTGATTGAAGACAAAAATGAAGGTCTTATGGACGTCACGGCCTTGATACGCGAACAGGCATCAAACGGAGTTGATAGCGTTCCGACCATTATCTTTGAAGGTAAGAGAAGAGATTTTACGCTGATTGGGGCCAAAGACGTGGAAGAGTATGAGAAGGTGTTGCATCAAGTCGCGAAGGAAAGCAAGTAGTAGTTGGGTGTGATATTTGAATAAGGTGTATTGATCCCTGAGTCTGGAATGTGGCCAACCTGTTCCTCCATCTGACTGGCAAACACCCCACGTTCTTTGTATGCATAGAATGATACTCGACAATCCTGGATTCTGTTTGATATTATTTCTGGACTTCGTTTGGGGACTTCTAGACGTCAAAGATCTCTCCAAAACCAACACCAGCACCGGCTCTCCTCGCATCAACCAGGTCTAACCTCCATCCAACCCATTGCTTCAATCCTCTCTTCACTTCTCGCACATGTTCAACCATCTTCCGTGCCTCCTCTTCTCTCTGCGCTCGTGCAAAAGCGCTCTCATCAAACGCATCGTCCTCAAATTCCTCCAGGAGAGAGTCATTCCTCGGCCGTGTCGCATGTCGTTGCTGTGTATCCGGCGACGTTGTACTCGCCCTGAATGCCGCAAGTCCCGAATTCAGCACCTGTGAGAAACCAGAATGCCTCGTCTGTGGCGGTAGACCACTAGCAAAGCTCCGCCGCCGACTCGCATTGCCTGAGCCAGACAAATCGACCTCATCAAACTCTTCCGCCTGGTCCATGGACGTTCTCGATCCTTCATCCCCTCGTGGCTGCATCTGTACCCTCTTGTCCCTCCACATTCCTCTTTGTAGTTCGAACACCTGCCCTTCCAACTCTCGAATCCGCCTCCCGAGCTTCTGCCTCTCTTCATCCTCAAGCTCATCCAGTCCCTCTCCTCCTCCATCGCCACTCATAACCCTTTTGTGCTTCTCTCTCAACCTTGCATTTTCACCCTCCGCCTTCTCAGCCTTTGCGCGCAAGCCAGGCACTTCTCTAGCAGCTGACTCCGCTGCAGCCAGCCTTGCCGAGCTCCTCGCCTCCGCCTCCCTATGCAGCTTGTTCATCGCTTCAATCTTTTTGTCCAGCTGCTCCGCCTTCTTCATGACCTCATCCCTCTGGGACACCGCCTCGCTCAACTCCCTTTCCAGCGCACGTATCTTGGTATCCTTACTCGTCCGTTCCGTCCCATCTAGCACCGCCTTCTCACTAGCCTTGCTCAGCGCCTTCTTTGTATCAGCCAATTCATTCTCAAACCCTTTCAACTTCCCTTCGGCGCTCGACAAACTTGCCTGCAACGCCGCAATCTGCTCCCCATGCGCCTCACATCCCTCGGTCTGGCTCGACAATTGTCCGCGTAACCGCGATATCTCAAGCTGCATATCCGCAATCGTTGAATCCTTGCTCTCGAGCTCCGCCTTCAACAAATCAACCTCGTCACCACTTCCATGTACACTGTCCCGCCGACCCGTCGCGCTGGCTCGCCTTCGCAGCGTCTCAATCTCAGCGCGTAGTCTGTTCACTTCGCTATCCGGTGCCCCGCTCGCTGATGCAGTCGCTAATTCCTCGGCATTCTGCTCCCTGACTTCTTCCAATTCCTCTTCCACCTTGCGCCATCTCCTCTCATGTTCCTCTGCCTCTTTGGCTAAGCGCTTATTCTCCTTTTCCAGCTCTTCAATCCTCGCCAGAGACGCGGGCGTTGCAGCCGGGCTCAAGGGGCCGCCGTCCCGGAAACTTGTGCTGCGGATCTTACTTTGCAGACTGACGCTGGGCTGCCGATTGGAGCGGCGCGGACCCCTCGTAGAAGATGAAGACTCTTGATCATTCGAAGGAGGAGGCGTAGTGTCCGGCGACTGAACATTCTCGATCTCCGTCTCTAACTGTGGTGAAGCCACGTCTGCGCTGCTGATCGCTTCGTTGAAGGCCTCTTCATCTGCATCGACATCTCCCGGTGTCTCATGTATGGCCTTCTCTTCCAAATCATCATCTTTAGTCTCCTTCCCTTCAGTGGTCTGCGTCTGCTCAGCTTCGCCGCCGTCTAGTTCTCCATCTTTGCGTGTGTCTTCTTTCTTTGATTTGTCTTTCGCGGATTTCTCGCCGCCGGCGGCGGAGCCTCCGGCTGCTTTCTGCTTCTTCTTCTGGAGTTGGGCAACCTATCAAATACCATAGCATATTAGCATCTAGTCAGTCTATAAGAAAACCGCCGTGACAGCCAAAGAGAGCATTGCAAGGTTGCGGACATACTCTTTTCTTTGCAGCCGCTAGTTTCTCGGCCTTCTCTTTGTCTTCCTTCTCGCCCATGCTTGAAAAGGATACGCTAGTGTTTGTAAAATGTTGGTTTTCAAGGCTGCGTCGAGGATGCTTATTTTATGATTTGCAGAGGAAATCGTATACCTCGCAATCAAAGGAGACGTGGTTTGTTACGCGACTCAAGCCGCCAATTGGGGTGCGTGTACTCCGCATGGGAGGACCTGTGCATACTCCGTAGAGACTTTGACATGTACACATCGAAACTCAAGGGCAAATCCGGAAAAGAATAGCACCGGCTGGGGACGAAAGAGATCTGTCATCGGCCATTTGCTTGATGAAAAGGCTACAACTTATTAATACGTATAGCACGTTTTCCCGGTCCATAAGCCATGTGCCTGTCCATACCCATACCGGATTCGCCAATCCAACACCACTACATCATAACTCCATAACCATAACAGGACGCATTCAGCGTGATCATATCCAGGCAGGTCCGTCGAAGCCGCTCCCACCGGCCTTTCGAACGCCGCAACAGCCTGGGTATCATTATAAGTACAGATACTCCGTACAACTCCAACAAATCAGTCGCACACAAAACTCCTGCCGGGCAACGAGGCATAGAAGACTTAAACCTCCATAGGTCCCACCACTTCCTCGCTGGCTCCTCGAACGGTGCTCTTACTAGCGCTTCTAGCGCTTCTGACTTCCTCATCACTGAGAATGTAATTATCGTGCTCATCAACCACAGGTCGAGCTGGAGGTGAGAATTGCTCGTCCTCAATTTTGCCATTCGGACTAGCCTCCTCGACCGATTTCTCGACGGAGGCCATCTCGACATCGGGACTTTCCGTCGTCTCGACGCCTTCTCTGACTCCAAGCCAGTATCTCGCTCTCTTGTGAGCTCCCAAATCGGGTGTGGTCCATCCGTCCGAATCGGTGTCCGCGAACCTCTTTGCCTTGAGTGGCGTCCGAAGAGTATCGATTGTCGCCATGGCAAGAACACTGATTCCGCGCAAATATAGATAGCACACACGCTTTCGTTGCTTGTTGAAGAAGAAGTAGTTCATCGACCACAGGGATCCTTCTTCATCATCCTCGAACGGATCATAGTCCTCTGGAGCGTACCGGTATATACTGCAATCCCGCAAGCTCATCTGTTGGTCAATCAGTCTCCACATTCCCGGACCCCAGTGTGGTTGACTTGAGGGTGGACAAGCTGATTCGGGTACTATACCAGGCGTGTTCAACAATGAGTTCAGAGGCCGTGGACGTAGGTTGTATAGAGCTGTATCCAAAGTATTCATGACATGTCGTAAGCTCTTTTCTCGTTTGAAGTCCGTCGGTCGTAGGGTGTGGGAGAAGTCGTAGTCTGGGTGACTCGCATTCAAAGTGGCGATCAGATATGCATATGTCCTCCTCGAACTGATCATACCCAGGTTGCCAAATGGGCTGCTCCGGCTCAGATTGAGACTAGACGCCATCATATGCGCCTGTGGGGGCGAGAGTGAGTGGGAGAATTGTAGGTTCGACTTATATTGCGCTTCAAGACCATTTTCGATGTTCTTGTACAACTTTTTGTCTCCTCCTGCTGCCTTTGTGGTATACAGGTCACATCCTCCCACGACGTGAAGATCGGGGGTCGTGAAATTGAGGGAGGACGTGACGGTATCGAGATCGCGATTGGGCACAAACTGCAAGAGGATGTCAGCGCTGATGAGTTCAATGTATTTGAGATGTCCTATGATGCGTACCTTCATCTTGTCTTTGTCGGGTAGGCCGCGTCAAATCACTGCGTCGCATTCAAGCGCAGGCGCAATCTCCGTCCGTGTCGGGGACGACCAACGTCGCAATCAGACGAGGTAGGGACGAGTTTGCGAAACGACGAAAGGCGCGCTGAGGCGTACGTAAGTCTTGAGTCGTATCGAGTTGGTTGGCCTGATCAAGCTATGCGGTCGCTGACAGAGATATCCAAGCTGGCTGCAGAGACAGCTCTTGGGCGGTTCGAATAGCTAGACGATTGACGTCTAGCAGGTCAAGTAGAATTGATAGAAGGCCATAGCACAATGGTGATGATTGATGCGATGGAGTGAAGTTGGCAACCTGTTTGCGGAGGAGGTTGAGGTTGACTGCGACCAAGACACCCGGGATGTCACGTGATTGAGCGCGCATTGACCACCAATAAGCGAGCAAGGCGCCCTCCACATGTTCAAGGCGAGCAACGACAATGGACTCATACTCACGGCATCATCATGAGGTCAATCTCAGCCGACAGAGAGGCCAGCTTGCATCGCGGAGCAGATACTCAGAGAAAGCGGCCTTACCTGACACGGACCCTTTCGCACGATTGCTCCATGATTCCAATACAAGCCTGGAAGCTTTCGCAACCGCTAACGACGAAGAATGCTCCTGACGACTTACATGATCATCCCCAAGATAAAAGCAGGCTCGGTGGGCTCATTGCACTAAGATTCTGGATCGTGTACGCGGCACTCATGTTGACATGTTAGGTGCGCCACATTTTCAGCTTAGGCCGCTTTTCGGCCTGCAAGCAGGTTGAGGGATGAACAGCCGTCAGGCAAAGTAGCATAATTTGAACAGGTTAGATGGGTGGATGGGTACGTCGTCGAGGATGATGCTGGATAGCTGTTTGCGTTAGCCTTCAGGCGACGGGTGATGGTCTTAACATGCTTGATTGGATCATCACTTCAGTACACTGTACATGTTGCTCCTGTTGCACTAAGCATTCAGAAGAGAAGACCTTGTTTGCAAAGTCCATGTATCCTCCAGGGGTATCATCAATATCTCCCCGCCTTGCCCTATTCCCAGGACTCCTGTTCATCGAAAATCGTGATTGCAGGTCATATTAGACCGGATGCTCTGAGCGTCGCTTCTGTAACCTGCAGATAGTAAAATCTGTCAATTATTGTATAACCTCATTACATGAAACGGTGGAAAGACTCGACTCGAGCATGCCAAAATCATCAGACGAGCTCGGTTTTGGTTCGAACCTGTACCGGTGGCCGTGCACCAGCCTTGCGACATCATGGTCTACATGAGCTTGGTGACTTCTTCTTCGACCTGAAGTGGCGTGGCATTGCGATTAGTTGGTGATCCCCAGGGGAAAGGCAGGGATGAGAACGTACGCAGATGGTGTGCTAGGCCGATGGCATGAAAACGCCATCCTGAGACATCAGGGCGCGAAAAGTCCAAAGGAGGTGCACATGTGCATGACAGAAAAATATGAACACACGTAAAGCAACTCACCTCTATATCTTCAAGGCTGTCCTCCTGACTTATGCATCTCAAGACATTTTTCTTGCTGCTTTCTTGCAATTCACCAGCCAGAAGGAGTTCGTCTAGGATGAAGTATGCTTTCTGGAAGTTGAAAATAATATCCAACTCGCAAACATTGCCATAGTATTTGTCCATTTGTTCAACGTAGCGGTGAACGATTTCAAGGGAGATCAATTCATTATCGGTGGAAGCACAGCCGGCGATGAAGAAAAGAGAAGCATATCGGCGGTAGACAACTTTCGTGTCTGATGTGAGTCAAGTAATGTCAGCCAAATGCTCGAGCGAAAACGAAGCAATACGGTTGAACCAGCATTCAGGAAAGTGTCATTGTGTGGACATCCGCACCCTTGTATTCAAGAAAATTGCACATTCGAGTGCGCCGAGAAAGGACGAGTTGGGTAACATCTTTGATGATTTTGGCCTTTTCTTTAGGAGAAAGAGTGGTAAACCATTTTGCAAGTCTCTATTTGCGCAGATTTGAGATCAGCCAAAGTTCGATGGTGGGCAACCGTGGAGGGGATTCAGCATACCACTTTGCCCTGTCGCGACAGCAAAATGAGATAGCTGTTACAGTGTTAGTATATCCTGAGGGCAATGGCAGAGTCATATGCCCTTACTTGATGGCCATCTTGCGTCCAGGAGTTACAGGTGCGTCAAGAAGAAAGTGGATGGGATGGCGGAAGGTGCAGGACGGAGAAAGTGCTAGCGCAGCCAAGCCCTGGTCTTTCTCGTGCCTGCTTTTGCCAACTGACGTTCGACTGAGTAATCCGCCTGCGACTTCCGCCTCGTATCGGTTCTAACTTTCAGATAGCCTTGCGACAATCTCGAAGACATTGGTACCCTTGCCTGATGCCGAGCTGACATATGCTACGAAGCACCGTCGAGCTATGCAACACTGAACAATACAAGGCTACTTTGTGCGTGCTACTGGGTACAACCCCGCGCGACCACAGAATCTCCTCTATTTTGGAACCTGACCCCCATTGACCACACCATCCGGGACAGTAAAGAGTGGTTGCAGAAGATCCCGAGTACGAGTTTCAGATATTGCAGCAAGATGAAGTTGATCCTCTCTACCTCGTACGGGTTTCGCTTGACTGGCGCTTCTCTAGGCTAATTCCATGGTCGCAGGAATATAATGTCCTCTGGACAGTCCATTGTCCGACGGCCGCTGTTTTCCAAATCTAACGTCGAACTCATAAACTCCTTGCGCGCAAACTTTGCCTCTTTCCAGCACCATTGTTCGGCTAGCGCAGATTCCCAACCACTCAACTATAGACAATGGACAACTCAAGAAGATGACACTCTCTATGTGCCGTCCTGGCGACCGACGCCTCTCTCTGAGCCTCGAGACTCGTACGATGTGACTGTCAAGCTCTTTTTTCTTCCAGGTATTCCGAGCTCGAGGCGTTGTAGACACACCCGAGATGCAATCGATTTAGTTCTCAAAGAGTTGGGCATCGAAAACATCGACCTTTTGATTGTCAGTTTCCCTGGTGTAACATTCGATGCCGATGATGAAGAGGAGGTCTCAGCGGACGAAGATGAAAGCGCCGGTAGTGACGAGTCTGAGGGTCTGGACGCCCAATTGAAGACATGGCAGGTCCTGGAATCCTTGCATAACAAAGACGTTATATCGCAGCTGGGCGTCTCGGAATTTAGCTCAGAGCGCCTAAGCAAATTCTTGCCCGAGGTCAAAGTGCGGCCGACAGTGGACCAGATCAATGTCAAGGACTGTTGTGTTGTGCCCAAATCGCTGATCATGTATGCCAAGGAGAATAAGATTGAGCTGCTCACCCATGCTGATTGCATGGACATCCTGCCGCCTGGGACGACGAGGGAGTTGCTAGGTCCGGGCAAAGATGGAGCTGGAATCATTGCTCCACATCCAGACGCTGGTCCTGAAGAGCCTGGCCTGAAAGGCGATATTGAGCCACAGTGGGTGGTCAAATATACCGCTGTGGTCAAGAACCGTGGTGTGATCGAAAACAAAGGATATTTCGCGGTTGCTCAGCTGGGCAGCTGCATCGAGGAGAAGCCGGTGGAGATCTCATAAACCTGTGGCGGGGGCATTTTGGATATGTTTTAGCATGGCGTTGGTGCGATGAAGAACGTCGAAGATGTTTTCAACCGATCATACTTCTCTTTCTGCCTCTCAATCTGACTTCCTCAAGCCTCTTTAGGACGACATTTGACCCCTTGTAACTTCCTCTATACCCATCTTGACTCTGTAGCACCTCAGCGTCGAACCAGTCCTCTTGTCTGGGATGGGTGGATCCAAATGCCCGTTCGAGAACGTACAAATCCACGGCTCGATCTTCGTCTTGTATCGACTGTGTAGCGAGTCCAAAGTCAATTAAAACAATCTCGCCGTTCAAGTCCGGTGCGGTTGGACCGTCTTGTTCTTCCTTTTCTTTCAAGTCGCCATTAGTGACGGCGCTCGACGACCCATTCACCTCGCCGCTCTTTGGGCGAATGATGATATTGCTGCTCGTGAGATCACCGTGGACCACTCCGCCTTTGTCATGCATGTTTCCAATGGCCCGCCCGATCCTGCGTAGCAGTCTCTTCACTTCGTCCTCTTGACGCGCAATCTCTTCCGCTGGCACATCAGCATTCTTCTTATACCACTCATCCCATTGACGCAACAAGTCCTTAACACTCCGCCCTTCGATCCACTCCATCAGCAGCCAAGCACCCGCTCCGCCGCTTCGTGCACCTCGTTGCTCGTCGCTCAGTCCCTTTACCTTCCTCGCGGCATCCCATTCGAGGCTCAGGACAGCAGGGACATTGATCTCGTTTGCGGGATCGCTCGCCAGCCCGGCCAATTTGACCAAGACCCTCGCTTCAGCGAGCACGCGCTGCTTCGTGAGTCGGGCATCGAGAGTTGGATGTCTGTAGGGTTTGCTCGGACGAGCCTTTAGTGCAGCGGGCGTCGAGGGAGAGAGGAAGTGTGTGCGATAGAGTAAGGCTTCGGCGCCTTGGGCTACGAGTTGCGGCGGCGGGTCTGTGGTGTTGAACGGGGCTGGAAGGAAGGATTCGTCTTGTCGTTGCGGAACCGCTACAGGATCTGCCATGGTAAAAGAAAAGAAGGCGTAAGCAGACAAATTACTTCCTCCAAGCTCCCGGCGACCCAGAACTTCCTTAGCTCTCGAATACTTCCTGAGCCTGTTGTCCGAAATATGGTCTTCAACACATAATGCGGGCTATCGGAAATTTCGCATAATTTGAGTCAAGGAAATGTGATCGACCCCTTAGGATGACTCGAGTACTGTGTTACTGGAATGGCCTACCCCGCACACGGTTCGCCAATCATTTGACCACGCTTCTGCCTTCATAGGCAGCTGCGACCACATGGTCGCATGATGTGCATAGCCTCACCTCATCGTTTAGGGGCCAAAAAATATTTAAAAAAAACCGTCCAAAGCCTCGAAGACATCGATAGCAGCACCAAAAAGATGAAAAACAATCAACAATGAGGATTCGCTGCTCGTCACCGACGCAACTACTAACTCATCGACACATGGCTTAAGTACGGCTGAGCGGACGGGAAGCCCTGTTTTCCATGTTCTGTGGTTGATTGCGAAAGGAAGTCCGCAAATTATATATATATCTTACATCGACCACTGCTTGGCGGTGTGCAGTAACGGTCTTGGGCACGCACGTAGGTCATACAACGCAGCCTGTTTCCTGCCCTTTTCTACCTCCAATGTTCACCGAAGTTCATTCCCTTTCGCAACCATAGCACACGCTCCCGTCTTGTATTTCCCGAGTCATATTCCTCCATCGCTTCATCGCTCCATCACTGAGATTTCACCCGTCTCGGTTTATCACCTATATTTCCAATGTAACTTGGCAAGAAGCAATGGATTCAAGATAGGATGGCTTGCCTCAAGAAGTCCGGATTCTTATTCTACAAGCCCTGATACAAGATGGTTGCAAACTGGGTCGCTTGGCCACAGTGTCTCGAGAGTGGCAAACAGTGCTCGAGAGATATAACTTCGCCCGAATCAAAGTGACACCATCTCGTCTCGTCGATTTGGTTAGATGATTCATCGCAATCGGGCTCTCGTCAACTATATCTGGTTCTGCTTGGAACTTGATGACTATGACTGCACCACGTGCGCGCCTACCCGTCCAATGCTCACAGACGACGAGCGGGAAGAGGCATTCAGTATCTGCGATGCAGATGGCTGTCCTATCACCACGGCATTCCAGAATCTGTTCTCGATTCTAAGCACATGGGATCTTAACGGCGATTTGGTACTCGATATCAGTATCTACTCGCCTAGTGACTCAAAACATTGGTTCAAATATCTGACCTTCATGCCCGATATCGCTTCAGATATGCCAGGTGGTGGTATAGAGCAGACGATACTAAACAAAGTCTATGATGATCCTCAACAGGGCTGGGTTGCTAGTTTTCGACACTCCGCTCCGCCTAGGTGGGCTATCCTCAAAGTCTTTCATTGCATTATGGAGGTGGGACCATTTGATAGTGAGTGGGAGGAGCGCCAATGGTGGGATCAGCTTCCATCGGTCCCGGCGGTAACCAGTTTACTTCTCCGGCAACAGAACCGCCGGAGATGGAAGCCTGCCTCGCTCGCACATATGTTCGCCCGTTTCCCCAGACTCCAGGAAGTCCACTACGAGCCCTGGAGGGAATGGGGCTTCCCACATCGCCAGACAGATATAGGTGAGTATTATTGCATACCTAGGTGCATACCTACCCAACCTGTTGCTCGCTCTCAGTTGTATAGGTATTCCATTGCTATTCATCCGCATCCGGTATCTAGATTTCCAATATCTTTTCGAGTCTATCCCACGATTCAACAATAATCTCAAAAGACATGTCTTCGAGAACTTCAATCTCAACAGTATCCAGGTATCATGCAGCGATTCCAGCACGGAGTTGACTTAAGCGGATGATGCGACAGTATTCGCAACCCAGCCCCAGCTGTAAGTTGGATGGTTGCACTCGCCAGCCTCAAGCTTGAGCATCTCGCAGCATCCTTCATCGTAGATGCCAGCCATTTCTTTGAGATCGAACCCTCTTGGGAGTGGTCAAATCTAACCTCGATCGTGCTTACTTCAAACCTACTTACGCCAGACAAGGATCATATTGAGATTGGAGTTATGCTTCGGGCAGCGGCGGCAGCGGCCATAAAGATGCCACAACTGGAAACAATGGAGATTTGGAACGGAAGAAAGGGGTTGGCGGCGCTCTTCAAGTATCAGGTGTTCCGCGATACACAGGAAGCTACAATCACTTGGAGAGGTACCTGGAGATTTACTATGGAACCTTCGATAATGCAGGCTTGGGAAGCCGTTATATCTCAGTGTGACGGTTACAGACTCAATTTGGTTCAGGAACGGCTGGATGAAGCTGCTATTAAGTCTCACGGTGATGCAATTCACTATCTAATGCTTTCAAGCCAGGTCATTCGGCCTATCTCGTTGCAGCAGATTCAGATGGAACAGAAATTTCCAGAGGGCGTGCCGACCTTACCTTCAAGTGAAGTCTTGCTGGAGGTTGAAATCTCTTGGATTTCATCATGGTCCAATCGAGCTGAGCAACACTTCCAAAGCACCGAGTGTTCAAGGTGGGCTACAGAAGTATGAGACATTTGAGCATCATCATGTCACTTGACGTCGAGGTAGGGCACTGACGATGTGATGGCAAATTATGTGACCAGGCAAAGATCCAGGACATCATTACATCAATTACTTTTTAAGCTGGCCGCAATCGTGAACCACCGGCCCCTTCCAACCGACGCCATGCCAGCATATTCCTTCCCAAATTTTCAAAGAACATCAAGCCTCTACAATCCAGACTCTGTCTCTTTGCACCAAGCTCACTATCCTTCCGGCTCAACGCTCATCCCCCTCACCATCTCCTTGAGCTCTTTGATCTGTTGCTTCAGCTCTCGAATCTCCACAACATCCGCATCAACATCAACAATTGGCTTCGAGCTCTGGACCTTCTTGTCCCATCCCTCGCTCTCAAAATCCAGCTCGTCTTGCAATTCCTCCCACTCCTCAATTGTATCATCGTCCTCCTCGCCACGGCGGCGGTTATCGCGTACTGATCGCGCCTCTCTTGCCTCCAAAGCCGCTGTTATCAGCAGAAGTGGGCTGTAAATGATTCCCATGACATAGTCATTGAGTCGCTGGTAACGCCGCTTCTCCATCCACCACTCGAACGGCAGAATGAGGAAGAATAGCTCGATCAAATTCAGTGGTGCGATGAAGACGTTTTCGTCTGGCGCTCGCACGAATTGCAGTGTCTTCTGCGCAAACATTGCCATGTACTCATCGATGGCGTTCTCCGTGATATCCTCGTACGCGGAGTTGTACAGCGCAATCAAAATGTTCAGAAGGATGACCATCACGACAAAGGTGAAAATGTAGTACAATATCAGGCCGAAGGGGTGAGCGTAGTTATCAAACCCTTCAAAGTCTGGAGACTGCATCACTGAATTGGCCATGCTGGTGATGATGAATGTGGTGATACTGGCGTTACCTTCGACTTGGTTCAGGCCGATGAACGCCTGCAGGAACCCCACGCACACGACGATCAGGAGCAGGAAGAAGATCAGACTCTCACGCATCATGACCTTTAGGACAACAAGCATAGCGCCGAAGAAGCGGAAAGTGTCGAGATACAGCAGCAGGCGCATCCAAAACATGGGCGCAGAGAAGCAGAAGATGTGGTAGCCCAGCTGATTGAGCTCGCGGCGGCGCTCGTCGTGCTCGTTAGGGGAATGTGATAGAGCGGTCATCCTTATGACGAAGGAGGCCGTCAGTAGTGCATAAAGACAATTGTTGAACACGTTCCAGAATCCGATGTAGAAGATGCCAACTTTCCAGAGCTTTGCGACCTCGTCGCATATGAATCCTAGGGTCATCATGTACAATATCCCCTCCACGAGGTCAAGATCGCCTTCTTCGTTGATCGTGTTGACGGCGCCGGTGTAGAGGGCTAAGTAAATAATTGAAACGGAGACTTGGACCACGTTCTGATAGAGAGGCGTGCGCATGCGGTCTGGGTCGTAGTGCGCCCAGAAGTTGGTGTTGTCGCGCTCGTGGTAGAAGCGGTACACCGCCGCGTCTTTGTCGTCCTGCTGGATCCATCCTCGCCAAAGATACTTGATGCATTTCTGGTAGCCCGAGGATCCGATCACAGTGAGACAGTGCAGGTCGACGGCGCGCTCGATCACATTGGTGGGGGCACTCTCTTCGTCGCCGCGGACAACGCTGTACCGCTGGAGGAGGACCTTTTGCATCAGATATTCTTGGTCTTCTTCCGCTTCAATGATGCGCTTCGCAATGATCTCGCAGGCCACAGCGCGAACTTGGTGCAGGTCGGCGTCCCACAGCTCGAGTACGGCCTGGCGGCTGAACCATCTCTTGCATACGAGCAGGCAATATACGACGCAGGCGGCATAGTCTTTTCCTCCGGCTTCTTTGGCAGTCTGGACAACGTTTTTGGTGATCACGCCGGAGTTGGCTGCGGTGATTTTGTCCTCGGGGAGTTCGATAGGAATGACTTCTTCGATTTGGTATTTCAGGCGAAGGGCTACTTTTGTTACTTCGCGGGCGGGATAGGCTGGCGCCGGAAGGTCATCGTTATTGCTGGGAAGTACTACTCAGCGTCAGTTGAGACGAGAGCGATATAGCAGTATACGGCAGCTCACATCTCCACATTTCATCGCGAAGATGGCGAGAGTTTCGCTCTCTGCCAAACAACTGCGACCATTTGACCATGACGTAACCCTGTAGCGCTTGACAGTTGGAGAACTACTAGGGAGTCCGTGATAGAGCAGACTGGAACGATTGCTCAAGACAGCAGTATGTCAAGGTGGACAGGCTGAGGTCGTCTGTAAACAACACAGAGACAACGACAGAGGATCGACAGGACTTGATTGAGTCCTTGCCATTGACTTTTTCAAGCTACGAGCAGCTAACTGGAAATTCCTCGAAAATCAAGTTCTGAAGCTGTCAAACCCCCCGCATTTATTACGACACACTTGACCTCTCTAGGCCACTCGGCCCTTGATTAGCGAGCCAGCCACGGGCTTTAGGGCCCAAAGCCCCTCCGAGCGGAGCCTTGTCGTTAAGGCTGCAGAGCCTGAGACTGATTGCCGGGCCGATATACGCTGCCATGCCAAACGAGCCAGGAGAAATTGGTTTCTTGAGACCGCTGGATTGATAAAAGCAGACTGGATGATTGTGATGGCTCGGCGGAGCATCTCACCACCCCTCAGGACCGAAAAGATCATGCCACAACTTTTCTCTTTCCCACTTTGACGTGAACTTCGTAGACATCGTCCAGCCCGGTAGGTGGAGATGCTTATGCAACCTCGGGGCCCTCGTCACTCTCGCTGATATCTTCATCTCCGCTCACTTCTTCATTCTCTTTAGCCCTCTTGTCCATGAGTGCCTGGAGCTCTGCATCATCATGCTCCGTCACAGCCTTAGGAGCCATCTTGACCACACACCCGCCACCTGCCTCCTTGATGTTCTCGTCAATATCCTTGATGGCCTGGTCCAGTAGCTGTATACCCATACTCTTGTCCAAGCACTGGCTCGTTAAGACGTAGTGAGGTGGTGATACTAGCTTCACCTTGACTTGAGTCTCTGGAGTGTTTTTGGCCTCTGCTTTTCGAAGTGCCTCTTTGACTGCGTCGATGCCGTCGTACTTGAAGCATGTTACTTCCACATCAGCACGAACTTTTGTGGGATGCGGCGTCAACTTCTTGCCGATATATGAGATGAGTTCCTCCTTGACAACTTCGTTAGGGAATGTAACGTCGTTCCACACCTCAGGGTTGGTAATTGACAGTTTGAAGGCGTCATTTGCATGTTGGTATCTCTTGTTAAGCGGCCAGCCAATGTTTTCATACAGCTGCAGAATAGGTGTCTTCGTCTTCTCTGCGACGTGGCGGAGGATGGAGTGGACGGATTTGCTCTTGTTGTAGCGTTCTTCGCAACGAACAATGTCTTCGGCGGAGACTCTTCGTTTTGACAAATCGATATAGCCTTTCTCTTTGTCCACTCTTAGCACGACAACCACCTCGTTCCGGCCAATTCTGATGAGTTTCTGTATCGATCTGATACGTCTCCGGGAAAGTTCTGAGAGGAGAATCATGCCGTCGATATTGTCGTATTCTAATAGTTTGACATAGGCACCCATTTCTGCTATCTGTTTGGACTGTGTTAGACTCGCCACAAGCGCAGCGTTTGGGCTTTCTTACCTGCTTCACGTTTACCATCACGAAGCTTTCGATTTCGGGATATTTTTCTTCATAGAAGCGACAATTCGTCAAAGAGTCTGAGTCCGACATGATGGCGGCTTTTCGCGATGTCCGGCTAGATGGTCTGGAGGTCGGGGTGCTGGGGGCTTCTAAGGTCTCTCAAATGAGTGAAGAGAACAATTCTCTACACAGAAAAGGTGTTTCGTGACTGTGACTCGATGCCGCTTTTGGCCCACTCACCTACTCCATGTGCGGCGAAACTTCCAAGCGCCTGCGCCCGGAGGCTTTTGTCCGTGCCAAGAAACGAAGTGAGCATAGTCACGTGTTGATTAGTCATTTATGCCCGTGCGAAGCTTTCTGCCCAACCCTCGCTAGTACGTCACTCCACATGACCATTTTGTGCATGTTCATTGGGAGATTTGCAGAGGTGTCAGAAGCACCGAATCCCCTTGGTTATTGGGGTTCTTGCGGGATTTTTGATGCATCTACTTGGGAATGCCGTTCGGATTCGTTCACCTGGGCTCAAAGACTGTTGATCTGTGGTTTTGAGCGTTACACAGCTAAGGGCAGCTTTCCAGAGACCATGGAACTGCGAGTACAATAACAACAAATTCACTTGTCAAGGCCACGTTTAAGCCTCGAACAGGATGGCTAGTACAACGTCTTCCTCCTCAAGAGGCTCCAGTCCTCCAACTTCTCCGCGGCGGCCCTCGCATCACACCGCTCGAAACCCTTCGCTGCATGCACCCATAACGCCGAGCCGTTTACGAGAAGCCACGACTTTGTCCCCAGTGGATCGGATGGCCAGGTCAAAATCAAGCGAAGGGATGGGCGCTGACATTGATCCGTTACCTCCAGCACTGCGGCAGAATCAAAGCATACCTACCGTTGCTGAGCCCGAGTCCATGCTGGATGAGGAAGAGATTGCAGTCCAGGGTCAGATAGAGGAACCCTCTGCAGAAGAGCTCAATGTCAGGAGTGCACTCTTGGGGAACTATCACCACAACCGCGTTTGCGGACTCAAGGATTGCAATCATGGCACGTTTTCCCCCAGAGCGCCATCACTGCGAAGTGAAGAGGAGAGCATGGATAGTAATGCTGTACGGTTTGGCGGAGCCTATGGCAATGCTATCGCTGACGACGGCGGCCCAAGAGATGGCATCCATGGAGTCCTCGGCGATTCTCTCGCCGACTCGATTGGAGGCAGCAAAAGTCTGAGCACGACCAAATGGCTTGCAAAGAAGCACGGTATCAAGAGCCACAGATGGATGTACTTCTCATACTACTTCCCCTTCATCAAGTGGGTCCGGCAATATCGATGGAGCTGGTTGCGAGGTGACATAATCGCTGCACTCACCATGGCCTCCTTCTACATTCCGATGTCTCTATCTTATGCATCGAATCTGGCTCACGTTCCTCCCATCAACGGTCTTTATTCTTTCGTCTTCAATCCGTTGATCTACGCCTTTCTTGGAAGCTGCCCACAGATGGTGGTGGGACCTGAGGCAGCTGGTTCCCTCCTGGTGGGCCAGGTCGTAAAAACTTCCATCAACCAGGGCCATTCAGGAGACAATGATGCTGTTCTCAATGCGCAAATCGCTGGAGTTGTGACAGCAATAGCCGGAGCAGTGATCTTTGTCGCCGGTCTATGTCGACTCGGCTTCCTGGATAGCGTGCTCAGTCGACCATTCCTTCGTGGATTCATTAGCGCTATCGGTTTTGTTATTCTGGTCGATCAGCTCATTCCGGAGTTGGGGCTTTCAGCGGTAGGTCGAGGTAGCGAAATCGCGCACGGCAGCAGTGCTCAAAAGTTGGTGTTTCTATTCAGGAATATTGGGAAGTCTCATGGTTTAACAACAGCTGTGTCGCTTACAAGCTTTGCTATCATCATGCTTTTCAGGTAAGCGCACATACTGTCCTTGTATCTCTGTTATACTCACCCTGTAGAACTCTCAAACGGACGCTACAGCCACGATATCCCTCGGTTGCATATTTCCCCGATCGCTTTCTGGTTGTCGTTCTCTCAGCAATTTTCACCTGGCTCTTTGCTTGGGACGAGCAAGGTCTCTCGATTCTGGGCGACGTCAAGTCCTCTGAAGGATCAGCTATTCCCTTTCATTGGCCATTCCAATTCAGCCATATGAAACATATCGACACTGCCTTGAGCACTTCGTTCTTGATTGCGCTACTCGGCTTCTTCGAATCTTCTGTGGCCGCGAAGAGCCTCGGAGATGGCACTCATGGCTTGAAGGACATGAACTTGAGTGCCAATCGGGAAATGGTTGCTTTGGGCGCCGCCAATATCGTTGGAGGCTGCTTCATGGCTCTACCTGCCTTTGGTGGGTATGGACGAAGCAAAGTCAATGCATCGACCGGCGGCACTACACCTATGAGCAGCATCATGCTCAGCATCATCACGCTTATATGCGTCTTATTCTTACTGCCGTACTTTTACTACATTCCGAAAGGAGTACTATCAGCCATGATTTCCGTGGTTGCATATTCACTCATTGAAGAATGTCCCCACGACATCAAATTCTTCCTCAAAATCAGAGGTTGGACAGAGTTATTGTTGATGGGCGTCATCTTTCTGGCAACCGTCTTTTATTCTTTGTCCGTGGGGATCGCACTCGGCATCGGCCTCTCTTTGCTGCAACTCATCCGACATGCCACCAAACCTAGAATACAGATTCTCGGGAAGATTCCTGGTACCACCAATCAGTTCGAAAATGCAGAGCTCAATCCTGAGAACATTGAATACATTGAGGGGTGCCTGATAGTCAAGATTCCAGAACCTCTAACTTTCGCAAACACTGGGGAGTTGAAGACACGTTTGCGGAGGTTGGAGCAGTACGGTACCAACAAGGCCCATCCCTCGCTGCCGCGGGTACGACACGAAGAAAACAACAGAAATGTGATCTTTGACGTTCATGGTGTCACCAAAATCGATGGGTCTGGCACCCAAGTGTTCACCGAAATTGTGGACGACTATGTAAAACGCGGTATACGAGTCATTTTTTGTCGACTGCCTTATCGTCGGAGTAAGGTGTTTGTGGCTTTCGAAAGAGCCGGCATTGTAGACTTGTGTGGCGGAAGAGGGCATTTCGTGGGCAGCGTTGAAGAAGCATTGCGCTTGTCAGAATCAGAAGATATGGAGCGATATATCGAGGAACGTACTGACCATGACTACCGGCGAGAGACGCATTGGTAGTGAAGTGACCATTGGATGCAGCCATAAAAGTCTTTTAATATCTTCACCACTTTTCAACTCGTTTATGCCAACAATCAACACACCTGTACGCTCTAATGGCTGCGCGTTTCCTGCCAACTGTGTTGCTTTTCATCGCCTTCTTGGTGGGATTTGGACATACTGCTCTACACTTACCATTGTACAGAAGAGGCGGACGGCTGTCTCGACACGAGCCAGCAGATCTGTCGCATTTTGCAACTCTTCTGGCAGAAGCTGAAGCTCGTTATGCGCTCTCTTACCGAGAAATCGAGGGTAATCGCCTTGTTCGCAGGTGGCTGCCACCCGAAGGAAAAGACGAGAACGATCCGAGTTTGATTGATGTAGCTGGTGGGCAGCACCGATGGTCAGTACAGTACTGGTTCACTACGTCAGGGACGAGCTGATAGTGAAGGAGCAGGTATACTGAACTACGCGCTGGCGATCCGCCACAGAAACTCGAGATTGATATCGACATGCTGAGCTCTGACTTTTACACTATCATGACCACAAGCGGGAAGGGTTCAAGATATGATACATTTGCGTCGAAGTCTCATGGTATGGAAAGAAAATCCGCAATCTTGCAGCACGGATGACCAAGTGACTGACAGCTTCTCAAGGACACAGTGAAGCAAGAGTGCATCCCCTCTGTCGACGCCCGAATGACGAATTCCATTTCCCAGACTCTAACATTCCAGTCCGCCTCGATTTCCCAATCTGCAGCCCGTCCAAAGCATCGCGAGTGACACTGGCGAACTCAGGCTCGTTTCTCGGTCTCGCGCCACACCAATCCCTCGCCCGACTTTCTTCGGCACCGCTTCTTGTTCAGCTACAGAAGAAGAATACAATACAGGACAACACATGGTCAGTAACACTCCTTGACGCAGAAAGTGGGATCCTCAGTTTAGGAGCCACAATTGCAAAAGAAGTCGAAGAAGCAAAGATACGAGGAGAAATCGAGTTGAAGTATTTCGGCGATCCTGTGGCAAACCCACAATGGATCACAAAGCAGGTCGACAACCAGCTGAGAATCTTAATGCTCTCTGAACTTCCCTGGGACCATCACTTCAAGTGGACAAAAGTCCAAGGTGCGGCAGGGTGGTGGACGGCACTGATGAGTGGGGTGTGGATAAACGGAGCAAAGGTATGCACCTCCTTTCTTCCTCCTCTGGCCTGCATGGGAAAGAGACTGAGACCGCCGCTTTGTTGTTTAGGTCCTCAAGAATCAGCGCGTCCTCTTCGACATCAACGTCCCATATATCCTCGCACCACCTGTCGCAGCGCAACGATTCTATGAATCAATTGGCGGGACAAAGCGGCTTGATCCACCATACGACTCCTTCTTTGCATTTCCATGCCTCAACGGCGTCAATATCGGCCTCGAGATCGGCGGGTGGATTTTCCCGAGCATGAGCGGCGAAGGGACAAGAGAAGATGCCCTAAACGGCCCTGCTGGCGGCAGATTCAGCTTGGGGAAACTTGGAAACGGCACGGGATATTGTGTTGGCAGTGTCGTCGAGACGACGATGGGTTTGCGGAAAGAGTGGATGGCCAGTGGTATGAAGGATATGTGGGTTCTTGGAGAGCCGTTCTTTAGAGGACTTGGTGTGGCTTTTGATGTCGACAAGGGAAGGGTAGGTGTGAGAGTGTACTGATCTGACTATGTGGCAGGTTTGCTCAGGAAAGCTCCTTGACCAAAGATGTGTGATGTCTCTGCGTTACTCAATCCCGCAGCTTTTGACTACAAAAGAATACTGTTCTTCGAGAAGACTCGAACACCATGTCGGCTCTGTGGTCTAGGTGCTTGGGGATTGTATTCCTCAAATTTCATCAGAACACCATCAATACTACGGAATAACTCCCTGGCAGTTTTCACCTAATTTTGTCCTAACTTAGTGCAGCAGTCTCAATGTCGCAACTCACTCGCCTTTGGCAATATTCCCTCCTTCTCCAACTCCGCAAACGTCTCATCGAATGCGTCCCAGGTATCTTTATACCCCGTCCAGCCCAGTTTTCTTGCCTTGCCCATACTCACGACACACGAGTAATCCCGACCGAGCAAGAATGTCAGAAACCCCCAGGTGGCTTTATCCCAAGTCTGTTGGTCCAGACCATGCTGGTCCCTCAGATTTTCCCACGCTTTCACCACCTCAGGCCGCTGCGCCCACTTGGTCGTATCGATCTGCTGATGGATGACGCTATGCTTGTCCTCGCTAAACTCGTCCTTGAGACCAATCGCCTCGGCAACAGCACTCACAGGCATGGGCGTGGGTAACTCCGTATGACTCGCCTCGTAGCCATCGTACGCGCCATCGACACCTCTTTCGCCACTACCGGGAAACATGTTGGCTGGGATCTTCGCGCCGTATCGTTTAGCAACTTTGGGCCACAGGTTCTGCCAACTCTCCGTGTCCCCGTCGATGACGTTGAAGGTTTGATTGCCCGCCTTGGGCTCGAGCGCGGCCCACGTGCAGAAGTCGGCGTGCAGTTTCGCAGACGTCCAGCAGTTGAACGCGAGGTAGTTCGCCTTGCATCCCGGGAAGGGCAACTCGTGCGCCGGCAGCGTCGCCATCACGCTGGCATACAGCCCCAGCGCAGTGGCGAGGTTCATGAAATTCGCTTTCGCCACGCCAATCACGTCCTGCGGAAAGGTGACCACCCACGTCCAGTTTCCCCCGTCTTTGCGCGCAGCCTCGGCCAGGATGTCTTGTTGCGTGTAGTAGAAGTTCTCGGGCCACGGCGAGTTGTTGCTGGGCTCCAACCGCGGGTCCGATTCGTGCATGGGCTGCTTCGGCCGGCCGAGGTGCACGCCCCATTGTTTCAGGCCGTTGACCAGGACGAAGCGCTTGAGGTGCTTGATCGCACCGGTGTGGCGCAGCGCGTCGATGAAGTTCTGCAGCATGGCGCCGTTGACTTTGGCCGCCTCGGACTCGTCGTCGCGTGCCAGGTACGCGCAGAAGAAGACGTACTCTGCTTTGATGTCGGAGAGGGACGAGGACATGCTCTCCGCGGACGATTGGAGGTCCAGCGTGGCGTGGTGGACCTTGGGGTCGGAGCAGTGAGATTTTTGAGAGCGTGAGAGGGTGGTTATGCTGGTCCACTCTGGCAGGCTTAGGAGGTGGTCCGTTATGGCGCGGCCGGTCATGCCGGTGGCTCCGGTGATGAGTGCTGTCGGCATGGCTGTGTTTGATTTTGTTCTTGGGATATTGTTCTGGTCGCTGTCCGGTTGATCCGGAAGTGTGGTTCTGTACGCGAACAAGGCTGCTGCAATAGGGGCGTAAGCTGTAGCTATCGGCACCGAAGGGCTGATGTCGATGGAGAGTGAAGTGTTTGTGCTGATTTTCAGAGTATTTACTTCCAAATTGTCGACGGGAGAATGAGAGTATAGAATTTGTGACTGAGTGGTGGTTTGTTCTTTTTGTTCATGGCAAGACGGATATAAAAATGACCGTGACGTCGAATGCACTTCTTTGGACGTCATGTCTATGCAGGGTTCGGGATGCCATTCCCGAGGACTGACTAACCATCTGTCAGGCTTCAGCTACAATGATCATGTAGCCATAGGATGCTTCATCAGCGATTTATAACATATATCTGCACTTTACTTCTCTTTGGTCTGCTCGCTGACAGGAGCCCGCCAGTCATTTCTCACAACCAGAAGTCTCCCATCAGCAATTCTCGCAACGGTAAATCCAAGATTGACGAAAAATACCAAAATCAGAAACAAAGTCAAGATGACCGTCATAACTCTGAAGAACGGAGAATCCATCTCCATGCCCAAAAGTAGTGTCGAAGTCGCCAACGTGCCAGTTGGGAATATGATAGCATTCCACGTCGGAGCCCAGACCATTTCTCGATGACACACGCGGTCGAGCATGCCGATGAATGCCAGTACCAGCCAGACCGCCCCGAGACCGACCATCAAAACCGCTAGCAAGATACAGGCAGCCTCGAGCACCTCAGCCGCCGTGCCGCTCAGGAAGAGTCCTCTGTTATACGCCCGGAACGCGCCGTGTGTGTTGGCCGCAGCCCCGAGCAATTGTAGCGCCGCTGCGGATTGGCCCATGGGTCCGACGAGTATGAATAAAGTCGCCGTGTTCTGTGGCGCTGGCCATCCTTTTGCCAGAAGTTGATGGAACAGATACGTGTACAGGAATAGACCGAGCAGGATGCCCACACCAACGGCGCAGAAGGATAGGATTATAATCGGGACCGCGAGGCGAGGGGAGATGTCGTGCGAGAAGGACGCCACGACGCCGCCGACCAGTGCCAGAGTCGACACTCCAACGGCGGGGATGATGATCAGTGTCGGGATCTGTTGGTTCAGGGATATTATGGTGTGCTGCCGGATTAGAGTGCCAAATGCGAAGAACAGCATGGCGAACATCCACAACGCTGCGATCCACCACATCACGGCGGCGAGGATGGTGAAGCGGTGACCGCCCCAGGACGCGTTGCTCACTGTGAGACTGATGAAAGATACCAACGTCATCCACGCGATGCACCAGCATGGTAAGAGGCACAACTCCACCACGCTATCGACTAGTTCGGAGTATGCCTGTCGGGTGTACATAAGGAAGTGTAGAATATAGATGCTCGAGAAGACGACATAGAGGACCAGGTCGACCGTGAATGCAATGGTCGAGAGCACTTGAAGCCCGCGGAACTGGTAGGGTAGTTGGTGAAGTAGTGTCGCAATGACTCCGGCGTTCATGCACCAGGTGAACCTGGTCAGTTAGCATTGGCCCTTTGCGAAGCGTTGGGTATACACGCCAGGAACAAAAGCATACCATATCGGACTGAAATCTTGGACCAGGGCGCAGAAGCAACTCCTTTTCGCCCGCCGCAGTTCTCTGTCGTTTGGCTCTGAGTCATGGTAGATGTTGTCCTCTGCAGACTTGTCGGAGCCGCCCAGCCTACGCTCATCTACCGATACTGTCATCTTGCTTGCTGAAATTGGTATGATTCACGAGAGGTCATCTCTAAGCATGGTGTGCCATATGCATTTACTTTGATTTTATCGCTCCAGCTTGGTCTTGGAGTTCAATTGTCGACTCAGACTCGTGCATGTTATTCTCCTTGGCTGACGAGGTCGCGCCGGTCATTCGCCGTTTGATGGAGGATCAAAGGATCAAGGCAAAGGCCGGTAGGACGGTCTTCTGGCCGGTTGAAGCTTTCATGGTTGTCCACGGGCTTTGATTGGTGCATGTTCATGTTACGCCCTGGCGCTGACATTGGTGCCCGCAATTGTTGGTCATCCAAATATTCCAGGGATGATGAGAGGTTTTCGCCGGTGTCATGCTTGCTATAGAAATGGTCAGATGTTACCCAGTCACGCCAGTATTGGTCCAGTAATTGACAGGTATTCCAGATGAGCACGACAAAAAACAAGAGTGTCGTTGGCAAATGCCATTGCATCACATTGATCGGGTCCTTCGATCCATGTTTAAATCTAGTAGGACAGTCTATTGAATGAAGCAATCCCGAACATCGTCCACTACTTCCTCACTGCTGCTGGTGCGGTGCTATCAGCAACTCCTCGCCTCCGCTCTATCTCTGCGATTCTCTCTTGTTCAGCCTTCTCGGCCAATTCCCTCTTGCGCTTGTCATCTCTGGCCACTTGATCTGGCCGCTTGATGGCGATATCTTTGGGTCTGAAGTCGCTGAATAGTCTCTTGAAGACTTGCTCAACGACCCAGCAACCACAGTAGTCAACAATCATGAGCATCGTCAAGGTCCACTTGAAGTCACTCCTGAAAGGCACAAGGCGCAACTTGTCATTGAGCTCAGGCAGCAACTCTGTACTGCCGGCAAAGGCGACGAAAGAGCAAGCCAAGAGTCCCCAGTACATGCCTCTGTTTTCTCGAATACTCTCGCGAAACGGGCGGCCCTGGTAGTTGATGGCAAAGGTCGAGACTTGTTGAATGAGCTGCATAAGATACACCGCACTGTTGAGAAGACTGGGTTCAAATTCACCCTCCAAGTCGACCTCTGTTGAGGGAGGAACGATTGAGTAGACAACATTCGAGAGGTAAATTAGCGTGGCGCAGTGGATGGCGAACTGACCAAGAACAGACCCCAGGATATATGCATTCAAAATGTTGGGTTGAGGTCGTTCACGCGACAAAGCTTCGACCGGTTTGGCTCGTGATATGGACAAGAAACAGACCGACATCAGCATGCCACTGATGGTGACTTGGCCGTCCCCGAACTTGATGCCGGAGAGGTAGATGACTGACAAACTGTATGCACTGATCAGACAATTGAGGGCAAGGATCTTGTACATCTGGATCGTTGCAACCAGCGTACATCTGCCCTGTCTGATAATGTTCGGAATGGCGACGACATTTGCCAACTTGCTGGTAAATGGTGCAGCAACCGAAGCGTCACCCAACTTGATGGTGGGTGGCTCACTGTCATCAAGCTCATTTTCCATCATGGATGATGTGAATTTGTCAGCCCAATTGGCGGCCTTCTGCTGTGCTTCCTGCTGGCGTCGTTGTTGAGGCGTCAGGCTGGAATTCGCATGCTGCACAGCCTGTGCTCCAGGCGACGTGATGGTCTCGATGGCCCCGTTCTCAGCATCACCATTCTCTAGTTGAATACCCTTCTTCTCCGCAATCGCCTTGACCGCTTTCTCATGATGAGGATTGCTGGGACCGGGTGGGTAGAGATGGGCGATACCGGGTGGGACAGGGGGCGCTGGCTGATTGAATCGCTTCATGAGCTGAACTTGCTTCTCATAGATCTCTTTCATCTTGGTGGTCCTAAAGTGATCGCTGATTTTGGTTAGGTCGTCTGGGGAGCCATTGAGTAGAGCAACACCAACGTGCGCTTGCTTCAAAGCACCGACGTCATTCGTACCATCACCGCACATGAGAGTTGTGTAGCCCAGGTCTTTCAGTCCAATCAAGATTTCTTCCTTCTGTTTCGGCGACACTCGCGCATACACCCATGTATATCTGAGGAGGGTCTTGAAGGCTTGCTGTCCAGTGAACTTGCCCAAAGCATAACCTGTAACACACAAGTCTTTCGTCTCAAGAATCTTCGGATCAATGTCTTTGGCCGGATCAACAGGAATGATGGTCTTTTCATCGACGCTTCTCCAGACGAGCTTCTTGCCTGACTCGTCATGCTCAGGAGCATCCAAGATCAAACAGTCCCGGTCGACGATCTCGACCTGACGAGCAACGTGGACAGCAGTCAAAGGATTGTCTCCAGTGATCATCACAACTCGATGGCTGCTCTCATTCAACATCTGCACCGCTCTAATAGCATCTTCCTTCAGAGGAGTTTGGAGGACCAAAAAGCCAGCAAAGGTCAACTCGGCTTCAACCTCTTCGCGCTTCAGATCGTTGATACGCTTCTGACCAATCTCCGCCTCCGTCGAAAGATACTTGTAAGCAAGGGCGAGAACTCTGGCTCCATTTCTGGTGAAGTATTTGAAGGTCTCTTCGTACTTGGGAGGGACCTCGACAAGCATCTTGGAGATGGTCTCAGGAGCACCTTTCACACCGACAAAAGTTCCTTTGCCTCGTCGTCCGGTCTTGGGATCTGTGACAGAAACAACTGCCACAGAGCTTTGCCGTTTAAGAGCCGAAGAAAACTGGAACCGTCTTTTGATCTGAACGATATGAGCAGCGCCTGCTGTGGAATGAGCCTTCTTTGACTTCGAAGGCGGAGCGCTGGTCAATGTATCGTTGTTTCCAAGAGTCCAATTGAGAGCCGTCAATGTAGCCTTCTCCATAGGGTCACCAACGATATCACCCTCATCCAGTTTGACCAAGGCATGAGCGGTAGCCAGAACAAGCGTGGTGTAGATGCCACAGTCGGGTACTTTGGCAATACTAGACTGCGCACCATCTGGCTCAGTCTCGCCATTTGGCTTACCCAAACCCAAGCCCGCAATGCCGTCGACGACAAGATCTTCACCTGTGAGAGTTCCAGTCTTATCAAAGCAGGCGATATCGACACGTCCAGCAAAGGGTATCCGGAATGGCTCCGTGCAGAAGATGGCGAATTTGCTGAGTGCTGCCAGACTGGTATTGACAGCCAAGGACAATTCCATGGGCAATTCGGGCGGCACGACACTGGTAACGATCAAAATGCAGTCGAGCAGTAGCTTGGATCGCTTTCGGTTATTTTTGACACCTTCTTGCCAGACATATCCCGATGCTGCCAGGGCGAAGATCAGCAGAAATAAAATGAACCATAGAGCTTCGGCGTTGTTTGCTGAGACACGTTCTGTGGAGTAGATCATAGTCCTGACGAGGCTACCTTGATTTGTTTCAAAGCCGGTCTTCAAGACAACAGCCATAGCTCCCTTGTCAGGAGGCGGAGGCACCCCTGACTTCACAGAAGGGACTGTCTCGTGGGCATCTTCGCTGGCAGCTGGATGGGTGATTTGAAGGACCTTGGTACCTCCCCAGAGCAAAGCGTTCTTATCCAGTCCTTCAGGATCGATTGGTGCATCGCCTGGGCGAAGCATAACTGATTCCTTCAGTAGTGGCGTACTTTCACCAGAGAGCATGGCTTCGTTGACAATGGCAGTACCTTCGATCAGAAGCATATCGCATGCCACGCCGGAATCTTCCTGCGATCGACCCACGGATGCCAAGTCGCCTGGCAGCAACTTGTCACTTTTGATCTCAATCCACTTCTTTTCTCGGTACACCCAGATGTCATAGGGTTTGATGCCCATTCCTCGGAACTCATTCAAAGTGCGTTGCCGCTGCCAGACAACAGTGCTTTCGAAAGCCACCAGCATGAATAGCGTGAACAGCGAATAGTACCAATAGTCGTCGAGCAACCACAGACCGACACAGAAGACTTGGAAGATGAAGAACGGCGCCACAGCATGCTCTTTCCACAATTCCATAAACGTAGGAACCGGAATGTCGAATGTGTTATCTCCATAATGCTGATGAACAGTGTCAATCTCAGCTGCAGTGGTCAGGCCCTTTGACAACTGGAACTCCCGGAGCAGGGGTTTCTTCTCCGCGTCAATCTTATAAGTCAATGGCGCGAATATCCCTTTCTCCGAATAATAGTCGAACCGTCTCTTTTGAAAAAGGAAGTAGATCCTGCCATCTTGACCCTTTTCCAGCTTGCAGATGGCTGGTGCACCGGAATTGACAACGGGGATAACCTTGATCAGTCGAGCATCTTCAACTTTCGTCGCTTTAGTTGTGGTGAACGTAGTGTCCAAGTTGACGTTCCATTTCGTAGAAAGCCACGTTAAAGACTGAAGAGTGGTTATGGTGGCCACCCACACAAAAGTCCATTCTTGACCATCAATGTATTCGTCGTAGAGATCTTCATTGAGATAAAATGCGAGGAAGATGGGCCATAGTATCGTATAGGGCCAGATGTAGGCCTTCAGATAAATAGGTAGGGGGTTATGGAGGCTTGCGGCTTGGATCTGGTCGTTATCCACGAGTTTAGATCTGCATTTTTGTTCAGTAGAGTTGGCAGAGAGTAATAAAGGAAGCCTTACGTTCTCTGCGCCATAGCGAGCGTCAATAAAGAGCTCGCGCTCAGACTAGATTGCGCAGAAATGTCTGCTCGATACCAAAGGCGGCGAAAGGCGTTGAACAGGGTGTCCTTGGGAAAAAAGGTTGCAGTTAGACTCGCGGACTCGATCAAGACTGACGCAGATCTCGGGGAAATTCACGCCGCTGCATCACGCCGCCTTAAGCCACATCGCTTGGCATGTTTGTCGTTTGGCCCTATTCAATTGCTTTGATAAAACATTCTTTGAGTCATATCGACAGTCTCGAAGGGAGTCAAAACTTGCGAGACAACAGGCACCCCGAAGCAGAGACAGTTCTTGTTATTCTCGAAAATCCCAGAAACTTCCCGACTCGATCTTGGATTCTCACCAGCGGCAATTTATTGGGATCTCTATTTGCGTCTCATCTCACGTGCCATTACTGTACCACTGCTGGGCTTTGGGAAGAAGGTTTCATCTAGTAACAATTGATACCTACGATGGCTGAATCGACGGAGGCGAGCAAGTGCTTACCCGAGCGGCTGAAGGAGACAGTTGAGAATGCTGTTGCGGAGAAGAAACCCAAGAAAGAAAAAGCGCCCAAACAGCCTAAGCCACCAAAGGAGCCGAAAGCGCCTTCAGCGAAGCCTGCTAAACCGGCCCAGCTGGCACCCGCAGCACCGACAGACCCCAATGCTATGTTCAAGGAAGGATGGCTCGCTGCAGTCAGAAAGGAACGACCCATGGACGAACCTGTCGTTACTCGCTTCCCACCAGAACCCAATGGTTACCTTCATATAGGCCACAGCAAAGCTATTGCAATCAATTTTGGCTTTGCGAAGTTCTACGGCGGAAAATGCAATTTGCGGTTTGACGACACGAATCCGGAGGCTGAGGAGGAGGTGTATTTTACTGCTATCGAAGACATCGTGAGGTGGCTCGGCTTTGAACCTGCACTTATCACATATTCTAGCGATTTCTTCGACCAGTTATATGAGCTTGCAGAAAAGTTGATAACCCTGGACGGAGCATACGTATGCCATTGCACGGACGAAGAGCTGAAGGACCAGAGAGGAGGAACAGACCCCAAGAACAAACATGATAGATACGCCTGTCGCCACCGTGATCGACCCACTGAAGAATCATTGACAGAGTTCCGCGCAATGAGAGGTGGCAAGTACAAGCCAAGAGAAGCCTTTCTACGTATGAAGCAGGACCTCACAGATGGGAATCCACAGATGTGGGATCTCGTTGCGTACCGTGTCTTGGAGAAGCCACATCATCGGACGGGCGACAAATGGAGGATCTATCCTACATACGACTTCACACACTGCCTGTGCGATAGTTTCGAAGGCATCACACATTCATTGTGCACTACAGAGTTCATTCTGTCCAGGGTATCCTATGAATGGTTGAACAACAAGGTCGACGTACCTCATAAGCCGATGCAGCGAGAATATGGTCGACTCAACATCACAGGTACGGTGTTATCGAAGCGAAAGATCAAGAAATTGGTGGACGAAAAGATCGTCAGCGGGTGGGATGATCCGAGATTGTATACTCTGGTCGCCTTGAGGAGAAGAGGTATTCCACCTGGAGCGATTCTTTCTTTTGTCAGTGAGCTCGGAGTCACAACTGCAACTATCAACATTCAAATCAAACGATTCGAACAGTCGGTCCGAAAGTACCTAGAGATGACTGTACCTCGTCTCATGCTTGTCCTGGACCCCATACCCGTGATCATCGACGACCTGCCGGATGACCACTACGAAGAGCTTGAAAATGCATTTGGGCCCAAAGATGTCGACATGGGGACTCACAAATTACCCTTCACAAAGAAGGTGTACATTGAACGTGACGATTTTAGAGAGGTGGACAGCAAGGACTTTTTCAGAATGGCTCCTGGAAAACCTGTTGGGTTGTTGAAAGTCCCATACCCTGTCATTGCGACAAGCTTCAAGAAGGATGAGGCTACTGGTCTGGTCACCGAGATCCATGCAAAGTACGAGAAGCCAGCGGAAGGTGAAAAGATCAAGAAACCCAAAGCATACATTCACTGGGTTGCCGAAGCACCCGAGCATGGGTCTCCTGTCAAGTGCGAAGTCCGCGTCTTCAACCCTCTCTTCAAGTCGGACAACCCAGATGCAGTAGAACCCAACTTCATGGCCGATCTGAATCCGGATAGTCTGAAAGTCTACCCAAATGCGATAGCTGAGGTCGGGTTGAAGGAGATCCGAGAAAGGGCGCCATGGCCAGAAGAGGCTGGGGAGAAGAAGGACAAGTGTGGATATGAGTCTGTCAGATTCCAGGCAATGAGAACGGGGTACTTCTGCATGGACAAAGACACAGATGAGGGGGCTGGCAAGATTGTGTTGAATCGGATTGTCAGCTTAAAAGAAGATGCTGGAAAGAGTGCATGAACGGCAACGGATGGCTATAGTTATGGTGATGGAACCCATGATTGTATGATGATGACTCTTCAGGCGGTCTCCTGAGATACCATCGGGTCGATAGATTGATGGCAATGCTGTGCTCACGGACTAGAGCTTGATTCAACATACTACCATGATGCAGATCTTTTTTGTTGGACGTGTGAAATAAGCCCATGCTATCGTCCCTTAGTAGAGGGAGGTGATTACGTAATACACCCGCAGCCCAGTGAAGCCACCAACGGACGCCTTCCTCTCCGCTGGGCTCCGTCGATGCCGTGGGATTTCCACCCACCCCCTCAACCACTACAGTTGTGCAGACACTTCAACCCCCTCGGCTTCATGGAAGCCAAATCCAAGCGCAATGTCCAAGCGCACCATCGGCGGTGGAAGAGTGCTAGGAAGCGGTAGGACCTTAGGACCAGCTATCCCACCGCCAAAGTCGACTTCACCCCTCCCTCCCCACGTCCTCTCTCCTTCAGCCTCGACTTTATCCTTGAACACATCCGGGAGCGAAGCGTCCACACCCCCATCCTCAGATCCTCAAGATATTGCCGGTCGAGTCTCGCTCGATCATGGCGGGCCAGACCTTTCCGCGGCGGCAGCAGCTGCGGGAGACCGCTTGGTGTGTCCGATATGCAATGAGGAGATGGTCACGTTGTTGCAGTTGAACAGGCATCTGGATGACGCACACAAAGAGATTGAAGAGGAACAACAAGATGAGGTCAAAGACTGGTTTAAGCAACAAATGTTCAAGGCGAAGAAGTTCCAACCCCTGGCTGTCTTGAACCAGAAACTCAAGGGTTTGGACGTCTTCGAGTCGAATCATGATATCGCTCGAAGCATCACTCCTACCCCTAGACATGAGTCCATTCCAAAAGAGACAACCGCGCCTCCTACACCGCCGAAGCCAGCCCAGACAGTCGTCGACCCGGAGGATGTGATAACGAAACACCATTGGCAGAAGAGAACAGGCTACGATGTATGCTCAGATCCCACCTGTGGAAGAAGGTTAGGTGCTGGTATCGGACTCGTGAACTGCCGACACTGTGGAAAACTCTTTTGTGACGAGCATACAATGTATCAGATGAAGCTATCGAGGTCTGCACAGCATGAACCCGTTCGAGGATTGTGGTACAGAGTATGCGAGACCTGCTACAAGAGTCGAGAGTGCTACATGGACAGACGCGGCCTTGAAAGAGATCGAATGGGTGACTTCGACAGCATAAGAAGGAAGAAGTCCAGTCACAGAGAGATGGAAGTCTCCAGACTAGAGAAGAGACTGTCGAGATTAACACAATTGCTGGCCAACCCGCCGGAAGAGATCCCTCAGCCTACCACTAACAAGAGGTGGTCACTGAATTGGGGTCAAAACGATCCTCGAAAAGCCCTTGAGCAGAGCATCGTATCTTGGCAGAATGATGCCGAAGTCCCACGATGTCCATACTGCCAACAGGATTTCACTCAATACACATTCCGGCGGCACCACTGCAGGACCTGTGGGAAAGTGGTTTGTGGAGATCCGGTCACAGCTTGCTCGACTGTTATCGGTCTCAACGTGGCCACAAGTAAGCTCGCCCCTGTCTCCTTTCCAATTCGTCCATACTGATTTGTCTCACCAGCTAACACGCGCCTCTCCGCCACAGAAAAACCGCCTCCCGATAATACCATCGCTCTCGATATCCGCCTCTGTAAAGATTGCAACCACACAATCTTCTCGCACCGCGACTTCAAAGCCTCACTCAGCTCTCCTGGCATCGAAACATTCGCCCGTGCGTACAACAACCTCGTGCAATTCGAACGGGGTATCCGCCTCCTGTTACCGAAATTCCAAAAACTCCTTCAAGCCCTACAAGACCCTGACCACCCACCAGCCTCGTCCCAGATCTCTGACGCCTCTCGCACGCGCAAACGTCTGATGGACTCATTCACGCAATACGACACTGCCGCACGGCGGCTACGTGATCTGCCCAGCCACTCTCCCACGCAGCTCAAGCTGCAAAAAGCAATCTACCAGAACGCTACACAGTTTCTGCATTTACACATGCTACCCTTGAGATCTCTGCCGAAGGTGCTCAAACACGCCACTCCACACGGTAATAGTAAGCTCGACATGAAGGATCCCCGCTCCAGTCTCGCCGTGCTGAATCACAACCACATCCGGCACGATAGCTCGTCGAACCTATCCATCGCGAGTTTCGCGTCTTCTCGCGTAAGCGAGCTCGAGGCCGAGGAGAAGCAACTGCGTGAGCGGCTCATCGTGCTCGAGGAGCAGAAGTTCATGGTCCAAGAGATGATCGCCGACGCAAATCGACGGAGAAAGTTTGACGAGGTCGCGGCCTTGGCTGTGAATGTCGAGGATTTGAGTACGGAAATCGACAGTGTACAGAAAATGGTGGATAATCTGCGAGGAGAGTTTGAAGGGGTGTATACGAGCGGAGGGGGGCTGGGTAGTGGTGTGAACAGTCCCGCAAGGAGACCTAGTGATATGGGTATCTCAGGGACTAGTATGGGGAAGATGAAGAACGTCGTCGGCGCTCGTGGTGAGAACGGCTGAGTGGCAGGGTACTAAGCGGGCGATCGAAGTTCTTACCGGGCACTCCATGCACTGTGGTTAAAGAGGCGGTCAGGACGTCGAAGGAGATCCTGTCGCCAATGTTTTATTTGGCTTTCTGGTAGCGAGCGGGTGTTGGCGTCAGAAAGTTAGGGTATAACCGTTGAAGAGTCATTTCTGACCTCGAATTTCTGAGCCTGAAAATGCTACGACAAGTGGAATCTAGAACATGTTCCTACTCCTCTTGTGCACAAGCACACTGATCCGTTGTCCTCTTCCCAAGCGAACGTCGGGTATCTCTGTTATTCATGGGTTACCTATTGTACAGTCGTTCACGTAGTGTTCAGTCGGACATCATCGACCTTCGTCTCATATCATACAATCGTCCCAAAAGCCTGTGCTGAGGCTCTCGCAGCCAAATTCCACCAACGCCTGAACCTAAGATTACAAGATCAACGCAAATTAGCTGTCTTCTCTCACTTGCCGCCGCGCCTCTTCCACAATCGCAACCAGGAGTTCCTGATTCGCCCTTCGTACACAGTTCTCATCCGGCTGGTCCGGGTCGTCAACACTATGGAGTGGCCTCGACACGAATTTTATCCGGTGGTCGCATGAGATGGCATATGCGGCATTGGATATCCTGGAGATCTTCATCGGAGCGTCTGATTTAGCAATATCCGCTTCCTGGCCTTTGAGCGACTGAACCACGTTGTCTCTGTCATCGAGGACAGGAATTTTAAGACCAGTATTTGCCCAGATATATCCTGCTAGCGTAGACATGAAGTGCTCGATGCCAAATCTTCCATTTTCCGGCAGGGCCTTCAGAACTGCATAAGGAGCCACGGCGATGTCTAGAGATTTGAGGTGAGGGGCGACCGGAGCAGAGAAGCCAATCGTGAGTCTCACACTGCTGATGATATTGATGAAGAGATCTTGTACTTGGGATTGCGTCGAGCCAGGGGCTGTGGATAGGGAGGAGTAGATTGTTGAGAGATAGTTCTGGAGTGTCTTTTGGATGAGTGCTGACGGCATTTGCAGAGGGTGAATTTTGGGGAGGGCGAATGTGTCCGATAGGTAGGTCGTCAGGGATCTTAACAAGGAAGGGGACGACTTGGAGAGGAGGATGGCCGTCCGGCTCTCCTGGTTCGAGCTTGCGCGGTTCGATGTTTCTGTCCTGCTGCGCTTCGAGGAAATGGTATTGGGGGTTGTGTATATGATGAACTTGTAAGTCGTTCTTTCATAGATGAGCGAGATCAGGATTCCGTGACTCGTTGAGCTGTCATCATCTCCGTCGTCTCGCATTCTTTTCCTGTTGAGTGGCTGCGTCTGACCTTCTTCGGGAGCGAGTCCCTCTAGCCTGTTCCATTTGCATTGACTTAAAGAGCCCAGCCTTTCTCTTTCTTCTTCTGACTCGTAGCGTGGCCGGCCTTGGCTGATGGATTCGCCAAAAGCACCCGCGTGGGTTGAGAGGTCTCCTGTCAGTTGTGATCGCTCCCGCTGTGTTGACGGTGGTGCAAGGAGTGCGAGGAACGACGGTGTCAGGGCTGGAAGGCTATGGATTAGCCACGATGTGTCGTAGAGGCAGTCTTCCATCCTGTACGGAGGAAAGTCGTCTTCTACGCAAGTCTCTTTGGTCGCAGCAGATGGTACCGCTGCGGACCTTGAAAAATAACACACGCCATTTAGACGCGGGTCGAGGCTGGTGCCAGAACGCGGTGACACGTGAACCTTATCGTTATCAGCACTAATCGGGGAAAGCGCCATGCACCTGGCCACGGAGAAAACGGGTTCACTTTCTGAACGACCTCATCCATGAAGAACGAAAATTCGGAAAGAATAGAAATGCGACCCAGCATGCGAAACTCACCGAAAGCACCATGTCGTCGAAAGCGAGATGCCTATGTGAGAGTATATGAGTCTAAGCCGAAGAGCACCGCTCGAACAGCCGCGGCAGCTTCAATCGATCTCCAAAGCATAACCCTCCCCCCAGCCGGTTGATGAAACGAACATGGCAGAATGCTTCGTGCAGTGGACTCCTCGGCCCATCTTACCATGCAAGCAGCAGCAAGGCTGGACGAGATGCCCATTGTCCATGGAGAAAGCTGTCGCCAGTCAATCCCGTACAGCTACCTCCGTACGGTCACATCGTTACAGCGATCCGAGCTTATCCCGATTCAGAAGGGCCCATAGATAAGAGCTCGCAGTAATATTTCCTCGCATCGTCTCACCAGCTGAGTGAGCTGAGATCACTGTGTCCCCGCGGATCTTCAACGGTGCACAGCACTGATTCGCCTTTCAGGTGTATCGGTACTGATCCAGAAGGCCTCACAAATAATGTAGCGTCATCATCTACATGCATTTGCTGGATGTTCTGTAAGTGAGATGTCATTGTACCTTTCCTAACGTTCTTTTCTTTCGTTCCTTTCTTTTGCACATCGTTGGGTGCACAAGTGGTCCTTGGCATCGAGGATACATTGCCTTGCAATCTTTCAATATCTATATATCCGAATAGCATGGAAGATCCCAAGACGGATTCTCAGGGCATTCCTGAAAAGATCGAAACACTAGGCACTCAGCAAGCCAAGGACATTTTACCACCGTCACCACCGCCCACGGATGGTAGCGTTTCTGACGCGGACGATGAAAATGTGGAGATACCACTTCCACCCCCAACTACTATACCGACCCAAACGTTAGATGTTGATCTGAAGACGCCGGATAGCCATGTGCCGCGAGATCCCAGGTTAATCAGGCTGACTGGCGTTCATCCTTTCAACGTCGAGGCACCTCTTACCGCGCTCTTCAACGAAGGCTTTCTCACGAGTCCCGAACTATTCTACGTCCGAAATCATGGTGCGGTACCGCAGGTCCAGGACCAAGATATCATCGATTGGGAGTTCACGGTGGAAGGCCTTGTTGAAAAGCCGATCACGATATCCTTGAAGCAATTGATGACGGAATACGAGCAAGTCACATATCCAATAACATTGGTATGCGCCGGTAATAGGCGGAAAGAGCAAAATATGGTCAGAAAGAGTAAAGGGTTTTCTTGGGGCGCAGCAGGTCTATCAACAGCACTTTTCACTGGTGTTATAATGTCCGAGGTGATCAAGAGAGCGAAACCCAAGAGAAAAGCGAAGTACGTCTGCATGGAAGGTGCGGACAAGTTACCCAATGGATATTATGGCACGTCCGTCAAGTTGAATTGGGTGATGGACCCGAATCGTGGTTTCATGCTCGCCTACAAGATGAACGGAGAGACTCTGCGGCCTGACCATGGAAAGCCCTTGCGTGCAGTCATCCCAGGGCAGATTGGTGGTCGATCTGTCAAGTGGCTGAAGAAGCTCATCCTTACTGAAGCACCCAGCGACAATTGGTATCACATATACGATAATCGAGTGCTGCCAACCATGGTATCACCAGAGGAGTCTGCGAATAACCCGAAGTGGTGGACAGATGACAGATACGCCATCTACGACCTAAGTCCCAATTCTGCCATTTGCTATCCGCAGCACGAAGAGCAGCTCTGCCTCACCGGCGCCACGAGTACCTACTGCGCCAAGGGATATGCATACAGCGGAGGTGGACGACGCATAACACGTGTCGAAGTCACACTCGACAAAGGCAAGACTTGGCGCTTAGCCGGTATTACATATGCCGAAGATCGATATCGTGAGGTAGAAAGGGACCTATTCGGTGGCAAGATCGACATGTCATGGCGAGAGACGTGCTTTTGCTGGTGCTTCTGGTCAATAGACCTGCCAACATCAGAGATTGCTGCGGCCAAAGATATCTTTGTTAGAGCGATGGACGAAAGTATGAATGTCCAGCCTCGAGATATGTACTGGTCTGTGTTGGGCATGATGAACAATCCGTGGTTTCGAGTCACGATAACACTGGAAGGAGACTATCTGCGGTTCGAGCATCCCACACAGCCTGCTCTCATGCCAGGTGGCTGGATGGAAAGAGTGAAGAAAGCCGGCGGTAACCTTGCCAATGGGTTTTGGGGAGAAAAGCTCGAAGGCGAGGAACAAGTCGTATCCAGTGATGAGCAAGCTGGGGAGGTTCCAATGGTCAAAGAAGGCTTGAAGAATCCCATCACGATCGATGAGCTTCGAAAACATGACGACGAAAAGGCCCCCTGGTTTGTGGTCAAGGGCGAAGTTTATGATGGTACTGCTTTCCTCGACGAACACCCTGGCGGCGCTCAAAGCATCATCTCAGCAGCAGGACTGGACAGCACCGACGAGTTTATGGCAATCCACAGCGAAACAGCAAAAGCCATGATGCCCAAGTACCACGTCGGCTCCTTGGACGACGCGGCCAAGACTGCTCTGACTGTGGGAGAGACAGAACCTGACCAAAACGCCAGTCCTGCAGAGACATTCCTCAATTCCAAGGCCTGGAAGAAAGCTGTCCTCCACGGCAAAAAGATCGTCTCTTGGGATACTCGAATCTTCACATACAAATTGGAGCATCCGACACAGCGTCTTGGCCTGCCTGTTGGACAACATCTAATGGTCAGACTCAGAGACCCTGTGACTCGCGAAGCCGTGATACGCAGTTACACGCCAATATCCGAGATCGACGATCAAGGTTATATGGAGATGCTTGTCAAGGTATACTTCGCCAATGCCTCGGGCAAAGGAGGGAAAATGTCTCTGGCTATGGATGCTCTTCCCATTGGCCACTTTATCGAGATGAAAGGGCCTATCGGCAAGTTTGAATATGTAGGAAACGGTAAGTGCTTGATTCAAGGCAAAGAGAAATTTGTGCGGACATTTATCATGATATGTGGTGGGAGTGGTATCACGCCGATCTACCAGGTCTTCCGGGCAGTTATCCGGAATCCCGAGGACAAAACGAAGTGCATCATCTTTGATGGGAATCGTCTGTTTGAGGATATTCTCTGCAAAGAAGAACTTGACGCCCTGGCTACAGACAATGGGCACCGATGTACGATCCTCCACACCTTGACTAGGGCTCCAGACGACTGGGCAGGCCTTCGAGGTCGTATCACTGGGGAACTGGTCCGGAGTAATTCCTCGAGGACAGATGATGCATTGGCACTGATATGTGGTCCTGAAGCGATGGAGAAGACCATGCACAAGGCTCTACTGCAGCAAGGCTGGACCGACGACCAATTGATGTTCTTTTGATGAGTATTTGGAAACTGTTGACGAAGGTAATGAAGACTAAAATGGGCATGATTTGGTGCATGGCAAGGCATCGATTTTCAGCCTTCGGGTATTTGTTGACCAGAGATAGCCTTCGTTTCAGCTATATGGCCCTGTCATTTTGGTTATTCAGTACGAGCTATGATGTACCATCTCCTTGGAGACACGATGAGATGGGGACCTCTCAGAATTTATGGGTCACCACTGGTGGGACCGTTATGTTATGCAAATGCCAACTACGAGCAGGTGATGCCGAGCACGGAAGACAACAAAAATTGGACAAGCTAGGTGACAAGCGACCTAAGGACTGCTCTGGGCACGTGACATATCAACTTTACAATACGTGACGACTAGTCTGTAATCGGTCGGTCGAGATCAAGCTAAAGCAACGTTATCTCGACCACTTCCTAGCCACTCACAACGCAGCATTTTCAACACCAGATTTCCTTATCTCAAGAGACAAAGCCTGCAGCACTACCGAGTACAAATCCACACATGTCGAATCTCGTTACCCGTGGAGAAAGCGATCTTCATATGCTGTTGTCGAGAAATGCATTTCGCCCAGACCTCTCCGAGTCTTGACTGACGACAGAAAATGACATTGCAATGCTATCCATTGGCTGTTTCACCCCGTGGGTGTAGATCGGCCACGGAGGCTACCCTGACAGGCTTGAGCCTCACTGATAACGCGAATGTACACATTCTGTTGGCTGGACGTCTGTGATGCTTCATCCCCGCGGATATTGGCTTTACACAAGTGGCGTCAGACATATCGAAATGGTTTGCAATAAGGCTCAAACTCCAATCTACCTATCTCTGGTGCTTTTCATCCCTCTTTCCTAATATCTGTGATTTCCTACTGACCGTAGCTCACCGAAGCTGTGTTTGCCTTGTGCTCAATGTGTGAAAATTGACATCTGTTGCAGGCCGAGCCTTCGACACGAATAGCACTATCAAACTATGTCGTGGTCAGACGGATCACCAGGCATGGCTATCAGCCGAGCCCCAGAAGGTGCTGAAGTCAATGGAGACGCTGTACCAAGTGATGGGCGAAAGAAGAAGGTCGTGGTTGTTGGTTTGGGGATGGTCGGCATCGCATTTGTGTAAGTCTGACGAAGAAGAGACAAGTTGTAGGCCATGCTGACATCGCCGGACTTAGCGAGAAATTACTAAAGCTCGATGCGAAGCGACATGAATACGATGTTGTCGTGATCGGCGAAGAGCCACATCTTGCATATAACCGTGTCGGTCTGACCAGTTTCTTCCAACATCGACAGGTTGAGTCACTATACCTGAACCCGGAGGAATGGTACAAGCGCCACCCGACAGAATCTTTCAATTACCACCTCAATACGCTCGTCACCGAAATCAAGCCACAAGAGAAAGTGGTCTTGACAGCCAAAGGGGACACCATCTCCTACGACATTCTCGTCCTCGCAACTGGATCCGACGCTGTCCTTCCACGACATACACCCGGTTACGATGCGAACGGAGTATTCGTATATAGGACCATCGAAGACTTGCAGAAGCTGATTGCCTTCTCCTCAACCGTCAAAGGTACGACGGGATGCGTCGTTGGCGGAGGTCTTTTGGGTCTGGAGGCTGCGAAGGCCATGATGGATCTCGAAGAATTCGGTCAGGTCAAGCTCATTGAAAGAAATAGATGGGTGTTGTCGCGACAACTTGACGCTGATGCGGGCAATATGGTTGTCGACCTTGTCCGTAATCTAGGCTTGGACGTCATGATCAGCAAACGTGTCGGCAAGATATTGACCGACGACAAGAACTCGGTGAAGGGCCTCGTCTTCGAAGACGGCGAGCAGATGGATTGCAGCTGTATCATGTTCGCCATTGGCATCAAAGCCCGCGACGATTTGGCCCGGAAGGCAGGCCTGAAGTGCGCCGATCGAGGTGGTGGCATCACAATCGACAACGATCTACGCACAAGCGATCCGAATATCTATGCCATCGGCGAATGTGCAAGCTGGGAGAACCAGACATTCGGGCTCATCGCACCAGGCATCGAGCAAGCTGATGTTCTGTCATTCAACCTGACCCAAGCGAAAGCCCATAGCCCGCGGACATTCAAGCGACCTGATCTGAGCACCAAACTAAAGCTTCTCGGCGTCGAAGTTGCCAGCTTCGGAGACTTCTTCGCCGACCGCGACGGACCCAAAGACCTACCAAAAAGGCACGTCAAGCGTGAAGAGAAGAAGGTCACCAACGGCCTGGACAAGGTCAAGGATCTAACGTCCGGTCCACCACCTCCTGCCGTCAAAGCGCTGACGTACCGCGACCCCTTTGCCGCTGTGTATAAGAAATATCTCTTCACCATGGACGGCAAGTACCTCCTAGGCGGGATGATGATCGGCGACACGAAAGACTACGTCAAGCTCGTGCCGATGGTTAAGAACAAGAAAGCGCTCGACGTCCCGCCGTCGGAATTCATCATTGGCGCGTCCAAGGATGGCGAGGAGAACGCCGACGACCTAACTGACGATACGCAGATCTGCTCGTGCCACAACGTGACCAAGGGTAACGTCGTCCAGAGCGTCAAGGAAGGGTGCAAGGCTCTTGGCGAGGTGAAGTCCTGCACGAAAGCCGGCACAGGCTGTGGTGGGTGTATGCCCTTGGTGACCAGCATTTTCAACAAGACCATGAAAGAAATGGGCAACGAAGTGCTCAACCATATTTGCCCGCACTTCCCCCACAGTCGGGCGGATCTTTATAATATCATCTACGTCCGGAAGCTGCAGGACTTCGGCCAGGTGATGCGCGAAGTGGGCAAGGACCCCAACAGTCTGGGATGTGAGCTATGCAAGCCGGCCATTGGGAGCATTTTGGCTGGTATGTTCAATAAGCATGTTATGGACAAGCCATTGCATGGCCTGCAGGACACGAATGATAAGTATCTCGGTAACATCCAGAGGAACGGGACATTCTCCGTCATTCCGCGAGTGGCGGGAGGTGAGATCAGTCCAGAGAAGTTGATTGTCATTGGACAGGTGGCCAAGAAGTACGGGCTCTATACCAAAATCACTGGCGGTCAGCGGATCGATATGTTTGGTGCAAAGAAGCAGGATCTCTTGGACATTTGGTCGGAGCTGGTCGCTGGAGGTCTGGAGTCTGGTCATGCCTATGCCAAGTCACTGCGGACGGTCAAGTCCTGTGTTGGCACAACGTGGTGCAGATTCGGTATCGGCGATTCGGTTGGGATGGCGATCAGGCTGGAGGAGCGATACAAGTCGATACGATCACCGCACAAGATCAAGGGTGGTGTTTCGGGTTGTGTGCGTGAATGCGCCGAGGCTCAAAACAAGGACTTTGGATGCATCGCTACGGAGAAAGGGTTTAATCTCTTCGTTGGTGGCAATGGCGGTGCGACACCCAGACATTCAGAGCTCTTGGCCAAGGACGTTCCCCCGGACGATGTCATCCCCATATTGGACCGGTATCTCATGTTTTATATACGCACGGCAGATAAATTGCAGAGAACGGCACGATGGGTCGAGCAATTACCCGGTGGTATCAAGTATCTTCGAGAAGTCATCTTGGAAGATAAGTTGGGGATCTGCGCCGAGCTGGAGAAGCAGATGCAAGAACTTGTGGGAACTTTCTTCTGCGAATGGACAGAGACACTGAACGACCCCGAGAAGCGCAGAGCGTTCGAGCAATTCGCGAATTCGGAAGAGAACCGCGAACCGGCCGTCGAGAAGGTCGAGGAGAGAGGACAATCGAGACCGGCCTACTGGCCCAAGGAGTCTGCCCACGACGACTTCAAGGGTACGAGATGGACGAGTCTGACATGGCAGCCTGTTGTTGAGGCCAAGAAGTTCCAGGATCTTGATACCGGTTCCTCTCAAACCGTCATCCGCGGCGATACACAGTTGGCCGTATTCAGGTTGAAGGGCAAATACTACGCAAGCCAGCAGATGTGCCCGCATCGGAGAACCTTTGGCCTCTCGGACGGTCTGGTCGGCGAGACGACCTCGCCGGACTGCAAGGACAGCAAATTGTACGTCAGCTGTCCCTACCATAAGCGGAACTTCCAGCTCAACGGCGAGGTCGACTTCGACAAGAATGACGCCGGCGCGGGGTCGTGCTCGACCGACAAGAGTATGTCCATCGCCACGTTCCAGGCGGAAGAACGGGATGATGGCTGGGTGTATCTCAAGCTTCCTCCTGTGCAGGAGATGGACAATGTGCTTGGAACGAGCAAATGGGTGGTCAAGTCCGATGAGGCGGCGAATCCGTTTGAGAGTCTCGACAAAAAGCTGGGCTTGCAGAAAGGCCTGCGACCAACGCGGACAGTGGGTGCGATGCCAGGAACTGGAAACGTCGCGGCGCGGACGGTTCGTGTGAATGCGCAAAGGAGGATCGATTGGTGATTATTTCTTTTTTTGGTTAAAGAAGTACTGAGTATCAATGACGAAATATGAGGTAGAAATGATCTGGTATTGTATGAAATAGTACATAATCCATTACGCCGTGCTTTTGCTCTTGGACATGACTCGTAGGCGATCTTTGCAGTACCTTGGTGAAAACCAGCGAGGACCCCAATGGCTTATGGACATGGAGCCGTCGATGAGTCGCCAACCAAGGACCATGAGAACACACAGTGGAATCGCCACTGCGAAGTAGATCCAAAATTGACTCTTCCCCGGCTGGAAATCCCCGGCCATGCTGAGCAGGCTGGATACGTAGGCCAAAGGGATAAAGATGAGTCCGACCACGGACAGTTTTGTGGCTCTGGAAGTCTCGTCGAGTGACACGCCGCCTTGGATCATCTGCGATACCCCTGTGATGGCTGCCAGGGTCGATTCGAGCTCGGCCCGGTAGTCCTTGAGCTTCTGCAGAACCAGCAGGAAGTCGGTGTTGTAGTCGGAGAGCGGGTTGTCGTCGTTGTTGAGGGACTCCATCTGCTCGGTGCTGGCGACGCGGCCGATGCCCAGGCTTTCCAGGCTGATTTGGAGCCAGTCGATCAGAAAGCCGACTTTTCGTCGCCACTCGCTGCTGCGCGCCGTCTGGGTTCGCAGAAACTCGTACAGCTCTTTGCCTTCGAGACGCATCGTTTTGCCGTCGAGCATGACAGGTCGGCCCTCTGGCCAGGATTCTTCGAACTTCCACACGCCTCGCGAGCACCAGCAGACTTTCTTCCACAGATACTCGAGGGCAATGTTCCATTGTGCGATGGCGATGCGCTCCATGTAGTGCGCACACATGCGGGGGTCGTTGATTGCTGCTTCTCGCTCACGCTGAGTGGCCCGCTGTGTCCAGTAGAATTTGAGGTCGTCCAGTAATGACTTTCTAAAGGGGCCTCGGGCGCGGTTTTGTGTCTGGCCTTGCCGGTGGGATTCTGGCCACGGCGCTACGTCGTAATAGCCATGCTGGTACGGTTGGTATGGGGCCGACGGGTCGCCCACTTTCACGGGGGGCTCGGTGAAGATGATCGCTGCAAAAGGGAGGTCAGTCAGTCTGCTTGCGAGGGCGATGGAGATGATAGCGAAGGGTTTTTGGGGGCTGCTTGCTTACTGTCCCAGCCGTGGTGTGTCTTTCGCGTCCAGAAACTTGCATTCCGACGGACGTAGAAAACTAGATCTCTCCGGTCCAATTTATCCCATCGCAATTCTCGTCCGAAATTGTCGTGGCTGTTCATCGACCATACGAGAGGGTCACTTCTTAGTTCCAACGTCTCCAGGTATCGAAGTGTGAAACTCAGCGGAGTATGCGTCGTATCTGGGGAAGATGGTCCGGAATTCCATGACTGAAGCCGGTCCCTCTGCCTCGAAAGCGCATCGACCGGACGGCCATAGGCGCTCTGGTTTGCCCAGAAGGAAGTTGAGCACTGACAGGCGAGCAGATAGGGGTCGATCCAAAAATGGCTTCCGAGAACATCGACGATTTCTCTGTCCAGATCTTCCACCAGGAAGACACGGTGTTGACAGCCGGCCTGTGAGGCCGATTTTAGATAATCACGAAGACCCTCAGCGGAAGAGAGAGGCGGTGAGACCACCCTATCAGGCCTGAACTCTAGGATAGCCACACGAGGGATGGATTTGTTCCAGCGATTTCTACATATTGAGTGGAGATATCGAACTTGGGGGTATCGAAAGCGGTACTCCCATATTGCTGACCAGTAATCCATAGCTGGAGCGGTGGGGTCTGTCCTCACGATGTAGCTTTGGACAAGTGTAGGTGCATATCTTAGCAAATTTGAAGATATGTCTGATGAGTTAGCATCATTGCGGTCCAGCTACTGGCATACCTTGTGCTTGGTCACGGGTGGCCTCGTTCAGCTGGCACTGATCGTCCCCGGAAAGTCAGAAGCGAGAGATTGGCTAATGCAGGTATGGCCAGGGTGTGTGGCTTGCAGAAGGATAATAGTCCCACCTGCGGCGTGTTGCCTTACAAACAGGTGCTGTGTCTGGTCCCCATGGTATTGACATTTGGTGGTCTATGGAAGTATTCCTCAAACGGGATCTACTCACATTGCTTTCCTCATGATAAGGGAGGTTTGTGGCAACAGTCAGAAGAGCGGGAATGCCAGGATATTGAGCCGCAAAGTCGAGATCAACATGACGCAGAGAACACATAAATAGATTCGGATGCAGCATCAGTTCCTGGCAGTGTCGTCCAAAGGAAACGTGGTGAGTGGTCTGATTCAGCAGATGATCCGTGATCCGTACTTCGTAGTACTGTTCCTGTTCCCGTTTTGCTGCGGAGATGAATTTGTGATGTTTAATAATATGGAGGCGGCGAAATGCTCTTTGTGGCCAGCCTGTTCTTGTTCTTGTTCTGGTTCTGGTTCCAGTGTTTCTTTTCCATCTTACTTCATTCTTCGAGTTTTGTGCTCCTTTCCATTCTTTTTGTACATGCTACGCTTCTTTCTCCTTATCTTCCTCATTCACCACATGTGAAGCTGACAATACCGCCGTTATGCGTCTTCAAAACGCCTCGCAGTTCTTCCTCGCCCTCTACCTCTTCCTGCGCCCTCACTGCGTCCGCGCAGAATCCCAGTGTGTCATAGACCCGAACTCGATCGTTACAGACGCATGCACTTCCTATTCCGATCTCGAAAGGCTCAATGCCGAACTATACCCTTCGCTCGAAGACCTGACCCAAAAGACCGACTTCTTTGCCTACTATAGACTAAACCTGTACAACAAAGTCTGCCCCTTTTGGACCGATGAGAATTCTATATGTGGCAACCGCGCATGTGCGGTAGATACCATTGAAGATGAAAGCGACATACCACTGATCTGGCGCGCGGAAGAACTAAGTAAGCTCGAGGGCGCTCACGCGAAGCACCCGGGCCGAGCCCAACAGAGAGAAAGGCCAAAAAACAGACCCTTACAATACCAACTGGGGGAGAACGTGGATGAAAGTTGTGTCCTGGAAGATGACGACGAATGCGACGACAGAGACTACTGTGTGCCAGAAGATGAAGGCTCGACCGGAAAGGGAGACTATGTCAGTTTGGTTAATAACACAGAACGATATACAGGCTATTCCGGCATGGGTGCTCGACAGGTCTGGGACGCAATATACAAGGAGAATTGCTTTTCTGCAAAGTCACTTCGTCCTGCCTCGCGGAACTCCAAGCCTCTACAGGCTGCCCAGAATTTGAAGAATGTCTTTCAAGAGTATGGACGCCATCACGTGGACAACGGGGATGACTTGTATCCGCTGGATGATGAATGTCTCGAGCAGCGTGCCTTCTACCGTATCGTCAGTGGTATGCACGCTTCAATTTCCACGCATTTGTGCTGGGAGTTCTTCAACCAAACGACCGGCCAGTGGGGTCACAATGTCGAGTGTTACAAAGAACGGCTGCATAATTACCCTGAACGGATATCGAATGTGTATTTCAACTATGCTATTCTGACGAGGGCAATCGCTAAAATCCGGAAGCATCTAGAGTCGTACACGTTTTGTTCGGGTGACCCGGAGATCGATTTCGAGACCAAGCAGAAGGCCCTGACTTTGGCAAGCAAGGCTGCAGCTGGACCGCATACGTTTGACGAGTCTGTCATGTTTCAGGACCCGGCCGTGTTCGATCTCAAGGAGGACTTCAGGAACAAATTCCGCAATGTGTCGAGATTGATGGATTGTGTGGGCTGCGACAAGTGCAGGCTCTGGGGTAAAGTGCAGACTGCGGGCTACGGTGCTGCCTTGAAGATCTTGTTCGAATTTGACGAGAACAAGAACGGTGAGAATCCTCACCTCCGGCGCACCGAGCTTGTTGCTTTGGTGAACACCCTTGGCCGAGTCAGCCACAGTTTGGACGCAATCCAGAAATTCAGACGAGCTGTCAATACGGGCGATTACAGTGTGCTGGACGTCCAAGGCCCATTGCCTCCGTCCGATGATAGCATTCCCGCTAAAGACGGGTCCGAGTCTCCGAAAGTGGCAGAAGCCGATGATCAAGAAGATTTATTTGACCTCGACGAAGACCCCTACCACCCCAACCAGGACCCACGACGTGGTCAGTCAATATCAGAAGCATTTTGGACTGAGCTCGATCTCGTCTGGCGTGCGTACAAGATGGTGCTCAGAAGCTGGGTCGATATGCCGTTCAAACTGTTCGCCATTGCCGTTATGGAGTTGAATCGAGTGTGGAATTACTGGCTGGGATTGCCGGTCCCTCCTCGATCATGGGATATCCATTTTCCCAGCAGAGATGAGTTGTAACATTAGACAAGATTAAGAGGGCTAAGTCTTTGGGGTTGGCATTTTCAGCAGGAACATAGGGCATACCATAGCGTCGGCGTCGAGGTTCATTGTGTTTTCGAATTGATACATTGCCTTTAGTAGGGCGGAAGAGACTAGGTGCTCAGACTAGAGATTTTCTTGCTGCCGTGAATTCTCTCTCGTATCTTCATCGTCGTCCCTTGTTTGACGCTTGCTACACGAAAGTCTAGGCAAGATGGTTTCTGGTCGAGGGGTTGATGTTGCCCCTAGCAACCACCTTTGTCGACATTTTATCTCAGCGACGCGTCTGTACCGCGTCCAGGCCACTTTAACACCAGAACAACCTCATAGACTTCCAGCGACAATAGAAAGAATGCTCGATCGAGGTTGACAGCATGTTGCAATCCCTCTCAGGAACACCGTGCCCCGTCCCGCCATCGAGAGTGGAGGATTCCACCATCAGCTCTACCGAAGACGATACAACCCAGAACATCGAATTCACCTCAGCTTTCTCAACATTGAAAAATACCAAACCGCGTCGATTACCCAATGCAGCTCGAAAACCTACCCATGCGGTAGATTTCGCAATTTACGAAGACGCCGAAATTGCTGGCGGGAAGCAGAAAGCATTATTAGGCCAGCCGGCAAGACGGAGCGTTATATCACACACGCCTCAACGACACAACGTCAATGCGAGGGTATCATTTGCACCTGCTATTGCAGAACAAAGCCATGTGACGGCCGCTCCGTCCAAACCATTCAGTAGACTCACACAAGCACCACGAAGACCTATCATCAAGCATGAGGATACGAGAGGAAAACTGCCTCTACCGAGCCTGCCCGAAGATGTCACCACCAATCTGAATATGACTTCCACCAGGGTGCTAAAACCGGCGCGACGTGGCACGATATACATACCGACCGAGGATACCACGATGCCAAGCATGTACATGGGCATCTTCAGTCCTATCAAGAACCTCAATGCCAGTGTCAGCCCAGACGCACACCGAGCCGAGACGGAGATCACGGGCATCGCCGCGCAGATGGCCAAGAAGAGGACCGGACGACGATCGATGATTACTTTGTCGCCGAAGCGTGGCGGTCCACTTCAGCTCTCCTCGAGAAACCTCCAGGAAACTGCTATCGTTGAGGATCGGCAGGGACAGGGCGGCGGCAAGGAGAATGTGCCGCCTGGACATGCCGAACACGCTGCACATGCCTCTTTTACAGGCTCGAAGGCCGAGAAGCACGCTGTAAAAGCGAAGCGTCAAACGATAAGTTGTCCTCCAGCGAGGGACCATATGAAGCACGAGCTGGAACCGTCAATATCGAGGTTATACGGGCAAACTGCCAGTTCGATGGGAAGGGTGGTGGACAAGAAGGCAACTCGAGTCGGTGCGAAGCCAGGATGGAATTCTGGTGCTCGCGTTAGGACGAGTCAGCCGGTGCCTATCAAAACAGCACCTCCTCCACCACAGCTTCAGGACAAGGCTGTCGCCAGAAAGGCTTCGGTTCCAAGTCGCTTCATCATTCCCAACCTCAGATCAGAGCCACTCATCGAGGCGTATCCGGTGCTCGCCGAAGACCTCGCTTCTACCTCAATGTACGAGGATAGTTGGCTGAATCATCAGGAAATCGCCATCACTCAGCTTGTCAACAATCTTTTTGCGTCGTCGTCTCCGACGTCTTGTCACGCCGACGATGGCATGTTCAGGATTCGATTGCTGGAGATCTACGGTAGCACCGATCATGCAATGCTGCATAAGAGATTGCAGGGAGCTTTGTTGTATGGTGCACTGAGTATACCGCAGGATGTCCTCAAAGGAGCCAAACAGTTGAGCAACGACTTGGGCAAGCGGAAAGCCTTTACCGATTTGTGGCTCGAAACATATGACCTTCGTTCCCTTCGGGCTGCAGTTGAGGTTGTGTTTGCGAGACAGTGCAGCATACCCACAAGAGTATCTTCTCCAACGAGGAGAAGCCTCGACAAGGAAGACGCCGCTATCCGCCGTGCTTTGCAACGATTCATAGAGGCCTTACTCATCCGGAATGAGGACGGGCGCCCAGATAACGCTTCCATGGATCGCGACTCCTGGTCATATCAGCGGACAGTCCTTCGCAGCTTGATGGTTATCTCACTACTTGATGCGACTAAGATTTCATCACCACAGGTTGTCAGCTCCTGCCTGTTTCAAGCTTCTTCACCATATAAGTCTTCTGTCGATGTCGTCAAAGCTCTTTTCCAGCTCTTGAACCCAAGCGCCGGAGATCCTGTTCGTGCCTTGAGTCATGTCGGCTACAACGTCTCACACGCACAGTATCCCCTGGAGGAATACGCGTACAACATCAACAACCTGGCGGTTGATCTGCGTGATGGTGTACGGCTGACGAGATTAGTGGAGTTGCTCCTTTATCCGTCTGCATCACAGCTACTGGATCATGCAAATGACCCCGACTCGACGACCACTGTTCTCTTGCCAACTGGAGAATTGCTTTCATTGACCGAGGGACAAAATAATTGGCCTCTGTCTCAACACCTCAAATTCCCCTGCCTAGGTAGGGCAACCAAACTATACAATGTCCAGATTGCACTCACCGCACTGCAAGGGGTCAAAGGAATGGGCGGCCTAGTGCATGATGTCCGTCCCGAGGATATCGTGGACGGTTTTCGTGAAAAGACCGTCAAGCTACTTTGGGGACTGACTAGCAAATGGGGCTTGAGTGGGCTGCTGGAGTGGGCTGACGTTGAGCGGGAGATAAAGAGACTTTGTCGGCTGAGTGCAAATCACGACAATGACTTTTTCGACATTCTCGAAGACGGAGACGAAGACGATCCAGCGCGGTACAAGTTGATGCTGAAGTCTTGGGCCCAAGCTGTTGCTAGCAGGAAAGGACTTGTAGTGAACAACTTGACGACCAGCTTTGCAGACGGTAAAGTGTTCGAGGCTATCGTGGACGAATATGAAGGATATATCAGCAACCGGGGCCAGGTCGAGAAAGCCCAGTCCCTGTGTGACCGACTGAGAGGGCTGGGGTGCAGCGAACAATTCTCGACTCTTTTCTCGGCCTCGCAGACTGACTCGAATCACATGCACATTTTTGACCGCGACTTCGTCCTAGCAGCTCTCGCGTTCCTGTGCTCAAGGCTGCTGGCGCCCTCGAAAGCTGTGAGAGCTGCTGTCACGATACAGAAAGCATGGCGAGCGCATTGGGCGAGAATGATTGACTTGAGAAAGAGGCGCTTGAAGATCGTGGCTGAGGACTGTGCGGAAGCTGTCCTCCGCAGAAGCGAGGCTGGAGAGGCGTCGCTCAAACGAGATGAGGAGAGCAAGATAGTGTTACAAGGCACAGACCGAGAGGCTCTGTACCAATACCAACAGGAGCCCAAGGAAGAGGATATTTGGCTCGGTTTGTGATAGATTCGAGCAGGAGACGTGGTAGGAACGAGCAGGGAAAGCTTTACTCCCATCGGTAGAGATCTGTCCTTGTGACGATGAGTGCATGATAATTATCCTTAATGCATCAGAGAGGTCGTGGATGGCAGGTCCCAGGTGACGACCATTCCTCGTGCAGATGCAATCTTTCTCCGTTTCTAAGTTAGCATTCCTCTATGTATGGCTGGTCTGAACCAAAACCTGTGATATCGCTGGATGAAGCACAAAGTACTGCGAACTCTGGGCCAGCCTTTGTTCATGTTCTGCGGGCTGTCGTCTTCACGCATATCACCATCATCATTTCATGCATGATGCCCCAGCAGTACCTAGCGAGGCTGGCTCACTGGGCTTACAATTCCACACCACGCCCATTTCGGGGTGTAACTTCCACCTCAAAACTGGTAGCTCAATGCTGACACTTATTTTTCTTTGGTTCGCCTGCAAGTGACAACCACTTCGTGCCTGACCTAGGCAACTCCCTACACCCCTCCTTCTGTGCTACAAGATGTGTTTGGTTAACACCAATCCCGACTGTATGGAAAGACTTCTGTTTGGATCGGATAGCCATTTCATGACTCCTGCAGGCGGACGTCAAGACTAGGATTATTTTTCTATTTCCTTCTGGGTTTCGTCAATATTTATGACCCTATTCCAGGATGTCTCTGCGATCCCACTGAATTGAGTACCTTAAAGGTCTCGATATCTCATCCCGACTTTCCTATCAACAACTGGACACAGACTCTCCTCTTATCCGACCTCGGCCTGATCAACCATGTCGCTGGTTACGAAAAAGTCACCAGGAAATCTCTCCACGCTCCCACCAGAAATCCTACACCAGATCCTAGCATATCTGCCCATCAGCAGCCTTCTAAGATTTGCCAGAACTTCTAAGAAGCACTACTCAAGATCGATTCTAGCCCTACAAAAACTGCAACTCGCCGTACTGCCCAGGCGCGTCCATGGGATCCTGGCTTTTCTTAGCACTACCGATGTCGATGACCTCGACTACGCTTGCGCCTTTACAGGTCAGGACTCGCTCGGGCGTAATCAAATCATCATCACTTCGTATCTTCCTGTACCCACTATGACCAGCAGGAGACATTGGCGGGAGGATCCTTTGCCTAAACAGTACCGAGAGGAACTCATGCAGTTACAAAATGCTCTGGCCTGTTCCGCCCTCTCCTCATCAAGCCTTGTCAATCTACAGTCATTGACTCTGCACATGTACGATATCAAATCAACCCCTCTGACAGAACTGCTTGCCACTCGATTCCCCCATCTTCGGCATCTCCATTTGAACTTCAGCCACCCGTACGTTCACGATACTTGCCTACCAGCAGGTCAATGGGAGTCACCCCTGTTGCTCCGTGGAAGCCCTGTCTGGAACGCCCTGGCAGGCATGGGCGAGAAGCACGAATCAAACCTGAAACTGAAAACATTGGAGAGACTTACCCTCGACCGAGCCGGCATCACTTGCGCGCAGCTACGAAGATGGATCAAGAACAATCCTGGCTTGAGAGAATTGACCCTTCGTAATTGTCTCGGTGCCGACAATGAATTCCTGGACTGGTTGGGCGGCTACTACAGCAGCAAAAGTATCGAGTCAACACGACATGCAAAGTTGACGCATCTAGCAATCGAAAATTGTACATTCCTATGGCTAGAGACGCCCGAAAAGTTCAACTGGCTGGATTCTCTACTGGAACCTGGTGCTGAGGAGCAACATTGTGCCGATGGCCACGACAATTCGAGTACCACAACCTTGCAAGTTCTTTCGTTCCACTTGTGTCCATCCGTTTCGACGTTTGCCTTTCTCGGATACCTCGACAAGCGGCATCCACTGCTCAGTCGAATTGGTTTGCCGAATGGTCGCGGCCTCGTGCCGAGGACAACTGAGGCCGAGTACCCTCCGTTGGAAAGTTGGATCGGTAAAACAAAACTCAGCACGGTCCGAGTCGCCATTGACTCCCCGGATCTTTGCTTCTCCCACTTCCCCATGTTCTCGTACTTTCGCAGCTGCTTGGCAAGGTACAGAGCAGTCAAGGAGACCGAGTACAGGGACGGAACCCGTGTAGGCTTTATTGAGCCAGATACGCGATGATATCTGGGTCATCTCAGCACTACGCACCATATTTGGGGGTGGAGCAGATTTTGACTTGGAAAAGTACAGAGCCTATTGATCTTGCAACATCTCCTCCCTTCCACTTGACTTCAGTCCATCATCCGTCCGTCTTCGTCTACTTTTCGAATCTCGGACAACCAACCACGTACGCCTCTGCACGCTGAAGATTCCTAAGTATCTCCGTTTAAAGCTCAACGACCAGCTTTTCCGCACTCACACCACCTTTCAGGATATCAAGCGCCTTGTTAAGATCTCCCAATCCCGAGCCAACAACCCTAGCCTTTGGTCCAGGAACAAACTCCCCACTCGCCAGTCTCGGTGTCAACCACTCGTGGAAAATTTGCGTCATCTGCTTGGCCCGGTCCTCTGGATCCGACGGGGCCACGATAAACTTGATATCTACGCCCTCGGCCTGCGGTGTGTCGGCGGTCAATGGGCCTACTGCCGATGCAATCGACCCACCACCAAAGGCACTCACGATGTCCAACTGAGCCTGTACATCTGAGCCTCCACGGTCGCCGGCGGCGCGGAAGATTGTGTTCAAGCTGATACCGTCTGCTTTGGCGGCGTCGATCAGTTTCGAGACGACTTCGGGGTCTTTGTAATCAAAACACTTTGTCGCACCAAGAGACTTGAGGTACTCGAAGTTCTTGGAGCTGGCCGTCACGTACACAGTGAAGCCGAGTGATTTGGCGGTCTGGACGGCGGAGACACCCATGCTGGACGCTGCACCCCAGACGACGACGCCCTTTTTGTCCGAGGGGCTGAAATGCGTGGAGAAACCGAGACCGATGATTATCCAGCCATTCCAGGCGACGCCAACAGCCATGGGAACGGTGGCAGCGTCGACGAAGCTCAAGGTGTCTGGGATGACGGCCACATACTCCACAGGGACCAGAACCTTGGCTTGGAAGCCGGCGTAGTCGTTGACGTTCGGTTCCCCCTGGTGGTAGAAGCTAGATGCGAAGGCGAGGACGCGGACGCCCTTCTTGAACGGTGCGGACACGGAAGAGCCGACAGCCTCGATGGTGCCAGCAACGTCAGACCCAATTATGGCCGGGTAGTTGGCAATGAAAAAGCCCATGTCGCGTTGGAAGTAATCGACTGGGTTCATGGCGATGGCGGCAACGGAGATGACGACCTCGTTGGGTCCGGGTTGAGGGGTGGGGCGAGATTCAATGATGAAGGGTTGCCCTTTGGAGGGGATGATAGCGGCTTGGTGGGTTGTCATGTTCGACGTGCTTGAGGTGTTGGTATTGTGATGGATTGTATGTCAGAGGGAGAATGGAGGAATGCTGAAGTATGGCTACTAGTACTTGATTATTGCGAAGAGCGAGTCTGTGAGATTGATGGAGGATGGCCTGCAGAGAGCAGCCGAAGAGGTTTATATCCCTTTGTATCTGCCTCCCAATGCCATGACAGGCTCTCCCTGCACAGTATGATGTGAGCGGCATAGATCAGCTAGCATAAGGGAGAGGCATGGCCAACCCCGTTGGAGGATGATTCGCCAGCTTGCCAGTTTCAGTTTCTTATACGAGTCGAGGTTAGCGTCGGTCTTAATGGGAGTAACTTACCAGCGAGGCAGGTGCCGGGTCCTTGTACTCCCGTAAAGGCCCTCGAATGACAATTGGTTCCGCATTCTCATCAGCATCAGCATCAGCATCAGCATGCTGTGTCGGTGCAATCGGCGCCTGCTGTGCCATCCTGCGAGCCTGATCCTCGTCAGACAATGAAAAGACAGAGAGTGACGGAGATAAAGATAAAGCAAAGGAGACTTGACTGAATCCGCACTAGTCTCCACGTGATCCAGAATTTTTATGGCGGTCGAGGGCGAAACTTTTCCTCCGTACCAGGTATTCCGTACGGGTATACCTATAGTCTTCTCATCCTCAGTAACAGACAAACCGTCCCTGCCTCATTCCTGTCTTCAGACGACAACAAGCTCCGTGTGAATCGGTTGAATCGGCGGCAGAAGACGAAGCCACCATGCCTCAGAACGAATACATTGAACGGTTTCAAAAATTGCATGGCAAACGTCTCGACCATGACGAGAGAGTACGAAAGAGACAAGCCAGAGAAGGACACGCACTGTCCGAAAAAGCACAAAATCTGCGTGGTCTACGAGCCAAGCTTCACCAGAAACAACGCCATGCCGAAAAGATCCAGATGAAGAAGGCCATCAAGGCCCAGGAGGAACGAGACGTCAAATCCGCCGCACCTAGCGAGCCGTCCTCCACGCCTCTGCCCAACTACCTGCTCGACCGGTCACAAGCGAACAATGCAAAGGCGCTCTCCAGTGCGATCAAGAACAAGCGAAACGAAAAGGCGGCCAAGTTCTCCGTGCCGCTCCCGAAGGTGAAGGGGATCAGCGAGCAAGAGATGTTCTCGGTGGTCAAGACGGGCAAGAAGACGGCCAAGAAGAGCTGGAAGAGAATGATCACACAGCCTACATTCGTCGGGCCCGACTTCACAAGACGGCCTGTCAAGTACGAACGCTTCATCAGGCCGATGGGTCTTCGATACAAGAAGGCGAACGTGACGCATCCCGAGTTGGGCGTGACCGTCCAGCTCCCCATCATCAGTGTGAAGAAGAACCCACAGAACCCGCTGTACACGCAACTGGGAGTCTTGACCAAGGGTACCGTCGTCGAAGTCAATGTCTCCGAACTCGGTCTTGTGACGACCGGGGGAAAAGTCGTCTGGGGTAAATACGCCCAGGTTACGAACGACCCGAGTCGAGATGGATGTCTGAACGCAGTCCTCTTGGTCTGAGGTGGCATTTACGACCTACCCTACGAAGTAGGATCAACGAGACTAGACGACAGTGCTCCAACTCAGCAATCACCATCGTTGGCCCATAGCTGTAGTGCTGTCCCTGCTGGATGATCACTTGGAGCTACAATTCCTCCGCAAAAATGGCATGCTCTGAATACCCCATGGCCCTCACGGCAATTTTGGCACTCTGCAGGACTCTCCCCTTCAAACTTAACGTCTGACCAGGTCTCTCAACTAAACTCGGGCATCAGGTCAGCATCAGGTCAGCATCATGCTCAAGCTCAAGCTCGACATCCAAATCGACAACGCAAGCGACGATACTCACAAACATTGGCCATCTTGGCGAACACGCCATACGTGGCTTTGAACTCAAACGGCTTCAACGCTTTCCAGATCTGCATCACCGTATCTGGCGGCAAGGGAATGTAATTCGGAATACTCCAGAGAAATTGGTACGCTATCGTATCCTTCCGCTTGCCCGGGTCGGGGTTATGTCCCGACGCCACAGCGAAAATGGTATCCGCAACAAACAGCGTTGGGATCGGTGTATTTGGTGGCGCGGAATGCAGGACCATGCTGCCGGGGAAGTGGCCGCCGCATATCACTGCGGTGAGACCGGGTAGGAGTTCGGTTGTCGGTTCGTTAAGGAGCTTGAGCGTTGCGGTGGGCGAGTCTCGTCGATTGGCCCAGACTGAGTCGACTTCGGTCATGTACACTGGACAATTGAATGTTGCCGACCAGTCTGCCCACGTTCTTTATGTCCTGTGGTATTAGCCACGCCCGTGATGTTGAAACACGAGGTAGAGGTTTCCAGCCGCGGCAGAAAGAGGGGAGGCTGGAAAGTGACTACTACCTTGCGGCAATTAGGGGAGGTGATGGGCTTAAACTCACGTGTAGAAATGAGGATGAGAAATGATGATGAATTTCAACCCGCCTAATTCGGTGATCTTTTTGAGTCGTCATAGCCCCTGGTCAGTATATGTTGTTATGTTCCCGGACTGGACCATTCGTGCCCTCTCGTCTCGTACCTTGTCGACGGTCTCCTGGTCCAGATACGCGATCAAGTCCCAAAGGACATTGCCGTGCGGTGTGCGGATCAGACGCGCCCCTTGTCCTATGCCGAACTGTTCGGTACATTGGGGTCGAATTAGCATGATAAGATTTCTCTTACGTGGTGTGCCGGAAGCACGACAATCGCGGGTTGCGGTTTGGTTTGGGTGGGAGGTGAGTGTCGCCGAGGCAGAGTGGGTGAGTATGTGAGAGAGAAGCTGGGGTGTCTAGTTCGGGTACGTTCACTGGAGGTGTACTTAGTATTTACCTACCTTTGGCTCCGTGTGGATCTCGATGACCGAGTGATTGTGCTCGCACTGCTCAAAGACGTTCGTGTGCTTGCCGTCGGCCCTGAGTCTGCCTAGGGTGGTGAACGACTGGCCTCCCGGGGGGATGAATTGTCGAGGGTCCTAACGTTCAGGTAGGTTAGACAGGCAGCGTCTCTACGTAGTAGTACAGGGGACTTGTTGGGACAGAAACACGGACAGGGATGGATTGACGGTAACGAAGACACGGCCGTATGCACACAAACCCCATGACAGGCAATGACCCGATGTGTCAGGCATCATGCATCGTTCATCATAGAAGCAAGGGAGGCAAGACAGGCAAGACAACAGAATGGCACATCAAAACGGTAGAAGCAGAAGCAGAAGCAGAAGCAAAAGCAAAGGCAAAGGCAGAAACGTACATCGCAGATTCTACAACTGTCCTTGCCCACGCTCTCGTCGACGTCATATTGTGCGCCGCAGGTGTTGCAGACGAGGAGATCCTCGGATGTTACAAGATTCGGAGAGGTCATCGTTGCTGCTAGTAATGTTTCGGATCTCATATGGCCGCGTCGTCCGTGAAGGGCGGTACGAGTACTATTCCTCGCACAGAATGTGAATGTGGTGGTATCTTTCTCTCGCGAACGAATGCTGTAAGTTAGTAACAAACAGTTGGCTGGGCCAAAAGTGGGGGAATACGATGTCGATGTCAATGTCAATGTCGACTCCTAGAATACGTAGTAAACGAGATTTTGAGACAGTCACGTTGCGAATTGGTAGTCCTGTCAATGTTGATCTGCTCTGCTCAGACATGTTGTCGCCATCGAGGTCCTGACACAGCTACAAAGGCAAGCTTGTCCTAGATACATCATACAGAAGCCTCCAACCTTGCCTAGGTAATTGCTGGCCCAGCACGACCTCACATGTACAAACTCGCCGTAAACACCACGTCTCTGCGAATCAGCTCTCTTGCCTTATCCATCTTCTGGTACAGTCCAGGGTCTCCGATAAGTCTTGCCGCACTCATCACTTCTCTACAAGTCTCATCGAGTCTTGTGACGACTCTCACAATCGTCCCCTCCATGACATCGGTGAGGTCGGTAATACGGTTGAACGACATTCCTCTTGCCCACTCGTAGACGACCTCCACAAGCCCAAATCTCGGTCGGGATTCAAAATCATTGGCATCGTCCGACGACAGAATGACTTGATGCAAGATCTGATATTTGTTGACCTTTTCCGCGATTTCAATGATTGCTTCTTTGCCACGCTTGAGATTCTCGCTGAGTTGAGGCTCACTGTCCGTCTTCTCCTGGAAGACGAATGCAGACAACAGAGCAACGATCTCCTCCGGCTCGAACCTGAACGATCATTAGTCATAGTCCCTAGTCGGCGGCGCTGTTACTTACTGTGCCAACACATTCTCCAGGATAAGTTCGGTGAGCACCAATTCATCAGCCGAGTGGATCTCGCAGGCCACTTTTCCTTTCAACAGGACGCGAGACTCTTCGTCAATGAAGCCCAGATCCTTCAGGACTTCAGTCCGCTGCTGGTAATCCGGCAGCAGAGCCAGATTCTGATCAGACATGAGCATCTTCAATGCTTGAATATTCTCCTTGATTAGCCATTCGTCATGCTGCATGCCGTAATGCTTCACAAAATTCGGACACTGAAGGCACTTCGCATGCTGCACGATGTCTCCCACTTTTCTCCTCTCCGCTAGTAGTTCTCGAACATGCAGATCATGCACTCTGTCCCAGGCTTGCTCGTCCCACGCCGGTGATATCCACGACGAATAGATGTTGACAAAATCTTCTTCGGCAAACTGCTTTTGAACTAGTTGTGAGCTTAGTAACGACCGCAAATCGACCTGTTGATGAGAATGTGTAAGTATTACCTTTCCTAACTTTAATGTACCATTGAGGGCCTCTAACCTTGACCAGCGTCTGGGTAACGCATTGCACGTCGTCCAACAACACCTGGGTAATTCCATGCCTTACTCGAGCAGGCTTGTCCGGTAGACGGGTGAACATTATGCGGAAACAGGGAAGGTATGGTAGTAGATCGCTTGTTGATCGTTGCGGGTCGATGTCGGATATCTCCAGCACGTTGAGATGGGGTAGTGGTCCGCCTCGGGGCCCATCTTCGAGCATGACGCCAACCTTGCGGATGCCATCCTGAGTACGTTAGCATGGAGTCAGAAGGAAAGCGCTGCCTCTCACCTTTTTGTAGACTATCAATCTGCGGGCTTGCCAGAGACGACGACCAACCGGAGACGACAATAGATTAATGTGAAGTTCTTTCGTCAGCTGTTCGTACTTCATAGCTGCTGCGTGACACGCTTCCAAATCAACATCACAGATATCGCAGGGTTCACGCTTGATCTTGTCCAAATTCGCCTGGGATAGGGCCACTTGCTTCTCGTGCTGTGGTAGTAGAGCCTGGGTCGCGTTTTCCGAGAAGCTGCGTTTGATCATTTCTTCGATTTTCAGCGCCTCAACTCGCATTAAGTTCAGTATCATGTTGTAATGCAACCTGAATTGACTGCGAAGTTTGGTGGCCGGTCCAGTAATCATTTGAGTCAATTCCCCAGCAGGGGGAGCTTCCGACTTGCCCGGACAAACGATGATGACTGTACCCACAGTATCGAGACCTCTTCGACCAGCACGTCCGGCCATCTGGGTGTACTCCCCAGGCAGCAAATTTCGGAAATCACGGCCGTCGTGCTTCCGGTAGCCTGAGAAGACCACGGTTCGTGTGGGGAGGTTCAAGCCCATAGCAAAAGTCTCGGTAGCGAACAGGACTTTCACGAGAGTCTTCGCAAACAATATCTCTACAATCTCCTTGACGATGGGTAGCAAACCACCATGATGCACAGCAACACCGCGGCCAAGCATTTCTCGCAACCGTCTGATTTGCGGCAGCATTCGATCTTCCGGCTTCAATCTCGCAATGGACTTCTCAATGGTCATGTGAATAGCACTCTTCTCCGTCGCCGTGCAGAAGTCTTGGTTTGACAGAGAATCTGCATTCTCCTCGCATCTCTTCTTCGAGAAGACAAAGATACAAGCAGGGAGAAGATTCTCTTTGCGCAAATGCTGGACAAGGTGAACCCAAATATTTCTATCCTGAGCAGCAGATGTCCTACCGCCACCACGACCTGTACGTGCAATATTGCCGTGCCCACGATTGGCAACTTGTCCTCGTTGCTGAGCGCCACCACGCTGATTTTGGCCGCCACGTTGGTTGGACCCACCACGTTGTGGTCCACCACGCTGTTGTTGACCTCGACCGCCTCGCTGCGGAGCACCCCCTCGTGACGGTGCTTGTGCCTCAACAGCTTTCTGCTCTTTGACCTTGTCAAGACCCGACAAGATATCATTTGCAGCTTTCCAACCCTTCTGGAGGAACCGCTTCTCGGAGTCGACAATCTTGTGCATTTCCTTCCCAGCCCAGAGATAGTGTTCTAGTGGAACAGGTCTTTTGGGTGTCGAGATGACGTAAATGTTCTTCTTCTTGGTTCTGCCGACCCAAGAAGCGAATTCATAGGTATTGGGAACAGTAGCCGAAAGGAGGATGAGTGTGACATGCTCAGGCAACATGATGATGACTTCTTCCCAAACCACACCCCGCTCAAGGTCATTGACATAGTGTACTTCGTCGAAAATGACAAACTCTACATCTCGAATGAGGTCTGCTCCTCGATAAAGCATGCTTCTGAGGATCTCTGTAGTCATGATGAGGCAACTAGCCTCAGGATTGATCTGGACATCACCAGTCAATATGCCGACATCTTCAAAGACGGTTTTGAAATCGCGGAACTTCTGGTTGGAGAGTGCCTTGATGGGAGAGGTGTAGATTGCCTTGGTCATATGTTTGGCAGCCAGTGCGATAGCATACTCGGCAACCACCGTCTTGCCTGCTGATGTATGTGCCGCCACGAAAACCGAGTCGCCATTCTCAAGATGATAAACAGCCTCTTTCTGAAAAATGTCCAATTCAAAGGGCCATGTCCGAGCCATATCCGGGACCAACTCGTGGAAGTTTGGAATCTCCTTGTTTATATCGACCACATGAGCCCATTCTCTTCCTGACTTCTTTGTGGATGCAGACATCAGTTCGCTGTGCGGCTCGAGTGAAGGGAATTCCACCGGCAACAGGTCGTTCAGGTCGGTGTCTTCATCTTCCTCCTCACTCTCCGATGTACCATTGGTCAGGGGCGGGGTTGCCTCTCCATTCATCTGTCGGTCTTGAGGGGTGATAGCATCACCTTCGTCTTCTTCCAAGGTCTCCTCAACGTCTTCGACATCTTCTCGAGATTGGCTGGTCTTCCGGTCCGCAAATTTCATGCCTCTCGTGAATCCTGGTGGAATCTCGAGCAAGCCGTTTTCGCCACCAAAGTTGATGATGCGGTCGAGTCCACCAGATTTCTTCCTTACCGTGCGATTTTCCTCGTCGAGCATAGTCTTGTCCTCGTAGGCCTGGATAGCATCCACTCCATCTAAACCACCAGGAGCAAAAGGGAAGTAGCCTGCAGCACCCCGGACAAAGTCGGCTCGGTTTGCTGGTCGTCGAAGAAGTGAAGTAGAGTTCTTTGCTGTGGCACTTGAGGCGGGCACGGTAACCTGTTTGTAGCCTGTCACTCTGCCTTCAAGACCCTCACGCGTGAAGCGGGTGACTGTTCGTGTCTGTGTTGGAGCCATCTGGCAAAGGTCGGTATAGTCCGGGGTTTGATAGTCCCATCTTTGCTGCAATTTGTTCAACCACTCAGGATTGAAAGTGGTTGGTGGTGACAAAAACTCTTTCTCTAGATCTTCCTTGATCTGCTCCGGCGAGCGTTGCGTGGATTGAGCTCTCATCTTCGTGCTCACAACCACTTCCCAGCACTCTCAAGAAGCGAATTTAGATGATGAGGGTACGCTCCTAACCGACTAACATGACTTGATTGGCATTTTCTACTCCGATTTGATGGTGACGATGATGTAAGGGCAGCACACGGCAAGCAAACGTGAAGAACTTGCCAAGAACTTTTGATTAAAGCAGCGAGTCAGCATTTCACTTATCTACCTTGAGCACTTTCGTTTTCGCTCACATTCCAAACCTCCTTCTTGACAAGTGAACTGCTCAAATGATCGGGCCTTGCAGGCAACGCTTATAAATCCCAGCTACGGCTTCGGAAACGTGCCCATCTCATGTCGCATGCAGATCCCACGGACGAAGAGCCCTGCCAGCGTCCGGCTGCCAAGTCGACTTGGGGATCCTCTGGGCAGACTCTGGTACTACGAATACCTTGGCAATGTTCCGACCACCCGTGAGCGCCTCATCTTGATGTGGGCATGACTACGTCAATTGCCTATGTCGGAGCCACCGAGGTCAAGTATGCACCTGTCGTTTTCAATTGTGACTCTTCCATACACACTTGGCATTCGGACATCGCGGGACGCAACCCCAAGGCGTACTCGCGCCATGGCAGTTCCCTTCAACAAATGGACCAAGAGTCCGAAGAATGCTGAGGCTTTGCCTGTTCACGAAATCCGAAGCATCGCTTGGCTACAGTACGCCAAGATCATCAAGACGCGATCAAGACCTCTTGTCTCGCCTTCTTTTGTTGGTGACGATTATTTCCTCGTTGCAGATGTACGAGGAGGTGCCTACATTTTCGAGCTCATTGCTACTACATTGCCGTGATCTTCTTGTACTCCGTGTCTGTTTCATACGGGAGTCTGTCTTGCTGAGCTATCCAAATCCTGGAGACTGCGACCTGTCAAGCCGAACAATTACCATTCCAGCCAAGAAATGCCTACGTTAGACCTCAGCAATTATAACATCATCTGCGCGGTTGCCGGAGGATTCACCGCTCTCTATGGCTTGGTATCATACCTCCTGAAGGAGAAATTCTACTTGTCAGAAGCACGTATGTCATACTTGTCCGTCAATAACCAAGGTCTTACCTCATTTCTGCAGTGTTATCTCTAGGTGTCGGAGTACTCTTTGGGCCTGCTGCGAATTGGATCCGGCCTCTCGATTACGCTCTGGACGATGAGGTCAACCTAGAAAACATCAACCGCAATTTCTGCCGACTGGTCTTGGGTGTTCAACTGGTCATCGCCGGCATCCAACTGCCTCCGAAATATCTAAAGACGGAATGGAAAAGCTTGGCCTACCTCTTGGGTCCGGGAATGACGTTGATGTGGATATTCACAAGCCTGCTCGTCTGGGCGCTTGTACCAAACATCACCTTCCTGTACTCCCTCGCCATTGGGGCGTGCGTGACACCTACAGACCCGGTGTTGTCAGCGACCATTGTCAGAGGCAAGTTTGCTGACAAGCACATCCCACGGCCGCTCCAGGATCTCATCATCGCCGAATCTGGCGCCAATGACGGCTTGGGCTATCCCTTCCTGTTTTTGCCACTGTACCTGATCACCTACGTTGGGCAGGGAGCATATGGGCATACCGCAGGCAAGGCTATCGGCATGTGGTTCTATGAAACATGGGCTTATGAGGTCCTTGTCAGCTGCGCCTACGGGGCGATGTGTGGTTGGATCGCCAAAAGACTCCTGCACTGGGCAGAAGACAGAGACTGGGTTGACAGGGAGAGTTTTCTGATCTTCGCACTCGCCTTGGCTGTGAGTGTCCAGCCCAATTGCGAAAGATTAGCTGCTGACGATGCTTAGTTGTTCATCATCGGAACCGACGGCCTCGTTGGAAGCGACGATGTCTTGGCCTGTTTCGCCGCCGGCAATGTCTTCACTTGGGATGATTGGTTCCGAGTCGAGACAAAGGATGATTCCCTGCAACCGAGCATCGACATGATCCTTAACGTCACCATCTTCATCTGGTTCGGTGCTGTATGTCCATGGTATAGCTTCGCGCACAACGACCTGATTCCGATATATCGCCTCATTCCTTTGGGCATTCTCGTTCTCTTGCTTCGTCGCCCACCGGTACTTCTGCTCCTACACAAGCGCATCCACCAGACCGAGCGATGGCGACAAGCCACCACCGTTGGGTTTTTCGGCCCAATTGGCGTCGGTGCTATCTTCTATTTGTCAATCAGTCAGGAATATCTCCGCGATCAGGTATTGGATCGGAACGGCAATCCCAGGGAGGACGCTGTGAGACTCAGGGAGACCATGACAGTCGTCATCTGGTTCCTGGTTGTCTGCAGTATTGTGAGTGGCCATCCCTTCGTGACTGCAAGCAATGTTCTGACAAAGTGCAGATTGTCCATGGCCTCACTATTCCCATCGTGAAATTGGGACTGCACCTCTCGGCCAGTGATGAGTCAGAAGAGAGTGGTGTCGTCCAAGAAACCAAACGAAGGCAGGATGAGAATGGCAGCGCTGAGCCTGTGTCACACTTGGCTGGTGGTGATCCGCTTACAAGCGGTGACCATTCGACCAGCGAACCAGGTCAGGACAACAGGGCCCGGTGAGAATACGGTTGAACTGGCCTGAAAAGCAGTGCTCCTTCTGTTGCCCATATTCATGTCAAGACCGGAACAAAGGTTTCAGTGCTCCATTGTCGTCAGTCCGCCGTTTTCTCTGTGGACTTGATATCGGAATTCTCAGTTTTCTCTTCATGCCCCATTACTTCTCCTCTTAAAACGACAGCCACTTTCACCACATAAACAATCTTTGTTTAAGTGATTCCAGTACTCATTCGAATAATCGACCGTGATCTCTTCACCCGCAGAAATGCCTTTGGACACGAGTACGATACGCTGGACACCAAGCCACATGAACCGCTCGTACTGGGAATTAGGCTGGCATGAATGATTGATGAAGCGGGTGTAATTGCCCTGTCGCCCCTGCCAGATCTGATATATGCCCGCTGGTCCGAAACTCTGCATGACATCGATATCTCGGAGGCCTCTGGTGACGAGGCCGACAAATTCGCCGACGGCGACGCCTCGCTCAAAAGGCTGTGAGACACTGTTAGCGAGGAGATGTTCTTCAGCAGGGAGGATGACGTTTGTTGGTCCCGGCGAGAAAAGCCAAACGGGGATGGCAGTCTATCAACTTCCCAGAACAAGACATTGGTTCGAATGAAGAATGGTAGACTTACGCAGCAGGCCAGAAGACCATTGTTCCTCCCATTTTCCGTGCGAAAGACCTGCACCGGATAAGGTTTGCGCGGACCGCTTCCAAACATGCCGGGGAAGCAGTGGCATTCGTTGATTCCAGGATCATTCGATTGGGGCGATCCGCACCGTTCACACAGAAGCCGTCGCGGCAATGTCTGATGGGTGTTGTGATTGTTCTCCGCCCGAGGGTCCATTGGACCCCAAGCCTGCTCGTCAATAACGCACTCTTGCAAGTGTTCAAAGGAGAAGTCGGAGGTCCATTGAGAGTAAGTGTCAGCCAACGGCACTGGCGGGCCATTTCGACTTACGACCCAGTCGCAAGGGTGCCCTTTGTAGACGCGAGTGGTCGGCTCCCCAATAACGGACAACAGCTGACGCCACTCTGGATGAATGGTGTCCGCCGCAACCTCGAATCGAGTACGAAGGCGTTTCAGAGCAGTCATGTTTGTTGGTGAAAATCCGAGCTTGTATTTGCAGAAGCGATAGAGGCCCATGCCTGCGAATACCAGGCACGGCCAGCCTCCAGCATCTCGTATGATTTCGTAACCCCGCCAGATCGCCCTTCCAGACTGAAAGTCAGCGACACTGGAGCAAGCATCTGGAGGAGCAAATGCTGAAAACTTCATGTTGGGAACCCAACCGTTGGCTCTTTTACTCACATTTTGTTACGCAACTCCTTTGACGACCAGCCGAAATCTTTACTTGCCTCCGCAAGTGCAATCATGCGAGCCTTGGTAAGAGAAAGGTCGGGATCTTCTGCCGCCATCTTTTGAACGTGCTCGTCGTAACATTGGATCCATCGTGCTTGGACAATGACTTCGAGTGACCTGCTGCAACGACTTGCTTGCGTGATTTGCCGACAGTAATGATTCATACCTTGGAAAGCGCCCTTTCCAGGAATGAAGGACGGCAGCACTCCTTGCTGAAGGGCTCCATTGGATACTGCGGCCCGTAACTGATTTATCTGGGTACATAGATCGACCTGTACATGATTAGTTCACAAGGACCATGGGTAGGGTAGCAAGAGATGGAGCGGAATGTTCGGCCAGTTCCTGTTTGCATCAACGTACCAGGTCAGACGGTTTCATCTCAAAATGCCCGTGAATCTGCTCCCAGATACCGATAATGAGGCGTTCGAAAGGTGAGATTTCAGGCTTGCGAAGATTCTTTGGGGGATTCCGCTTGGGAAAATGGCGAGCATCACTTGTCAGGCGTCGGCAACTTGGCTCCTTCTCAGGGGACACGGCGCGAGTGATTGGCGCAGAACGTGCTAGCCTCAGGCATCCAACCATCTTCCGCCGCTTGACTGGACGAGCATCGGGTTGACAGAAGTCATCGTTAGAGACGGAATCTAGAGCACGGGTTTCCTCTTCGCTGCAGTCGCAGTCTCTGCTGGTATCCTCTTCCATAATATCAGTACTGCCGTCCCTGGCGGGAGTCGATGCGAGCTCAATCGTCGCCTAGAGCTGCTGGTCAACACAAACACGACCCTGAGGCGGATCCTGTCTTACCAGAGTCACCCTCCCGGCCTCATTTTGCCGGTTCTCGGTGCTCGAATTGTCGAGCCATGCCTCCAGCCGGAGCAGGGGTACTCTACCACCTGCTTGATGGGCCGAGAGAGCGTCGTTGAGTACCTGGGTTAGAGGTAGCCGGATTTCATTTAGAATTGATTCATACAATTCGACGTTCTGAGCCAAAGGAGCACCTGAGTCGTCTGGCACCATTTTGCGAGGTGACCTTTGGATGCGCGGATTGACTGGTGTGGTACAAGTGAGGAGAGAAGAGAGATTCTAGAGGTCATGGAGACAAGAACGGACAGTTGGGTATCGACGAATGACGTCTGCCACTTGCAACCAAGACTTCTTCTTAGCGAAGGCCACTCATATTGTATTGTGTATCGGGCTAGTCGTGGCAATACCCACTTATGAACATTCTGCCCGGGCAGATTTTCAGACGCGGCTCTTACTATGCCATACTCTTGGACAGAACCAGAACAACGGTCCGGTCGCAGCTGCAATCGCTCCATCCATGGAATAATGCAGACTTTGAGCAGAAAAAGCCTACTAACCCGGGGAATAAGAGTCCGCAATCACTTGAATCTCTACCGACCGGAATTGTCCCTCAACCAACATCCTCCACCCCGCTATACGAAGAGCCCAGTACTTTAAGCTGCACCGCCACCACCTTCCTGCGTTGAGCCGAGTGGGAAATGCTCATAGAAGAAGCTCACCTGTCCTCGAGTGCTAATGACTGTCAAGTCGAGATTTTCAGAAGTCGGCGTAGTACAGGCAAGCATGTATCAGGAAAAGCTTGTGAACATTCAGTAATGCAGCCCTCTTTGCAGCTTGTCTCACGCCCGAAATCCCGCCCTCAACAAGCAGGGAATCAGCAGAGTGGCGCAGGTGAGTATGACTGACGTGGCTGTGTAAATTCCAGCTTGCACAAAAATACGATGTTGATCAGGGGCATCAACGGTGCCCAGGGTGGCATTGACGAAGCCTGTACTGAAAATGGTCTGTCGTCTCCATGTCCTTGTCAGCCTATCTCGACCCTCGAAGATACCAGCGGATGAAGGGGATCTTTGGAGCTACCTACCGCCACGAAGGTTGCTGGCACGTAGATGACAGCAAGCATGGCGAGAAATTTCATCATGGACGAATCCTGTTTCATGGCTCTGCTAATTCCCAGTGCCAGTTTGCTGTCATGCTGCGAGGACTCTGCGAGTTTGCCCATATGCACATTGTTCGAAATCAGTGCTTGAGTGTATGCTGCATTAAGGAGGCAGGTGATCTGTCATGGGTCGTTTAGAGGTACACAATGCCAGTAGAGGTTTTGAGGTGACCAGTGTACTTACCATGTCTGCAGCCTGTTGGGAACGTTCCAGCATGTCTGTCGCCCAAGCACGCTTCAGAGAGGCTTGGGACTCACATGCATCCAGCTCCCGGCTCAGATATCTTAGATGCTGTCTCTCGCAATGCATGCGCGAGGTCAAAGCCAACTGGTCGATAAGCGCTCGGAGTCCCCTCAGAATCTTTGTTTGGGAGATGAGGACCAGAGCTACATCGCGGATCAGCTCCTGCACATACCGCAGATCTTGAACTTTCGAAAAGGTGAGGTGAAAGTGCGGTTTTCCGCCGGGAATGTCAATGGACATATCGAGTCGTGCTTCTCGGCTCTGCAGACAGACCTGTCAAATTCTCTACACGCCCAGCCTTAGAATGCGCGTGCCGACCTACCTCTGCGCGTACCTGTGCATCTAAGTCTTGGAGGTATGCCTGCCAAGACTGCAATGTAGAGCGCAGAATATAGTTGTGCATCACGAACTGCCTACAAAGAGGCATCTTTGAATATTCAAGCGGTGGTCTTCTCATTGCTGAGGTTGGCTGAAGGATGATCCATGTAGACGATCCTATTCCATGATCGTGTGTTTGGAAGACCCCCACTTTGCGGATGGACCAAGGCCAGCCACCTCTTCCGGTCTTTACGGCGTGATTGACGTGATAGGAAAGCTCTAAGGAGTCGTCAATTCATATCGTGTTGTTAGCTAACGCGGACTCACGCGAAATTTGCCTTTGAGAACGGTGGCCTTGGTCTACCACGCGAGACCAGCTCTGGTACCCACCTATGAACGGCTCTTTGTCGTGTCCAGCAGCGGGTTGGCCAAAGGTATGAAGTATGTCTAAAAAGGATGGGCAAAGATTCAGAGCCGTTGCCATCTTCCGGAAACCGCTCTCAGAGATTTCGAACGGCGACCAGCTGTGGGTCTGATGTAGATATCTATCGGAGCAGAAACCGAGCGATGATCAGTACAAGTTTCAGGTAAGGAGCCACTTAAACGACTATAACAGGGTCGACACACATGAAGTGATCCCCTGGGGCGTCTAGATGTTTCTATCAAATCATTAGCGCCAACAAGGGACATAGAATATTGGGTTCTTCACCCGAAAGGTGGCTTCAAGTCGTGCCTCGGTGGTGATATGGTCTGTCATTCGCCTCATTTCGCCATCTCCATCACTCACGCTCAGGCTTTCGAGGTGCACAGAGAAAAGGCTCCGGTCGAACAGTCTCTGCCCTTCTTTGCTTAAAAGTCGGTGACATAATTCCAGGTTGAAGTCAGAAAAACGGTCATGAAGGTTGAGAGGATAGCTTTCCCAACCTTCGTAAATGCTGTTCTGCGCTGATGTCGTGTAACTCATACCGCCGCCGAGATGTGAGGGCGCCTGGAAAAATTCTGATTTGTGAGCTCTCGGATGCCCATGGACATATACGTTAGCGAAACAGATTGTACACAGACAGAAGTTTGTCTTGTGATTGCCAGAAGGGTTGGGCTTATTTAAGCGACTGCTGCCTAGGCTGGCACAAGCTGTGGCTGAGCCTGGTGAGACTAGTGAGGCTTGCTCAGCCTTGTCACGATTACTACTTCTAGGGACGACTGCAGTAAAATGAGCAAGGCTGTTGAGATCCCTTAATCCTATAGATCTTGCTATTTTTCACCTGTCCTAATAGATAGTATCACGACGCTCGAGCTGTTCAAGCGCATTATGATTGAGAACCTAGTACGAGCAGATCATAGCACCAGGCAGTAGCCAACAAGCATCATGTCACGGTGACAGATAGGAGGTGCAGCAGGAGCGGTCAACTGGCAGCATCTGCTTCCATTGCGTCTAGGGTCGCTTTGTCGTAGTAAACCGATTTAATCTCGGCCTAGAATAGGTTAGGATGCTTTTCCAGGAGAGAAAACGAAGAGAAAAAAAAAACAGAATTCTCGCCGTGGGCGTGATCGTTATTTACATCTGTCATCAAACGTGGAACTTCGACAATATAGGATCCTTGCTTGATCTGAAGTCTCAATGGTCAGCACAGTGTGAAGGTCCCAAGTTCCTCAGAAACCGGACCGTGATTCCACAAGATTTCCCCTTAAAGTCATCAGAAGTCTTCCAGAATCTGAACAGTTTCGCTTTATCGACATAGCGCTGAGGCAGGATTTGTTGAACGGACATATTGTCTTTGGTCAGACTTATGAGTGCTTTAGCTCAACCACGACCGTGAAGGGAATGCATTGATATCAATACTGCAATCAGGCTGGCAAGAAGGAAGCACAGGCACAGGCACAGGTGGGACGAGATATTGCTTTTGATGTCAAGGCGTAGTAAAGATGGCTGAGCATGTGAGATTTGCGGCTGAGAGGAGGCAAGGAGGGGAGCAAAGTGGTTTTCTGGGCAGTCTTGTGAACCCTGCATCTGATGATGTTGGTTGAGCATTGCAACCAATCCGCGAACTACACGTGGACAGAACCTGCAATAGATTGATTACGCAAGCAGATCTGGGCTTGTCTTGCTACAAGTAACCGAGACGACTCTGCTTGTAGCCTTCGTTTTAGAACCACTTTGTCTAACTATGTAAGGGCTGTCAGAAAAGAGATGCCAACCAGAAGAATCACGCGTGTCGCCAGAAGGACTGGCAAGGCTGATGTGGAGTCTTCCCAGAAACCGATTGGCTTCGCCAGCCTTGTGGACTTCATGACCGTGCTGCAGCGAACCAACACCACTCTCCTACCAGTTCTCCCTCATAAAGGGACAGAGATCCTAGGTCGCGGTCTATCAGGTGTTGTCAAACAGTCTACCGCCGACCTATCCACCAATTTAGCGTTCAAAGAAGGGATCCCGTCCAGGAACTTGCAGGACACAGAAATTGATCAAGACTGGTCTGCACTGATTACTGAGGTTACTATACTTCAACATGGACCCATCAAAGCCAATCCCCATATCATTGATCTCCTAGGGATAGCATTCGCTGCTCCGCCTGGGCCACCCTCAGAACGCGGAGTTTGGCCCCTGGTTGTAACTTCCAAAGTCAATCATGGAGACCTCACCACTGTCCTGCGGCGTGATCACAGTGAATTCCTCACTGACGAGGCTAGAATGAGTCTGTTCGCTGGAGTCGCGGAAGCGATCTTTGTGCTTCATTCTTGCGGTAAGCGCGTGATTCGAGCCAACGTGCAAGTGTCAGACTGAAGAAGTACAGGCATCGCCCATGGGGATCTGAAGACAGACAATGTTCTCATATATTCATCAGAAACAAACAAAATTGAACCGATTCTGATAGATTTCGGTTCGAGCACAACAGCAACTCAAACTCGCCTGCCTACGAGAAGCGACCCTTGGACTCCACCAGAGATTGAGAACACCAGGGTGAATCTCAGTCATGCGGAACTGGTACAGGCTGACCTCTACACATTTGGGCTTCTAAGTCTCCATCTCCTACTCCCACTTGAAGGTCTGCTGAGCGCCAATTTGTGCCTGGTGCAAACCAGGGAGCAGAGTGCTGACGAGTGGGCTCAATTCCTCGGAGAAATGAGCGAGAAGAAGTCTGATAACGCTGGCGATGAATTTGTTACGCAGATTTTTGACTTGATTGCTGGAGCTGATCTAACGCCAGAAAGGCAGTCGATCCTAGAACAGATCGTGAAAACAACCATCCAGCCTGTGCGTGGAAAACGAATCCTACCATGGGAGTACCTCCTCCCGTACATAGAGACTTACTTGTCGGAAAGGCAGGTCGTGCAATTTAATTTATGCTTATACGCCCCAGGACGGTCTGTGCTAATCCTTCTCTAGCTATCAACAAAATACCCCCTCGACAATACAGGAACCCCCAACCACATCCGACTCTTTGGCGACCGAGCACTCCCAACATAGAATCCTCGATGTGAGATCCCATAAGTCATTGACTTCCAATTGCTAAATTTCAGCCAGCTTGCAGCCGCGCTTGGTGACCTTGATGATATGGACTATCTTCTTCCCTCCAGTATTTGCCAAGATCTGATGCACAAAGCAGGTCATTCATCGTGTGGATTGTGCCGACACGAATACGCCTTCCAAGTCTCTATCTGTGCCATGATTGGATTTGGCCATCCAAGTGAGCCTCTTGATTCTGATAGGTGGCTGTCGAAGAGCAAGAAGACCGAAGAGGACCGAAGACGTGCTATTCAAGAGCTTGGGAGAAAGTACAAATATCCTGGCCATGTTTCCAACGATGTTCTTGATGCTCTTGGTATTGGCGTCCTTGTCAGCAGTGACAGGACTCAAGAATACCAAACGTCAGGACGACTCATGGATGCAGAGGAGACAATCCAAGCACAGATCCGAGCAAGAGCATCAAACTTTGGGGATTCCCACTTGAGTCAAGCGAAGTGTGAGTCCGAACTATCAAAGATCCTGCAGGCACAACTTCGTTTCGAAGAAGCCGAAAAGCACGAGATACGTGCATCTGGAATCTTGCGCAATCATTTTGGAGATCGCCATCCTTCTGCCTTGATGGGAAATGTTACCTTGGCATATCTCTATGCCAAACAAGGCTTGCTTCGAAAGGCACACCGGCTTTCTCGTGAGACGCAGCCCATTCTGGAGGAAGTTCTCGGGCTCGAGCACCCAGAAGCGATATCGGCACTGCAAGTTCACGGGATCATTCAATACGAACTTGGACTCGCCAAGGAAGCCGAGCAATCGATGAGGAAGGTGATAGATGTGCGGACCAAGATACTGACTGGGGCGCATCCATTCACCGTCCGCGCTGAGTTGTCTCTCGTATCTGTCCTCCGAGCCCAAGGCAGACTGACAGAGTCGAAGGAGCTGACGGCGAGTATCAGTGAAAGGCTTGTCAATCAGCTTGCGGGCGACTATCTTTCCAAAGCCGAGCTTTACATCGTCTGGGGGGCATTGGAATCTGAGACAGGCTCTCTTGACCAAGCTTTATTGAGGGTTACAGAAGGATTGGCGGCTATGGATATGTTGAGACTTCCGGCCACTGATCCGCTGCGGTTGGACGGCCTTGAAATATTGACCTCGATTTACGGCAAGCTAAATGAGCGGCAGAAACAGGAAGAAATTCTTCGCCAGATCTTAGACGTCAAGAAAAGCCAAGACCGGAGAAATCGTGAAATTGCAACAACTATGTGTCTGCTCGCAGGCTGCTTGCTTGCTCAAAATCGGTGGGAGGATGCCTCTGCCCTTGCGGACAAAGTCTTGACCGCATCGGACAGGTCTGTTGCCGAAGATCCACAAAACTATGTGACGGCAGTTGACATTATGGCCAATGCTGCGAGCTACCGTGGACAAAACGAAGAGGCTGAGAGACAGAGGCAAGACCTTCTCCGGGCTTGCAAGTCAGACCTGGGCGAGGGCAACCGCTTTACGCTAGATGCCACTTGCGATCTGGGCGCCTTCTACACCGATCAAGGCCAGCACCAGAAAGCACAGCATCTGTACGAGCAGGCAATAGCCCAAATTGAGACGGAAACCCAACCTGGCAACACTTTGATCAAACTACAGAGACTTTTGGCCGTGGCGCTTACAGAGCAAGGCAGGTTTCAAGAGGCCGAGTCAGTGTGCCTTACCGGCATTGACCAGGCGCTTCAGGCTGTCGGAGATCGCCACATCACCACACTTGCTCTTTACAATGCGCTAGGAAGAATATACATCCTGACAGGCAAGTATGAGGAGGCTGATGAACTCTACGCCACGAAGCTTCAGGAGCAGAGCGTTGGCACCGAGGCTGACATTTACGTGCTGGAGCACATGGCAGTCCTCCGAAGATGTCAACAGCGGATACCAGAGGCGATGGATCTCAAGCGAAGGAGCGAGGTTCTGATGAAGTCAATTCTAGGCGAAAACCGACCCGAATACATTAATATGCAGGGAAACGTGCTTAGCGACCACATGGCTGATCCCGAACTTTTTACACCCGACGTGGAGAGAGACGTAATGGCGAACATCCACAGCAAGAAAGTCCTTTTCGGTGCGCGCCATCCATCCACCATCAGCACCATGTGCGACCTCGCTTATGCGTACCTGATGAAAGATCGCATCGTCGAAGCCGACGCAATCTTCAAGGAGCTCTCTGACTCCATTCGCCAGGTTAAGTCTCCGGACAAGTACGCGAAGATCTTAGGGAAACGCGCCGATGTTTGCTTCCGGCTCGAGCGGCTCGACGAGGCTGAGAGATTTGAGCGCGAAGCGCTTGCAGTACGTCGCAGCATCTTTGACGAGGATAACGTGGCCGTCCTGACAAATAAGAGCAACCTGGCTTCGACACTGAGTGCGCAGGGTCGGCACCCAGAGGCAGAAGAGTTATTGCGCGAAGTAGTGGCAGGACGAGAACGGACACCGCAGGGCAACTCGCAATCCGTCTTTTCGTTGCTCAAGGCGAGGACCGCCTTGGGCGCGGTGCTCTATTATCAGGGCAAATACGAGGACTCAGCACCCTACTACGCTTCGTCAGTTGAGGTAGCCCGAAAGGTCGGTCTACCAGCTCAAGTAGTGAACGGCTGGCAAACTGAACTTGATGAGGTCTTGGAGAACATGGTCCAGGTTGATGGCGAGGTAGCTACAGAGGGGGTGGGCACGTGAGAGACGCCAAAGTAAAGAAATACAGTATCACGGGCTTATTGATTGCATATTCATGTGGAGGATTCGGCTCCTTTCGTTTGGTAGGGAAGCTATCTCTGTAACGAAGCCTGAATGTGGTATGGTGTGAAATCACGCATAGCAACGCGACAACGGCTCCACGACTCTGCTCCAGAATAGGTCCTGTCCGTGTCCGTCTAACGCATCTCCAAGCGTCTTTAGGTTATCCGCCATTAGCCGTTCTGCATCCAGACAGAACAAAACCGCATCGCGGTAGACAGAACCCACGTTCTCGCTGAGCTGTGGCACATACGATTGCAACAGCTTGCAACGGAAATCCTCGTCGGATTCGACCTCTTTGTGGTCCTCTCGTAGCTCTGATACCGGCAGCCACAGGCCCAGCTCCAACAGCACTAGCCCGAGTCCAAAGTAGTCAAATGACTTGCGAAAAGGCTCGCCGCGAATGTAGGCTGGGTGGCGGTAGCGTATAAGCTCATCGCGCGGACCAACGGTGTAGCTGGATGCTTCGGGTCGGCTGTCGTGGAAGCCAGCGAGGACGGCAGAGGCGACGTGTTCGTGCACTCGGGACGGGGATGGTGCAAATACGAGCAGGTTGTGCGATGAGATGCTCTTGTGCAGCCAGCCTGCAATATGAAGAGCGTGTAGGCAGGAGGCGAGACCGGCTGCAAGGGTGAAGATGGAGCCCAAGTCAGGACGGAGCGGGAATTCTAGTATCGACTTGTTGGGGTCCGTCATCCTGATGACATTGTTTAGCGAGAACATCTTAGCATCCGCTATCGTCGTGAAGGCTTTGAGCGGGTAGAGGAAGCCGAAACGAAAGTTGTGCCGCTCATGGAAAAAGCCGCAGCAGGACACAACACGTGTGTCCACAGCACCTTCTCGGGGCGTCACGTAGGGGTCAAGCAGATTCGTCAGCGCTTCCATGGTGGCCAACAATTGCTCGCCGTGCTTCTCCCGCCATCGAGTGTCGTACTCAAGCCATTCAATCATGACTCTCGTGGCGGTTGTGGCGTCGTCGTGCAAGTAGCCCAACGCCTTGCTTTCGTCCCTGATCAGGTGACGCTCTTGGGATCCCCCAAAGTCTGTAGGCCATCCACTGTCAATCTCAATACAGCCCGATTCGACGTAGCGGGTGCGCTTGCCGAGCGAAATCGAGTCTGTTAGGAGTCGAGACATGTATCTCATGGCGACACTGGCACCTACAACTCGATAGCGACTGACTGTCGTGACAGAGTAAATTGCTTCGAGCAGGCCGGGATTCTTCTCCTCGCAAACCATTCGAGTCCAGTTTTCCAGCATTTGCCGGTGCTTTTCGCCGGACAGGCAGGCGGAGAGAGAATCGAAGGCGGCCCATATTCTGCTCATGATGGCTTCCTCACTCTTCGTTAGGCTGTCGTCGTTAGTGTGGGTGAGGTTATTGCAGGACAACACATTCAACATCTCTGTGAGGCCGGAAAATAGCGCCATGCGACGTTCAAGCCGCTCGTCCTCGTGCTGGCTTCGGAATGCAAGCTCCCACGACCTGAATCTCTTGTGCTCCAAGCACAAGCGAGCTGTAAATCCATCGAGATTGTTCCGATGGAATCTCGGTTCCATCAGTGACAAATACGCCTTGTCAATTGCTCGTACTTGCGAATCGATCGCCGTCAAAGCGAGGGATTTACTAACGACCGCAATAGGTATTCGACGGTACGGGTTCGGCTCGAGCATCTGATATATCAGTCCGAGGAGTTTCGGCAGTTCTTTATCGCATGATACATGTAAAAGGTCGTCCAGCCAAGTCAAGACCGCAGGTCTGACCTTACCATCCAGGTGGAAGGCAGAATCAGTAATTCGGAATTCAGTGCCATAGGTTGCTTCCCGCAGTTCACGAAATCTTGCGACGCTCCTGCTTTCGATGAAGGTCGCCACTTCCGCAAGAATACACCCAAGGCTCCATATATCTAGAGCGCGGCCAACCCTACCGTTAGTCATGTCAACCATATCGAAAGCCTCTGGGCCCAGGTAGTCGTCGTGACCGCCTCTCAGCCTCGTTTTCGAGTCTCGATCATCACGCTTCAGCCGCGAAAGTCCAAAGTCAGCAATGAGAAAAGCATCCCCTTGCACAAGGATGTTCGGAGGTCTCAAATCATGATGGTATCCAATCCTGTTGAACTCAACACGCCCGTCCGAGACAGAGAAGTGGTGAATCTGGGCTAGAGCATCGGCGATGCCGCACATTCCAAGGTAGATACTGTGAGCAGGCAATTCACGGTCCTCCTGAAAAAGCTGAGCAAGATTCATCGGCACGTAAGTGAACAGAAAGTTTTCCACACCGTACTGCGCGTAGGAGCCCAGGAAAGGGACCAAGTTGGGATGCTGCAAAGCCGCCAACGCTTCGAGGACAAAACGCTCGTCGGTGTCGCCGTGCTGCTTCTCTTGGATCTCCTTGCGAGCAATAATGGTTTCCTGCGTCCATATCAGTCCACATCTTCCAACCTCCCCTTTGCTCCGAACTCGGTGGGAGAGAGGTGAGCACACAAACCTCACCGTGGGCAACAAGATTCTGGCAGGTCGGCTCCAGCTTAACCTTGAACACCTTCCCAAAGCCACCCTCAACAGCCTCCACGTCATCCAACAACGGCAGCACCTCACGGGGCCCAATTTCCCTATGGATCTCCCCCTTGTTCAAACAAACAGGCCGCACCTCCCACTGCCGAGCGACAAATTCCCGCGCCACTACGTCAGGCAAGAAATACAACCCTTCAACTGTATATGGTAGCCGCGAATCCGTTTCTCGGCGATACAGAAACTCCGCAATATACTTTTCATGCCCGATCAATAACAGGACTGCGTAGATGAGCAAGGAAGAGTCGCGAATCAGCGACGAGAAACGGCGGACGTCAAGCGTCCCGCCTGACAGCGACGGGATCGACGTGGTAATGTGCGTGCGGATTCGGTCAAGGGTAAGGAACGCCCTCACATGGTGGGGTGGGTAGAAGGATTTGCGTTCGCGGGCGCCATGCGACTCGACTTGCAGTCTCAACAGGCCTTCGCGGAGATCAGCCATGTTGATGCCGCGACGGTGCTGATGAACAGGTTAGATTTGCCACCGGTCTACCATGAGAGTCTGCTGAACAAATCGTACCGGCGACTGATCCTCAGTGGGAATCCGGTACATCCATGTAGCTCCGATCTCTTCATTCGCCTGTTGTTGCCTTCTCGACGTTAATCACATAAGATCGCTGACCGTTTCAGCCTGAAAGCCTGGCTTGTGTGTACTATCCCTTGGTCAAATGTCATCACGACGCCCTAGCCGGCTGAAGGGAGAGGAGAGGATACAATACAAAAGAGAAACTGAACTGGCACGGGACCGGCAAAAGAAATATATACCCAAATATCCATCGTTGCTGACTGATCGAAATAAAGGCGGTCAGCCGAATTGGGCAGGTAAATTTGCCTCATAAGGTAGCATATTGGCAGTAATTTTTTGTAAGTCTGGAAGTTGATATGTCGGCACGGCTTGGTCTCAAAAATCATACTAGGATTGGTGCGAGGCTTAATGCAGGCCTGGTAGCGACATCACTAGGTTCGTGTCGACTCAATCAAGTGGAGTGGGAACAAGAGATTTATGCACGAGTCAAACTGTGCTATGGCATTACTTGCCTGAGACGAGGACCTTTGGAGCAAGCATAGACGAAGATTCACTCGGTCACTAGGAAGAACTACATACTCTCGAATAGTGTGCAGCGCTGGCTCAGGGTTCCATCGATTCAATAGTCCATATATGTTGCCCCCCCATTGAGATCAACCTAGAAATTGTTCCACAGTGCTGATGACCGAAACAGTAACACTACAGCCAAACTGGAACTACAAGCCAACGGCTAACATCAACCCATAACCCACAGTGATGACGACCACAAACGAAAATATTGACGCGGGTATGCCCCGTGTGAGGAAATGCTTGACCCGCAAATACCGGACACCTGTCTCGGGGACTTCCATCATGATTGCAGCTGGACACAAATTGTTAGCACGCGTACCCTCAACAGACTAGAGAACGTACTCATGTTTGGAAACCCACTCGTGGGCAGGCCCATTGCAGCAGAACACATCAACGCCGAGCCCATAACCAGCAGATTCGGATGCGGCTCGTTCATACCGGCGCCAACTTGCTGGACAAGAGGGAGAATGATCAGCGCAGCAACGGTGTGCGAGATGAATGTCGCAACAACGAGAATCAGCGCCGCAAAGACAACTAGCACACCATAGATGGACAGACCAGACACGCCGTCCGTAATGCCGCGCGCGATAGTATGCAACAGGCCCGACGATGAGACGGCGCGCCCCAGGCTCAGTCCACCAGCGGCAAGGATGATGATCGTCCACAGGAAATTGTTGAAATCTTCTTTGGTAAGGATCCCGGTGCCGAAGAACAAGACCATCGGTATGATGGCGATGACACCCATATCCCCGAACACACCCTCCAGTTGGTGTGAAGTGCACCACAGCACGATGGTGACCAGCGTGACGAAGATGATGAAGTACTGAATCCCATTGAGCTTGTCCTTCATTGGACGAATAGGCACGATCGTAGTTCCCCTGCCGGGTTTGAACGAAACAAGCAACAGCAACCATATCAGGACGATGCTGATGATGCACACTGGCAGAGCGACGAAGAACCACACGCCCCAGCTGGGACTGGGCTTCATATTCTGCAGCGCAACAATGTTCTGGGGCGAAGCAATCGGAGAAGCCATGCCGCCGATATTCGAGGCCAGTGCGATACCCAAGATCAGCGCTTTCGACATGTTGCTGTCTGCCGGTAGATTGCGCAAGATGGGCTGGATGATGCTGAAGCACAGAACCGGCGCAGCAACGTTTGAGATCCACATGCTCAAGAACATGCCGACAAACATGTTCGTAACAAGCACAGTTCTTGCTTTGGTGCCGGCTTTGCTGAGCACAAAAGTGGCCATCATTTTCGCAATATGGTACTTCGACAGTGCGGCGGCGATTGTGAATCCACCGAGCAACAGCATGATTACAGGCGTCCACATGGCTGCAAAGACGGCCTTCGTGGCTGCTTTTGAATCGAGTCGGTGGTAAGGTTTGTCTTCTGAGCGCATGATTCGGAGGACGACAACCAGGAACGGAACCAGGAGAGAGGTGACGAACAAGGGAATGACCTCTGTTGCCCAAAGGAGGGAAACGAAGACCAGCATTGCCAGACAATTCTGTTGCTCTGTTTTCTTCATTATCGGCACCAAGAGCAGGACCAAGAAGATTCCCAGAATCGCGATGAGAGCGAAGAATGACGAGCTGAACAGCCATTTCGGACATCTATACCTGCCAACTGGGGTATCGATCTCCTTGGTAAAGGATTCGTCGCGGTCTCCTTGTAATCGTGCTTTCGACGGGTCTTGTACACCACCGAGCAACGTCTGTCTGATTCCGAAATTCGCTGCTTGCGCTTTGCGTTCAATTCCGATCATTTCTCTCCAAACAGTATTCCTCTCCCAAACAACGTGCTCACGAAGGTGGAGTCGAAGTTCTCGTCTGGCTAGATCCTGGTCACCTTTGGTAATGATATCGGCGTAGCATTTTTCGACTTTGCCAATGTTCTCCTCTAGATGGGCCATTGTACTCTCTAGAAAAGGGTACGAGGGGTTGACGACCTTTTCCAGGTAGTCTTTTCTGATGTCCCGATTGCAGACTTTGTCGTACTTTTTTGCGGCCTTCTTAAATCCCGTCTGATTGAGTTGGATGAACGATTTCAGCTCGCACAGCGACACGTAGATATTGATTATCCTCTTCTTGAGCGTGATTGCAGAATCGTACAGTGCCGACATGACTCCCGGCTCCGACCCTTCCAGTTCCATGGCCAAACTGGGTCTTCTTCTGAGGTATGTCGGTGATTCAGGCCTGCGCAGATCTTCCCGCGACTCTCCCAGATCTGAACGATCAGACCCGGTGTTCCAAGCACTCTTACTCCTCGGCTTTATTGAGGGTTTCTTCTTCAGCATGGCGGCGTGGTCTTCAGCGTCACTATCGCTATCATCGTCCAACTCAGGCTCTTCCATGCTCACGCTCATGGTTGACGCCCTCCTCTTGCGCCGGAAAGGCACGGTGAATATACTTTGCGACCTGGTCATTTTGCGCCGATTCTCAACGTCAACCACTTCATCCATGTCTAGATCATTTGTTTCAAACTTGTAATTTTCCGCATCCTTCAACAGGTGTTCGAGTTCGCCAAAGATTTCCAGCTCTTTTAATCGGTAGAATGAACATACTTTGTCGAGTTCCGAGTCGAGCATGCGCTTGAACGTGGTATCCGGGTCCTGGTGGCCGCCTAACAGAGCCGTATTTTCTTCATCTTGAGCCTCGCCTGGAGGTTTGTTGATTTGCTTCTCGAGACTGTAGATGGCTTTCTTCAGATTGCTGTAGGAGATGTAGTTGCTGCTCCAGTCCGGGACGGCGTTGAATTGGATACTGTGCGAGAACTTCATCTCTTCTCTTTCGGCAAGCTGCTCGAGCTTGCGGAGTCTTTTATTTGACCGATTTGCTGCTCTTTCTTTGAGGGTGTGTTGTGTGCTGTCGAAAGATACGAGTTCGATGGACGGACCGGCCGATGGAGGATTAGGAGAGTCGAGAAAGGGACGAGTGTGAGGCTGAATCCCGTGCATCCGACATGAGGGAACGAACGGTCTTTAGGACGGACGTGGAGAGCGAGATGAGGTAAGTGGATGGGTGCGAAGAGTGTGTGTGAACTGTGAAGTGTCGATCTTAGCGGGGCCTGTCAATCGGGCATGGTCAGCCGAACATGGTCGTGTCGACAGGAGCTGAGGCACGAAAAGAATTACGAGGTATGGTTCAAGATTGGGTCGGACTTCTGGGCGTGCAGCGGATCGCCAAAGCCATTCGTTACCATACTGTGCCTGGCATTGAACTACCAATCCAAAATCTCGCTTGTCGACCAGAGACTTGATTTCATGGAAAAAGCAAGCAATCATCTGTTTGTATCCCACGCCTAGCGATACCTAGTCGGTTGGCGGCAAGAAGCCCGACTGGCGACCATTGTCATGAGATCCCTATCCAACTACTTCAGCCTCGCCAAAATCCATTCCTTGCAAAAGTCTTCACTTGCCAGCGGCCCAGTCAAACCGAATGCTCGATCCATCACCAGCGCATCGTGGCCCTCATCAGTCGCCTCAAGGTACTCAAGGCCCGGATTGTTGACCTTGACGTGTTTCTTGAATTCGCGAATATCATCCACCAGAACCTCATTGGAGCCGGCAACAATCGCAATGTCTTTATCGCTGACTTTCATTCCCTTCCACCAATCTGGCGGCGCATCCAGAGGTGTGTTATAATTATCGGGCTGTGCGCTACCCATGAAATTGTCTGACCATGTCTTCAAAGCTTCCAAGCCCAGGCCATCCTTGTAGTAATTCTTTGTGAATGCCGGTGCGCTCTGGTCAAAGGTAACCCAGGGAGATACGAATAGGGTACCGCGAAGATTTCCTGAGAGGGACACCTCAGGCACGTCAGGTTTGGGATGCGAGAGGTGGCCGAGAAGGGCTGCCGTCAGATTACCTCCAGCGGAGTCACCACCAACGATGATCTATAGCGTCGTTAGCACGTTGAAGAGCATTTGGGACAGGGAATCTTACTTGAGAAGGCCTGACGCCCATATCAAGCACGTGTCTCAATGCAGCGACAGCCTGCTTGAGTTGCAGAGGATACATGCCGTGGGGAGCCAGTTCTGCGGCAAGAGTTAGCTTATACACTCCTATCCACCATGTGCATCATTCCAACCATATTCAAGCATCATGACCCGCAGCTCTTCGCCATTATCCTTGGCCTGTTGGATCACCTTCCAAAAGAACTCGAAATGCCCAGGCGTTGCAGCCAAATTATATCCTCCGCCTGTCATCAAATCAGCCCATACCCGCCACGAAGCAAATAAAGGACATACCATGAAACCATATCACAGTCTTCTTTGCGGTCGCAGGCCCAAGCGTTAAGCCATGTCCATCTTCGTCGAGTGCGACAATGTCAGGCTCGATACTGCATTTCTTGCAGAAATCCCGGTACGCGTCGCCAGTAGTTCCGCCAGCGGCTCTTCCATCATGTCAGTCCTGCATATCCGGCCTACGTAGTAATTCATGGGAAGACCATACTGAGCTTGCTTCACAGTGATGTAGTTGAACATCGTCCGCGTCATGCTGTAGATGACATGCTTCTTATAATCCTTAGGGCAGTCGTTGCCTCGTGCCCATCCTGTTGAAGCAGCCCATGTAAGGGTTGCCACTATCGACGGCAGATGGTATCAGTAGATAGCAAAACATGGTCGAACCAAACAATATGGGAAAGCCATCTTGAGTGAGGAAGGTAGATACATACATCCTCTTGAAGCTGCATAGAGCAGCTGCAGATAGTCTGTCGCGCCCAACTGAGGTCTCTTCATCGTGCCAGGATTTGCTGTCTCGGCGAAGATAAGAGGAATCGCGGGGGAGTGGATGGACTTTTGTAGTATGGGGAAGAGGTAGACACGATTCGATCAAAGGCATCGTTCGGGTAAGCCCCGTTAGACGAGGTGGGCGGCTCATCAGGCGCACCAGGCCCAGACCGATCAAAATTGCCAGAGCACGTTCCTAGTGAGGAGAAGGCTCACTAAGTTAGGCGCATCACCGCGGCATTGGAGGAATTGCAACTTTGAACACTTTCCCAAGATGGATGGGTCAGATCTGAGGACTAAATTGGTAAGTGGAACAGAGACACTGTCGACGCAACAACGAGCAGTTTGGTCGGCAGCCATAGCATTGTGAGGTGGCCTGCCTCAACGCAATTCTGCGCTTCGCACAACCGTGGCAGTCGCTAATGGAGAAATCTATGTACGAGGCAATTCAAGCACGCCCCAATGCCGACTTTCATAAATCGTATGTTCAGTGTGCACAAGCTTTATGAGAGGTCGAAACCTGCTCCTGCATTAACGGCATAGAGAAGTTTCTCTTTCATCGTCCTGATATCCCCATATCGTGGTAACTTGAGAAGGTTGACACAAGTGCTCGTGCTGGGAAGCCGTTCTTGATCATCACTCGAGTCACGAATGCTGAACTTGGGGTTGAGATGGCTGAAACCTAGCAAAGGCGCACGAGGGGTGCTGGTGACAAACTTGAGCACTTTCCTCCTATCGTCATCACTCATTTCCTGAAGTGCTTTCCAAAACAACCGGACCGTAGGGTGTTCGAGTCCATCATCACCAATACTGTAGACACCACCATATTGGGTATTGCGCCTCAGATCAGCAATGTCAAGCTCAGTGTTGTCACCTCCCACGAGTTTCTGCAGCTCTTTCTGATTGAACATGGCAAGCCACATTGGCTGAATAATCTGACCGAGACCTTGGAGAAAAGCATCAGTCACAGCTTTTGGCTGTTGTTGCAGCTTGTATCTCACGATACGGTCAATGTAGAGAGGCCGATTTGTATTGGTGACTGGAGTGTTGGCGCCATTTGGAATCAGTTCGGTGGTGATTGTATGGGGCGTCTCCTTGCCATATTCGTCCATGATGTTCAGGGTGTCTGTAACGGTGAAATCAAGAGCAAAATCCGCCTCAACATCACCGGGGTAGTTCTTTAACTTCAACAGGCCTTGATACAGTTCTTCATCATAGTCACGAACATCATTGATGGTTGCATGATATGCCGACTCATTCGAGCCTACTGTCGTACCACCAGTCAGAGCCCATTTGAGAAGGAAAAATCCTGCAAAAGTGACGTCGATGAGGATGCCTTCATACAGACATTTCCCCACGATTCGACCCAGGAATTGGAAGCGACGAAGAAACTCCGTCAGAGGCTTGTCAAAGCCGTCTGTGCCAGGCTTCCTGCCAACTCGTTTCAAGTACTCCGCTGTCTCCTGATAGATCAGGGGATTTGGGTACAAAGAATGCTGAGGATTCTCCTTGAACATGCTGAGGCTCGCGTTAGGATCAAAAGCCTCGCTAGTCACACACATAAGAAATTCTTTGGTGACGCCACCACCATCGATACCGGCCTCAGGAGCGCCAAACTTGTCGATGAATGTGATCTGGATCGGTTCTTTCAGTCCTTCACCAAGCTGGAAAAAGGCATCATATGCATCTTCAAATACATTCTCGCGGTGAATTTCGGCATGGTGTCGACTTATGATATCGAGCCCCCTAGGTCGACCGTCTGCACTGCGTCCTTGTGTCATGGTTGCGACGGACATTCTCCATTGATCCGGATCGATAGCACCATCTCGTCTCCTCACTTGATCTTGGTGGATGAACTCACGGAAGATCTGTACACGTGTTTCGAAGGGAATAAAGAAAGGCAGATTGCGCAGTATCTCAAGCCGTGGCGCAAGTGATTCGAGTTGTCTTTTCTTTCTAGCATGTTGTCGCTGACGTTCCAGGCGATCGGCCTGCCGTGATGCTCTGGATCGTGGCATATGCGATGGACGAATACCGAACATGGAGCTCAGTAAAGCGTCCGACGCCCCTGAACCTGCCGACATGTCCATTTCAGTAGCCTTGTCGATGTCGTCTTGCTGTTCTTCAGTCTCATCCTCATCCCCCAGTTGATGTCTCTTCTCTTCCTCTGCAACTACTGCTGGGATGAAGCCAGACATGTTGATCTGATCGCTCATCAGCCAATGGCCTGGAGGAACAAAAGAACGTCTAGAATCCCTTTCGTGTAGCATGCGTAGAAGTCCAGTGACCAAGCCTTTGAGATAGCCTTGGGAGACACCATTACCCGTTAATGTCTGCTGTTTCTTCTCGGCCGATCTCGTAGCTGGCGGAGCGGCGCCACCAAATAGAGCCGACAGGTTAGCCTCTTCCTCAACCTCGTTGCTTTCAACCAAGTCCGCCGCATTCCAGTAAAGAGTGAATGCTAGGTTCTTAAGAAATGTGGTCATAAGTGCGACGTCCTCCAGAGGAAGTGCACCTCTTCTTGAAATGATGCTGCTGGGAGTATTGGACGTGCCGAATGTGCGGGACTTGTCTAATGCAAAGAAATCGTCATCATCCATGAATTTGAGGACAAAAGTGTAGAGCTCCAGCAAAAGCAGAATTATCCGCCATTCGTCTCGCCAAAGAGAGATCTCTGCCTTCGAGACAGGAGCCTGTCCAATTTGATTCGTTTCTGGAGCGGCTTCGCGCAACAGCGACAAGACGCTTCTGTAGTTGTTTGTAGCTTTCTTCAAGACGGCTGTTGTTCGTGCCGTTTGCCAAAAGTACTGAATAGTCGACATATCGGTATCTTGCAAAGACCGTACAGAGCCCTGATACAGGGACATCCGAATGTTCTGTGCTCGGGACGGGAATGCTCGTAACAGCGCCACAGCATAGTTCGCTAATCGTTTAGCGGAGTCGAACTCAGATCCCTCTTGCGACTGCTTGTTAGCGCCCATCTCCTTGAGGACGTCGCGGACATTCTCTTGTCGAGGTAGTCTCAATATCATTTCTCTCACAAATGGTGGAAATGGTTTGGCGGTACTGCGGCCATCTTCAAACATAGGTTGATCGGCAGGATCCAGGCTCTGCGCAACCTCATTCGCACCTTGCCCTAAAAGTGCTGATACCGCTTCGATGTAGGTGGTTTGACTGGCATCGCCCGTTCGCAGAGAGTCGTGGATGTATATGAGATGAGCTAATTGCCACAGCAAGTGGGTGGTGTTTGCTTCTCTGGTGCCTGCGGTGAGATCTTCCACCTCAGTAGACATTGCTGATGCCAGTTCGTCGAAATCCAAGGCCATGGCAAGGTGGTCCAGAAGACTCCTGTCACCAGCAAATGCATCCTGACCTAACACTCTCGTGGCGAATGCAAGGTACACTGACCGCTTGTGAGAACTGGACGACGTAAGTAGGGCCACGATAGCCGTAGCGCACTGTCGCGATACAGCTCCTCTTTGCGAGATTAGAACAGTTTCTATTGCATCAAAGAAAATCTCCGCATTGCTCGTCATCTCATCGGGCAGAAGTCCACAAAGTAGTCCGATCATGTCCAGTAACCGAGATGCTTGCGATGTCCTGGTCTGTTCCGACTCATGCCTTAGCACACTCTTCAAATGGCGAGCAACGACGATACCCATTCTTAACAGGGTCGACCTCCAAGTGTTGTCAAGGTCACCTTGTGCTGATGGAGGAATGGTATGTCGTAAAGCCTCGCCAAAGTAGATCAACCGCAGTGTGTCTGTCTCATCTCTTACTCTGTCCCTCCTAAACTCTTGAAATCGAAGAAGCAGTCTTGTCTGGTATAGGAGTTGTGCCGAATCTCGATAACGAGTAATGTCGTCCACCGCATCGATCAATCTGCGGTAATCTAGTCTCTGTGACGATCCGCACCGTTGTGCCTCATTTTCATCCCACATATGTCTCCAGTATGCTTTCTGTTTCCGCCGAGCCGAATGACCTCTCCAGACATTCTGTATCCTTCTTGTGGCGGTCAGCCTGTCTCTTTCTTGTTGTCTCTTCAATCGATCGGCCTGAGCCTGGGCGACGGTGGCTGAGGCACTGGTTTGACCTGGTTTTGCCAATGCGGCCCATGGATTTGAGGCGTTCCGACCAGATAGGTTGACTTGCCTAGCCTTACGGGCACTGCCTGTGAAAGACTGATGCATGGTTTTGTGCGTGGCGGCCGAGGCCGTGAGATGCGGGTTGGGTGTTGACTCGCTATCCTAGTCAGTAGGTGTTATCCTAGTGTTGGCACTCGAAGGGAACGCTGGACGCATTGCCTCTGGTACGGCGAAGCAAGATCAGATGAGAAAGACGTTTGTACAGTAGGAAGAAGACGAATGTTGCCGTCGTTGTAGTGAGTGGATTGGCAAGCGGCGAAGTGAACTGAATGGAATAGAATGACGCCGCATCCAACCCACGAGGCTGGCCACGCTGACCTAATCCGCACCGCAGCCTTGTCTCTCTGCCTGCTGCTGTGGAGTTCGACTACATAGTGTTTCTCCGAAGGCACACCTGATCCATCTCTCAACGGCAATCATCATTTCTCTCCATCTTTGGAGAACTCTATTCACATGGCACCAAAGGAAAGTGCTACAAGTTCCCAGACGATGAGGTCTTCCAGCCATTGCACGGATATCTCCCAGGCCTCGAGATTCACCGGGGATACCCGCTACGGACCTGACCACGAAGCTTCGTTATTTTCAGTTTTGTCTTCCCACGCTGTGAAGCCTTTGTGGCGTCGCACAAGGTCTGCAGTATCTGCCAGACCTTCCAGCTGCGTTGACCCTTTGTGCCACCAGAAGATTCGGGAGGTTGCTAATGTCGTGCTCTTCGTATCCAACCAGACCTCATGCGACTACGACCTGTAGTGGTCCAATGTTGACCTCCGCCAAAGTCTCTGTGGCTTCCCCAGTCTCTCGTCCCCGAGGCTGGATCTTAGCGAACTTGCGAATGCCGTTATATTGGCTCTCACCACTTGACCCCATACATAAAGTCTCAAGCGAGGTCTCTCCTGACATCGACTTAGAGGTTCACCGGCTTCAGCCTCGAGCCGCAAACTTAACCGGACATTCAAGAATGCGGCAAGCGCAACCAGACACTTCGAATTCAGATCATGGGGGGCTTTCGTGTCAAGCAGCTGATCCTTCCGCCCTGGTATCATTTACGTGAAGCACGTCCGGATCAGATGCGGCCGTCTTGGCGGTGCGAACTATAAAGGTGCTTCTCAGAAACTCTTCTCTCGAAGTCCTCTGATATCACTAGCTAAATCAAACAAGCATTTATCATCTCTATCAACGATTTTCAAACACCATGAGCCCCAACGACACTATTGGTCGTTATCTTCCGAGCGATTACAAGAGGGCCCGTTATCGATGGGAAGACGGGTTTTTGAGCGACGAAGTGGACTATCTCCAGAACAGATCAATTACAATGATCAAAGAGGAGGACAAAGATCGGAAGTCTGCTGAGGATATGAGAGAGAAATACGAAAGACTCGACGAGAAGGCGCGGCAGATTCGCGAAAACATGCAATTCATTCGTCCTGGAGACTGGGTCTAGCAGTACATGAACGAAGAAGGCGAGGACAAGGAGCGAGATGCCAAAGAACTCTACCTGGATTATATTAGGAAAGCGATGGCGGCAGAGCACGAAAGGGGTCAATTCGACGAGGATAGCACTGAAGCGATACGGCTGAGAAAACGAGAAATCCAACCTGCTGGGAGCACAGCCGTATGGGATGGTCCCCGTCATTATCCTCCGGGTCCTTACAAATGGTACGCTCCCTGTCATTGTCGTTGCCATTGGCATCCTCACATCTGGAAAGGAATTTGTTGGTGTTGTACCTAAGGTGCCATTCGACGACAAACAGCAGCGAGGACATTTTGTGTGGCAGGAAGGCCTCCTGTTCAATGCGGTGCCAATTGTTGCTTCGACCATTCAAGCGGCAGCTGTTTTGCATTACACGATTTACCCATGAGACCGTAGTAACTCCTCATCATTACCATAATTTTGGCAAAGAGTTCTATCACAAGTACTTTTGTACCACTTGCAATCACACCATCCTCGTTCCACCGAGACCAACCCACTTTCCACATTGGACCAAGACTTTCTTATTACTGCATGACGGCAATTCTCAAGTCTTGTATAGTCACAAGCCGTGCTCGTGAAATTGAGGTCCTGTGAAGCTAGAAATAAAAGCCTAGCTGGTGATTCTCCATCCATAGCCTTGCGAACCTTGGACGAGGCGCGGGTCTCCGGATATCTTTTCCGAGAAACGACGCACTTGCATCTGGAGCCCCCCAGATCTTCATTCTCCGCGTTCTCGATCCAATCTCATAATTCCTCCTCTATCTTCAGCTTCACTCTCACCCGTGCCGAGTAAGAGAGACGTCAGCCCGAGGCAAATCCATCTCGACAACAAACATTTTCAACACCCATCCTCCAATCCAAGCCCCCAGCACTTTTGTCCCCGTCAACCGCCAAACCATGTCCTCGGACATCCTCACTCAACTCCAGACCTGCTACGACCAACTACTCACCCAATTCTTCTCGACCATCTCCTACCTCTCTCAACGCCACCCACTCGTCGCCCCGATCCCCGACCCAAATGACCCCTACACCAACCCTCCCTCCGCGACCGCGCCCCCACAAACACCCAACCTCGACGGCACACCCGCAGCTCCCTCGTCAGGCCTGCTCCCTGGCCCCGAAGACACAGACCGCTCCGTGTATCCTCTCCGGCCCGCGGCGCCGGAAGTCTTCGCGTCCGCCCAGCGCGAACTTAGCGACGACCTCGTCACCAAAGCCCAGCAGATCGAATATCTCATCTCCAGACTTCCGGGCATCGGACGTGGCGAGGAACAACAGGCCGAAGAAATCCGAATATTGGTCGAGAAAGTACGGGAGATGGAGGCGCGAAGAAAAGAGAAGCGCAGGGAAATGCGCGAGTGCGTGAGACGATTGGACGCAGTGGTGTTGGGTATGGCCGAGAGTGTGGAGTACGATGCAGATAGCAATAAGCACGAGCAAGCAACAGAGACGTGACGATCAACTTTTGGTCACTTCGAGAAACAAACAATCGTCACTGAAGGTTGATTCAAGAGCCTTACTACGGGCTGGTGTCAAAGGTCGGAGTCGTGAATGGTCATTATTCAAAAGGAAAGCAAGAGACTTGATCTCCTAGTTACAAAATCTCACCACGCTTGCTCGAATGACAGACAACAGAAGCAACGACATTATCAAGGACCATATCCATCGGAAAGCCGCAAGAGCCACCACGACAATGCTTATTCATTCCAAGTCGAAGCTCGCGTCCTCGGCCGAGAAGTCCCGGTCTGCTAAACCATCATGCTCCTCCGCCGACTGGCCGCCCTCTCCGTACTCGGAGCGATGCTGTTGCCTGAGGTGGCACTGCTATCAGTACCTGATGGTCGTATATTGGAGTTAATGCTGCTGGAACGCTTCAAGCCCGCGGCTCGAGAAGAGGACGAGTTCTGTCTCAGGCTCGCAGCCGAACTGGGGCGCGGAGGCGGCGCCCTCGGAGTAGGATTTAACCGCGAGGACAGTAGCGGTCCTGCGTTGTCCTTGGTAGGATTATCGACGGCTGAGTCGGAGGCAGAAGACTGCATAGAATGCCTTCTGCTCAGCAAATTTGTGGTACTTTTCCGCTTTGTCGTCCTCGCATCCTGCTCATGAGGCTCTTCCATGGGCGAGGACGCTGGCGGATCGAAAATACTTAGTCTGTCGACCGCCTTTTCCAATTCATCACCGTAGCTCTGCCGGCTTTTGTGCTTTTGCTCACTCTTTGTGTTGGATTTGTCTCGACTGACTTCTTTTCTTTCCTTGTCTCGTAGTGGACTGGTAGGTTCTTCCTTGTTGTTCAATGGGGCCCCCTTCCATCTAACTTCTTCGCTAGCGGGTTTCTCGTGCTTGGTTTTGAGGCCTCCTTCATCCATCGATTGAGGATCGTCTGAATTTCCTGGCTCGCCAGACGTGCCTCGAATGCTCGTCCTTGCACCCGAGTCTCTCGGTTTCTCAATGCCCTCGACTGCTCCGACCAAGTCCTTAGTCGGCCTTCTCATTTTGTCTCGCAAATTAGGCAATGCATAGCTAACCGCTGGCCTCGATCGTCGTGACCCTCGCCCGATGCTCCCATTAAGTACATCCTCCACCGAGTTCGAGATGGCAGCCTCTTTCGTCTGGTGAGTCCGAGCTGAGGGCTCAGTCGAGATGGGAGAAAGAACATCGTCTTCCAGAACCGCTGGCGTCTTTGGGGGCAAGCCGTTCGTCTCAGCCTCCTTTTCTGGTTCCGGAACTATCTCTTGCGCTTCAAGTGGGGGTCGAATGTTAAGCCTGTGTGAAAATTTGGCTGAAGGCTTTTCCTGCTCATCATCTTTCACCACTTCCAGCTTTTGAGCCACACGTACCCTCCTCTTCGCAGGGGAGTTCGTGCTCTTCGGCGCGAGGATCTTCCTCTCTGCTGGTTTCTGTGGTGACGGAACCGTTGCTTCCGCGTGTTTGTCGTTCTCCCGACCAGGCGCCCTTGTGAATCGAGATGCCTTCTTGCCGGTAGCCTCGGTGGTCCAGAGTTCCTGCCTTCGCTGAAAGACAAAATCATCGTTCTCTCTGGGTTGCAGCACGGGTTCTTCCAGCTCAGTAACATCCAGCTTCCGCTTAGCACCAGATTTCAGCAGCAATGGCGTTGCTTTCTCTGGCTCAGAAGAATCTTCGATCGTCATATCTTGTAGCAAAGCACTCGTGCGTCGTTTCCGCCTCTTCTCCAGCGTCGTCGGCAATTGTGTCCCTTCCTCACTGTTTCCGTCGAGCGAACGCCTAGGATTGTCGAACGAAATTGCGTCATTCACATCGAAATGCGCAATAGGAGGAGGACCTAGTTCAGGCGACTCTGAAGCGTGCTGCATTGCTTCTTCATTCCGGAGAGCCGTGATTTCAGCACTCTCCAATGTCCGCCGAGGGTATAATTTGTCTTCCAGGATGGCCGGTAATCTCCCATCGTGCATGTCCCTTTCAGCGCCCGCTGCCTCCCTCATCGACAGGCGATGCTTCCAGTCTTGTTCCGCGAGGCTTTCTGTCTGGATGCGACTCTTTCGCTTGGCCTTTCTCGCTGCTTTCTCGGGTAGATCACCCATCTCCGCCAGTAGCAGTGACACTTCTTGGACCTTGGTTTGCAGCTTCTCTTTCAAATTCAGAATCTCCTCGCTAACACTGTTCGTTCTTCGCCATCTTTCGGCTTCGGCTTTGGCGGCGATGGCTTGTTCTCGCCAGGCGACATTCTCAGCGACTAAGCGGGTGATTTCGCTCTCGAGGTTTCGAATGCGTTGAGACTGGGTCGAATTCACTCTGGCTATTTCGCGGTTCTGTCGGATGAACCGTCGTTTTACTGTGTCAAGTCAGGTCTTCGGTCACAACATACGCAGGACAGTCACGAACGTACAAGCATCAATACTTTCTGTGGGTGGAGGAGGAGGATCATTCAGTCTTGCCATCTTGTAACAAACCACGCCAGCAGCAGTTTTTCTCAATGGGTAGCATCACCAAAGACAAGAACAGGTGCCGGTACTGGACGTCCGGCTGCGGGATCTTTGTGGTAGCAATGCTCTGCTGACGATAAGTGAATCACCCTCGATGTCTTCCTCCCAGTGTGTTCGATTTTTGTTTACAGTTTTAGTTAGGGTTAGCGTTGTTCCCTTGTTCCACTATTCTGCGCTTAAGCCAATTGCGGACGCGTTCCGCACTGAAGCACTGGGACTGATTGCATGTGCCCTCCACCACCAGAAGCGCAGCGCACTTTAGATTATATGTGCAGACACCGCAACCTCAATTACAAACAGACTTAGCGAAATCCCAGTACAAGAGCCTAGGTTGTGTTGTCTGCAATCCAGCAGGAATCTAAACCAGAAATAATGTCCTACGGTCCACGCCATACGAACGTCTACGCCTCCGGTTCCGGTTCGAACACAACCATCAGCGCCCACACCACATCAAACACAAATACAAACACATCCTTCCTGCGCCAACCCAATCAGACCCAGTCCGCTCTTCAAACCCGGATCAACTCCAAACGCGCCGAACTCGAGAACCTCTTGCAGTTGCGCGACCTCAGCGCGAACCTGGCGAACCAGTTATCCACGCTCGAGCAGAAATTGGGTACGTTGAAGGACGGCGCACACAGTGTCGCATTGGTGTTGGCGAATTGGGAGAATGTGCTTAGGGCGATCAATATGGCTGCTAGTATGTTTTCTCTCTCCCTCTTTCTCCGGGTTCTCTCCTATCCTGTCCTGTTATGTCCCGGAATGGAATGGAATGGAACGGAACGGGAATTTTCTGCCTGACATTGCGCTTCGAAGTTGTGGAGGCTTCGTATCAAGAGTAGTCCATAGCGCGAAAAGAGGGACGACAGAGATACATACACAGTACAGGGATGCTGACGCAATCTACTCAACACAGTGAAAGTCCCGATTCCGAAAGACCAGAACGACAACAACGGCGAACAGACAGAAATCGACGACGAGAAAGAGAAAGAGAAAGAGAAAGAGACGGCGCAAGAACTGCCAGTGCCGCTTGTCAGGATACCTGTTCAACAGATGGAGCCACCCGTGGGTGGGTGATTGATTGATTGATTATGATTATGATTATGATTCTCCCTGCGCAACTCTTCGAATGAGAAGAGTCGAAAAAGAAGGCACGACAACAACGGCCGGACAGAAAAGTCGGAACGGAACCCCGAAGGACTAGGGCTAGGGCTAGGGCTAGGGCTAGGACAGGTCTCGTCGCTGCGAGACACCTTCACTCCCCCCATCCCATCTTTGGCCGAGACGAGACACCGGTCCAGCTGAAGAGTCAATGGGCATGGAATAGGATGAGATAGGAGTTGTTTTGCCATCTCCATTCGCATGAGGAACCGAACCAGTTTGCATGTCGCGGCTGAACGTACTATGGTACTGCCTACAGCGGTAGTGACGTTCAGCAGTGCCCGGGACAAGACAGTAAATGCCAGGGACGTTTCCCTTGAAGGACTCCGGCCTGCAACATCAACCGGAGAAAGGCCCAACGATGTGCAGAAGCCTGTCCCTTCAGAGAGCCTGTTCCACCTGAGGGAAGTCTGGCAGGGCTGATGAGAACAGAGCATCTACGACGGACCGAAAAGCACCCCACTAGCGAGAAATTGTACGACACAGTCTGCACTGGAAGAACGGCTAGAGAAACGGTACAAAGAAATATCCCAAAGTAGACTATCTTTCTGTCTGGCTCAAGCTATAGAAGTACTATCTCATAAGCGACTGACGACCTCTTACAGTGTTGTCCTGGATTCCAGGCCCCTCGTCCTGCATATTCGATACCTTCCGGTAACAATATCAGTGGACCTCAGCAAAAGCAAGCATACCAATACCAACACCAGGGCTGAAAAGAGCATAACCTAAACAAAATCGTTGGTTCGTTCATCCGTTCATCCATCCATACTTCACCCAATCCACTCACGTCAAACCTCGAAGCAGTGACTGGATCTTTGCATCACACTGTCAGCTACGAGGCATTTACCGCAACCAGACCTCGCCCTTGTCCCTCATCCTTGCCAGCTTTTGCTGCTGCTGCCTGCATGGCCATCTTTTCTTCTGCTTCTCTGCCCATTCACGACTAGCCTGCCGTCCTCGTTCCGCAGCCTCGGCCCTCGCCTTCCTCGCAGCATCCTCCTTCTCCTTCCTCTCCTTCTCGAGTCGCTCCATCTCAATCTTGGTCCGTCCAAAGACAGCTTTGGCCCTAGCTTTCTGCTGTGCCTGATCTTCTTTGGTCACAGCCAATTTCTGGCCGGCCGTCAACTGCAGCGACGATACTCTGGGTTTCGCGGTAGATCTCTCCATGACACTAGTTGTTCGTCGAACGCTCGAATTCGCCTTCGTTACATCCTTGTGCACCGCAGCGTGGAACGAGGATGGTCGTGTCTTCGGCGCAACGTTTTCTTTATTCGTCCCGGTCGAGTAAATGCTAACCCGCGCCTGACTGGCTTTGTTCTCGCGTGGAAGGACACTGGGTCGACATGTCTTCGGGGGAGCTGGTCTAGCTTTAAAGACTTTGCGCTCTCTCTCGGCTTCTTCTTCACGCCTCAATTTCTCCTCACGTTCCGCCTTCACTTTAGCTGAAATCGCTTCCCCGGGAAGAGTGAACGTTGGCTTTGTAGGTGGTTTGGCAGACTTCGCCGGGACGAACGCCGGCTTTTGAGTGGACAAGGTAGCGCTAGGCACCCGTTTCTTCGTTGTGTTGGGAAGGGACTTCGCTGGAGAGTTGGAGAAGGATAGTGCTGGTAATGTGGAAGATGCCGAAGGTTCCCTAGTCTTCAAGCCATCAATGATGGGTTTCTTTGGCTGTTTGTCTACCAAGGTGGGTTTTGCTTTGATGCTCGAGGCACGGCTGACGCTAGGTCTGGGTTGAGGAGGACGTCCAGTGGAAGGTGCCTTTCGGGGCGATTTGCGTAACGATCTGGCAGATGCTGGTTCTGCCTTTCGGGCTGTTCCTGGTGTACGGTGCGAAGTCAAGGGTACGGGTGTGGTTTTGCGAGATTTGATGGGAGATTCAATTTCGAGACCATCCAGATCTGGCAATCTTTCAGAGACCTCTTCAATAGCGTCCTCAAGTGCGTCTATAGCTTCAACTGAGTCCTCAATTCTCGGCACATGTGTAGTCTGCTCAACCGAATACGCTGGAGACAACCGTTCTTGTGGCTCGAACTGCATCTTGCTTGGTGATCTTGTTTTGATTTTGTCCACAAATGAGTCCTCGACAGTATCTGCGGGCGTTGCTACTTCCTCGGCTACGTGAACGGCTGGGTCGAATTTGGGTGTCTTTGGAAGATCGTTGCGAGGTGGACTAGGAGTAGGATTATATGTAGGGGGTTGGCCTTCTTCAGCTGCCGCATCCACTGCCTCAGCACAGGCTGGGAGTTGCACAGACTCCGGTTCGACCAAGGCAGTCTCTTGACCTCCCTCAGCTTGACCCGTCTGTTCTTGGCTGCAGCACGTCGCTGTCTCGAGCACTTCTTGTTGTTCGCCTTGGGTGGACTCGACTTTGTCCTTGTCCTTCTTGGTCTGTTTTCCTTCTCCCTTGCTCTTGACTCTACTCAAAGGTGGATGTTCTTCGATTGCCAAATTGTCATCTGCAGTCGGATAGTTTTCATCAGTGATGTCTTTTAGAGCTGGTCGTTCAGTTTCGTGGATCGTGCCTGAGTCGTCTCGAGAGGTGTCCGCGTCGGTGTCTTCGTGAATCAATTGCGTCTCGTCATGAGCTTGAGCTCGGAGGGCAGCACGGGTCATGCGCATGGTGCAGAATCTCTGAAACTTCCAATTTGAAGACGTAGGTAAGAATTGTGGTGGAGGAAAAGAAGTGTTGTTTTAGCGGGACAATTCTGTAACGCGTTTTGTTTGGGGAAGTCGCAAAGGGCAACCACGACCCGCGATTGCCAAGACATGTGTTCGTCAGACTGTCAGCCTCCAGGGCGACCAGGGCCTCTCCATGCACTGGTAGGGAACATGGCGTCTTCACTCAAATAACCTCGAGCGACTAGGCAGTAAAGTCGACTTTCATGAACTATAGAAGTTTATGGTTGATGAAGAAGTGATATTTGCTAACGCCCTCAGCAGAGAATAAGAGCCATCAAGCCCCGAATCCTACTCGTCTCATAAGCTCTAGGCGAGAGAGTCGGCTAGGTATTAATTTCCAAGTCATGGCCCGAGCAAGGGCTGATACAGGGAACTTTCCCAAGGAGCCTCATTCTGTATCATTAAAGGGTGGGTTCGTTGTTGCTATTAAAACTCATTCTTGTGCTAATACAATTAGTTCTAAGGTAGTGCCTGGTTCACCTCGAAGCTCGCGATTCCCATGCTCATCCAATTGCTAGGCTCTCACGACCATCATTGGTCCAAAAGCACCCGCTGCCACGAGAAATCGATACCAAAATACCTCATATAGCCTCGTTGGCTTATCCAAGTGAGGCCACCGACCAAGAGTTCATCCTTTCCAGTAATCTCGGGTTGCCGCCGTCTTTCGGCGCCGCCCACGTCGGAGAGACGTTCTCATGTGCATTATGTGCCAACAACGAACTCTTGCCAGGAAAGGCCTTCAAATCGGTCTCCGGCACCAGGATCTTGGCGGAAATGCAGACCCCATCGCAAGCCATACCGTTGGAACTGTATGCTGCTGACGCAGACGAGGAGCAAACCGGACCCGGTAGTTCTGTTCAATCAATTATTCGGTTCGACCTGAAGGAAGAAGGTAATCATGTCCTTGCCGTAAATGTCACCTATACCGAAACGACGACAGGTGATGGACAAGCCACCAGTGGGAAGGTACGATCTTTTCGAAAGTTGTACCAATTTGTGGCTCAACCTTGCCTGAATGTACGGACCAAAGCCACGGAATTGGCTGCAGTAGAAGTTCCTGATAAGACTCATGGCCCGTATGGCAGAGCAACTCTGGTTCGGTATGTTTTGGAAGCTCAATTAGAGAATGTCTCCGATGCTTCCCTCGTGCTCGAAGCGGCCAGACTTCTGGCAAAGGCGCCGTTCAAGGCTATTTCGCTCAACTGGGATGCTGAAAAGGAGAGTGGTGTTGTTGTACAAAATCCTATCCTCAAGACTCGGGATGTAATTCAGGTTGCATTTCTGATAGAGCAGGAGCAAGGTGTTTCCGACGGCGTGGAGGAGCTCAAGAACAGTATGAGGAAGGATGGCAGGGCAGTCCTCGGTCAGCTTGCGATACAATGGCGAAGCTCGATGGGCGAGCGAGGCTCTCTGAGTACAGGCAATCTCCTGACAAGACGGAGAGCACCCTGATGGCCCTATTCGATTGTGGGTCCAGATTTGTGCACGAACTCCGGCTCAAGGCGCATGCATGCCTAATCCATTCATCCTCCCAGTCAAAGTGGTTGCTCTCGTTTTCTTGGGTATGATCGTGGGCAGGTCAGGCACTGTTTCTTCTTGCTTGAACAGACCGTCTTCCAATTTGGCCGGGGTTCGTGTGATGATGCTGTGATAGTCTCGACCTTTTGCTGCAGAACCTAGATCTGGCCGCTCCGAACTACCCGGAACAGCAACAATACGCCATTGATGTTGTGATGTGTCTGAGAGGAAGTCTGCCCTCGTACTTCCCGACGATGATCTGGGGACGAAACCCTTCCGACCAAGACCCGGAAGAGACGACCTCAACAAGCCCGCTCGTCCTCGCTTGGCCATGATGATTGCATCGAAAAGTGCTATCGAACCCTTGGAAACATTTTCTTCACGATCCATGACAAATTCGTTCCAGGCTTGAGTTTGCTGAAGCATTTCCATATACGCGGCATGATCTGGAGGAAGACTTCGAATGAATGCTTGGTTGTCGAATTGATAGACTGCTCCAAGCTTCGTCTTTTGAGGTGGTGCTGCATACATGAATTTCCGATAGGTATAGAACAAGCTTGCCAAACATCTGACGAATGCAGCTCGAGCCTGGTCAGGATAGAAGGCAACTGAGCAGACGATAGTGATCTGGTTAGCACATCGATCATGGATGACGAAACCACATCCGGAGCACCGATAATAGCCATCTTGAGCCTTTTCGTCACAGAGAACACAGGTCGACGGGCCATCCGCCGCTCGCCACTGTAGGCAATGACCTTCAATCCAATATGTTGACTCCGTATTCTGGGCAGGCTGGACATGCAAATTCGGCATTATCGAAGACGCTGCCAGTGTAGACTGAGCATAGGTGGAGGGAGCATAAGTCGATCCATTTCTCATGTCGGGAGATGACAAAGTGGATGGACTTGCGTTGTGTCTCACGAATGGAAGACTCGCCTTTCTCATCATATGAGTAGGTCCAGAAAAGCTTCGCTTGGAAAGAGAGTCGAAATGACCGGACCTCTTCTCTCGCAATGAGGTCTGCAGAGTGTAGCCTGAATCATTCCGTGGCGATCCGTTGCTCAGCGAATAGGGAAAGCTACCAGTGATAGGAGACATCTCGTCGGAATTCGTGTGGAAGGATTGTCGAGCGGTTGCAGTCGACGTTGTTCTTGGTCGATCGATGCTCTTCCCTCGTGTCGAACCAGCACTTAGAAAGACGTTCAACATCGGAGCACGACGAATGGAATCGGAAGCAGCCTGTGGACCGAATGAAGTTGAGCTTGTGCTAGCCAACTTATCCAAACTTGTGGACTTGACGATGGCTGTGAAAGGCGACTCGAGTTCGGCTGAAAACGCATTGTGTGGAAACGTCTCGACAGCGTAAGGTGGTGCGCCTGGCGTCACTCCAAAGCTGTGATGGAGGGGTGCTGCGTGATGCAACAAAGACATCAATTTTCTGCGTTGTTGTTTTGGGAGATTTGGTGGAGGCGCAACACTGTGCAATTCGTTCTTGTCCAAGTCGACCAGAACAAAATCGTCTTCCGGCAGGTCGTACTTCTCGTAGTTGCGATCGATCCCGCAGATGTATGGACAGGGAGCATCAAGGGCCTGAACCAACCGTGATGGAAGGACTGGAATATAGATTCCGGTCCATTCGAGGGGCCATATCAGATCCAAGATAGCCTTGCTCACCAATTGCAGCATGGATGTATGTGATGACAGCAAGATAATTCGTGACTCGGCCAGGACATATTCGTAGAGAAGAATAATGTTGGGGATGGTGAGCGTCCTGAACAGCGGATATAAATCTGTTGTGCGGCTCCCAGGGAGTTCGTTTGCAGCTTCTTTTTTCGCGTACAGTTTCAATTCTCGGATGAAGGTCTGGACCTGCACCTTCGAGGATATCGGGCTCGGAGCTTCGAGGCACAAGCTAGACACGTACCGCTCCAAGGGCTGCCACATGCCGACCTTAGGAGAGCTAGCAGGTACTCGTAAGATACCGCCATCAGTCATGGGGACCACAGCCGCACGCAACCATTGTCTCCAAAAGTTGGTCAATGCAACTTCTTTGCCGAGGATACCGTAAGCTCTGGGAATCCAATATCGTGTTTCGCCCATTCCCAAACCATGGATTTCTGATATCGAGCCATGCCGCAACGGTCTCAACATATCAGACATGACGCTAATTTTCTCTTCTACTGCGCTGATCTCTTCTTCCAATTGCTCTCTTTCTTCGGAGTCCGGAGACACTTCAGGCAGTTCAGACAGCAGCTTTGACAATTTCGCACTTTCAATTGTCAATCTGTCTTCAAGTGAGGCGGCCATCTCTCGTTCCGCTTCTGACATGTGAGCCTTTTTCCACTCGTCACATTTCTTCTCCAGGTCTGCTGCAATCTGATGGCTGACTGGAATCCAGATTGTGACTTGTACAGCTGCAACCCTCGAATTATCCGCCGCAGTCATGGAGAACTCGTGCCATGTCGATCGTGGTCTGTTGTCCGCGCAGACGATTCTAATGTCGTTGGGAAAGGCAAACATTGGAACATAGTCTGGAAATGGCCCTCTTCGGTGAGCTTTATCCAAGGTCGACGCTCGAGGGTACCTCTCCAGCAGAACAGGCTCAAATTTGCGTGCCAATGGATGCTGGCTGGGAGAACTATGGAAACTCTCCGGGCTGGGTATGACTGAATTATAACTGCTCAATCTGCGGGACGTGCGTGTAGAGGTGCGTCGAGCCATGGATGGTTGGCGTTTGGTGCTGGTCATATCTTTGAACGAGAGATGTCTGCGAATACTGCCGAAGTTACGATTGGGCAGCTGGCCGGGCTCGTCTTGTAGTACAATCTTCTGTGTTTGAGGCCGTGACCTTGATCGCATGGGTTTTGGCGTCTCTGTTGGGTTAAAGGTAAGGTCGAGGAAGAAGGTATCTCTGTCGGTGGCAAACTTCTTCATTGCCTTTTCAAAATTCGCTTCGCTGATAGCAGTTGACATTCGTGTATCGATATCCGGGCCAGGAGGTCGAATGGTGAGACTGCTGCGATCGCTCCTTGGTGAATGTGCGACATCGCCCAGGCTCCGGATGGAATCCCTAGCTTCATCCGAGAGTTGAGATAGTCGTTGATAGGAATCATGCCGCGAATGACGAACAGAAGGCCTCGGAGATTGCAGGATGGAGTTTTGGTCGTCATGGGCCGTGGTCTCTTCCTTGATAGGCACATCAGTCCCGTTGCTTTCGTTGAACTCGTATGACCATCGGGGTTGAGAAAAAGCATCCACCAGTTGTTGGCTGTCCAGACCAGCGATCCAAAAGTAGTCTGCAAGTGGTCGAGATCCGTCTGCTGAATCCGTTGGAGCCATGGCTTCGCAGATCGTGCAGTCGTGTGGTTTTGGTGAAGAATTTACTGCATCGTCTCTGGCTCCGTGATTTCAGGTACAGGCTTTGCAAGCTCCGAAAAATGATGAGTGGCCGGAAAGGTTGTGTTGCAGGGTGGCATCAGTGGTATGGACAAGTCGAGATGTCTATGGCTCGCTTATCATGTTTGAGGCGAACTTGACTGTTCCTCGTACTCCGTAATTGAGCAGTGAGATACACCTCCCACCCTGATCGACAAATGTCCGAGTCTGTTCTGGAGAGGTGATCCCTGTGCTCTGAATTGACAGAAAAGGACGACCTGTTCACAGAGGAGATGGAGTTCGAGATCCAAATACAGTTTTTGGATGGGGGAACAAGGATCGTGGAGACTGTCAGGGATGTGTTCAGAACTAGTTAGCGAAAAGAAGAGAAAAGGTCGCGCCACGTTGATGATCTTTGTATCTCCACCGAGTGAGGTTCAAGAATTCGAGAAGCGAGGGGCGCTCTGGAATGAAAGCGCCAAAGATTGACGATCGAGGCAGTGAGTCTGCAGTGAATACTGGTTCATCTCCAGCACATGTTCCCCTGATTGAAGCGCATATTCCCTCTGCCACATTCTCCGGCACATCCAATTGCAAGAGTAATGCGCGTTCCCATGGCGTGATGCGCGTCCACAACCTTACACACACGGTGGGTGCAAGAGGTGGTGGTTAGCAGCTTGAATCCCCAGCGCTAGGCACCCAGCTAGGGAGCTTAGGACGTGTCGGTCCAGTTAAAGATAGCAATGTCTTTCCCCATGATGGCCCCTATGTTTCAGTCTGCTTTAGCCTCTGTCTCGCGGGGAGTAAAAGGACCACAAGAACAAACACCACCGCCACCTGGCGTCGAGAACATTTTGAGACGAGATGGCAATCATTCGCTGCAGGTGGCTCGTATTCCCTGAATGCATGCATTGGCTGTCACAATCCCATGTCTGCCGAACAGCAATCAGCACCGAGAATCCCATGTCCCTTGTGCCCTTCCATGTTGTGCAGCTGCCATATTGACGCCATGCAGAAACTGCGCCTGACCTGACCCTAGCTCCTATTCTTCTCCTCACTCCACAACATCCGCGAGATACACCACAGTACTCCGTACTAAGCCTTTGAAATCGATCCCTGCGTGTATACAGTATAGTCACTGCGCCTTGGGCTGACCCGTACGGAATGCGAAACTTCCGACGCCTCAAGACCTCGTCTGGCGGGGTATGGTTTAGTTGAGTATCGCCATCAAATCACATCCTCCGCTACTGCTCGTGGGGTGACCACCGTATAGAGCTGAGTAGAAGCAGCTATATATGTACACAGTACGTACCTCGTCCAGTGCTTGCTCACTTCTTTCAAACAATAGTCTTCCATCCACGCAACAATCCTCTCGCAACAATGTCGACCGCAACCAGTGTAGGACTCCGTCCGACTCCTGCTCTCACAATTCCTCTCATTTCCTCCTCACTGACCCTTTTCTACGCCATGGTCGAGCCTACAGTATTCATTCCCTTCCTTCGAGCCGCAAAAGAAGATGCTCCTGCGGCCAACAGGATCGTACGCCTATGGTGGATGAATTACCTTCCTTCTGGCCTTGTCACAATCTTCGGCACATGCCTTCCGAGCATAGTCGGTGGTCTGTACGCTGCACAACATCTTCCAGAGAATAGTTTAAGGCGGAGATTGTGTTTGGCTGGCTCGGTTTTTGCGGCTGGACACTTTGCCTACGGCTATACCATTGCTCAATCGATCAAGAAGCTCGTCGACGAAGAAGAGGAAGCAAAGGGGAAGAGTATGGACTATGTCAGAAAGTGGCTTGATATTCATCTATGGAGGACGTTGACCACAGATCTGCCAGCATTGGTCTGCTTCGCTTGGGTTGCCTTCGGACCTGACGAATGACCCATGTACAACAGAGTATTATGCAGAGCTTGACCGCCATCCAATACGAGCCCCTTATTCACGCTTGCTGTACTTTGCCTTTGTCACGCCGACAGTCTCCAAGTCCAATTTGGCGTAGGTCGGACGGCCATGAGTTCCATGTCTAACGACCTTAGCCTTGACAACAACAACCTTTGTCCCGTTCTCAGCCCCTGGAGTCACGTTTGCAGTCTCAGTTGTTTTCTTCTGTGCCATTTGGTATTTTCCTGCACCAGCGTACTTTCGACCCGGCCCTGGTGGACTCTTCTCACCACGTGCCTTCTTTGCGTTCAAGATGTTGTCGATTGCCTTGTTGAAAGCAGGGATTTCCTCTCTCAGTGTACGGTACGATCCCTTGGCTTTGAGAGTTTTGTTCCAGAAACGGACGGCAACGTGCTCGGCAAGGAGCTTTTGCATTTCAATATCTGGCGGATTCTGGAGCCAGAGCATGCGGACATCTTCACTGTGGATCTGAGTTCCCGCCAGACCATCCATGCGCTTGATGATGTTCTTCTCGAGATACTCGCACCCAATGATGGCAGCACAGTTACGTGCAAAGTACAGGTAGGCGAAAACTTTGAATGGAGGGTTGTCAAAGTGTTGGATACCCTTTCCTTCACAGCAAGACACCATCCAATCAAGGATGTTCTTGTGAATCACCTTGTTTCCCCCAACAATCGTGATTTGTTTTTTCGCAGCAGACTTTTGGAGATCAGCCACCTTGAGCTTGTTGACCGGCAGGAACTCATCCTTCCACTTGGTGGAGAAGGTAGTTGCTATCTTCTTGGGCAGACCTTCGCGCAGGACATGGGCTTCTGCATTCTGATGTCCTTTGTACAAGATCGATACCGTCTCGCCCGACTTGAGCCTGCACAGACATTGAGTTAGCCACGACCGACAATCATGCCAGACTCCAGATCGACACGAGGGGTACCTTACTCTTTGAGCTTGGCTGGGGACAGTGAGACCAGTGATTGAGACATTGTCAGTGTCTGGAGGAGGTCACCGTTGCCGATGGTATGGGATGACAAGGGGCAATATGAGGCAAGACAAGACCAAGAACTATTCCTGATATCAGAAGAGCTCTTGTCTAGCTTGACAAGGGATGGAAGAATCCAGGAGGTCCTGAGCAGGGCTGTTCTATGAGAGAAGGAAGGTACACCAGAAGGGTGGGAGGACCGGGGTACTTATACTTGTTCAGTTGTTGAGAGTGACAAAGATCGAGGCGGACAATTGCTTTATACTTGATTTCACGACTATCCAATATCACTTTCTATACAAAAGGGAGTCACAAGGAGTCACCGCCGTAATGGTCCGTGCCTATATTGTGGCGAACAGGCGACAGGACAATGACGGGGAAGTGAATGGTTTTATGACAGATGAACAGGTGAGGACTACAGCATAGATCGACTGGTCGATCTGAGCATGAACAACATCGCCAGAAGAAGGTATACTGGAGGTTAGTCTGTTGAGACCAGCCTAGGAAGCGGACATGAACATGGACGTCCGATTATATCGTCCTCGGCGAGGCTGAGATACTTATTTGGCTCCTTGTATCGGAGCATCGGCATTGCATTGTGGCATGGATCGACCTTGGGAATGTTCTGTCTGCTCGGTAGATCGACTGGTGGATCTCTCCAAGAAGGCAGCAAGATACCTAGTGGGCGATAGATGTGTGACACTGTGAGCGAGAAGTAAACGAGGACGAGACAGCTCCACGACCATATTGTGATTGTCGATCTCAAAAAGAACGGACTGCTTGAGACGTACAGATCTTGTTGCAGAGCAAGTACTAGTATTGATTAGATAGATAGTTATACATTTTCATTCATCATCGAGGCTATCGTATAAGTATTGTACATTTAACTTTAAACGCAAAGGAGATGGGACATCAAGGCTCGCCTGTCTATCGTACATTGTCGTCAAGTTTTGCTTTTCAATTTTGCTCGCCCTGTCGATGTCTTCTTCGGTGTAATTGAATTGGCGTTGGACAAGTTCGGTGGCTTCGATACAGCGGTTGACGTCGAGTTCGGCTTCTTGGGCACGGCGGCAGCATTTGAGCGTGCGGAAGGTTGGTTCGGGACTTTCTTGACTGGAGGGATTTTCGTTGCGGCGGCGCTTGTGCTGGTCTTCTGAGGGGGTTTCTTTGCTGTCGACGTGGTGGAAATGGTGTTGGAAGGCTTTGGAGTGGCCGTGAGGTTGTTGGTCGACAATTTCGATGCACCGGTGGGCTTCGATGCGCCTGTAGGGGCCGGTCTTGAAGGTGTCTGTGTGGTTCGATGGTTGCTAGTGGCTTTGGCCTGCGTTGACACTGGCTTCGGAGCGGACTTGGTGGCGGGCGCGGGCGTGGGCATTGATGCGTTTGGCTTCTTCACTGTCGTTGCAGCTCCAGTCATACGTGAACCTTTTGCCGCCGGTGTCTTTGTTGGAGCAGTCTTGGGCACAGGCACAGGACTAGCCGACGATATCTTAGTTCCCTGTCGTGCCTGTCCCAGTCCAGCGGCCGATGGAGCTTTGCGCGGACCAAGTTTGGGCACAGAACCTTTCGTCGAGGTCGAATCCATGGATGCAACAGCTGTCGAGGCATCACTGGACAGAGTGACGACCGTGCCGTATCGACTGTTCTCCTCGGTCTTCAAGTCATCCCAGAAATTGCCTTTGCCTTTGCCTCTGGAGATTGGAGCGGTCCTTTTGTTTTCGGCGGCCTCGAGGTCGTGCCAGAATGTCCCCTTCTGCTTCTTGCCGGCAGTAGATCTCGGTCCCGACACCACCGATCCCTGCCGGCTCTTCTCCTCGGCGTCGAGTTTTGACCAAAAAGTGCCAGTGCCATTCTTAGCAGATACTCCGTTTGTGATGCGTTTGACGCCATTCGGAGCTAGGCTGGGGATGTTATTCACCTCGGTGATCCTCCCTCGCTGCCTTCTTGCCTCTTCTTCGGCCAGTTGCTGCATGAAACTCTGCTGCTTGTTCGTGATACTCTCTGTGACCATTCCCTGCGGATCCGATAGAAATTGCTGAATAAAGTCGGCACGATTAAGCAGCATCTGAGCGGAAGGCGAATTGATTAGCTTCTGTACAGCCATGGCACCAGCTTTGAAGCTCTCTTTTTGCTGCTCGGGGTCGAAAAAGGAGTCCAGTGTCAAACCACTGAGCGACGTAGATGCGGATTTCACTTGTTTTCCAGCTTGTACCCCGGCTTTCTTGACGTCTTCTGTTCCAGCCTGCAAGGCTTGTTTGTTGATACTTCTCCAGAATCGTTGCGGTAGATCTCCGTAGAAAATGTACAAGACCATGGCGAGGATACCCATTGGTGCGAAGATTTGCAGGAATTCGTACCAGTGACTCGATCTGATGGGGACTTCCATAAGCCCACAACCACGAAGAGTCTTGCCTGATTTGTACTTGGTAACGCCCACGTCCGCGGGGAACCTGCCAGTCTGGTACCATTGCTCAATGAGGACATCTTTTTCACGCCACCGAGCCAGAAGCCAAAGTTCGAAGGCCTTCTCGTTATGGAGTGGGATGTCTTTCACCAAAAAGCGACGCCAGTGCATGCTGACGGATTTCGGTGGTCTTCCTTCTAGATAGCCTGACTTGAGGGTAAATATATCTTGAGCGTATTGGCCTCTCGGAACGCCCTCATAAGCAACCGTACAATCGTAGACATAATCGACAGAATCTTTGAGCTGCTCGAGACAGAAGTGCAGACCTGTACTGCGTGGTAACAGGACATGTCTGGTATCCGAAATGTTGTTCTTCTTTGCCCAAGCAGCGCTCTTTGCTCGAGTGCTCGGGGCTAGATTCGTGCCTTCAGGAAAGAGGAGAAGCCACATTGGATCTGCGAGCTTGTTGAGCTTTTGTAGGGCGGTGGCCATGTTCGGTCGATCTTGTTCCCAGTTGCGTTTGAGGAAGATGAACTGGTTGAACTGCATGCCCCAGCCCAGGATGGGTATCTTTTTGAGGGATTCTTTGAGAATGATGTATAGCCGTCCATGCATGCCATTGCAGTAAGCTATCCACCATAAATATAGCCAGTCGGTGTAGATTTGGTGGTTGGCAATCAGGACAAGACGCTCTGGAAAGTCAAGAACGAGATCGCCTTCTACCGATTTCAGCAGTTGACCCCGAACAGATGCATCTCCAGAGACGATGACTTTTGTAGGTGCAAACGTTTGAGTCAAGGTCATGGTCAGCAGCCCGAAGGACTGCTTGGTGAAAGCAATCCACGCATTGTACCAGTCTTCGTTGACCAGAGCCAATGGAGCTCCCAGAAATTGTGAGAGATTGATGGCTAGAGCTCCGGACAGAAAATATGTTGACAACGCTACGGCCCTCGATGCAATTGAATATTGTCCTTTCTGGAGAGGCACGCGATCAGGGCGATTTGCTCGCGATTCGAGCGAGAATCCTGCAGCTGGCTCGAGTGCAGGTTGTGCCGTCGCCATGTTGTCAGAAAGGAGTACCGAGTGTGAATGCTATCGTGCTTCACTCATCTTCGTCGTCAGCTACCTTGCTGTCGACCCTCGTGGCAAGCTGCTATGATGGTATCCAATTTGCGAAACGGCTGGAGCGACAATCAGAACGCCACCTCTGACGTACAAGTGTCGACATGTTACAGGGACTGGCCTGTTTTGCTGACAGTTGGAATGCTCGGTATCGAAGTCACTGTGGCGCTCAGGCGGTTCGATTCACTGCACAAGCTCGAATGAGACGCGAATAGGAACGACGCCCGCTTTGAGGATCCCTGCTTGATCTCTCTTCTGGGCCACCATCAACGATCGATGCGTGGCCGTTGGAGAGTCGACCCCGGTCATTTTTGTCCAGACCGGTCGTTGTGACAAGGATGGACGGGTGCCAAAAGCAGGGAAAACAGGATATCAACCCTGTGGCTGTGCGAATCTCAGGGCTCAGATGGACCCCGGATGACGTTCTGCCCGCCCAGCATGATCTCGATATCAACCTCGAAAGGGGATGTCTTGTTCGACATAAACTACGAGTAACTTCCTACCCCCTTGACATCACATCCCTCTTGTCGTCCCTTTTAATTCTTCCCTCAAATCTTTGACACTACGAGTAAGCAGCTCGGTCGTATCCAGACTGAGTGACCCGACTCCATCTCCCAATGCCTAACATATCCTTTGATATTTTCTTCGATAAGGACTTTATCAACGTCACCGCCACTCGAGGACATACAGCTCCCAAGGCCAAACCAGAGTGGAAAGTCCGGACTGCTCCCAAGCTACCTCCCAAGCCGATTCCCGAAGACCACAGCGGTACTCCACGACCACCACCAAGAGAGAAGCTGACCTCAACCCGTCAATCGCTCGTTCCTCCTAAACAATCCCGAGCTACCGACAAGGTTGCTGGCGATTCTTCCGACGCAGCTTCCCAGACCAGTGAGAAGGCCAGACGAAAGCCACCCAAGCTCGGTGCCAAAAAGCCAGCGGCTACCCCAGCGGCATAGATAAAGCATAAGCATGGCAACTCAGTGGGTCTTGGGCAAGGTGTCCGAGGCACTTGCCCCGACTGTGTCGAACACGGTGTCAAGTGCAGGATCCTTTGCAGGTGGAGCTGTGAGTGCAGTAGGGAACACCATCAACAGTGTGGGAGAGGGGATCAACGCGTCGATCCGGAGATATGGAGATGGAGCCAAAGACTATGGCAACGCCATCATGGACTGGACGTCGGCTGACGCGGTGAGAGCGACGACGGCAGCCAATCCACTGGGGTTGAGTGCTGGTAAGACAGGGGGGAAGAGAGGAGTGACAAACCCTTCGGTCTACACGCCGCCGAAGTCGTCGAACCCTTCAAAGACGTTGATGACGACCAACAAGACCGTGGCTGCACCTCAGAAGAAGATCGAAGCCGGGACGCCCAGGAAGGCTCTGCCTGCTCCTGGTCCGAAGCCAGCTCCTGCGAAGAAGGCTATTTCTGCACCGCCACCAAAGTCGACCCCAGATAAGTCGGCATCGGCAAAGTCGACACCAGCAAAGACTTCTACCGCACCAAACCCGGGAGCAATGAGGAAGAAGCCAGCTGAGACCAATGGTAAGGCTAAAAAACCAACTTCGGTGAGCAAGTCGACTCCTGTCAAACCGGCTGCTCCCAAGACAACAACTGCCGGACGGCACCGGGTAGGAGGGAACCCTACAGCTGCAGCGAACCCTCTCGGTCTGACGTTTTGATCTGATGACATGATCTCTCTCTTGTACGATTATGTTCTGTCTCTGTTGAGCTGGATGATTTCTTTGTTTTGTTCAAGACTAGTTTTGCAATATGGGAAAAAGATTGGCGACAAAAATATGATACTTTCGGGTCAAATTTCTTGGACAACGTTTTTTCAGTACTTATTCCATTTTCATTGTTCTCGTACAGTACTATCTCGACGCCTTAGGGAGACACTCTGGTCCGTCATTGCAGCTATCACAAGTTGACCACCCTAGATTGTTCTTATCCAAACAACTTGCTGGACTCGCTGCTGTCCCTTTGTGCCTCTCCCACCGATCGCTCAGACCATTTACTTGTCCCATGTGGACGCCTCTCAAATATATCCACGGACAGACCGATGACATCCAGATGACCTCCCGAGTCAACAATATGTTTGGGTGTCTTGTGGCAGAAAAAGCTGTGATCAGTCCCCTCGCATCCATCGGCAACAACGCTTGTCGTATCCAGCATCATCCTCCCGCACTCATCACGACAGCTGAGCAAGCCGCAACTCCTTCTCCGCTTGTTTCCGATGTGCCGACATATCCTTCATCTCGATCCATACCACCCCGTCTTCGTCCACGGTCCTGGGGCGTGGTCGTCTATCAGTGAACCTGTCCCATTTCGTCCGGACAGGGGCGAGCAACGCGCTCACGGCGGCCACAGCTGACAGACCAGGGGTTGTGAGGATTGGTGTAGTGTCGAATCTTGACATGGGGGGCACTTTGAGATTCATGTTGGTTATTTTGGTTTGTTATGAGGGAGGAAGGAATCGAAACTATCGCCCGGGTGGCCTTTCCAAGTCGGAATGGGTGATCGTGCAGAGGTTGTATCCAGAGGGCTGTGGACGGCGCAATTGGCAATGGAGTATGACTGAGTGACTGTGATGATTTTGTCTGTTCGAATAAGAGAAAGAGTAATAAAAGAGAAAGAATGCAAGGTACGTAGTTTATCCTCTGGCCACGGTGAGGACCTGTTGTTCAAAACTTTGGTACTGAGGACCCTCAGACCAGATATCAATAGACCAAGAGAAAGAGTCTTGCGGTGCCGTGAATCCACTTGTGAGGACCTACCATTTGGTACGGCGTTCCTGTTGGTTTTCATGATTGACTGTCTCTACATGACTGGCATCAGTCGGTGCTGCCATCTGGCCGGACTCTGAGAGCGAGCAAAGCTCCCCCGTAGCCAGGAAAATAGTGAAAGCATTTTCGTAGATCTGAAGGGGAAAAATTCAAGTGCGAGTCGCCCGTCTCACAATTTGAGAACTCCAAGCCGGAGGGAGGCTTTTCTTCAATTGTTCTTGAGGTGGGAAGAAAATCGCACGACAAGCAAACAGCATCAGGATACTGCGTGGCCTTTGCTAGTCGCACTCAGTAGCCATTCAGCCCTTTGACCACGCCGAACGCACCGCCTTTCTTGCCAAACATCTCCCTCACATCACCTATCAGATATTCGGGTTTTTCATACGCAAAGAAATGTCCTCCGCTGTCGTGCGTCTTCTCGAACACGACGTCGCCTTGGGTCCTGGTCCAAATGGACGGCAAGACCCTCAGCTCTTTCGGCGCATGGCTGAGCCCGAGTTTGACGCCGCCAATGTACTCCCTCGTCCGATCTCGCGTGACTCTTGTAGTTGGATCGTCCCATTCATGGGTAGCTTCGTAGTATATCCGCAGATTCGCAGCCGGTCCAGCGGTGGAGAACCAGTAAATGCTGATCCACGTGCAGACTTCGTCTTCTGTCCACGGGTACGAGTCTGTCCAGTCGTGCAATTTCTCGTATATCCACGCCAAGAGGGCGACCGGAGAGTCCGCAAGCGCGTAGCCCAGAGTTTGTGGTTTCGTAGACTGCTGTGCACGATAGCCTGAGCCTTGCTCGAGGAACCACTTCGTCCGCGCCATTCCCTCCTTTTCTGCCGCCGTATATGGAGTGATTGCGTGCTGAAGAGCGAGACTGGGATGTTGGGTCCAACTTGGAGCATTGCCCTGGTCCATATTCACGTGTGTGGCCTTGCAGTTCTTTGGATACAACAACGATATGGCACGAGTGATATAAAACCCCCAATCACCGCCCTGACTGACGTACTCGGTATAGCCGAGCTTGAGCATCAATTTGTTGCATGTCTCAGCGTATTGGGCCAATGCGAACCCCTTCTTCTTGGGCCCTTCTGAGAAGCCGTAGTTGGGCAAGGATAGAGCAACGAAATGAAAAGCTGGCGCGTCAGAGGAGGGCTCGGGAGACGACAATTTGTCCCATATCTTGATGGCTTCGAGGAAGCTGCCTGGCCAACCGTGGACGAAAAGCAGAGGTATAGCATTCTTTCTATTTGACTTCGCATGGATGAAGTGGATGCGTAACGGTTCGAAACCGTCGCATTGGATTGTGGTGGTGTATTGAGGGACAGTGTTCAGTTTCTTCTCTGCTTCTCGCCAGTTGTATTGGTCTTTCCAGTGGTTTGTCAGCCGTTTGACGTCTGCTAGAGGGGCGCCATAGTCCCATCCTGCACCATCGATCTCATCAGGGAATCGAGCGAGGGATAGGCGAGTCTTGAGATCGGACAGGGAGGAGTCAGGGATGGAGATGGTAAAGGGTTGGATGTCTGCCATCGTGGAAATGTGAGTTCGGAGACTGATTGATTGTTGTTGAGCCCAGGACTGAAAGAACAATGTCCTTCGACGAGGCTACTGAAGCAAGAGTAGTCTTTTGTAGTAAACCTGAAGCGCAGTACGTTGGGCCCGTCTTTATATCAGTGGAAGTCTATATGGTGTTTGTCAGCTTCACAAGCTCCCATCAACCTACCAGGGCTAGAGCAAGGCATCAATTGTAGGCGATGGTGGAGCTTCTGTAATCACAAAAGTCGTGTATCGTGAAAGGCGCGTCGTGGACACGAGTCGGCAGTGATTGTCGGTTGGGGGGAAGGGCTGCTTGGTGCTCGATCGGCTAACAAAGCTCGATTTTTCCCCGCAGAAATACTCCGTACGCTCTGGGCAATCATTGTTGAGGCTGGTGAAGGCTGTCTGAATATCTACGCCGGGAGAAGTCCCAGAGGCTATGAGAATCGAGATACGACCAGAAGTTCAGAGGAAAGGATCGGATACTTTGTGGTGACCATGTAGCGTATTTTCCTGCTTCATACCTTTACTGCCTTCCAGTAGGACTCGATTGGGTTCTATCTCTCTACCTACTGTGTCATCGAGTCGGTTCCACTCTTTACACATCCCGCTGCTCTCTTTTACGGGTGCGCAATGTCCTTCTCGTCGTGACATTCTAGCCGCCGTCTCTCCTCAAGACGAACACTTCCTCATCGTTTGGGTTATAATTTCCCACCTCTCCTTTTCTCTACCGCATCCCTCAGGACCTTGATGACCTGACCCGGATCCTTCGCTCCAAACACAGCACTGCCAGCGACAATAACATTGGCACCCGCCTCTGCTGCCTGGTCGATTGTGGACTCACCCAATCCACCATCAACCTCAATGTTCATGTCAGGATATTTCTTCCGCAGGGCCGTCACTTTCGGTAGCTCGCTGGCCATGAACTTCTGACCTCCGAACCCAGGGTGGACAGTCATAACTAGTACCATCTGTTCCCATTAGTAAATTCCAGCCTTATTGGATATGGACAAGGAGGTAGGATATACATCGGGCCGCTCCGCTGCGTTTTCGTTCTCCAGAATACCCCAAAGTACATCGACACTCGTCTCGGGCTTGATGGCAATACCAGCTTGCATGCCCAGGTCGTGGATATATTTTATCAATTCTTTTGGTGAGGTTGGCCGGGTCGTGGTTCGGTCGGCAGGTTCGGTGGCAGCAACAGACGTCACAGCTGCTTCATAGTGGAAGCAATATAAGTCGCAGCCGGCGTCGCGGAAGGTCGAAGCCCATCGATGAGGCTACAAGAGATTAGTTAGTAAATGTACTTCATGTTTAGAGCCGGCGTTGAGAATGATATAGCATTCCTTGTTGGTGAGGGCAGCGACAGTACGTATGAAGGATCGTGTTGTTCCTACCTCTGATATCATCATATGGCAATCAAATGTGCCCCTTCCACCTCCGCTCTTCGGCCGTTCGACATGGGACCGTATCTTCGAAACGACAGGCGCTCCAAAAGTGATATTCGGCACAAAGTGTCCGTCCATCTATGGCCAAATGTTGTCAGTATATCACTCGAATATCAATCTCTCTGCTCAGGTTGTATGATGCCGTCTCATTCTCCTCTCCTGGCTTTGGGTAGCATACAATATCAACATGAAGCCAATCGGCACCATCTTCCATTGTTTTCGAACATGCTCCTCCTAGCGCGGCGAAGTCGGCGCTCAGTATGGAGGGTGCGATGATCGCTGGGGGAGACATCTTGTCCTGTTTTCCTCTCCTCTCTTCTGAAATGTTCAAAAGATGCCTGTGTAGGTGCAAGTCGCTTGGTAGGTGTTTCGGAGGTTGGGTCAGAGATCGGCGGCACGGCAGGGAAGGCGAAGGAGTAGTCAGAGGTAAGTCGTGCTTGTCAAGAGGCTCTTAACGTATTCGAAAGATCGCAAGGCACCGGTTTCTATTCCCCACGAACCGAAGCTGAGTCAATTGCGGTAAGTTGTTGTTGAAGCCCGAAAATTATTGGAGAAGCTGCGTCATCGGGCAGTCAGTCCCCCGGAGCGAGGGGCTCGGAGCCTTGCGGAATGCAAAAGCTTCGTTTCATCCCTTCCGTATATTCGTCGCCTGCTTACAATGCAGGTATTGAGCTGAGATGAGCAATTCGAAATAGTCATGATGCATTGAATATATCGCTAGTGCCTGCATGCTCAACGCCGTCAAACACAAAAGTACACAAGATTCACTGTTCGCTGATCGTCAAATATAAAGGAGAAACAACAGTCTCGCATCCGATCGCTCGGTTGGGTAGATATTGTACACTCTATCACGCTTCCGACAAACAATACCCGCCCCAGCCTGCATCAGACGATGTGCCAATTCGAAAGCCTGTAAACAAATTCCCAGCCTGCCACCCTGAAGCGAAAGTGAGTATAGGCAGATTCCAAAGCGATGGGTGCTGTTATCAATAGTGTCTGCAGAGGTGACACATCTGTCTCGTTCTGATATGGCGACACTCTGCTGGTGGTGCCGTCAGTGGAAGGAACTGGTTCGCAAATGCAGCTCCGATGCCATTGATCAAATTCGAAGCTGTGACGCTGTCGGTTGCTTGTAAGAACGACACTTCGTATTGGCTCGAGAGGATCGACATGTCACTGCTGCTCGGTCCTCCAGTCTCAGCATACAAAGAATCATGTTCCATGTCTTCAGCACCAATCATGTTGGAAGAATCAACTGGCTCAACATCGTCATCATGGCTGAGGTACTGACCACTTGTCCACGGATCGTCGTCTTCGTCGTCGTGCACTTCCCCCGGTGGATTGACAGGATCATGACGAGCCAAGATGGTGGCCAAGTCCGTGTCGTGCACCTCAAAGCTGTTGTTGAAGCTCATACTTTGGTCGTTTGAGTCGATGGTGCTGAGAGACGATGGATATCCCGGGCGTACCGTCACAGCATTCTGAGGAGTCGGCATAGGCTGGCCACCCTGTCCGTTATATTGTTGTCGGTTCGAGTCATCTTGGATAGGTCTGCTTCGACAAGCACAAGCCCGACAGCCACAGCCGCAACCATGGCAATGATCCCCACAGCATGAGGATGGCATTTGTGGATTGTGATTGGTTCTAGTCGAAGTATCAGGAGCTGAAGCACGGCGGCGTACTGGTTGGGCCATGGTTGGACCGTCAAAGACGGGTCGAGATAAACAAGGCATAGTTGTGGCAAAAGTAAGCGAGGGACCCTTGTAACCTGCGTAAGCTCATGCAGGTCCCTTTAGTGATACAAGTGTCTTGATAGGTATTCAAACAGCCGAACGATAGGTGATCGATATGATGGCAAAGCAGGAAACAGACAAGATGCTATCGTACAATAGTGATTGAGAAGAAGCGGCAGAAGGGGAGCCAAACCTTTCGATTGATGGAAATGAAGGATATAAATAAGGCACCCAGGCATCGGAAACTCGAGGTTACTGAAGGAATTTGTCATGGTCAGGTGCAAAGGGACAGTGTTGACCCGAGATGGCATCACGAGGTAGCTGCTCCATGCCGGTAAAAGACAAGCACTGTAGACGAAGCCAGTAAATCTGCCTTGCGAACGAACTGGAGATCAAAGCAAACGAGCAAAGCATAGCATATGGGGCGGCGCCAATGCAGGATCGATACAGGCCATAAGGACCGGACATGAGGAAGTCGTCAACCGGAGAGACAAAGGACGAGTAGGAATAGACCAGGCGACACCCGTTGGAGGTGGTATGACCACTGACCAGCCGTTTGGTATATCATTGCCGAAGGGAGGGGCCGTCATGGGCTACTTGCACAAAGTAGAACCTCGGTCTTGTTGAAGCGAGAAGAAGAGTGTGCCAGAGAGGAGCTGGGCAACGGTCACGGGGGGTTCAAGGATGGCCTTGCAATGACCATATCCAGATCGAAGCGAGCACGTCTACGCCCGTCCTTGTTGATCGACAACCACATGGTCTTGCAAAACACCTTACTACGTATGTAGACGAGAATTGTATATGCAGGGAAAGGAAGGGAAGCTCAAATTGCCATGTCACAAGGCGTGGAGAGGAGAAGACTGGAAACCATACCTAGGTAGTCTCTGATCGATGCCTCTGCCTCGGAGGCACCCACTGGCATGATTGCTGAATGGCTGCCTTGATATTTTATATCTGTGGGATTGTTTTGAGTCTTGACCGGTGAGGACACCGGAGACACCAAGAGGAGGGGCTTTCCGTAGGGATCACTCCGTAGGGCACCTGCATTTCCGTCCCGATTGTCCTACCGAATTCCTGTATTCCTGTCCTGTTCTCATGTGTCGTTCCTTTCCTCCATTGCCTACCAGCTGACGTCCTGCATTAGACACTTTCCATCTTAGACACCATCAAATGTATTCTGACTCGTACAGAACTCATTGAGTTTTCCCTACGGACTACCCTCTGAAGATCCCTCGTTACGAGTACCGCGGTTGCTACTCGTTGCACCGAGTACTCGAGCCGCAATAACCGCCTCATGGCTCTCCCGCATACGTACCGTAGACTCCACTGTCACAGCTGTCACAGCTGTCACAACGACTTTAACACTTACGCAGTGATGGAATCTTCTCTGACTCTTCCATTTTTGCTTTTTCTTTTTTGGCAGGGATCTTGATCTTGGCCTGGCGACTCGGACATGCCGCAACTTTGTTACTCGTAATCCTCGGCTGTCTCAAACTCCGTGGGTTTGCATTATTATGTGCTGTAGCAATCTTCTCACCGCCAGTCCTGTCTTCTCCAGTCCAGTCTCAAATACCGAAAGCTGGTCTGATTCTTTTCCCTGCCTCTCTCACCCTGTCTACTTCTATTTCATCACCACCACTGGCACCGCCCAAAACTTTTGAGTCCCGGGAAAAAAAAAGAGAAAATACTCGTCAACTGTCAGCCCTAACCTCGTCGCCTACGTAGTACGGCCACGATGGGCTTTTTCAGTGTCAGCCCCGCTTCGCAACAATTCCGTCACCGTGCAGACGTCTACTGTAGTTAATGGTCCAGGTTCAACCTGCCCAGAACCGAAAAGGATCTACAGTATCGTGTCTTCTCCACCGCACATCCATCCTTTGCTCACGAATGACCCTTGATCCTTGACCCCATCCTTGAACAACCGATGATCCATCGACCCTCCTTCGGCCTGCTCCGATGATTTTGTGCTGCCCGTGTGCAGAGTAGTAGGCATGTGAGAACATACGCCGTGTCTACCTTATGGAGCACATCTCTCGTGTTCCTCTACTGAGTATCAGTGACCCGTCTGAACCGGAGTTCAAGACGTGGACTCGCTAGCAGCGAATCGACCTCACCACAGACTACGGGTCCGTACCTTACTACATAAAAGATCAATGATGACCGCGACGCAGGTTCGGGGTAATTGCCACCTAGCTCCATCACACTCCAGGATATTTCGGGGTATCAAACCCTAGTGAACGAAGAAAAAAGGGGAGTCCCAGGGCGACACTGTCGTTCCGCGAACTATTGTCTTATTGTCCAGAGAATAGTCACAGGTGATTCTCATCCACAAATCATCCCCGTGTTTTGCCAAGTGCTTCGGCGTCCACGTCGCATCGCCTCGCTGACAAAGAGTCCCAACGCAGCCACTTGTCACGAACCTACCTGGTATAGAGCCGATGCGCTGCAACGTCTACAGTATGAACGTCCAACCGTACCATAAAAGTTGGCAATTGAAAAGGCCATCAACTGTCACTCCCCGTTAGACTAGAGGCAGAGACACTGCCAGACCAAACTGCCAGACGCGGGTCTCAAAAGTACAGTGCCAATACTACCAAGATTTTAGTCTGAAACACACCTAGGTAGGTGCCCATGGCTACCGTCAATATATACTAACCTAAGTACGAGTATTTCATTCGAGTACCAATCTTTTAAAGCTTTATCCTCTGCAGTAGGTCGACATCAGTGCCATGATGATCGGACATGCTACCCAGGTAAGGTACCTAGGTAAGTGTCTCAAACCAAGGTTAAGGTAACTCGTAATTCGTACTCCGTACGCGTCAATATTGCTTTTTTTTCCTCTTACTCCCCAGTTTTCCTCCACGAGGCTCATTGGACCCGCCAACGTCACGCCCTTGAAAGGGGTAGTGCCAGTGAATACCTGGTACACAATAGTAGTGGTATGCCAGGACGGCACGAAGTCACAGCCTCGCCGGGAAATCAATGCACATGTCATGGCCACAGCCACAGTTGCTTTTTGTGAATTGGATTTCGTTTCACATCACGGAGATGGGTATCATAAGGGATTTCCTGAGCAGCTTGTTCTGCTCGCTATGGCAATTCGTGTCCAATGTCCAATTCATGACCAATTCATGACCAAACCCCACCCAGTCAATGCATCCCAATCACTCATCTCATTGTTCGTACCAAACTCCAACAGCGTGTCCTAACCTAGTCCAGCCCACCTAAACGTGACAACCGAGTTTTCAAACAACCTCGGAGAAATACCGTTTACTCGTATGCCTCCCTGGACTTCTTGGATCTGGCGGCAATGGCCCGCTATGATGCACAACATGGGGCCGGAACACAGCATCGACCGGGGGCATCCAGTCGTCCAGACCGAGAGGGAAATACTCGTAGAGTTGATCTGCACTCTCGCCCTCGGCGTGGAATGGGAGTGATTTCGTGGATAGTAGCTCTGGCCTTTGGTTCTGTGACATGGTGGGGACAGAAGCCTGACTCGTCATCGGTCCGTTCAAGCTCGGCATGCTTGTGACGCTGACTTGATGGGAATGCAGTCGTGGCCGGGCCCCTGGTCCAGCACCAGCGGCAGCTTGATGTTGGTGCTGATGCGGTAGATGACCCGGCGACGTACCGCGATTGTACACACCTGCACCTGCACCCTTGTTCACCAGTGACGGGCTTGGATTGCTTGTCGGCGGCCGAGAAGAGTGTCTCGACTCCGGTGGATGAGGGTACGGACTTCCTCCGCCTTCATCATCGCTGCCAAAATGCAGACTCATCGGGCCTGAATTTACAGTCCCCATGTCTTGGGGAAATGTAAAGGGAAACGTCCCTGGCGTGCCTAGTTCGGGTGTGCTGTCGTGAGAGAATGTCGGCATGAGTGGGGGATTCATTGACGATGAGTACGGCGTCGCCAGGGCTTCAGGAGCCATTTGAGACATCCAGTTACTTGTGTCCATGTCTGCTGTGGGCTTGTAGTCGGCTCCGTCATAGGACATGGTTACTGCCGGAACGTCTTCGGGTGGTGTTTTTATTTTAGGTGCTGAAGTCACCTGAGGCACCGAGGTTTGGCTATTGCTGGCGCGGGATGCTGATGGGAGATGTTTGCGAGCTGTCGAACTGCTGCTCAAGGGGAGATCTTTGCGAGCCGCGAAATTCCGAGGACTTCGTCCGCGAACTATGACTGCTCCAGAATGGGCTTCGGCGATGGAGATCTTTCCGCCTGTTGATAGCGACGCCATGATCTTGAGATGTAGAGTAAAATGCTGTTGCAATTCCTTCCGACGGCCATTGTTGGCCGTGGCTATCCGGAATTGAAGTCTCTTCCACTGCACGGGAAAGGTGGTGAAATCCGTATCCAGATCTTGGCCGGACATCTTGTCCAAAGGGATGGTAGGAGGTTCCTTTTCGATCTTGTCCTCCGGTTTGGGTGCTTCTCCGCTAGCTGGTGTTTTCCAGGGCACAGAGATGATCTTGACGGGGTTGCCTTCCACCGATTCAGTGGCAGAGACTGCCAGCTCTAGCTCGTAAATTGGTATTCGTGACCCGTCGTCGGTGAAAACGTATCTCAGGTTTCGGGGTAATGTTACTGAGCCTGTAATCTGAAACAAGTTTCGTCGGTAACATGTGAGTTCTGGAGGTGGTGGAGGCGTATCGGCTGTTGCTGGCCATTGTGACTCTGCGAGAAAGAACATTCCATGTAGTTGCGCATTGATATTGACCGAGGACCGCCTGAACGAGTCGTCCAACAGGGTAAAATTATAATGCGGCATCGAAAAACTTAGGTATTTGCTGTCTCGGTCAATTGAAGGGCTTTCGGGCATGCCGTCCGTGGGCACTTGGTCGAATTGAGCCATTGTACCTTCTGCGAACGGATCTTCGTAACCTGACGAGAAGCGCTTCAAGAGCGCGGGGTGTTGCATGCTCGTAGAGGGCGCAAACCCAAGTTCATCACCACTGCAAGCACAAATCAGCAAGGACTCTATAGATACAGTGGCCGAGCAGCCTACCTCATATATGGCTCCGAGTCAAAGTTGGAGTATTGATCTTGCAGGTCCATCACGGACGGTACACTCATATAATCGAGGTTCTGGAGGTTTCCCCCGGTAAAGGGCATAGGACTGTGTAAGTAAGGCATTGCGAGAGGATCAAAGCCGTCCATGGTCGCGGCCATGAAGCGAGAGGAGGTGGAGACGGATCGAGGTGCGCGCAAGCGACGGAGAGGAGCTTGAGAGATGGATGGTTATCGAGAAGAGGTAAGAATTCTTTTCTGCATTCTCGAGAGCAGGAATGTTCTGCTTGAGACCGGCGCCACTGCTGGAAGGTGATTGAAGACCCGGGAGTGATCGTTAATCAGCAGCCCAGAGGCGAGTGCTGTATTGGTGTTCGGTGTGCACGAGGCCAAAGGCGGCGGGCGGGACACCAGAATAATGGCGCGTCAATGTCGATTCGTTGCCGCCAAATCCGTCGATGGGCGAATCAGAGGGGCAGAAGTTGACGATGAAGAATTCAATGTTTTTGACTCGAGGGAGCAATCAATGCGAGAGTAGACTTGTCGATAAATTGAAAAAGAGGCGCCCAAAAGAGGTGTGGGACGATAAAAGAATATAGGCCCGGAAGGGTCTGACAGGTATATAGATCAAAAGAGGTCTATGCACCGAGCACAGCGTCAGTGGCAGACAAGCAGGCCATGGTCCAACGGTCTGTGTGTTTCTCTAGGCGGAGTTTGCGATGGCAGTTGACAAGGTTGACGGCGGAAGTGGGTGCCTCATCAAGTCGTGCAGGTGCCCGCCTGTGCTCGGCCACCCAGTCACCATCAGAGTTGCAGTGGTGGCTGGTTCTCAAACTTACGGAGAGGAGGCGGACAATACGATCGAAGACACCAAGTGGCTTCTAGAAGGAACGGGTCATGCATGCTCACAGCAACAGGCAAGGCTTACGAACCAGCTTACTGCCGGCTAAAGCAGCTAATCCGGCATCATCGTCGCCTCTGTGTCTCTCAAGGGTATTGACGGTATTTGCTCACTACTAGTTACTAGCCGACTCGAGTCAGTCGATTATCACAAGCACTTACAAGATACACTTGGCCTTTCCTTGTCCTGTTAAGAACATTGACACTACCTAGGTTCAGAAGGAAAAGTATCTCTCCCAGAAGGAAACAACCTCAATCTCCTCGAGTCCTCAGGGTCAAAAGGTACCTCGGAGCTTCCCAATCAGCACCTGCAGCCCCCGTGCCCACATGTTTCTGCAAAAGTCCATACAGCTCTCGGAAGGGTGAGCCTGAGTGACTGAGGACTTGAGTGACCGACTGACTGAGGGACAGCCCGGGAGGGCACCTTTCCCGCTGCTCGTACCGAGGTTGGAGCTGCAATTGGACATGCACTTTATGCACCGAAGCAGCCCTGGAAGGCTTGGAAGCCCTATTAGCCACGGCTAGCCTGCATGATTTGGGGGCTCTTGCACCCGAGCTCCAGTCAATTCGCGGCGTCCTGTTCAACATGTTAGGGAGCGCCTAAGCTAGGGCGACCCCCCTCCAGTGTCTCATTGCTGATCATCGCTGCGCCCGAAGGCCTGACATGCATAATTATAGCTTGGAACGCATGCGCTTGCCCACTGCGGTAAGGTCGTCTGCAATGTCTACCGGCCCCCAGACAAGAGCACGAGAGACTACATCATCATGCCCTCATGTCGTGATCATCTCTGCCCGGAGTGCATCTCACAAAGAAAATTCTTGGTGTCATCGAGCGGTGTGTCGTTCCCCTGGTCATTGTCGCCCGGGGAAACACCTTGGAAAAGGAGATGCGTCGAGTTTGTGAATCGCTCAAGCTCACCAGACGACGCCATCCAGGTACCAGATGCGTTTGTGGCGGTCAGATCCATGTCTTGACAGATAGCCTCTGGAACCAGTCCCCATTGATGCTCGCTATCAGCCCACCTCGTCTCGTCGTTGTGGAGTGAGACAACGATAACAGTCCGTTAGCTCCGACATTCCGCTGAACCCTTGGGTGCTTAGCAGAGCGTCTTTCACGTCTTTGCAGCTCAAGATCAAATATTCCGATCATCTGAGCTAGCGAGGCAAAAACGCAATGGCCACCAGGCGACACAAGCGCTGTTCGGAATCCTCGCTCGATTTTCCAAACAAGGTTTCCTCCGTGCATCCGTTTCCCTCAAGCGAGTTAGCCTCTCATGTTATTGAACTAAACCGTTTCAAGTCCACCAATTATTGGACTTCATCCCCTAGCCCCAATGGTCGATTGCCCTCTCAGCTTTGCCTGCTCGGTGCGCGAGGACGATCGGTTCGGTCCATTTGGACCCGTATGTCAATGCGCACCGGGCTATCTCTTCAATCTATCGATGCCTTGACAGACATTTGGATATAGATATCTCAAAACGTGCCTAGTGGCCAGCCAGGTCGCGGACCGATGTATGGCCGTCTGCGGACAGTATGAACGAGGAAGAAGCTCGGACGGGATCGTCATTCTCCAACGTCTTCCTTCCCAGGTCTTGAAAGTCGCCCGCGCAGCTCTGGCAACACCGTGATGGCAAGATTTGCGCGCAGTTTCAGTCATGATTGATTACTCAGAATCAAGATAGTAATTGTGGCGACATCTTCTAGCCGGCGTCGTCCGGCGCCGATGAACTTGACTCATTTTGTACTTTTGTACCGGCAAAGAAATCCGATGCGGGAAGGCATGGAGAGGCTGGGTGGTGTCAACGTAATGTGATGCAGGCTGTTGATCACGTTCCCGACATCATTGTCCAATGTATCGGGTCACTGGAAATCTCTTCAAAGCTGTTCGTGATGGTGAAGCCCAAAGCCTTGAGACTGTCTGCCGTGACGTCTTCTCGAATCTGTGGCAAGTCAGCAATTATCCAGGTCTGAGTGCACAATTGCAAAACCCACATAATCAAGGAGTACACATCGCAGTCCTTGCTTCTTGAACTGCTTTATGCCTAACAGAACGAGGCCTTGGAAGAGGGATTTTCTGTCGCCGTGCAAAGTCGAAATCACCGGAGACGATATACATGCCATTCCGGCTTGTTTGTAGAGCGACGGAATGAACTTGGCTATCTTCGACTCCGCTCGGCAGACGAGTATGGACCCGAGGACTGACTGATCACTGGTTCGTTTTGCTCGAATAATGCCACAACCTTCCTTGTTGCTCATCGCTAGCTGGTAGATTCCTTGGAGGTCGGTTCGGGCACACCGCTTGAGGTGTTCCATCATAACGTCCATGTACTCGCTGCCGTAGACAAGATCGAATTTGACATCAGGATTGGCCAGTTTTTGTCCGAGACCATCTGGAACTGACCACATGGCTAGATCGCGTATCATCATAGTGGCGACAGAGGTCGAAAGCGACGTATTCCAGCCCAACTTTGCAAACCATTGGCGGAGCTTCTTGTATTCGCCAGGGTCGAGCTTTGGAACGCCCAAATATACATTTGGAAATCTCACGCCTAACTGGAATTTCGTAATGCCCTTTTTCTGAAGCAGAGCTCTGACAGCTCTGTCATGCAACGAATGGCCGATGGACAGTCGGCGGCGAGTGGGGTCCACGATGATGGCTCCGATATGTCCTACACCGCTGCTCTTGAAGTAGTATGTTGCGCAGAACCCGAACAATTCTTTGGTGCTGCTGTTGCGGACCACAAAGTGTGCTTCTTCGACCTCTGGATCTCGCAGGATGAAATTGCCGGTACGTGTATTTTTGAGTGTGACTGCATGCACTGATTGTTCTTTCTGACACTGCACTAGCAAAACATCTAGTGCAGCCGAGTCTCGCTCTTCGCTGAAAGCTTCCACGAGCCATTGCTGCCGGGTGTGACTGGTTTGAGGCCTTTGACTGAAAGATCCCGGCAGTACACCTGTCGGACTGAGCTCACCGTACAGCACTTGAACCAGGGCTCGGAGCGCGGTTTCGGTGAAATCATAAGTGCATATGTAGGTCCCGATGGAAGCATCTGCCGCGAAGTCAAAGGGCGAGCTGACTGCAACAACAACGCAGGGCTTCTCCTTTCGAGTTCCGTCTGCCCCAACGGCTAATTTGCACAGCATTGAAATGTGTTTAGCAAACGCATTCTGGTACATGTTTCGACCTGCATCAGCCGTGACCACCACGACGCCTTGTGCGCGACTCAGCAGATTCTCGTGCAGAGGTCTGACTCCATTTGCAGTGTATGAGGTATGAGATATCTTCCCATTCCGATACCTTGCTAGTGACCGACCGAGTTCTCGAAACACTTGCTCCCCACTCATGACTGAGGTATTGGCGTCGACACTTGGACTACGCCCGAGGTGTGGAATTGATGTCATGTCATGTTGCATTTGATGAAACAACGCCGACGCGGGTAATGGTTTGACCAAAGGCGTCAAAAGGAGAAGCTCTTCATCGGCTTTGACCACTCTGGACAACGGCAGATAATGCTTCTGGTCTCTTACTACCGTGATGGACTTGTTGTAGGCCGTCGTTGAAAGACTGGTATGAAGAGGCTGCAGTCGGGCGAGGTTCTCAATTCCAGGAGGAGAGAATGCTTTCTCCCATGACGTATATTTCGCCTTCATGTTGAGAATTCTTTGGACAGATTCCTGCACACGGTACCTTTCGATCATGCCGTTGTCCAAGCCAGCTTTCAGGCCGTTCATGGCATCTTCCTGGACCGACATACTCCTGCACGTCAGGATCAAGTCGCATCCTGCCTTGAACGCCATGACGGTCCCGCCACTGATGCCGATATTGCGGCTCAGAGCTTCCATTTCCAGGCATTCTGACACGACGACTCCTTCGAAGCGCATTTCGTGACGGAGAAGATCCCGGACAATTTGTTCAGAGAGACAGGCATGCATTACATTGACCTGTGAGGTGGCCATTGCAACACCACCTACCATCATCGAATCAATGCCTTGGGCAATCGCAGTGCGAAACGGGACAAGAGCACTTTGGCTCAGATTTTCGAGTGACTCGGTTATAGTGGGCACATCCTCTGGAACGCCAAAGAATTCGAGGTTGCCGTAGGAAGGAAAATGCTTCCCGCACGTTGCAACTCCGCCTTCCTGATATCCGCGAATGGATTCGACTCCAAAAGCAGAGACTTCATGAGGGTCGTCGCCTGTTGATCGGACACCAAGAGGCTGGTTTCTGGCGTTAGTCAAGACATCAAGCACCGGACCGAGAACCCAGTTAATGCCGCACGAATTTAACTCCTGTGCTGTAGCCCTTGCTATCTCTCTCGCCAACTTCTTGGAGCCTGTAGCAGCGACGGCCATGGCGCTGGGAAATTGGCGGATATACACTTCATCGTATAGACTGTTGACGCCGCCATTCTCTTGATCCAATGCGATGAGGAGTGGGACAGTATGACCAGCTCGACGAGCAATAGTTTGCAGTTCAACAGTAAGCTGGGTTGCCTGCTCGGCAGCTGTTGCATTATCAACGTTAGTCGATGGTCACACGATGAGCAGAGCAAGCACGTAGCATGGGAATGCAGGGGCAGCACATTTGAGGTTTTGAGCCTTGAGAAGAATCGAGCCTACGTGATACTTCTCAATGAGAGTCCTCACTTGCTCAGTGACCGAAGTGCCATCAAACCCCATCATGAACAATTGGCCGAGTTGTCTGGCATATATAGGTCAGTTGTGGATTGTCTAGCAGCTTGATGACGGCATGTTAGACGTACCTCGATTCGTCCCACAGGGGTGGTAGATCCCCGTTGGTGGCCATAATGGTATAAACGCGTTATTCCCCACATATACTCTGATTGGATAAAAAGCAGGTGAGCAGGTTGTATGAGAGGAGTATGGGAACAGGTGATCGCGCCAGAAAGCCGGTCAAAACCCAACCCGAGCACTCATTGATGCACGAGCAGACCATTGAGGGTACTTCCGGCTGGGGTCAAGGTTGGCGCGTGGGCTCTGCGCATGGCGTTACAGAAGCAATTGGCGAGAGAATGGGAAACGTGGGAATGGGGGAGCGAGGTGATGTTGCATTTGTCGCAAGGAGAGTAACGTTGCCGAGAAGTGTGATGGATGATGGAGAGTAGGAAAAGCTTGACAGATGGCACTCTGCTGGCAGTCCGATTTCCACCAGTGCTACCGGAACAGCTCCAAAACCAGCCAAAATTCGTGGGCACGTTACACTGGCTATCGGCAAAAGTCACGTGCGATAAGCCTGCGCCTGCCACCTGCCCCGCCAATGCCGTTCTGCTCCATTTCTCTCTCTTCCTCTTCCTTTCCAACCAACCAACCGAACGACAGCGGCGCCCTTGACTTCATCCCGCTCACCGTGCTAATCAGATGCCACTCGACTGGTTATCTTACTTAAGCCGCTCATGGGCCGGGCTCCCCTCTGTGTGATTCAATGGTTGGATGATACGCAACAGTTGCATCGTTACATATCCTCTCTGATCATCCTTTCGCCTCTCCCCGGTCGCCTTACCACCTATCTCAGTTGAGGCTACGCAGCCTTTTCAGTGGTTGATATGCCTTACTCCGCCTGAGGACCATGTTATCGTCGCATGACTGCTTGCTTGCTGAAAAAACTAGCTACGTCAAAGGTTTGTCCTTCCTGCCGGCGTCTTCATATTCGCTCTACAGTCTTCCCTGCGCATTTTCCCATCTCCTGCTTCCCTACTAGATTTCTTCCCTACATCGCCAAAATCGCTCCTGCACAATGCGGGTCATCATCCGTGACGATGCGGACGGTGCGTCAAGGTACGCAGCCAAATACATCATCAACCGCATAAACGCTTTTGCTCCCACACACGAAAAGCCCTTCGTACTGGGACTCCCTACTGGCAGCAGTCCAGAAATAATCTACAAATACCTGGTCCAAGCCCACAAGGCTGGCGAGATCTCATTCGCAAATGTCGTGACATTCAACATGGACGAATACGTCGGCCTCCCAGAAGACCATCCCGAATCTTACCACAGTTTTATGTACAAACATTTTTTCGCCCATGTTGACATCAATCCTGCCAATGTCAACATCCTCAACGGCAACGCTCCTGACCTTGCAGCCGAGTGTGCGGATTACGAGGCCAGAATTGCCAAAGCAGGTGGAATCGACCTCTTCTTGGGCGGCATCGGACCAGATGGCCACATCGCGTTCAATGAGCCAGGCTCCTCTCTAAGGTCACGGACGAGAGTAAAGACGTTGGCAGAAGACACAATCAGGGCCAATTCCCGGTTTTTTGGTGGTGATTTGAGCCAGGTGCCCAAACAGGCCTTGACTGTAGGAGTTGGGACGGTCATGGACGCAAGAGAAGTGCTGGTCATTGTACTGGGTGCGAACAAAGCAATGGCACTTGCTAAGACCATCGAAGGCGGAATTAGTCAAATGTGGACGGCCAGTGCCCTGCAGATGCATGAGCAGGCTATGATTGTCTGCGATGATGCCGCAACCGACGAAATGCTGGTCAAGACCGTCAAGGTGCGTTCTTTACGAAGCCTGAATCATGATCTTGTACACTAACAAAATATTCAGTACTTCAAAAGCATCGAGCATATCGCCGCAGAAGAAGAAACAGGCAAAGCAACTCCTCAACCGCACTTGCCTACGAAAGCGGACAATTGGCGAAGTGCATTGAAAGACCTGAAGATTAATACCGAGAAGAAAGAGCAGTTGGATCAAGAGGACGGCGAATTGACACCAGACAGTATGTCGTCGAGGCTGGTGGATTCGGCGATCGGATTGAATGACAAGAAGATGGATGATTTTATGTTCGAAAAGATGGGTTCACGAGTCTCCACATCTGCAGCATAGTTGGCAGAAAGCTTCACTGTTGTGGAAGTCGGAGGACAAATAGCAATCGGGTTTTCTGGTTGAGTATGGCGTTCAGGCTGCATGATATCCATGGTCAAAGCCGAAGGAGTTCATTGGCGATACAAGTGGCAAGAATAGCCCAGCAAAAGGATATGCAATATTTTGATGTTGAGCATCGAATCATCTTACCTGTCCAAGCCCGTCTCAAAGCTTCGCAAATACTGTAGGCACCGCGCCGCCCATCTCCACCAGCGTGCTTTTGTTTCGAACCCAGGCTTCAAGCCCTCTTCTTCCATTTTCAACACCAACACCACTTTGCTTCCATCCACCAACGGCCATCTCAGCTGGAGACTCGCCCCACGTGTTGATCCAGGTGATACCTGCTTGCAATTGTTTGACCACTCTATGACATTCATTGATGTCTTTGCCGAATACTCCAGCGGCCAAACCTAGTTCGGTATTGTTCGCTCTAACGATAGCTTCGTCAAGCGAGGAATATGTCAAAATAGTCATGACGGGGCCAAAAATCTCCTCCTTGACAATCTTCATCTCGTCCGTGCAGTCCGTAAAGACCGTCGGTCTCACCCAATACCCATTATTTAACCGCTCGGGGAGATTCTCCGGCTTTTCCAGCCCACCACGAAGTAACGTGGCCCGGTCCACGTTGATGCCGTGCTTGACATATCCCACCACCTTCTTATAATGGGCCTCGCTGACCAAGGGGCCGAAGTTCGTGTTCATATCCATCAAATCACCGGGTCGAACATCGTCCATTTTCCGCAGGAGGACCCTTTCAAATTCGGCCTTCAGCTTTTCGGGCACGAAGACCCTCGTTCCGTTCGTGCACACTTGACCGGTGCTGAAAAAGTTGGCCATCATAGCCCCATCGACAGCTTGTTCGATATCCACTTCCGGCAAGACAATCACAGGACTCTTCCCGCCGAGCTCCATCGTCACGTACTTCATTTCCCCAGCAGCAGAGCCTGCCACTTTCCGACCGGTCGAGACTTGACCTGTAAAGCTGACTTTGGCAATGTCGGGATGTTTCGTCAGATAAGCGCCGACTTCACCAGCACCATACACGACGTTGAACACGCCATCCGGTACTCCGGCCTCTGTGTAGACCTGAGCCAAGAATTGAGCATGAAGCGGCGTCACTTCGGAAGGCTTGTAGACCATCACATTACCAGCGGCTAGACAAGGCGCAGATTTCCAGAGCGCAATCTGAATCGGGTAGTTCCACGCACCGATACCAGCGCACACACCGAGCGGTTCTTTGGAAGTGTACACCCAAGCCGAATCGCGGAGGCGGAATGATTCGCCGTTCAGGCCGCCGGAAGCGACCAGGTTAGCAAAGTACTCAAGAACATCGGCGCCAGTGACTATGTCGACTGTAGATGTCTCGGAAAAAGGTTTGCCAGTGTCGAGTGTTTCGATTTTGGCGAGCTCATCATTCCGCGAGCGAAGTATCGAGACCGCTTTTTGGAGGATGCGGGCTCGTTCGACGGGTGGAGTGCTCGACCATGACGGGAAAGCTGATTTTGCTGCTGAGATGGCTGAATCTATGGATGATGGAGAGGATGTGTGAATCGTGCAGACGGGTTTGGATGTCGAAGGATCGACTGATTGGAAGGTCTCTGAAGAGGTTGATGATTTTTGTGGCTTGCCGGCGTAGAATGTATGGCGGTCTGGAAGAGATATGGTGAGCACCATTGTACTTAATTGGAAGTGAGTTGATGTCGCTCTCTGATGTCGCTTCGGTTGTACACTACCAAGGTAGGTAGGCTGGCCTGCAGGCCTTGTGCAAGTCGTGGATTATTCGTTGCTATTCCTTTTGACCCAGGACTCAATTCGAGGCTAGTTGGACCTGTTTCCGCTTGCGTTGGCTTAAGTAGCAATGTCCAAATAGCGCTGAAGAGTGATTGCGGATGGCTCTCTTGGCTCTACGGTGGAATTGATGCAGAATCTGATACCTGTACAGCAGACGTAGAAGGATTACTAGGTGAGGTCTAAGGGCAACAAGGTCAGGTGTTATTGCGTCTCCGGCAGTAGTTCAAATGACACTAGATTTCGAGATGAACACGGGTACGAGGAGAACTTCTAGGCGGTAAACTTTCCAAGTTAGTTAAGTTAGTTAGGTGTGCTAGGCCATTCTTAGCTGGACTGATCGATGTTCGGCTTGCCATTCCGCTTATCTTTTGGGCTGTCAGTGTCAGTGATTCTTTTCCTCTTCCAGGCATCAAATGTCGTTCCCTTAGCTGCCGTTCCACAGTCTTTGGTCTAGCATGGCGATATCAAAGTACTAAGATAGTACTCGTATTGATACCTAGGAAAAAGGTAATTCGCTCCTGTTCAGGCAACTACAACCTGAAAGACTCTCCTCTCCTTGCGCCAAAAGTCAGTGCCGAGCGCTCTTCGTCACTCGTATTACTCGGACTTGGCCTGCGCAATGTTGCAGTCCGCACGAGTTCGCCAAACCTTCTCTCCGCCTCAAGCCGAGAGGCTCCCACGAATGAGACCAGCATCGCAGCACGCAAGGCCCTCGTATCCACCCCCTCGGTTCAGCTGTCATCCCGAATGCTGACTGGTTGAGTCAGTGGCAATGACTGCACGATCTGGGCATGACGACCCTGGCACCCTGGTTATCGAAATCAATGGCGGTCCGACGTGCAGTATTTTTTCCATCCAGTGTTAAAAGCAACTACAGAAACCATCCTGTCCGGATCAGTGGACTGATACAAGATTTTGTGGGGTCTGACTTTGATATCTTGAAGCTCAAACTTCTCAATCTACAATTTCTGTTGACGCATATTCTCACGACATCCCTTTGAGTCGGATTTCAAGTCGATTGCGTACCAACTTCTCTGTGTCTTGTGTCACACAACACCTTCGTACTAGCATTGTCCGGGAGACATCGGCCATCATCATGACAACCACGCAACTCGACGCTTCCGAAGTCAATAGCTATGACTACCTTATCGTGGGTGGTGGCACAGCGGTAGGCCTCCTCGGGATAAATCATGAGCATCCATCAATCAAATGAGTTTGAGAGCGGGAAACAATCATTGGAAGACATTAGAAAAGACACTAACAGGGCATGATAGGGCTGTGTCATTGCCTCTCGACTGGCCGAATACCTCCCACACAAGAAGATCCTACTGATAGAAGCTGGGCCTAGCGATTTCATGGACAACCGCGTCCTCGACCTCAAGCAATGGCTCAGCCTTCTCGGAGGAGAACTTGACTACGACTACGGCACCACTGAGCAACCAATGGGTCAGTCATCAACTTTTGTATTCCAAACAGCTCACCCTAAATCCTTTGCAGGAAACTCACACATCCGCCACTCCCGCGCCAAAGTCCTAGGCGGATGCTCCAGTCACAACACGCTGATATCCTTCCGCCCGTTCGAGTACGACTGCAAAATCTGGGAGTCTATGGGCGCCAAAGGCTGGACTTTCCCCATGTTCATGCGTGTGCTCAACAAACTCCGTAACACCGTGCAACCTGTACACTCCCGGCACCGGAACCAGTTGTGTAAAGACTGGGTCGAATCGTGTAGCACAGCCATGAACATCCCCGTGATCCACGATTTCAACAAGGAAATCGCCACGACTGGGTCTCTCAAGCAAGGCGTAGGCTTCTTCTCCGTCTCCTACAACCCGGACGATGGCCGCCGCTCATCCGCGAGTGTCGCATACATCCACCCTATTCTCCGGGGCGACGAATCACGTCCGAACCTCAAAATCCTCACCAATGCATGGGTTTCGCGAATCAATGTCTCCAATGACAAGGTAACGGGGATCAACCTGACTCTGCAATCTGGAACGAACCTGACTCTCACCGCACGCACCGAGACAATCCTCTGCGCCGGCGCCGTCGACACGCCTCGCCTCATGCTGCTCTCTGGCCTTGGCCCGGCGGCCGATCTCAAATCCCTTCACATCCCAGTGGTCAAGAACCTCCCCGGCGTCGGCGAGAACCTGATCGACCACCCCGAGACCATTATAATCTGGGAACTTAATCGGCCCGTTCCACCTAACCAAACGACCATGGATTCCGACGCTGGTATCTTCCTGCGCCGGGAAGCCCCCAATGCAGCGGGCAAGAAGTCCACGCCCACCAACCCGCACGCCGTTCCCGATGGTGATATAGCAGACGTCATGATGCACTGCTACCAGATCCCGTTCTGCCTGAACACGACAAGACTCGGCTACGACACGCCCATCGACGCGTTCTGCATGACACCCAACATCCCTCGTCCGCGTTCGCGAGGCAAACTCTATCTGACCTCCGCGGATCCCAGTGTCAAACCGGCGCTGGACTTTCGCTACTTCACGGACCCCGAAGGGTATGATGCAGCGACATTTGTCTTTGGCTTGAAAGCGGCACGCAAGGTCGCACAGCAAGCGCCATTCAAGGACTGGATTATACGCGAGGTCGCTCCCGGCCCGAAAGTGCAGAGTGACGAGGACTTGAGTGAGTACGCCAGACGTGTGGCGCATACGGTGTACCACCCGGCTGGAACGACGAAGATGGGCGATGTGAAGAGTGACGCGATGGCGGTTGTCGATGAGAAGTTGAAAGTCCGCGGGTTGAAGGGTTTGAGGATCGCGGATGCTGGTGTGTTCCCGGTCATGACGACCATCAATCCCATGTTGACGGTGCTGGCTGTTGGCGAGAGATGTGCAGAGTTGGTGGCGCAAGAGGCTGGCTGGAAAGGAGATGGGTCGGTCAGGGCGATGCTGTAAAGAAGAAGAAGCTCCCGGTATGTTGGATATGTTAGGGAAGTACGGTGAGTGGCGCAGAGATGTCCGGATAGCAGGGGTGCTGTGACATTGGCTGGTCGTGCCAGAGACGTACCACATATACTAGGACAGCGGACAATATGCTCTGGGTCTGATGCGAGGCTCAGGATGACGCGAGTCCTTGGAGACTCAAGACGGATTCAGCAGGAATTTGGATAAGAGATGAGTGACGCTGCATCTTGTGGACGACTATCTGGAAAGAGTCGTTGCGACGTGGCAAATTGGCGAAGCGATCAAGTATGCAGATTGGGAGCGACAATGGAAAGATCAAGATCCGAAGGACCACGGCAAGGAAGTGGACGAGGCACGACAGCTTGATGTATGTGTGCCCAAAAAAAAGGACTGCCAGGGATAGGCATGGCATGGCCTCGGCTTCTTGGGGGTCTCTGGAGTTTGGCGGTTGATTTGTTGGGTGAACAACGCTAGTACTCTACACTGTTAGGAGACGTGTCATAAGGCATCTCGAATTAGTGAACAAGACGCCGCAATATGAATACGTTGGACATAGACACAATTCAGGAGAGGTTCTCTGGTTTGATCCCTTTCCAGTGATGCCGCCTTGGCCAGCATCGCCTAGTAGACATACAACATGGGGAAGAACCGATGAAGCCGATACTCCCAGTAACACGGCATCTCAGCTCAGCTCAGCTCACTCAATCACCAACACTAACGCCAGCCTTATCCGCCTCCTTCGCCCCCGTCTGCTGCGGGTCTGTGCCTTTGGTGACCTGCTCCTCTGTCTCATCCGTACCTGTCACAGGCTTGTCTTTTGCGGCGTTTGTATTTGGCACATCACCTTCCTCCGGCGCCTCGGGTATACTCATGTTCTTTTCCAGCTCTTTGATCTCTTCGGGATCCGCTCCTCCTATATCGCTGCCTCTATGTTGCTTCGGCATATCCGCAGGAGGGTCGGTGTTGACTTCTTCAGAGTCTGGCACTGCCATCCCGGTGGCTTGTGGTGGTGATGCCGAGTCTTCAAGTACGGTCTCACTCTGATCCGCGGGAGTGGAGACACTCAATCGTGATTTCTGCTTCGTGACGCTGCTTTGTCGTCTTTGTTCGACAAGCTGTGCCTCCGTCGACGGCCCTTCACTGTCGCTGCTGCTTGCACTCGCCGTGCCCTCGGATTCGGCAATCTTGTCCACAGATGTTCTCTTGGCACCTTCCGATGCCAATTGAGCAGGGGTCTTTGCTGCCGTGACCTCCGTTGCCATGTCCGGAGATTCAGCGGCGGCATCTGCACTTATTCTCGTTGCTGCAGGTACGGGTGTCTGCTCCGTAGTATCTGGTGCCTTTGTGGGTGCTTTTGCAGCTTGTGCCGTGGCGGCTTTCCTTTGGCCTGCTTTGGCTGCAGCTTCAGCACCCAGTTGTCGCATGGCGACATTCATTGGAGACTCGGCAGGCTTCGATGAAGATGTTGGGGCGTTGTCCGAGGTTGTGGATTCTCTATCTTTTGGCTCAGTGATCGAGATGTGCCGAGTTTCGGACGAGGCTCGAGAGGTAGGGCCGGACGAGGCTGTGCTCGTAGATGGGGGTTTGGGTGCTAACGTGTTTGTTGTCAAAGTCGCAGCTGGGGCGCCGAGTTCCGAGAATCCAGCAATCTGATCTTTGAGTTCACCGTACTCGTTCCATTCTTCGACCTGTTCGAGGTCCTATGCAAGGATTAGCCACGGATGATCGGAGGTTATCATGGGAACGTACACCGATAATGGTGCCATATTTCACAAGTCCGGGTAGTTTCCTGCCTTTCGATCTTCTTCCCCATAGCATACGAGCCTTTTCATCTGTGGCACAGTCGAGTGCTCGGAAGGGTATCTTGTTCGCTTTAAGGATGGTTTCAAGTCGAGAGGTCGCTGTGATGATATGAGAAGATCCTGCAGTAAGAGAGGTATATAGGTATAGAGTAGGGTCTGCAGAATAGGATGTCGCCGCCATGGTGAGCAAGCTAACGTCGAACCGACCGAGCTGCGGCGGGGAAACGAGCAGCTCTCGATCCTCTGTCAGAGAGATAAGACGGTAGATGGATTCTGTAGTCGGAAAGAAAGCCTTGACGATGCCTCAAGTCAAAAGAGTGATCTTCGTGTCGCCGAAGTGGTCAGAATGAACATGATAGCAATAGATAGTGAGATTGGTGAAGCGCGTGAGTTGGCAAAAGCATGCCGCTCGGCAACCGTAAAGATCTGCGTTGATGTCATCAAATCTGCCCCAAGGCTGCCTGCCTTAGGTAAGCATGGAAAGGTATGTGAACGAACATCAAAGGTTTAGGCACACGTTAGTCTTATTCTGATATTACTTGCAGAGAGCTTGAGACTAAGATTCAAGCCTATGATGTCCTCAACTGAAGGCTACATGCGCCGAATAGCGGGCGAAGAATCACCTCGTAATCGCTGGTCCGATGAATAGCATTGTGAAGTTATGAAACATACACTACCTACGAACAACAGACCTTGTGTCCGGAGGGTACATAATGTGAATGTGATCACGTAGATCCAAAGCAGCATTGCGCCCCACTACCATGACCATCAAGCAGAAACCTTGAGCTCGAAAGCAACCATCAACTTTTGGGGGGTTGAGCTGATGCCTGCAGAGCTATTCGAGGCGGTATACGGATAAACCGGTCAAAATCCCGAAGGATCTCAAGAATGCCTAGAACGACGAGACACGCTGGGCGTGAGACAAGTCCCCTGGAAGGTTCTTGAGATCTGTGCGGCGGAATGGGCATTACGATCCTATAATTTCGTCGTCATCCTTCGTGAGTGGAACTCGACTGTTTTCCGTAGGTGCTTAGCTCCGTAGATGCAGATGAGATACAGCATATGGGAGAGAATAGAATACGAAATGATCGGCCGACACAGTGAAATGATAGTGCGCACGAGTGCGGTATCTTCGAAAGACTGTTGCCAGGCAAGCAGGCGAGCAGGCTGCACCATCTGCACCATACGCCATAGAGGTGTCAGGGGGGTTTTGCGGGTGCAGGCGACAAAAGGACCCTTGAGTGCCTTGACACTGACAGCGCCTGGTGGCTTTCGCCCAGAAACAAGCGTCTGATGGCGCCATCGCGCCTAGAAGACTCGCAGAGTGAGCCTCCACGATCCATCCACCCAGCCATGGTCAAGGTGAATGGTACATGGTAGAGGCCATCCGGTTCCTTCCGTGTACCACACTGGTGATACCGGGCCGTGAGAACAGACGGTTGAGGCGAATGGCCATGAAGCTTTGTGTCACGGAGAAGTTGGTATCCGTATAGTGCAACGATACCCCGCCAAAAGTGCACAAAGCTGCTGTCATATAAACCTGTATTCAAGAACTCAGAACTTGTTTTTAAATTGTGATGTCACTGTCATTTTTGTCCACTGTGGCTTATTTACAGTTCCCGCCTAAGTAATTTTAACTCGTACCAAAGCGTTCGGGCGGCCAAGGCAGCCAGTAAGACTCGGAAACACCACATGGAAAGGGATAAGCCTTCGGGTAAGAATAACCGGTCACTACTCTATTTGCCTAGGTATTCGATGCTCAACGTTTCCTGCTTTTCCACTTCCTGACTTCCTGGCATACCTTAGGCTTCCTTGTCGAGGGTGAACATCGATGCTCTGGCGACAAGAATTATGACGACAATGGCCAACTACCGAAGCCTCATATCTATAGCCACTGGATTGATTGTCTTCGCCTTTATTGTGTATTTCAGGTTGGGCCATGCAAAACCATTTGCGATACCACAGCTTGAATTCGGTGGGCCGGGACATAAACGATTTGATGGAAGATGGAATTTCAAGAGGGACGCGGAAAATCTGATGCTCGACTCCCATCAATGCGAACAGGCTTTTCCAGGCTTGTTTCATGAAGTCGAAAGACCTGGGAATGACAGGAAGGATTCACCCATAACGCTTGAAGAGCTTGATTCGGTTCCACAACAAAATGGATATGTTCGTGCAATGATCTACGATCAACAGGTAAGGGTTAAACTCTGAACGACTTCCGTCACGCATCCTTTCTGTTCATGGCATCCAGTCACTAATATACGTGCCTTCAACTGATATAGCTCTACGTTATTGCAACAGCTGGAGGTATCTATTCTCGCGAACTCGCTACCCTCCATGCTTTACACCGGGCTATTCTATCATCACCCGAGCCTCTCCCAAACATCGAGTTCGCTTTCAACACCGACGATCGAATCCCCTCGGTCGCTATATGGGGTTATGCCCGGCGCGCCGAGGACACAAACATATGGCTCATCCCTGATTTTGGCCATTGGTCATGGCCCGAGACAAAAGTTGGATCTTTGCGAGAAGTCCAGATGAAAGCCTCACTGACCGAACAAGCCGATGGCTGGTCGTGGTCCAGAAAGATACCAAAAATCCTCTGGCGAGGCGCTACCATGGGTCTGGAGTTACGGGAGCGATTTCTCAACGTCACCGCCGACCAACCTTGGGCAGATGTCAAGGCTTTGAAATGGAGGGATAAAGACTCCATGGCTAATGATCTCAAATCAATGTCTGAGCACTGTCAGTATAAATATCTGGCTCACACAGAAGGAAATTCCTATTCGGGACGACTCAAGTATCTCCAAAGCTGCCGGTCCGTCGTGGTCGCGCACAAAATGGACTGGATCCAACATTACCACCCTCTTATGCGATCGAGCGGACCCCGGCAGAATTTTGTCGAAGTCGAGCGCAACTACGAGAATCTCGCAGAGAAAATTACTTGGCTTCAAAAGCACGGCAGCGACGCCGAAAGAATTGCTTCAAACAATGTCAAAGTGTTTCGTGAGAGATATCTGACCTCTGCCGCTGAAGTCTGCTACTGGCGAAAATTGATTCACGGTTGGTCAAAAGTGAGCTTTCAACCAGAGTTCTTCGAGCTTGTGAATGGAACGAAGAATTGGAGAGGCGTACCAGTGGAGTCTTTCATGTTGGAGCGAAGACTTAGGTGGGATCCCTATTGATTGTGGAACGACTTCAGAACTTGCAACGGAAGAACGTGAGATATGTCGAAGCATACGAACGACAAATACCGACACGGTACACAGAACGCTACGCAACAACACTTTGAACATCGTTAACATGCATGGTTGATGGGAAATGGTAAATCCTGAGGGAAAGTTCAACTTCATGGCTTTCAGAGGAGTCAGTGTCTTGTCCTGGGATCCTACACGGAATCAACATTCGATTCACCCCTCTAATCGAGGTATCAAAAAGGTGTTTCTAGAATCATTGAACTCAAGGTCCACAGACTGCAGGGAATTGAACATGCATCGGTCTCCTGGAACAGGTACGTAGCCCCAAGGGATGCTTTGAATCTACTCTCACACAGTTAGCCTGGTAACATACGTAGCTACAGATACGTTGGGAAGGCCCGTTGGTCCCGGGAAGACCGTGCTTCATCAGAGCTCGACGCGACACTGGCAACGGCATGTGCAGAATGAAAGCTGGTCACATTCATATTCATGGCTCTGGCTACATCTGTTTCGTCCCCATGGATTCTTTTACTCCATTCTCGACCTGATGGGACACCTGGGCAGAAAGCGGGTACAGCGGATAAATGAAGCCTCCGGCCTTCCAAACGCAAACAAGAGTACAGACTTTATAGATGCGAAGCGATCACACCCACATCGCTCCACATTCAGTCCCCATGGAACCAAGGAAGGCTGCTGAAGCGATGACTCCCACTGTTCTACGTCGACCAGGCTTTGAGGCTAGCCGACCCACATGTCCCCTAATGGCCGTCGCGCGTGCATCCTACGAATGTACCACAACTCTAGATCAAGGAGAGGGTACTAGCCTAGCCTACCTTGACAGGATGGAATGGATCTGCTCTCCTCTCTGGACCTCACTTTCATTAATACCTAGGTGGGTAGCTCGCTGGACAGTTCTAGACTCGCTTCATACGAATGCAACGGTGGTGGAATGTCACAGTCACAGACAGGAGTACCACGGAACTACAGCCTCACTCATGCTGGACATCATTCTCTGATTCGCTACCAACCCCGTCGAGGTTATCGGGCATAGTATACGACGGGACGTCCCCAACTACTTGGTGACCCAGGCTGCCCTAAGCTACTTCACCGAGCATGTTCGAAGACTATCATGTGGCTGTCACCACCAACTGACAACTCTATGTATAGAATTCTCTGGAGTCGAAGGACATTGCAGGACCCGCCTTTCGGCCATCTCTGAGGTACTCCCTACAGTGCAGTTCCGCTCTGTGTGATCCACTTCACCCACACAACACTCTTTCTACCACTACGAGGTACCATGAAACACAAAAATAGTGCTGGCCCACGACGAGCCATCTACGACTAGTACAGCAAATCGGTCTCCTCGAAGTCGAACCAGAGTTCGAGGCCCCTCTTTTGTTGACGGACCAACCTCAGCCAAAAAGAAAAGAGTTGCAGGGCTCTTGACTGCTTGATGTTCATGGCGCGTTTTGAGTGCCACCACAGTACGTAACTGGACAGCATGAGCACACGTTCATCGACTTATTCAACCACATTATTCTGAAGTGCTTCCCAGCTTTTCTGTTACCCACTCGGGGTCCGGGATCCTCACAGCCTATCCTACCAGGCTCATGATGCCGTCAAGATCGTTTTCCACCGGTCGGCCATCACTCGTCATTTCTGTGGCTCTGGTCGCGTGTCTGGCTATTCATGTTGGTGTCGACTATGGCTACAGCGGCGTCGCATTCTTCCCAAGCTTCTTCTCGACGGACAACACGGCAGAAGGACAAATCAAACAGAGTCCCGCGTGTGCGGTGGATCGACAGCTGGACTGGCTTTCTCAATCCACAAATCAGACACCGACGACGATGAATCTGCTGCTGGTCTGCCCTGGTGTTGCGGTCGCCTTGAAAGACCATCACCAGCATCGGCTTCAACAGTCTCATGCACAGTCTCCATTGCCAGTATTCACCCAACAGCTTCGCAGCTACATTGAATTCCAACTGCAACAACGGGCAGACCCACGTTTGGAATGGATATTCTTCCTCAAGGACCACGAGACGTTGTTCTCGCACACACCCGGATTACTTCGGAAATTCGTCCACCATGCACCAAGCGAAGTCCACGTTCTCACTTTCGCACCACCTGGCAAAACGAGTGCGAGTAGTAGTACGGATACCCCGTGGGCAGCGGCGCTCGGTCTCTTTGCGATTGGACTGGATCGCCGGAGCGTCCGCCTGCTCGATTCCGTCCTGCACTTACTTGAACAGCGACCGGGCCTGACCGAGACCGATGCCATCGCGATTGCTCTAGCATCTTCGCACAATAATGCCCGTGGCGTGGTCGTTGTTCCGGAATGGTGGCTCGACGTCAGAGGTAACTGTGTCGAACGAGCTACATGGGAGGCGCAATCCGGAGTGACTCATGTGGTGCCGACGGATCAGCTTTGTTGTGTTTCGGATGCCTGTCGGGATGCTCTGGCCCACATTGCTACACAGCGCAGGACGACAACAACAACCGGGCAAGTTGTCGATCCACAAATCCCTCTCAACCACGATTCCGAGTTATCCATTGAGCACGTCGTTGAAGCTTTCTGGATGGGTGTGAAGACGAGATGTGCAGAATGATGGGTGAATCGGAGGATTGATTTTCCGAACTGGCTAGCGTTTTTCTCCTCAACCCTGCGCTGATTATCTGTACAAGTACAGAGTATGAGGTCGCCAGCCCCTCAATTGCAAGCACCCGGTAGAAACCCGAGAGCAGAAAATGTATGGTTGATGCTATCTAGAAATCAGAATGCCATGAACAGACATCCTCGGAAGGGAATCAGACTTGGGCACATGAGTACTCTGTAGGTTTCGCCGAAATGACTACACAGGGGCATCAGCCATTTCGGCGAAATTGATGTGCACCAGTGAGGGTCGTGATGGTACGTTTTGGCCTTGAGTTAGACAGTGCCAAAGTCTCTGCCCATCCATGGACGTCGCGAGCGTCATGACCACAGGTCAGTTCATCCAGCAAAGGAGAGGATGAGAGGAGTGAGTGGCTCTAGCTATCCTCATATCTAGAACATGACACTGGCAAATTCCAGGGTCGCTGAAGGCGAGGGATAATACGAGTCTTGTAGAGACCCTGCCCCATGAGGCCATCACTCACAGAGGATTTCCATCAATCAAATCAAATTACTACAAAACTGATCAACATCCCACTTGCGATTGATACAGACCTTACGCAATTGTTTTATAATCCCTTCTGATCTTGACTAATGCTGCGAACGAGCATCTCGTATGAGTAACAGGTGAGCATCCTCCAGCAATCGCCTCGCTATGGCTGGTCCAAGAGTCTTCGTCCCGAGATCTGTATCAACCCATAAATAAGTTAGGCTTCGCACTACTAGTAACTAAGCGTACGTACAATGACACTCGGGGGTCCAAAAGGCTCTTCAGTGTCCGTCCCGTCGAATACGAGGCCCCTACGAGGGGGTTTGCGGGGGTCCCGGGACATGGGTAAAAGCAGTGACCAACCCACCGGCTCTCACGTCCACTCATTACTTTGATCTCACATCCTGTCGTAGGTTCACAAAATCATTATCCCTACACTAAAAGATTTCTTGACTTGCAGCTGTTCAGCAATGGAGCAGAGCTCAAGTCGTGCGTACCGTCGCCGAAAGCGCAAGTTGGCGTGTAAATACTGCAATTCTCGCCATATACGATGCAAGTTGCCAGAGCCGTCCGACAGGACCACCAAAGCAGCTGGAAAACCCGGTCGATATCAATGTCAAGCTTGTTTTGACGCCAATAAAGAGTGCGACCTCGAAACACTCACAACCACGATGGACGAAGAATTCCAGCCTCAGTCTCAACCAACGCAGCGTGCGAAAGTCAAAGCGCGTCTGCAGGGGACGGCCACCTCGGACCAGCAACATTATCCCACGCTTCCAGAAATGTCGCCCACACACCTATCAGAACACTACGACCACAGCACGCAGAGTGGCGCTCCCAGTCTGCCTTCAGTGGACGTACAAGTTTCGTTCTCGCCTCGCTCCAAGAGTACACCGGCCCAGGAAGGCTCGGAGATGCTCCTGGTACGCTTGACGGATACGCAGCAGGACAAGAACGAACCTCGCCAGCCTGCTAAAACGACGGACAGAGTCTTATATTTTGGAGACGAGTCGGTCTGGTCTGATAGCCTTCGAAGAGCTCGGAGCAGCAAATCCAGATATCCTGCAAGCCTACAGCCTCTGAGCACCCGATTAGTCGACCGCAACATCCACTATGCAGTGCCTCCAACAGTTGGCGATCAGCCTCAAGATACTCCACAGGATGATCTCGACGTGCAGCAGGAAGAAATGAAATTACTCCAAAGAAAAGGAGCCTTTTCTCTGCCACCTCTCGACATCCAGAGAAACCTCCTCGACGCCTACTTCACGTGGTTATATCCCTTACAGCCCATCCTCGACAAAGAGCAGTTCCTTGACGACTTTGACAGGGGCCAAGCACCCATCATTCTCCTCCAAGCATTATTGTTTGCTGCCACTACCTGCTGTGACGAAAGCATCATCATACCGTTTTGGCCAAGTCGCCGATCGGCTCAATCTACCCTGTACAAACGGGTCAGGGCGCTGTACGATGCGGATCACGAACAAAACCGCGTCACGATTGTTCAGGTTCTCTTCCTCATGTGTTTCTGGTGGGGGAGTCCCATGGACAAAAAGGACTTCAGCCACTGGTTGGCGGCATCTATCCATCTGGCACAAGTGACTGGCATGCATCGGTCGTATGATCAAATCCACGGTCCATACCACATGAGGGGACGGATTATTGACTGACTACCGAATAGAACCAAGGACTCACATCTGTCACCCAAAGACAGAAAGCTCTGGAAACGCATCTGGTGGACTTTATATGTAGGCCGCAGACCCCGTTCACACAAATTTGGTTCGCTAAGTCGTCTAGGTACGGGATCATTTCGATGCCGCGTCAGTAGGCCGGCCCATGATCATCAATGACGACGATTGCGATATTGAACCCTTGTACCTGTCCGATTTCGAATGCGACGAGAACGAAACGCCACCGCCAGGAGCTCGACATTGTGTTGAAATGACGAAACTGGCGACTCTAAGTATGTGCCACCAAAAATCTCGTGCAAGAGAAACAAGCTGACGTGAATTAATTTGTAGTTGGGCGAGCAATTCGAGCCGTCCGATCCAGTCAAATTCACAGAGATTCCACCGACTCCAAGGGGGCCATCGATGAAGATCTTTCGGCTTGGGAAAAGCAGCTGCCAGAGCCATTACGCTACCACGAAGGGGAGCCTGACCCACAGGCCATGCAGTTTGCAGCAATGCTAATGTTGGGCTTCCAGTATGTACATGATCCACGATTTTTGTTGCAAGAGTTGGAGTGTCTGACGAACATGTCCAGTTTTTGCCGGATTGTCCTACATCGAAAAGGTTTCCTAGACTCGAAGAACAAAAACGAGTCCGTCTCAATGGCCCCGGCGTCGGCTAATGTCGTAACCCGTATCGTCGAGGAATTACTCAGCGAGGGTCTCCTGCCGCGGGTACAAGTACATTTGTAAGCTGTCATGTTGTTGTTTTGATCGAGGCTAACATTGATGCTTCAACCGGACAGAATCGCGGTCATCTTTGCGTCCTTCACGATCCATGTTGTTTCGATGGAGCAAAGCCAGGGAGCACGCAGGCGAGTCCTGCAACACAAATCCAAGCTGTGCCTCTTGGGTCTTGCAGAGTTTCGTGACTATTGGCCATTTGTGGACTGGATGTACCGACTCTTCAGTAGCCTCCTGCACTGGCTGGAGGTTGGAGACAGCTCCTCCTCTTCCTCTTCCTCCGGGGTCCACCACAATCAGGCGCTGTGGACCACCCAGCTTCGCCCGGAAAAGTTGAATCTACCACTAGTAGTACAACCGGAATTGACGGACAGCACCACCGAGGTCACTCGTGGTGACAACACGGCCATGTCTTTCCCTCTCTACGAGCAAGATGCAAGCTCCATCGCGGATGTTCAGCCGGATCAAGGCATGCTCCAGCAATTCATGTCCGGCATGCTAACAGAAAACTTTCTCGACCCGTTTATGCCTCTGGACAATCTCGATTGGGACGATCCAAGCGTAACCAACTTGGCCAGCCTGGCAGGAAATTCCATGCTTTGAGGACCTCCACACCATTACCTATGGTGGACAAGGGTTCTCTGTCCTGAGAAATCCCCTCGCCTTCCACAAGTATGGGTTTTGAGGCGGCAAGACTGCTATCATCTTCAAGAGTGGCACGTCCAAAAAGCCTGAGCTTCTTCATAATTTATATTTGTCACGCACTCGGCACGTGGGACTCCATTGCATGTTCGCGATAAGGAGCACCGCCTGCGCCTTGCGCCTCATATTCTCGCGCATCCTAGCATCCTTGTACATAGTTCCTCCCACGTGGCGATTTTTCGTCCTTTGGGATCCTGGCCGACACTTTGTCGATGGGTGTGAGTACTTGCCCACTAGGCTTCACCGATGTACTTGGGCCAATTTGGACTTGGGTTACGAGCAATCCATCCACCGTCGACGATAAATGCTGTGATCAGTCAGTGTGGTCAACAGATGACTAGATTTCTTTTCCATTTTTTCTTTTAGCATGGGAACACTCACGATGCCCGGTGATATAAGACGCCTCGTCCGAAGCCAAGAAAAGAACCAGCTGAGCCACCTCGTCCGGGTGCCCTCCGCGATTCATGGGTATGCTCTCGAACAACTCTTCCCTCAGCTTTTCATTTTTCAACGTCGCTTCCGACATTGGAGTGTCCATAAACCCCGGACAGACTGTCATTGCTCGAATCCCGTCCCTTGCATGGTCCATGGCAATCGTCCGCGTGAGATTGATCAATCCGCTCTTTGCGGCATTGTAGGAAGAGAGACCATAATCTCCACCAATGCCGGAAACACTGGCAGTGTTCACGATGACTCCTTTTCCTTGCCTTTTCATGTGGGGAATGATAGCTTTGGCCAGATAGAAGGCGCCACAGAGGTTGGTCATGATGACCTTGTTGAAAACGTCCACGTCATGGTCGGCCACCGGGACGATCGGACTCAGCATTGCTGCATTGTGGAACAGGACATCGATTCTTTTGAACTTGTCAATGCAGGCATCGACGGCAGCGAAGCAGGATTTCGGGTCTGAACATGGTCTCAGTGTCAGTTGTGACGGTTTGCTAGCCAATGGCATCGTACGAATCCGTGTAAAAAGGGTATGGAAGGGAAGAGTGGGGAAAATGAATGTGAAGGTCCAAAGGCCTGTCGAGGCAAATGGTTTACCTGAGACATCACACTGGTGGAAGTGAGCGTTCGGACCGAAGTGCTGCATTGCATTTCGCTCCTTGATGGTTGATCTTCGTTAGTAGTGTGCAAGGAATAACAGTATAGTGCTGGAAATAGAGGTGCATTGTCTGTCGGCTTGAGCTTGTGCCAGATTCTTGTGGGGGAAGATCTTTGATTGTCTCGATGTATCATGGGAACAATTTTTACCTTCAGGTCCGTAACAAAGACTCTGGCGCCTTCGCCCAAGAACAGCTTGCAGGTCTGTGCTCCCAGTCCAGAGGTACCCCCGGTGATGAATACCACTGCATCGTGAAAACGCTTCGCCATGGTTTGAGCAATATAGCCGCCGATTAAGCAGCGCCCTGTTGCAGTTCAAACTGGCTTCTAGGGAGTTCAGGTCCGAAGTGGCAGAGAGAGAGAGAGAGTGAGTCATAAAGTCATGCTTTTATGTGGCTCTTGCACACCAGCTGTAAGCCCCAACGAGGCTGACTCAGGCCCCGACATCGAGGGTCTTTGGGGAAGGGGAGATGAGCCATAATGGTGTCTGGCCTAAATTTCGCCGAAACACACACGTTCAATGGGAATTTCGACCAAGAGTCAGAATTGCATCTCCGATCTTACGTCTAGCTCTGATAGTAAAACGTGGACCCTACCAGGTACGTTCCGAGAGGTCTTCGCGAAGCTGCATGTAGGGGCAGTCGAAAGTGTGTCTACAAAAGCAAGGCACTTTGCAGCAGAAAGAACGGCTCACTATACTGAGCACTGCCTCGACCACTTATCTGTTTCAATAATGGCGCCCCTTTTGATGACAGGGTAAGAAGCCATCTTCCACCGAGCAGTGATGTTATACTCACCGGAATAACAGAGTCGGCCTCGTCACCGGAGCCGCCTCAGGAATTGGACGAGCATGTGCCAAGATCCTGGTCGAGGAAGGATGTACGAGGCTCGTGCTCTCGGATTTGACTGGGGATGGCCTGAAGGAGGTCTCAGACGAGCTCAAGAACATCGACCCTTTGGTGGAAACTGTTCTCTTCATCGGAGACATGAGCAAAGAGGTCGATGTCAACCGGATGGTCGAGGTTGGCGTCGCTAGATTTGGAGCAATTCACTATTGCATCAATAGTGCGGGCGTGACAAGTAAACCCAGACTGCGGACGCACGAACTGGAGACCGAAGCATTCGATCGAGTCATCAACATCAATCTTCGAGGCTTATGGCTTTGCGAGAGGGCGCAGATCCGCCAATTCCTGAAGCAAGAGCCAACCCTTAAAACTCGCAATCATACCCAAGGCATAGCGACCCAGCGAGGAGCTATCGTAAACATCAGCAGTATTTTCGGTCTCACAGCACACGCAACGGCTGGGGCTTACCCGGCCTCGAAGTCCGGAGTATTAGGACTGACAAGGACGGATGCGGTAGCGTACGCGACAGACGGGATCAGAGTCAACGCCATTTGCCCTGGTTTTATCAATACTCCGTTGGTGGAACAGGCAAAAGCGGCAGGCGCAGACTACAACAAACTCGTCAGCTTGATCCCGTTCAGACGGATGGGTACTGCCGAAGAGTTGGCCGAAGCGGCCGTGTGGCTAGCAAGTGAGCGAGCAAGTTATGTGAGCGGTGTTGAGTTGCCAGTGGACGGTGCTTGGGTCAGAGCGTGCAACACTTGAGGACTGCAATCGGAAAGAAAGTGAAGATTACAAATCATCTTCACGTCGGGAGGATCTCCTGAACAGTACCTAGGTTACAAACCGCGTGGAAAGATTCGCCGAATAGCAAAACATTATGCCAGTAAAAGTGCGCCAACTTCAACTCGGCATTGACATTTTCGGTCTTCATTTCTTGTCCTGAGAGTATATCTTCAAGTGTGCATAGCCGTTAGTTGATCTCCTATTCCAAGCTTAGCAAATATCATGGCTCACGCGGCGAGCAAGACGCACCAAGTACGGTCAGAAGGCATTTTCCACGGATTGCCATTCATCGATGCTGCTCGAAAGAACCTTCGGGCTATAATTGTTGGCGCAAGCGGTCAGTCTGGCCAACCCGTGGTTGATGTGCTAAGCTCCAGTCCGGACCGATGGGAGAAGGTCTATGCCCTGTCAAGGAGGCCGCCCAAGACGGAAGCGAAGAACGTGGAACATGTAGCTGTGGATTTGCTCTGGGAGCCAGAACAAATTGCTGGTGCCTTGCGGAAACACCAAGTCCAGGCGTAAGTCGACCCTCAGTTCATGTTCGTGTAGCAGGGAAGCACTTGGGAATAACATTTCTACCTGCCCAGTGATTATATCTTCTACTTCGGCTATGTGCAGGTTGCAAGACAAGGTGTCGACTCGGCGGTGTTTGGGGATGCAAATGACTTGGCCGAAATCAACGGTGAGAGAACTCCTACCGGACACGCAGAAGCCTCGTTCTAATCGCTTGTATGCAGGACGGCTCTTTGAGAGCTTTCTTCTCGCCTTAGACCAAGCGGATGTTCACCCCAAACGAATTGTGCTCCAGACCGGGGGCAAGAACTACGGCGTTCACCAAGGCCATGTGAATGTCCCCCTCACCGAGGATTCTCCCAGGGTGGAATTAGAGCCCAACTTCTATTACACCCAAGAAGATTTACTGGTGAAATATGCCAAAACCCACCCTGGGGTCAGCTACAACGTGACCATGCCGCAATGGATTTTGGCGGCAGTCGCCGGTACAGACATGACCATCTTCTATCCGTTGGCAGTCTATGCTTCCATTCAGCGAAAGCTAAAGCAGCCCCTGCAATATCCCGGTGATTTGGTATCTTGGGACAACAATCATCCTATATCGACAGGTGTCATTCTTGGTACCTTTTACGAATGGCTGGTATTGACCGACGACACCGCGGGGGAGTCTTTCAATATCACCGACGGATCGGAGTTCACCTTTTCCAAACTATGGCCGATTCTGGCGTCGTGGTTTGGTTTAGAGTGGCTTCCCCCTCAAGAAAACGGCAGCTACCACGAGGTAGAGCTGCCATATGTTCCGAGAGGGTATGGTAACCCCTTTTAAAGGTATTTTGTCAGTTCTCACTTGCTGATTTCGTACGTCAGATATGGCCCGAAAGGCAAGCTCCGGTCAACCTTTAGCTTCATCGATTGGGCAAAGGAGCCAGCAACTCGACAAGCCTGGGCTGAGCTGAAGCAAGAGCACGAACTCAACACCGAGCCTTTGCAGGATCCCGAGAAGACATTTGCTTTTCTACAGTTTGCGCTCGAGCTGACATGGTCCTGGTCGACGAGGTGAGAAGTTCTCACATACTAGTAAAGTGTCCAAACCAGACAATACTAACAGTGATCCTAGCTTGAATAAAGCCCGCAAGTTTGGCTGGCATGGCCATGTAGATTCTATCGAATCTATACACGCCGTGTTCAAAAAGTTCACGGAATTGAAAATGCTTCCGCCGTTCTGAGATGGGGAATTCATGCCACAAAACAATGCGACTCATTGGCCATGTTGGTTGGCCGAGACAGAAATACAGCAAGTTGACAGGTAATGGTTCCACGGGATATTGATCTTGTTCCAATTATTCCGTATAACAAATGAAAATACTTCCGCTGTTCTAGCTTTTCCTCCATGCACTTTACCAAGTTCCAGGACACTCTCACGAAAGTTGTGGATTGCTGTGATGCGATAGACCTGGTTAGAAGAATAGAAGAGATGCGTTCAACTGCTTTCAGGGCTTTCGTCCGTTCTAGATATTACCCGACAGTCCCTTCCACTGGAGATTGCCTGAGGCATACATAGCCGTTATTGACAATGTATAAAGTCAGCCAATTTCGCCGGGAACGTCAGAGCGCTTCGCCGAATTGTGTAGCAACACCACTTCAAGAGCTCCAGTACATGATTTGTGCCCGACCTACAGTAACAGCCAAATATTGTAGCGCCTAGCATATTATAGCTCAAACCGGCCGATGTTGTAAGTTAACTTCCAAGAGACTTCTGCGACTGATACCAGATCATTGTGAGAGCGTTGGACAATCCATCCGCAAAGCACGTATGTGTTGAATTGTAGTTGTACAACGACAAGAGATCTAACGAACCACAGAATACTGTAAGAGGGCTCAGACAAGTATGACGCGGGTCCTCCTCACGGGTGGCTCTGGCTTCATCGCGACGCATGTATTGGACCATCTCGTCCAGCGAGGATACAGTGTGGTGACGACTGTGCGCTCTGCAGCCAAGGCCGACAAGATCAGAGCTGCGTACCCAACAATCGGTACAGATCGACTGGATTTTGCGATTGTGGAAGACATTGCCCAAGATGACGCCTTTGACGACGCCCTCATATCCACTCCACCATTCGACGCCGTCATTCACACGGCCAGCCCGTTCCATTTCAATGTCACAAATGTGCAACGAGATCTTCTAGATCCTGCAACCAAGGGGACGACTGGTGTTCTAAGATCTATTGTCAAGAATGCGCCCACGGTAAAACAAGTCGTCATCACTTCCTCCTTCGCCTCGGTTGTGAATCCTTTCAAAGGAACTTGGCCAGAGCACACGTACACGGAAGAAGACTGGAATCCTGTCAATCTGCAACAAGCCTCGGAAAGCATTGTCAATGGCTACCGGGCAAGTAAGACTTTTGCTGAGAGAGCGGCGTGGGACTTCTTGCAACAAGAGTCGCCTCCTTTCTCACTCACGACCCTTTGTCCGCCGCTGGTATTGGGGCCCGTGATAAACCCTTTACTAGTAGGCAACCTGGACAACCTCAACACCAGCAACCAAGTCATCCGTGATTTGATTCAGGGGAAACATCAAGACAAGATCCCGGACAACGCCACCTTCACGTGGGTAGATGTGCGTGACCTCGCCCTCTGCCACGTCCTGGCATTGGAGAAGCCCGAAGCCGCAAATCAACGCTTCCTAGTCTCCGCCGGCCACTTCTGCAACGCGGAGCTTGTGGACATAATCAGGAAGAAACACAATCGACTGCGGGATCAGCTACCTGCAGAGAGGAGTCCTGGTGGTGGGTATCCAGAGGCTGGGCTGTACAAGGTCGACAGTAGCAAGGTTGTAAAGATCTTGGGCGTCACATGGAAGGAATTGCCCGACACCGTCACGGATACCGTGAACTCGTTGCAAAGGTTTCTATCATGAGTCGCAGGAGTCTAGGCCCACCACGGGACAAGAACATATCACAACACTCCCCGTCTCAAGCTCACGTATAGGAATTGACCAAGATTGCATAACGGAATACTAGTATGCCAGGCCAACTCCTTGCGTTTGACGACTTGCATGCCAATGCCCGTAATATTTTTGGATTTTCACGTCGCCACCAGTGATAGGTCTGTATCAAGGGTTGTAACTCCAGTGACTACTAGTATAGTATCTTGAAAATCATGCGAGCCCGCAATATCCACCTAGGATCTATCCAGTGTGGTTACTAGTTAGCATCTGAAATAGGTTTGCCTTGAATCAGTCAAGTCTCGCACAAGCGCGTTTTCGCAGGAGCTGGTACTCTTGTCTTACAATCACCGTCGTCGTTCATCAACTACTAGTAAGGAAGATAATGCAAATTCGCCGGAAACTGGCTCGAGGAGTATTCACGGAGTACTGTCTAGTGCCAAGCTGAGGCCGGATTACTATCTGTGTCCTAACCCACCGGTGGATTCACAAAGCATACAGTAGATAGGTAAGGTCACAAACGCGCCACATATACTAGTAGTACTCCTAACTCCAGGCTATCTACTCCGTATACCCCAGTCTATGTTTGGTGAGGCGTACTCCAGCAGCACGCGGCCGCCGGGCTCTAGATCTCAAAGCTCCTCTTCAAATCAATCTGATTGCAGGTCGCTCGCTTTCGGCGAAAGTTGTCCGCCACACAACTGGGCAATATTTTCTGAGTTCTCCGCGAGGGAACCTCTTCCCCGCGATCTTTTCTCCCGTTTGCATCTACTGCTTAGATACCCCAGAATTCCGAGGGAGGACTCCCATGGGGCTCGAGCATTGGCTACTATTATATAGTACATTTATCATGACCATATCCCGATATTTGACATTTTTCTGACTCCTACAGTATTATACCTACTAGTGCCCTGGCTCACTTACAGTCCTACAAACTCATCGTGCCCAGCCTTTTCAAGTACATTCAATCTTGAATCTTTCTCATCTCACAGTATGGGCGATGACAAGGTGGAAGCTGAGAACTGGGAGGTCCAGCCCGACATGGTTGGCACGGAGCAATACATACAGGGTCTGTCTGTCCGTCACGAGCGCTTCGTCTTGTGCCTTTTGAACTTGACTGACGTACCGTGTCTTTTCCTCATCAGCCGAACCCGCGTGGGCGAAATATATTCCAGGAGGCTACTCAAGGTCGAGATGCTTGAAACTGTCGGGCATGCCTATGGTGGCATGTATCCTTGCCCTGGCAGGGACGTGTCTGCTTTTCTTTGGCTACGACGCTGCCGTCATGAGTCTGGTCAATATCAACCCGAACTATCTGCAACACATGGATTCTGCTGGAGGCACGGACCGTGATGCCGCCCGTGTCGGAGGGATCGTGAGCTTCTGGTTTCTGGGCTTTCTCGTAGGTACGTACTTTCCCCCCGAGTACTTTATGCCTCTTTTTTCCCACCTAAAGGGCATGCCTACTTGCGGCGGGGGAAGATCCAAGTGTCCAAATTAGCAGAGAAGTGTGCGCGCTGACATAGTTGCATTGCATTGCATAGGTGCGATTTTGGCCGGCAGCTATGCCGACAAGATCGGTCGACTCAGAACCATCCAACTGGGATGCGTTTGGGGAATCGTGGGTGCCTGTCTTTTGGCATCCGCTCAGAACTTCTCTTGGATGGTTTGTGCCCGTATCATCAGCGGCATAGGTTGCGGTCATCTCAATACCATAGCCCCGATTTGGACCTCGGAAATCGCAGACTACAACCTACGGGGCGCATACGTTTCGGTGCAATTTACCATGTGCGTCGCTGGGGCGACTATGTAAGCCGGACAGAACACATTAGCACGCATTTTCGACCCTCCATACTGACTGACATTTGTTGGTAGGACTTATTGGATGGAGTACGCTGCTCTCAAGACCAGGTCTCTTCCATTCGCCTGGCGGTTTCCACAAGCTTTCCAAATGGTCTTTTTACTACTTATTGTCCTTGCGGCCAATTTCTTTCCAGAGTCACCTCGCCATCTCGCCAAAACGGGTCGCTTTGAGGAGGCTCGCGAGATACTTCACCGTTGTCGCCTTCGACCTTCGGAGCAGGCGATTGAGCAGGAACTTGCCGAGATTCGGGAAGCCATTCGCATCGAGGCCACTTCCTCGGCTCATGGATTTCTTTCCATGATATGGAAAAAGGATGCTCTGCATACCCGCCGTCGCGTTGCCCTGGCCATGGGTATCCAAGCTATGGAGAAGCTTTGTGGTCCTGATGCTATTGCAGCCTATGGGCCAACCATCTTCGGTCTCAGTGGGTGTAAGCACCCCAAGTCCTCGTCTGTGTCAACATTCATGAAACAGAGGAAGTCTGCTGATCACTTGTATGTCGCTTAGTCACTGGTAACTTATCTGCCATGTTGGCTGGCTTCAACTTTATATCCTACACGTGCAGTGTACCAATCGGCATGTACTTCGTGGAGCGAGCCGGGAGACGCAAGCTGATGTTAATTGGTTTGTTAGTCATGGGCTCTTCTCTGCTCATTGCTGGGCCACTGGCGAGAGTAGCCATCAATACGCCAGAGACCGAGTTGTCCAAGAAAAGAGCTTATGGTGCCGCGGTGGTAGCATTCGTATTCTTGTACACCTGCGGGTTCGGCAGTACCTGGATCACATGCTGGTAGGTCCTTCTCGGCCCAATGCCCCTTGTGTTTCTGTCCCCGACATTATGTGTGACTGGTTCAATTGCTAACATGCATTTAACATGGCAGCTGGGTCTATCCGACAGAGGTCTTTCCTCTCGCCACACGAGCAAAGGGTGTCTCCTTGTCTATGGTGTCGTTCGCCATCTGGGGTGCCGTCATTAATGAAGTCATCCCGTATGTCATCAGCGCTGTGGGGTGGTGGGTTTTTATCATGTTCGCGGTCATGAACTTCATCCAGATCATACCTGTGTGGCTTTTCTACGTCGAAACAGCCGATCGTCACCTGGAGGATCTTGACATCCTTTTTGCCAGCGACAGTCCTTTGGCGTATAAGATGGAACGCGAGTTTGCCGAAAAGAAACGTACCCTCGGCTTCCACACAGATGTACAAGAGCTTGTGCGCACCGCCTAAGACCCTTGATCTCTGGTGCCTGATGGTCGAGGTGACACGAAAGTCTCGCTGACATCGAGCTCGAAGAGCAAAGATAAATTTCCATGGTGGCGCTGGGAATCTTCATTGACCGGGTTTCGTCACACAAGCTCGGTCAACTGCCTGATAGTTTGGAGTCAAGTATTCACAAGTACATTCGGATTTACTAGGAGTAGTGCTGTGCACGATGATGCTCTCCACTAACTTCTCGAAGCGGTGTCGTAAACGTTGTTGCCCGAGTACGAGCGAAGTCGACTCAAACATTCTGTGCATATTTACTGTCTCTTGTAACATGACGGCAAGGTTGCCTTTTCCAATGCACACAGTGGCCGGAGGAAAGCTGGCGTCAATCCATTTCGGCGAAAGAAGAGTAGGTGGAATTTCTCGATCGTGTTAGTCTTGGTGGAAGGGTAGCAATTGTATGACTCCCTTGAAGGCAAACCAATTGTCAGCCTATGACTCGTGCCTGCCTCTTCACTGTTCAAAGCACTTACTGCATTTCTGATTCCTACGGGAGACAACACATTCATCACGCTTTTCTCGAAAGAAACAGTCATGGAAGTCCCGAGGGAGGGTTGGGCAGCGGTTGTCGTGCGTAGACGGTGTGCACTGTGAAGAAGGCGCACCAGAACTTACGAAGCCTGACAGAAAAACGAAGGAGCCGATTTCTTCGTGGCGGTTGAGAAAGCCCCAGTGCCTAGCATCGGTTGGACTGCTTACACCGTCGATAAATTCCACCTGCTGACCACAATGTTGGCAGGGCCTTCGGATGTTCTTATCAAGCTCAATGTGACGGGACTATGTCTTACCGATGTGCATTTTATGATGAACGACTGGGCGTTCCCAAAGATGTCGGAGATGGGTCTTTCTTGCGCAGGCCACGAAGGTGCTGGAGTGATTGTGAAGATTGGTGAAAGTGTGAAAAGTTGCAAAGTCGGCCAACGCGCGGCATATGGCCCTATTCATAGCACATGCAGTTTATGCGAGTACTGCAAGTCGGGAAGAGAGACATACTGCCAGCAGGCAGTCTATACAGGCGGGACAGTGGACGGTACGTTGAAAAACTTTGCCTCTGCATGGGCAGGCTGTGTTGCTCATATGCTAAGCTCTCGCAGGAACTTACAAGCAGTATTGCGCCGTCCCAGAGGGGTTTGTCCATGTGCGTTGTCGGACACAATTCTCAGGAGTTGAACGAACAGACACTGATACATTGTCGTGCATTTAGCTAATCCCCGAGGTACCTTGACCAGACTAATGTCAACCGACCACGACTAAAGCAATTAACAGGGAGTTTCTGACTACGTGGCAGGGCCCGCCATGTGCTCTGCAGGTACCATGTACTCTTCGCTCAAAGAATCTGGACTTAGAGCCGGTGACTGGGCCGTTTTCCCTGGTGGAGGCGGTGGAACAGGCATCCAGGGGATACAGCTGGCTTGTGCCATGGGTATACGACCCGTGGTGGTTGATACTGGCGACAGTCGCCGATCGCTCTCGCTCAGCCTTGGTGCTGAATATTTTGTTGACTTCTTAACGGAGGCAGACCCAGTCAAAAAAGTCTTGGAAATCACCAATGGGGGTGCTCACGGCGTGTTTGTTAGTGGTATGTGTTATCTGAAGCTGGAATGACTCTCCGTAATTGGGAGCTGACTTGAACTAGCTGTACAGGCTTATCCGGTCTCGCTTGGCTACCTTGGTTCACGTGTCGGTGGGGTGGTTATGTGGTATGTCAAAAACACTCTGCATCTTCTAGTTGATGAGGAGCGTAGATGAATTAATTTGGAACAGCGTTGGACTCCCACCCAAGGGCAGATACCACATTGATACGGATCCTACCCAGCTTTGCTTGAGAAACCAAACAATCAAGGGTACCTTGTCCAGCAGTCGGAAGGATATAGCTGAGACACTAGACTTTGCGAAACGAGGTGAGACGCTCACAATGGTGGCTGGTGATAGATGAAGCAATGTTGCTTACTGTTGGTTGCAGGAAAGATCCATCTCGAGCCCACCGTGGTTGGATTGAGCAGGTTCAATGAAGCCGTCCAAAGGCTGAAAAACGGACAAGTTGCAGGGTAAGTACTAGTGAGTAATCTGACACGTAAGGGGTTGAATATGGGCCGCTGATATACGTATGTAGGCGCATAGTGGTAGACTTCAACCTTCCGTAAACGAGAAATTTGATCCTACGAAGGAAATCAGGGCGGTTTTTCACCTCCATGAGTCCACCAGTCATTTCGCCGAAGTTCTCTTTGACGACGAAGGTCTAGCTAGCTAGCTACTATAAAATCTGACCTCGTTTGTGGTTCTCCAGCATGACACTGTTTAACATAGTTCAGCAATGGATCTTCGCACAATTTGTTCCAGATATGCGGCCTGCATGAGTGAGCGCAAGTTTACACAGTTACCAGAGTTTGTCCATGATGGTGTGGTTTACAACGCACAACCGCCAATGACTTGCGAAGAATATGGCAGAATGATTGATGGGATTGTCCGCCAATTCGACAATTTTCGTCTTGATGTGGAGATGTTGGTTGTGGACGGCTGCTCGACTGACCTGGACGGCATGGTCTCAGCAAGATTCAGCCTGAGTTATGATTCTCCGAGCGAAAAGTTGGTGAAAGATCGCGTTGTGTTCTACGAGCACGTATTCTTTCAGTTCAGGGGAGGAAAGATTGCAAAGATATGGCCACTGATCGCTTGGCCGGAAAAGTGAGGGCAGATTCTCCTTGAAGCAATATGAGTCAAGAGGATGGTAGTGTCAGAGTTTGGAGGATCCTAAGCATCCCCAGCGCCCTAGGACACAAGTATATAAGGGTGCTTGGAACCCTTGATAATCCAACAGAGATTCTTTCACACTTCATCGGAACCTATACCTTTGCCAGGTAGCATGGTGGGAAACTCGCAGCCCAGCCTACTGTGCTCCGTACAGGACCGAGTAAGAACCCAGCTCAACCCGCAAACCTGTAGGTCAAGGCCAACCATTCTTTAATTGTGTCTTCGACTGCCTTCCCACGATCCAGCCCTGATAATCATTCTCCAAAGTCTCATCAAGCATCTGCATATACGAAGGGAGCCCACCTGCCCAGCTGAGAGGCTGCACTTTCTTGCCCGGGATGTTGGCACCAGTCCACCAGCTGTGGGAAAGGTCAGTACAGCACACCCTTTGACGAGAGATACTTATCTTGCCCTGGGGAAGCAGAGTTGCCTCCCATCGCTCACGAATCTTTTCGACCCAAGTATCGGCTGCTTCCTCCTTGGCTTCCAATGTTTCTATGCCGCTGGCGAGCATCTTCTGGACTAGCTTGTCAAACCATCGGCCCTGAAATTGGATACAGGACGGGCCGTTTCTGAGAAGATATACTGTTAGCGCAAGAGAAGCTGGAGCCGAGGGGGAAGGGGGTTCGCCTACGAGAATGTCGACGGTGCTTGCGGTCCAAACAGGAAAAACAGGTTGGGAAACCCTGGGATCGCTACCCCCATGGACGTTTTGACTCCGTCACTCCAGTATTGCTTCAGAGTCCTCCTACCAATGCCTTGGAGATCAATGTCCATGAAGCCACCTGTCAAGCCATCGAAGCCGGTGGCGAGAACAATCAAGTCCACATCGACTTGTCCTGCGGCGGTGCGGATGCCCTTTGCGTTGATTTCCTTTATAGGGAGCTCGTTCAAGTCCATGATGTCAACATTTGGCTGGCTGAGAACCTCAAAATAGTTCTGTTCTAGCGATGGACGCTTCGCGCCAAAAGGATGCGGCGGGACCTCCGGCGCCAACAGCCGCGCTTTCTGGGGATCCTTGATGCGTTGAAGTACCATGCGGCGCCAAAAGTCGTAGGCAGCATCGTTGGCCTTTTGGTCCAAGTTTAGGTCGGCGTAGCCTGCGACCCAGAATTTAAAGCCGCCGTCCTGTACGAGTTGGTTCCAGAACACTTCGCGCTCTTCACTTGTGTCATCGAAGGTCTTACGGCCGTTCGTTTGGTATGGCACACCAGCATCGGTCTTCTCGCAGGCTTTGAAAGCCGCCTCATAGATGCCACTATCTTTCTTCCTCTGCTCTTCCACAGGATCGAGACGGTGTTGCTGCATCGGTAGACTAAGGGCGGTTAGAACGCGTCCGACGTCGGATGGGCGGCAACTCACCAGAAATTGGGGGTGCGTTGGTACACCGTGAGATGCTTGCAGACCTTACCGGCTTCTTGAATCACCTGAATCCCACTGGCCCCAGTTCCGATGACGGCGATACGTTTATCTTTCAGAGCGACATCGTGGTGTGGCCAATGAGCCGTATGGTACATCTCACCCTGAAAGTCGGCAGAGCCTTTGAGATACGGTTTGTACCTATACTATCCTCAGTCATGCTGCAGAAAGATTATAAACATGTCGACGCACTTACTCCTTAGCCGCAAAACCCACATTCGCAAACAGCCACTTGCATCGCGTCTCTGTTCCATCAGAACAGCCTACCCTCCATCGTCGAATGTCGGGATCCCAGTGCGCATAAGTGACGTTTTTGTGATATTCAATGTCTTTTCGGAGGTCCCATCTTTTCTCTACGTGCTGAAAATACCTTTGCAGTTCGCGGAACCCGGGGAACCGCTCAGAGAAGGTAAACTCCTCCCAAATCTCCCGGTCGAAGAACTGGTAAGCCGGCGAGTCGCTGTCGACGCGGGCCCCGGGGTCTGAACGATTAGCGTCTCGCCAGTCATGAAGAATGCTTTCACCTACACTGATTCCAATGCCTGCAGAATGCTTTAGTCAGACACTTCCATAACTATGTCACGACGGGAACACGAACCAAACACCTCCAGAGCCCGACCCACGCTCAAATATCTTGGCTTGAAGCCCTAATTTACGCAGTTTCGGAAGCATGGTGTAGCCTCCGAAGCCGGCACCGATGAGTACGGCGTCATACTCGGGGCTCTCCTCTATTGAACCCATGTCCTGCCAGAGTACGGTCTGGTGACGGTGAGCAACCTGTGTTTCGAGTGCTGCTGTCGAATAAAGGCGTAGCCCTTTGATGAGGGTGTTTGACGAACAAATTGGAGAGAGATATTAACCACGCGGAATCGAAATTGTGTCTCAAGACCAATATCTCCTTGAAGCATTTATCAAATTTCCCCGGTGCGGAGAGGAATCATTGTGGCGTGTCGAGATTGAACCTCGCAGAGAGGTATTCGGCGATTGAGGTCTTTGACCTTGGCCCATCTCAAGGTCATCACTGGTATGCCAGTCCATGGTCCTAATTCACGGCCAAATGGCTGGACGCGTCTACATTATCGGTCAAGCCTTTTCGCCGAAAGGGGACTTGAATCTCTCGGAGAATCGAGCTTACGATCCACATTTACCCGCATCGGGTACTCCTTACCAGGCTGGTCTCCGTATTGCAGCCAGCTACCTGGTCATTCCGCCGGCAAGGCTGTACATGGCACTAACCTCAACCTCAACCTTAGTCACAGTCCGAGAGGATTGGATTTATTCCTCGAGTTGATGCCACTTCCGGTTACCACACACTCCCGACAGTATCTTGTTCATTTACCACAGGACAATGGCGCACCATGGTGAAACCAACGGTATCGCCACTTACGCTACCGAAAGTACACCGGATGGCACCAGCAAGGGCGTTGGCATCACGTCTGACTACTTCCCTGAGCAAACTGCACATGCCGGCGATGCACAATCTCTGAAAGACGCGAGGACTCTACTGAAACCTCTGCCAGCATACACACCCAGAAAGCTTCGTATCATCACGATTGGTGCAGGCTATTCGGGGCTCACATTGGCTCATAAGTTCCAGCATCAACACACCGACCTCGCCGATGTGATTGACCACACGATCTACGAAGTGAGGTCCGAGCTAGGCGGCACTTGGCTGGTCAACACCTACCCCGGCGTTGTCTGCGACGTTCCATCACACATATATGTACGTGCTCAGAGGCCTAGAGGCCTAGAGGCTGCAAGCTTGATGCTGACCAGTGACCGGCCGAAGGCTTTTCCATTCGACCCCAATCCTAGCTGGACTCGGTTTTTCTCAACCGGCCCTGAAATTTGGGCATACATGAAGAAAACGGCTCAGAAGTGGAATCTCGAACGGGACGTCAAATACAATCATCGCGTCACTGGCGCGTATTGGCAAGAAGATCGCGGTCAATGGCAGGTGATGGTCGAGCATGACAACACTATCATAGAGGACTATGCGGACATCTTAATATCAGCGCAGGGCTTCCTGAAGTGAGCTGCTCTTCCAGTCAGGAAATGGTTATCCTTTGAAAGGGTTCGAAATCGACCAACGTTAGCTGACTCGTGAGTTACAGCACCTGGAACTGGCCGTCGATTCCTGGATTGTCGCAATTCAGGGGCAAGAAGGTCCATTCGGCCAGTTGGGATCACGAATACGACTACAGCAACAAACGAATTGCAGTGGTCGGTAACGGCTCATCTGGAATTCAAATTCTACCTCAGTTGGCCAGATTACCTGGCACCAAGGTCACGAGCTTTCAACGGGGGCCTACATGGGTGGTCAGCACCATGAACCCTGCGTCCCTGCTTGGAAAAGACGACCCAGCATATAACCCTGAATACACCGCCGAAGAGAAGCAAGCTTTCCTGAACGATCCCGGGAAGCACCATCAATATCGCAAGAAGATAATACACAGCATCAACGACAGTTTCAAGATGGTATGGTATCGGCCCACGGCTAACTATGCTAGTATTGGATCACTAACAGACAGCGCAGTTTGTGAAGGGCTCGGAGCTCAACCAGCAGATTTACGACCTTGCCCGTCGACAGATGACGAGCAAATTAGAGAACAACTCGGAACTATGCGACCTACTCATTCCGAAGTGGGAGCTAGGCTGTCGGAGGATCACACCGGGCGAAGGTTATCTGGAATCCTTCTTGCGCGACAATGTTGAGCTCACTCAAAGCCCCATCACAAGGATTGATGCCGACAGCATCCTTACCGCCGACGGAAAGACCTATAAGGTGGATGTTGGTAAGGTTCCCCTCTTCGACACACCTCCTAAGAGGCCAAGGCCAGGAAGCTAATACAGCGAATCAGTTGTTTGTGCCACCGGATTCGACGTCTCCTACCGCCCTCAGTACCCTGTCGTTGGTCGTAACTCGGCGAGTCTCGCAGACAAATGGGCCGAGGAGCCTTCGTCCTACTTGTCACTCGCGTCGGCCGACATGCCCAACTACTTCATGTTCACCGGCCCGAACGCATTAATCGGCCACGGCTCTCTGATGGAGAGTTTAGGATGGAGTGCCGAGTACATGATCAAATGGATCCGGAAGATTGCCTCGGAGGACATCAAAGCCGTCGTGCCCAAGCAGAGTGCCGTGGACGATTTTATTGTCTATTCGGACCAGATCCACAAGACGTTAACCTGGACCGGGTCGTGTCGGAGCTGGTACAAGAACAACACCGTCGACGGGCGCGTGACGGCCACCTTTGCTGGCAGCGCGTTGTTGTTCAAGCGGCTTATCCAGGACCTCCGGGCCGAAGACTTTGACATTGAGCCAAGAGACAAGAACCGTTTTCGATTCTTGGGCAACGGATTCTTGGAGTATGAGCTGCAGAAGGGAAATGACCTGGCTTGGTATGTGGAAAAGTGAACAGTCCAGACTGAGGAGTCAAATCTGCCGCCAATGAATCAACCCCGTACGGAGTACTGTAGAGGCAAAGACAAAATGTCTTTCCTCTCAAGATGTGACTGGTTGACAAGTGAACTCCGGGCATGGCAGTGGGTTTACACTCCTCCTTTTTAGACAAGGCTCCATCGTGAAAATATTCTTCCTTTGAATCATGATATATCGTAGTCCATCCATCGTGACCTAAGTCTCAGTCAAAGCCTTCCCCAACCGAAACACTGACTTCCCTTCCTTTCTGCCGGCTAATCTTGGGTTCCATGTTCCCCTGTTGCGCAGCAATGGATTCCATCTTCCTTAGTAAGCTCCCATCGGTAAATTCACTGGTCGGGTGAAGATCGACGAGCGGCTTCCCATCCACGACACAACCTGGCCGACTTCCTCCTTGTGACTTACGACTAGCACTGCGCGCAAGTAATCCAGTGCCGGTGAAGGGGTTCTCTTCAGCATGGCTTCTTGTTGACGATTCAATTGTCATTTTGCCGGGATATGCGCTTGGAGGCGGACCCTGACTTGTCGAATGCCTCGGACTTCCACTCTTGCTGTTGACGCTGGGTTTCTCTGGACCGAAATCAAGTAAGGGCCTGGGAACATCGCTCTGAGACGGGCGAATCAGAGTTGCGCGATCGGCTCGAGCACTGATCTCTGTGCTCGACTTCGAAGGTCCAGCATCAAGCAGCGGCTTGCATAATCTTAGCACTTGAGACGACGATTCTTTCGAACTCCGGCCCGTACTTGGTCGATTTGCTGAACGCAAGCCTGTCGCAGGAACTTCGCGAATCTGTTGTCCTTCGCCGATCATGTGGAACAGATACCAGCTCCGCCAGGATTGCACTTCATGGTACCATTTCCCAGCCGTAGTCTGATCCTTCGTGCTAAAAAAGTGGACGAAGTTGGCACCATCAAGGAACATGGAGGATTTCTCTTGGCTCTTCAATGCGAAGCACATCTTCCTCGGTGGTTTGAGCTGCTTTAGTTGTTTTGGCGTCGGGGTGTAGAGATCGAAATCTGAAAGATGACAGATATTCGTACAATCAATGCCATTCTCATTTTTTGAGATGGTGATCTGTCCATCTTCCTTCAACCTCAACCATCTTTTCTCCCATTTGCCTGGTCGTTGCGAATAATACATTTGAACAGTCGTGCCAAGCGGCTGTTGTCTGGGAGCATCTGTTTCGTGTAGGCCTGGTGCAGCACATTCCAATTGAGCCACGATACAAAGACAGTTTTCATCGTCGTTGGCCCATGAGTTCATCACGTCACGAATCCTCTCATACCTACGTAGAGGTCTCTCCAAGCCGAGCTGTGAGAAGGACTCTAGAAGTACTGCTGTCCGAGTGTCGATATGCTCTGAGAGACACGATGCCGCGGATCTTAAGATGTCTTTGCACGTGGTAGTAGGTGTGATAGGTAGAGTAATGAATGATCCCTTGTATTGGATCCGGACCCTTCTTTCACCAGCATTGATTGCGGATACTGGAGCATCGAACTGGGGTACTGCGGCTAGTGGAGCAGAGTCGCGATGCTCGCCAATCTTCCCGGTACTGCTTGACCTCGTGTGAGCAGAAAAGACTCGCTTGTGTTTCCTTTCTTCTGTGGTGGCACTCGACCCGCCAATGACTAAAGTACGTGGCTTTGGTTTTTGTGATTCCGACACTGGCAGACCATCTCCGGCCACAGGTTGCGATCCTCTCGTTTGAGCTTCTAGTGCGGCTTCTCGCTTCTCTTGCTGTCGCTGTACCTCCTTCTGCTTCAACGCCTGGATGCGATCGAACTCGCCTTCAAGAATCAGTCGAGCTTCTTCCCGAGCAACTTCCAGCGACCTTCGGAGCTGTTCAGGCGATGGTGGTTCTGTACTCGACCCCGGCATCCCTGTCTTGTCTATGCTTCTTTCCGCTCTGTGTATTGGTGTGTGACCATGTCCGATGATCATCTTGCGGTTTCCACTCAGTTTCTTCTCCTGACTCGTAGTATCCGGAAGCACTTCTGCTGGGTTCTCCTGTACCCGCCAGGGCTCTTGACCCGCTCGACTGGAAGAGGGATTTTGTGTAACAACATTCTGCGACGGCGTAGGTAAAGGAGGGGCTTCAGTGCTCCGGTTTGGTCTCCGATGGTACCTCGACGGTAACCGTGTCAAGGATGTTTGTGAAGCGTTTGGCAAAGGCGGCGGAGGAGAAGCACTTGTAGGCTCAGGATCTTTCGCAACTGCTCTGCGCACGGATCTGTAGCGCAAGAACTTCTGTGGTTGCGCCGGTTGCGCGGTCGCTTCGGGAGAATTGTTATTCATGGTGGAAATCTGCGCAAAGTATCGAGCGATGAGGTATTCGCCGTACAAGGGTGCATTGCGCGAGTTCCATCTGCTCGTCAAGAAGGATACATGTCGCGTGTGTGGTCAGGAATGCGAAAGCGAAACGAGTAAACAACCTGGGCGGAATTATTATTATCTGCACGGCTGGTGCGTCAGAGTTACAGCAGTACTTAAGGTAGGCTCAGTGGGCCCGTGGGCTGGGGACCGCCTAACAATCTCCCCCGCAGGCCCACGATGGCCCCCATAAAATTGGATGCAAGGTACCCGAATACCCGTAGGCGTACAGTATACTTCACATGCTTCTAACAAGCCGCGAGGCCGCCATCGTCAGCCTCGTCGACATTCTGTTCCCACTTGCATAGGCAACAACAAGGTCAGTCCCACCGATGAAGCACTGCAAACCCTCCGATGCCTTCAATGCCCATTGCTGTCATTCTGGCAGACTCCCCAACCACGATACACCACTTCCCACAAGGACTCCAATCAGCTGCTCTGGCGTTGAAATGTGCATGATTCTTAAATTGCAATTCCATCAGCGACACTTTGGCATGCGGTTTAAGAGGTGTATCGGCATCGTGAATGGGGTATCGTTCGCGATCTCGACTGGGGAATTTAGATATATTGTTTGCATCGGAGATTTCGCTGGTCGCGTCAGTAGAGCTTTGCCGTGGCCAGGCTCCAGAGCTGGGGTTGGAATTTAGAGACGCTGGTGAAGATTCCTTGTTGGTGCTTTGAGGCGTGCCATTTGCCCGAGTCACACGGTCCTGTGGTCGAATTGGCTGTGCCACACCTTTGTGCTTTTTTCGTGGTTGTGGATTCTTGGGCTCATCAAGTCCTCCAGCATGGCCAAGTGCTAACCGCTCGAGATCCCAGAAGCGTAACTCGGATGTAGCATTCGCGAAAGCCAGAACTGGGTGTAAATTAGGGTATGCAAGCGATGGCAGCAGCAAGCCGAATCGAAGGTAGAACTGTTCGACCCTAGTGGTCTCAAACTCCAACAGTCTCTCATACAATGGTAGTCCCTCATATTCCTCTGCAATGTCCACATCCACGATTCCGTCCTCACGGGTGGTGACTGTTCGGATAAAGCCATTGCGAGTGTCTAGATAATCCTCAAGCTTGGGGGCAGTGGTAGAATCTGGAGGAGCTTGTCGGGAATCGAAACCGGTCACCTTCCACAGGACGATCTTGTCTTCATTGGCAGCCTTTGATATGATCAGGTCACCAAAGAATCTTGCACAGTCGACGAAGTTGGAATGTACTGCTGAGCTGACGAAATGAGGATAGTACATTGTTAAGACGTCGTGAGAGCTCCGCTTTCTGTGCTGGGGTGATATTTGTCGCCAAAAGGGAGAGTTATCGGCCAAATCCGGGACTGTCCAAACACATATCCTTTGGTCATGACCTCCGGTAACCATGTATCGCCCACTGGCATGCCAAGAGACGGTCAGAACGCCCTCGCAATGTCCTGTTGCTTGACCACATATGACTATGGTTGGTGATTGGTGTCGATTGGCATGCCGTCGTAAATCCCAAATTCGAAGGCTCCTATCCATCGAAGCGGTTACGACAATCCATGGGTAGAGTGGATGTGTCGCGATATCGTTGATGCCCCCGTGCCCGTGGCCAATTAACGTCGTAAAAAGGTCTCCTTCGAGTGCATCAATGATTTTCAACTGCCCCGACCCTCCAGCCAAGGCGAGCAAAGGCTTCTGTGGTTCGATGTAACACCACGAACAAGAGTTCAATCCTGGTGAGTTCGGGTCGTCCCTCTCCTGCTGATCTACTAATTCATGCAACGTTGTCAAAAACTGACTGGGTCGGAGTGACAAGCGATAGATGGTGACTTTCGTCTGGGCCACTACCGCAAACATTGGCTCGTCATCTGGTGGGCTTGCATAGGGGTAGAATTTGACATCGTAGTAATTGAACCGATCCGTCTGGACGGGAGATTTGTGTTTGAATTTCAGTTTCGGAAGGATGAAGGATTCCTTTGTCGTTGCCTGAGTATTCATCCTGAGTTGAGAAGGATGAGCCTAGATCGTCGTGTCGGTTGCTTTGTAGATTGCTGGAATGGAGGAATAATGGTTGTTCATATCAAAAGCCCGTGCCATACCGCTTCACCTGTTCTTCCGGTCAGAGACAGACATCAGTTACGCGATCAGATCTCGACTTTCGGTGTTCCGTATGCAAGCGGAGTCTTTACCGTGCTGGTCATAATCACAGTGAGCTAGAGGATTGGGATTCAGGAGGATTTGTTATTTCGCGTTTCCCGCACGCGTCAAGAGGCTTTATGCGCCGCTTTAACCATAACGACACCTCGCGACATGCCACCAGGGTACCATACCGTCGCTTCTTCGATAGAGGTATTCAACATCAATCGATCGCTTAATGATTCTGTTTTCCGACACTAATGGTAGTAATGCTCGATTTTTTCTGCTTATCCTGTTTGTAGAGCTCAACATGAAATCTTTGCTTACGATTCTGCTTTCTGACACCAAGTACAGGTAATAGCAATCCTTGTCCTCTTCCAGTTTGCGCGTCTAGGACCATTCAACATCAACCATATCTCTCAATGATGCTGTTCTCTGACTCCAATAACAGCAGTACTTGTCCCTTTCTCTTTGTGCATTTGGAGCCGCTCAGTATTCACCTGTTGCTCACCATCATTGGTCCTGAATCTTGATCCATGGAAACACCGCCATGACCGCCTAGAGCTTGTACAATACATCCTCCACAATCTCCTCTCCGAGCTTTGGATAGCCGCGTACCATAAGGCCGAGTTCTAAGCCCGTCAGTCTGAGACAAAGGGCGCTCGTCGGAAAGATCTTACGTCACGTTCTTCTGTGTCCAATTCGCCGAGGAAGTCACAGTGAACCACGTAAGTGGCGTCTCCAAAGCTAGCGATGCGAGTGTGCGGTTGGATGTCTCGGTGAGGGTGACTTGCACAGCAAAGCCAAACATCTTGTGCAAGTGACTGGGAAGTGCAAAAGCGACCTGGGACATCGGGGAACCCCATCTTGAGACGCTCTGCCAGAGCTTGATTGAGCAGGGAGCTGTCCTGCAGTCGAGGTCGTAGAGCTTCAAACGAACGCTTCAGCGCGTCCAGACGATCGCCAGCATCGAAAGCCAAGCACAAGAATTCAACAGTGCGGAAGACGAAGGTGGATTGTCCCTCAGAGAAGCTCGTCTGGTCAGATGGCGCGAGGACTAGGATGGCAGCCTCGAGAAACGCCAATGCCTGAGAGAAGTTGTTAGTTGTATCTGCTGCATAGGACTGGACGAAGGTACTGATAGTAGTGTGATTGAGCCGATCAGGTTTCAGGACAACCATTTGGAACAAGCCACAGGCAACCGAGCAAGCATAGTCCAGGCATGCACCGTGGTTCATTCTGTCGATGACTTCGCCCATCCACATCTGGGCCGTTCTTCGTCTTGCATCGTCATAAAGCCACAATTCAGCAAAGCTGACACAGAAGACAGATCAAACGTCGTGGGCGTGACTGAAGGCTCGCCACAGTAGACGATGGTCTGCCATTGTCGGACATGGTTTGCGGTTTCTTCTTGCTCTTGCTCTGCTTGTGCAAGGAGTGTCTCGACCGCTCTCTTTTCAGATTCGATCTTCCGCGTCTCACTCTGGGCGTCACGCATTGAATTGAGGTACTTCCGGGCACGGATCTGCGCTCTATCCAAGTCGTCGCGGGCGACTCGAAGCTCGCGTCGCTCGGCGTTCAACTCGATTTTCGAGTCTTCCAATTCTGGCTGTGTACGACGAAGCTTTTCTGCGTCTTGAATACGGCGGCCCACGTGGACCACTGTCTCATGCAAGTGAAATTTTGGAAAACATGTTTTTGCTTTCTCCAAAAAATTTTTGAAACTTCCCATATAAATACCCGCTAACTCAGCGAACTTGTTATGATCATTAGTAACACCTCGTTCTGTCTCCTCTTACTTTGACCTCACGATTACCTTGTTACCTAACGATTACGTATCTAATGGAAGACCAAAAAAGGTAGAAATACTAGGGACTCTAGGACTCGAACCTAAGATCTTGCCTTTAGTCTACGTATCTATCGGAGAATTATTACTTCTCTAGATAAATTGTCAGAAGCGTAATTCTTTAGTTAGTAAGGCGACTAGTAGTAAAGTTCTACTAACTATATTATCGGTTAAAGAATTATATCTCTAATAACTAATCTAGAGGAAGTGATAATCCTCTAGTAGATATATAGTTAATTAGGTATATATTACTACTACACTAAGTCCTCTTTAGCTATTATTTTTAAGTAAAATAATAGTCCCTAAAAATATAAACTAAATATTAATATTATTAAAGTTATTTTTAATATACTTCTAAAGTTTATAGTTATTAAAATCTATAGTAATAAAGGTTGATAGTATTCTAGCGTCTATCTCGCTTAACTTATTAATTTTAGATACTATCTTAGTCTCGCTCTAACGTCGCTTTACTAAATATTATTTATAAGATTAATAGTTAATATTTACAATTATCTTTCTTAATAATAACGTTAGAAAATTAAATTATTAAGACACTAACTTACTCACTAAAAGATACGCTATTAATTACTTATAGAGTTTCCTAATAATCGCATTATTACTATAGAAAGAAACTAAGAATTACTTACCGCTTTTTCTAAAGAGTAAGAGCGTAAACTTTAACTTAACGAGATAATTAACGGCTTAAAAGATAAAATTCTTAAGCGATATCGATAGAGTATTAAAGTCGATAATATCCTAACTTAGATTAAGTAGGAGTATACGTAGATTAGTCGCGCTTAGCTCTATCGCTTTATCTTTAAGTGGAATAGTTAGCTATAACGATAATCGCTAAATAACGACGATATAGTTAAAGCTATACTTTTACTCGCTTAGATAACTCGTCTCTTTAATTACTAGATCGCTAATAGAGTATTAATAGACCTAGATATTAATATCTTATAGCGTTAGGTTAAATATCTTCGCCTTAAGTATCGAGTTATACGTCTTTATTGAAATCCTTTAGAGCGAGAGCTTAATAAATAGAATATATACTATTATATTAAGAAGTTTATTCGTTAAGGAGACGACTTAACTTATAGAAGATAATAGATTATTACTAATCTCTATCGTCGTCTTAATTATTATACTATATATTTTAATATAGCTAAGGTTATACGGACTATTAATTCTATAGAAGTATAATATTGGCTATTTAATATAAAATAATAATAGTAGTATAATAACTTTATAATAAACGAACTCGATTTTATCTAGATTATAAATAAATATAATAAGTTACTTCGCTTTAGTATTTAAATCTATAGTGTCATCGATATCTATAGCTATAAGATTATATAGTGATACTACGATAATAGTAATAAAACTTAAATTAGTGTAGTTCGCTAATTTATTAATATTATTAGTGTATATAGAAAGATTTCTAACTTTATCTATATAGATACAAGAATAAAGTATACTATACTCACTAATTATTAATTCTCTCTCTACTAGACTACGAGCCTTATAAAGGATTAAATAAATAAAGAATTCTACGAGATAAGTATAGTAAACTACTATATCTAAGCTAGATTTATATAGAATATTAGGATTAAGAGTATATAGCGTCGATAGCGAGATACTACTATAGATACTTAGCTCCACTATTTTAGATAACTAAAATTAGTAGACTACTTCTATAATTATCTCCTCTATAATAAATTTATAATATACTTTATCTTTATATTTATTATTCAATAATAACTAGCGATATTTATAAAGATTTACAATATAAACCTAATTCATAAGTAAAAATAAAGGATTCTATATATTTTCAAAGTATTTAATTAGCTCTATAAGAATAATACTTTATAAGTTAAAATATTTATATAGTCTCTATTAATTAATTAGTAAAGTTAATAGATTATAAACTACGATATTAACGTCTATCTAACTAAAGAGATAAAAGTCTAGTTTATAGCGATTATATAATACCTAGGATACTCTATACCACTAATTATAAAGGAATTCGCTACTTCTAAAGAGGATATTATTTTATAATAGTTAGTAGATCTCTTTAATATTGTAAGAGCTTATATCGTAAGAAACTAAACTTCGCTATTAGTATTAGTATTACGACTTAAAGAATTATACTATATTAATATAATTTCGCTATTAATAATAGATTATTAAGAGATATCCCTAAACAATAATAATACCACTAGTAAAATAAATAAAGAGAAGAAGAAGGATAAGAAGAAGAAGGATAAGAAGAAGAAGTAAATATATAAATAGAATAAGTTACTATTCTAAGCTCTTCTTCTTTACTTCTATTATTTTTATCTCTATTTCTCTTAACTTAATAGTATAATTTACCCTAAGTTTCTAAATCTTATATATACTAAAATTTTTCCTAATAAAGTTTATTACTCTCTTTATTATAGTCTAATCTATCTTAAAATAATAATAGTAAAGCTATCGATCGCTTTACTAGCTTAAATAAGTACTCTATCTTAAGCTTAAATCGTCGCTCTAAAATAAGGAACTATAGCGACGATCTTTACGGCCCTTAGAAAAAATATTAATTAAGGGACTTAAATATATTAACTTAATAATTCTCTCGCTATAATATTAATAAAGAAAGCTATAAAGCTAGCGAAGCGATAAGTATCTTCTTCTTTAATTAAGATTAAAAAGATAATACCCTTTAAGTTAGCTATTAAGATAGCTTATCGAGTCCTTAAGTACAACGTTAATAATAACTATAAAACTACCTTCGTTAATATCTATAACGATATTTTTATTCTTACTCTTAATCTATACTAGTTTAAGTTTAGATATTATAAGTTCTTTATATATCTTAAGCGTATTTATTAATAATAGATACGCTCCTAGTTAAGTAAATTTTAGATAAAAGTATTTAATATTAATAATATCTAGAATAATAAAAAGTAATAGATCTATATAAATTATCTCTAAAGAGATATCGATAATAAAGGAAAACTACTCTATTATATCCCTCTATAGAATAAGAAAAAGAGCCTTACTTATATCTTTCCTTATTATTATTTTATTACTCTAGAGAGAGCTATCCTTAAGAGTTAATAAGAGAGAAAGAAAAAGATATCTCTATTATAGTTAAAGCTATATTTACTTATAAATCTATATACTATAATAATTATATACTAGTATAAAATATCTTTCGTTAAGAGCTTAAATTTATAGAAAATATAAGATAACGATAATAACTATAATAATAATAGCTATAATATCTTAATCCAAGAGAAATACCTACTAAAGAAGAATCTACTAATAAAGACGTCTTCTCTACTACTACTACTATCTCCTCTACGTCGATCGCTTTCTATATCTTTCTCTTTAACTAAATTATTCTCGAGGTATATCTAGACGTCTACTAAAAGTAATAATATAGCTATTAAACTTAAGAATAATATTAACAATAAAAAAGTAAAGCTATATAAGAGATAGATCTCGAAGGCTATTATAAGAGATAAAAGAGAGAAACAGCCTCGATCATCTCGAAGTAGTCTTCGAGAGCGGCGTAAGCCCCGCCGCTACGAATGAGGAGGACAGCGACGGCAAGGACAAGGAGGAGTATGAGGATAGACGTTAGTAACACCATGATTCCTATACCAATCGCCTACTAGGGCAATGAGAGAGGCTTCAAATCTGCTAGATCCGCGAGAACAGGAAGTGTCGTTGCCTCGTTTACAGGATGACTAGATTACTATGGGAATTACTAGGCAGGCTAGTCGACGCAAGAACTGCGAATTTAAAAAATTTCATGTGGTTGAGACAGTGGTCCACGTGGGCCGCCGTACTTGTACCACCTGAAGCTGGCACGTCGACAACTCTCCGCGGAGTTGGTGCAATTTGTTTTTGAAGTCGTCTCGTTCGTTGCGTATTTCCCTCAACTCCAGGCGGCCTGCGTCTATAGTATCCAGGAATTGACATAGCTTGTCGTCGTCAGAGAGCAGCTTCCCTTCGAGGCCTCTTTCCTTGTCATGCGATGCCAGAAGCTCTTTGCGCAACTGCTCAATCTCATTGTTGGCTGTTTCAATATCTCCTCTGTGACAGCGGCAGCGGTAGGTGACGAGCCAAGACGTGCTTGGAGGTTATCTAGATTCGCTCGCGCAGTGTCCAACTCCATCTGGCGATTCAGAAGTTGAGTTGTCAACGACGCCTGATGTCTGCGCAGCGTTTCGACCTCAGGCTCGGTTCGAAACAAGCACTTCTCGGCGTCATCGAGCTCGGACTGCAACGCAAGTATGTTACCCTGCAGAGTGTGCTTCTCAGCATTGAAATTCTCGTAAACGGTCTCTTGTTCACGAAAACGGCCATCCAGCGTGGCAACTTCGGTTTGAAGAGAACTCAATTCCGGTTGGCTTCGACCAGTTCATCTTGTTTCGCAGCGACCAGGCCTTTTTATTCTCGTATCTCTTCGTCCTTGGCTTTGATTTGGGCATTTTTATGGGCAACCTCTGCAATGCGAGCCTCGAAGTCGTTGAGCAAGATGTTTTTGGTGTGTGTAGCATGTTCCTGTACCTGCATTGCCTCTGACCTCTTCTTCTTTCGACCTCAATTGCTGCGCATCCTTCTTGTGGCTGGCTTCCAACCTGGGAACTTTGTCACGCTCGGCTTTCAGCTTGTCCGTCAGGTGCTTGTTGTCCGATGCCAATGAGATCTTCTGCTCGGACATTCTGGACAGCTGCTCTAGGATTTCTCCCTTCTCCGCGTAGACATCGTCTATCATTGCGGCTAGTTCTCTGCGGGTGTTCTCAGCCTCTTCACATGCCTCATCGATTCCTTTTCTTTCGCGCTCGATTTCTTCGTTGGCGGAGTTTTCGATGGCTTCAATCGCCTCCCAAGCTTGATCCATGGTCTGAACAGTATTCTCGAGGGTTTTCAATGGCAGAATTCCGAATGGGGAGATTATTGCGCGATTGGAAGGTAAGAACTCTCTGTGGATGTAATGGTTGGTTTATTTTCGAGCAGAAGATTGTTTCGTTGTTCAGGCGGCGGTGCCTGCCTTTGTTGGGATGAATCCTGGGACAGAGTGAAGATGCATTTTTACACTAGTGCATGACAAGGTAGTGAAGACAAGAGTGTCGTTGAGCAACTGTTTGATGTTGAAGGGCTCCGAATACACAAAGTAGTAGGAGACTAGCGTTGTTAATGTTTAGTGCCAGACAAACAAAGCTCATATAGGAGGGTAGGCTGATTTGAGGGGGCATAGATAGCATCCGAGACCGGGAAAACGCTTCTTCAGATGCATCTCTCGCCTGGAACACATTGCGGGATATCCTGCATTGTACGCCTACAGTATCCCTATCAATTCCTAACCTGCCAACCCCGAGAATTGAAGAAATCACATCGGGCGGCCGCGTCGGGATCTGGTGTTGGGCTTATACTGTTATACGTGACAGCCTGGATAGTAAAGCCCACCCCTTCCCCGTCTGCCTCCGACCCTTGCCCACTCGATATGTAGCTTGGCCAGTATGGTGCGCTTGCATCTCTTAACGGATTCGGATCATGGAATACCGTGAAACTTACCCAGTAACTCGTCATGATGTGTGCCAGACTTAGATTGTTCGCACTGGGGTAGTTTGTCACGTTAGAGGAGATGAAGGGGTTGGTGGCACCGTGGAGCTCAGTGCCGGCAGCAAAAGTAAGTTTGAAGACGGCGGAGCTGTTGGAGAGCGAATCCACCATGGACGAGGCCATATAGTACGTCGGACAGTTTATGATGAAGTCGCCAAACCAGGTCTGGCGCTGGAAGAAGGTGCTGTTGAAGGAGCTGCGCGGATAAAGCGAGTAGAGACGCGAGAAGAACGAAGGCCCAGCAGAGGGGAAGAGATCCTCAGCCTGTTTCGGAAGTTCCGTCAGTAGCTGCAGAAAAGAAAGGAAGAGGGAGATTGTCAAAGCTCACGTCTGTGGTCTCGTCAATCTGGGATGTTTGGGTGACGTTGGAGAAGATGTAGCCCTCGTAAGCATCACGGTTGGTGATCAATGGGACCTTGTAGAAATTTCCCCTGGCAAATTCTTGGTCGGGCAGATCGCGAATGAACTTGCCGTCCACCACAGGGCCCCAGTAGTAAACGCCGTACGCGTTCCCAGGTCCGGGGTACGTTGCATTGATCACCGCCTGGTTGAGGTCTCCCAGCGTCTCAAACGACAGGCCTCGGAGGCAGTTAAGATCCGAGCAGTTTGACAGTTTCAACGCCGTATTGTACTGAATGTTCTGGCTGCTCCGGTTCACCAGTGGTTGCCACCAGGGATGATCCGCAATCGCCGCCGCAAAGGGAGCAAAATCAGAGCCGCCATTGGCGATCAGCTGGCATGATACGCTGCCACCACCAGCCGAACCTCCCCAAAGCGTCACCCGGCCTGGATCGCCCCCGAAGGCACGAATATTACGTTGGACCCAATCCAACGCAGCACGTTGATCGAGAAGACCAGCGTTCAAGGCTCCATTCTCTGCAATGACATCCCCGCCCATGAAGCCAAACATTCCCAAACGGTACTGGATGCCCACGTAGATAATGTTGCCGTTGGACCGGTTTACCAGAGCATCGCCAGGGTAGGAGAACGGAGCGCTGCCACTAACGTAGCCACCACCGTGAATGCTAGTTTACGACATTCCAAGTCAAAGTCTGCAAGTTTGATGGGGACGGAAGCTGAATGATGCCGAACCAGAAAAGAAGACCTTCTCCAGGGCCTGACTGCGGAGTGGTATGCAGCCATGTTCCGCGAAGGGCTTGCCCCAATGACCAGAAGAGGATTGGATGTCTACTTACGTGAAAAGTACTGGCAGAGCTGTTGAAACCGGGTTGGAAGGCACCAAGACATCAAGTAGAAGACAATCCTCTGATTGTCCCTGTGGCGCTGATGGGGAAGTGTAGGTTGACTTTGCGGAGGACTGATAGCACGCTGGGCCGAGGGTCGAAGCATTTATGGTCCGACCGTTATAGTTGTTCATGTATTCGATTGGTGACGGCTTGCCCCAGCGTGATTCGCCTGTTGGAGGAGCAGCATAACGGATGCCACGGTAGTAGTTGATGCCGGCGGTGGCATTCTGGTAGCCGCTATATTTCACATAGCCGAGATCAATGACCGGAAAGGTTGACGAAGGCGGCTGTGCTTCCGAGAAAGTGGTAAGGAAGAGGAGGAGGGCAGATGCTGCTCTAGGGAAGGAGAATATCATCGCTGGGCCCTTTCCAAGTCAAGCAGATAAATGAAGGCGAATCGAAGGAATACGATGCATTTGTGATTGATTCTCATCTCCCACTTACCGTCTTATGTAGTCCCAGGACTCGACCTTTAGCCGGCCTGCAGCAAGCGAGAGAGGGGAAGTTCCTCGTGGATACATGGATGGTGTGGAGGTAGACCCGTAGAAGCGACGATATGGAGATTTTCTGGGGGATGAACACTGATCTCGCAGTCGGAATGTGGCCGGGGAAATATCATTGGGCCTCGTTACAGGAGGTGAAGACGGGACGAGGACTGCCTGACTCTTAAAAATCCATGATATTGGTGCGAGTTTTAATGCCGGCGGGGTAGCGGCACCAGTAGGTTTCTGCCGACTCTATCAAGAATAGTTCAAGCAAAAGAACGCAACCTGCTGTGCCGCAAAGAGAGGAGTTGGTTGGGTCAACAGGCGCGAAGGGGGAAATCTGGGCGATCCAGAACACAGCCATCAAATCGTGAATGGGAAGTATTTCGCCGGAGTTTAGAGCAGTGCACAATATTTTTTGATCGGCCCTAAGTAAGGACAATGGGAACATTTGGCACGTGAGTTCATAGTATGCATTATCTCAGGTTGGCGTAAAACAACACGAGTGTGAGTGCCCCATCCTGCCCAAAGATAAGCTATCATTGCAAGTCGGTATGGCGAAAGTCCATCTTGACGGCAATGTTCAACCCGGGGAGCACGGGGACTTCTTGTTGCTGAATTTGCTGCCGCTGTTGTCCAAGGCTTATGACGGTGTCGCCGATATGCTTCGGCAGCGGATCAGCACCAGAGCGGTCCTTGGCCTGATCAATCAAGTCCTCGAAGTCGAGATGGTTCGTGACGCGAACAATGGTCGAGAAGTTGTTGGTGAAGCAGGCGCCGTTCTTGTAGATAGCGAAAGCCCCGATACCAATACAAAGCAGGGACATTGTGTTGCTGATGAAGTAGGCGATGATCAGGGCTTCTGGCTCATAGACATAGTCGGAGCGAAACCACCTCGAAGTCGCATTAACGGCGGTCATGGATGAATCAGAATCACCAGTGTGCCTGCAAGGACGTCAATCATGTAGCATTCAAAAGCTCGTGTAGTGACTTACTCTGGCAATTCTCCGTAACGGAGACCCACAGTCATGTTCTTGAAAAAATCCTCCATCTGGTGCATCATGTACTGAGCAGAATCGCTCGGGTCCAATCCAGGTTGTACGGGGAGCAGGGCCGAGTTCATTTGCAGTGTATGCGTACCGTAAATGGTTGTGGATCCGTTGGAGGGAGGAAGCACGTAGAAGAATTGAGTAAAAGTCCAGCCAAAAGCTTCCATGAGAGCTTGCGTGCTGAAAGCGTTTCCGATTTCCAGTGAGCTCATATCGTCCGAAATGTGGGCTTGAGTAGCTTGCCAGTTCAAAAAGGTGGTGTTCGCCGTCACATTCTGCTCTCCTGTCGTTCGAACATCAAAATGCGTTTGATATGACGCATTGTACATAGCACAAGTTATCAGGGCATCGGACGTTTGTGTTACGGTCGAGACTCGTTCCATTTGACCATCACCATTGTTCCCTTGAGTAAGTCCACTGGTATTGAGGTAGACGTAGAATCGTGCTGCATCGGAGGAGACATAATCAAGGTTGTCACTGCTTAAGCCGTTGCCCTGTTTGATCAGATCTTCGAAAAATGAAGTATTGACATCCGAAGCACCAACTTGTGGCACCCAACCAAAATAAACGATTTGTGAGTTTGAAAAGGAGTACCCGTGATATGCAAACAAACTGTTGGTAAGATTCCGGAGAGCATGTCCAACCGACTTAAGCATCTCATCCTCTGCAGGTGAGCAAGATAGGGCTGGACCAAAGAAATGGGTCGAATACGTGACGTTCGTATCTGGTCGTGGCACTGAAAGCAGCGCATTGGCTAATTGGACCCTTCCTACATTCCGCGTGGTCTCCACGGTCATTCCCTTGTACAGAGAAGAGCCATTGCCTGGCACGGTAGTAGCGTAGAACGAAATGCCGCCATATTGCCTGTCGGGAATCATGATCATCGTATTGGAGGTTTGTAGCTGAGATTGCACTGTCAAGGTACCCGGCGTAAATACAGCCGACAGAGGTAGACACCTGCTATTCATTAGCTGTTTTGATCGACCACTCTCATAGAATAGCGAACCATATCACAAACGCCAGAAAAGCCAGCATTGGTCGTTTGCGCCAGAAACCGACATTGACGAACCGCAAAGTGTTGTTCGTTGCAGCCAACATGGTGTCTATTGACGACACTCTGGAAGGCTTCCGCTGCAGATACAGCCAGAGGTACTGAGAGTACGCGACTGTCGTAGAAGCAGCTAGAAAGAGTCTCGACATGAAAGCAAAGGCAGTTTCAAGCCGACGAACCCATTGCTGCTCGGTTGCACTGCCGGCACTCCGACCCTCAAGAAAGCTATTGAACAGGTGGTGGAACAGAGACACCATGATGCCACTGAACAGGCTGACAACCATGATAGCTGGTGCTCGCCAGTGTATGCCGTCCTCGGCTCGGAGACAGGCAAGATGTGTCCCCCATGGCTTGACTATGTCCGACAATGACATTGAGTATTCCCGAGCCTGCTGTCGCAGCATGTTGGGCAGGTGAGTCAAGTTGTGACATCGCTTGGGGCGCAGAAGGGCTCGAGGTGAGGCGGTGAGTTATGATTCTGATATAAAGAACTCCATCTCTCCTCCCGTCACGACCTAGGGATCCCAGCCGCGCGAGAGGGATGATCCACGATCCACGCTGGAAAGCCGTGTTGATAGTGCTTTCAGCCGAGCCGTGGGAGGGTCTGCAAGGGGAATAGTATCTTTCAGTACCATACCACAGTCTGGGGTCGATTGACGGTCCTATCACGGGCTTCCGTCAAGCGTTATTTTGAGGGTTGTCGATCCTCGCTCGTCTCAGGCAATGGAGATTCGCTCTTAATTAATCCTCGCCTCAAGCTTACTTACTATGCATGAACGAAGAGTCTTGACGTCAGTCCTTGAATGCATTTTGGTAGGAATTACCTTGAAACGGTAAACGATATGTGGTTGGCGGCTCCGAAATTTGGGGGCCACGAAAGACGATGGCGCGGGCGGGCTAAAAGTGCTTCTTTCTTAAGCGAACTTGGTGTGCATCACCTAATGCAGGGGATCGCCTTCGAGGATGACTGAAGGAATGGAGGCGGCCTGACTCCAGAGAAGTGTTTCGATGGATCAGGGAGGTCTAGCAGTCCTCTTATCAAAAGCAGTCAACTCGGTCCACTGTCATCATCTCAAATTCGTATCTCCTTCATGGGAGGGACCGGCAGACGTTCTCTTTGCTTGGTTGAAGTCCCATTGACCATCTACGAGTTCAGGTCACATAGGGGAAAATGGCCCCTCCCCTCAATATCAGATCGTTCCATTTTCGTCAGATCTGCTGCGGTAAAGACGCCTAACCAACACTGATAACTCATCCGCAAGATTTGGTCAGCACCTTTTTGCGAGGTTCGGACGCTTACTTGCTGTGACTTCAGGGATGTTGCGGGTTCGATTGGTTGACTTCTGAAACAAGGCCTCATGAATACGGTCGATGCATGTGGCCAAAGGTCTGATCATGGCGCGTAAAGTACAAGTATGTATATTCACCGGCAATACTGCCTTGTAGAGTCTAGCCAGGCAAACGTTGGCGGCCTTAATGCCCCATTGTCGGCTCGAGGGGCTTCGATTCTAGACAATACTCGTACCGAGTTGTACTTGTATGCCGCGATCTCGGTGGACGCTTCTCATTGAGTGACAGGATCGACGTCGAAGTTGTAGGCGCGTGCCGTGGGTAAGGCACCTGCCTGTTCGGGGCGAGGCACAATCCCGCCCCCACGGTCTGGAGTACTCAGGACATGATTTTCTTGAAGCCTTGGGTGTTCCGCATCCTTGATCAACTGACAAGACTGGAATTATCAAGGAGCACTTCAGCGAATGCTCGTGTGCTTTGGAAGAGAACCTCTTCGGATTCTCAGCTTTGGCAGATCTCAGTCCCAGACAATTGCGCAGCTCGAAGATAACCGTTCCGCTGAGTTAAACGTGCAACGACGTGCATATCCGAGTTCATTTTCCAGTTGTTATTCGTCCAGTTGAGCCGCTCTTGCATGATATGCTTTGTTGAGCAATGGTTTCCATTGCCATGAGTGAGACCGGTGTATGCGCCATAGGCATGCATGCCAACATCCCTTGGATCTTGGTATCTCGTCAGAACAGCTGTGTTCAGCCTGTTTGTCCGGTGTCCTTTCTACTCTTTCTCACGACGAAATACTGTCCTCTTTTCTTGTCCAATTCGTGCTTAGGATCATCGCTCAGTCGGAAAGGATTCTCAAGCCGGTCGTCCGCTTTCTCAGGCTGCCATGGTTTTGCATTTTGATAAACGACTCTCGAAGGCTCTATATCCTTCTTTCTGCGTATTGTGCCGTTCTTACCGCGTTCCTCCTCAAGAGCTAGGAACTCACTCAGAGACTCTTTCGTAATCCGGCGCTCGGATTTCGCCTCTTCGGTCTCGTCACGGATGGCCACCAAAGGTTCAACTCCTGTTGTGTCTACCTTCTGGATCTCCTTGACGAAGTGAATTTGCTGGCGGAGGGTGTCCAGCATGCTCGACTCTTCTTCTTCATTGGTTGGTAGAGGGAGCGCAGAAAGACGTAGGAGGTGATGTAATTTCTCGCGCGTGATCTCAGAGTTGTCCTCGGCCTTTGCGCGAAGAGGAGGCATCAACGAGGCCACAGACCACGTAGGCTTTTCGAGGAGTTGGGAGATTCGAGGATTAATATCGATATGCTTGACGAGTCTGAGAAATTTGTCTCTCTCCGGACTCTTTTCGGGACCACAGAGATGCGTCCGGATAGAAAACTGTGGCCTTGGAATTCGAGGCATATTAAGGGTTCTGAAGCTGTACCCTACATTGCTTTGTACATCGGGATTTCAGCGGATGGCTGTAAACAATGGGAGTTCGCGCTGCGGAACATTTCCATCGCAGCCAAAATGTCTGGGCGGAACGACTAACATGTGGGGCTCCGCTGCGCAAGGCTCCATCTGGCGTCTCTCTTGACCTTACGTATCACCCATTGATTGACATACACATATACATCTTCCTCGAAGTCTCGATAACCTTGGACGAAGGGGCATCTGAGAACCCCAGTCATCGAATCCTTTCTACGGCCGGTTCACCATCTTCATCCATTCGGTCTCCGCCCTCACAATGGCCGGCGACCCTCGAGCACTACTCCAAAAAGCCGAGAAAGCCGCCTCAGGTGCAACAGGCGGCTTCAGCTTCTTCGGCGGACGAGGAGAGAAATGGGAAAACGCAGCAGATCTCTACACACAAGCAGCCAATGCCTTCCGGGTACAAAAGCAGAGTAAGCATACACAAAACAGTTCCTGACCAGACACTAACATGCATGTTCTTGTGTAGATCTTGAAGCAGGCAAGGCGTTCGAGAAGGCCGCATCGATACAACAAACCAAACTCAACGAGCCCGACGACATGGCCAACACCCTCACCGAGGCCTTCAAAGTCTACCGCAAAGAGTCACCGAACGATGCCGCGCGCGTCCTCACCACCGCCATCACACACTACACCACAAAAGGCAATTTCCGGCGCGCCGCAACACACCAGCAGAATCTCGCAGAGGTATACGAGATGGAGATCGGCGACCAGAAAAAGGCCCTGGAAGCCTACGATACCGCCGCGCAATGGTACGAGAGCGACAACGCCGAAGCCCTGGCGAACAAGCTGTACCTGAAAGTTGCGGACCTCGCGGCGCTCGAGGGCGACTATCAGAATGCGATTTCGAAACTCGAAACCGTGGCCAAGTCGTCGCTCAACAACAACCTCATGCGCTGGTCCGTGAAAGATTATTTCCTCAAGGCCGGCATCTGCCACCTGGCGGCGGGAGATCAGGTGGCTACGAAGCGCGCTCTCGAGCATTACAAAGAACTGGATAACAGTTTCGCGGGGACGAGGGAGAATATGCTGCTTACGGACTTGGTGGCTGCGGTCGAAGAAGGTGATCAGGAGGGCTTTGCGGATAAATTGTTCCAATTCGATCAGTTGAGTAAATTGGACAAGTGGAAGACGACGCTGTTGTTGAGGGTTAAGAACGCTATTGAGAAGGAAGAAGAAGACTTTTCGTAAGCAATTACTGCTGATGAGGTTGTGATATGAAGTTACGAGCAATAGCAGAGTACAATTCATGAGGCGTTGACGGGTTGATGGGCTGGTGGCTGCATTGAAATTCGACACCGAGCAGTAAGCTCAATCACTAGATCGGCGTATTTCCATATCGATTCGATCGAGCCTTGACCTTGTCTATTGGCAATGCACAAATAACTACGGTTGCCCTCCCGTGTGTATATCATAACCCAAAATGCTAGCTCGTACAATATATCACATCCCAATGCGGTCGTCCGGTTGTTTTTCTTTACGCTGTCGAGAGCCATTGTTTTCTCGTAAAGTCCATGCATTAACCGGCAACATCATGACAAGAAACAAAGATTAGGCCGGCCCATCATCCAGATTAGCACCACGTGAAGACTGGCTGCTTTCCCTTGATCGTCTCAAGCCTTTCAACAATAACCTTGCGCTTATGCTGCTCCATATCACTTGCCGCGGCATAGCCAAGGTCCCCTTCAAGATCATCACCCTCGTACACTATGGGTGGCTGTTTTCCACTTCTTGTGGACATAGAGCGCTGCCTACGCGTACTCGTCCGTGAAGTGGTGTCGCGGCGTGGAAATTCAAAGCTGAATCGATTCTTATTCTTCATGGCCGGTCGGGGCGGTAGACTTGCGCTGTTCCCCAGACTGTTTCTCGCTTCCTTGGCGAAATCCATCGTGTCAAATCCGCTGATATTAACAGGACTGGCCGGTCCTTCTTCGCCAGGCATGAATGAAAGATCAGCAGCACTGTCCTCACGTGTCAAATCGAAGCGGTTTGGGTTTGGCAACTCCATGGTCGGCGATCCAAGAAGGTCGTGCACTGGAGCCTGGCGCCCAGGCGGAGCAGAAGCGTAGGAAGCTCCTATGTCCATCTCTTCCTGCTGATCATACCGTCGCGGTTTGCGGTGCATCTCAGTCGACGGCATGCGCATGGGGATCGCTACTGGGACGTCAACCAGGTCGTCCCAGACACAGACCCGGGTCCTTCTGGTCAGTTCGAGCGGTCCGTGGTCATCCTGTTTAAGAGTCTCGACTACATTCCACGCTTGACCTTTCATGACGGCGATTTGTCGGGCAAACATGCTCTCCTTGAAGTCGTCATCAAGTGCAAACACCCTTCTTAGAGCTAATTGGGTCTCGCTCCACCATGCTGTAGAGGTCAAGAGAGGGAGGAAATGATCTCGAGTTTTCTTGGAAAAGGGCTGTCCGATGAGTGATACCGGCAGAAATAGCCAGCCAAAGGGAAAGCTTCGCCACTGCGCATCATTAGCAAAGAAGATAAGACGGCGACACAAGTACTTACAGCATCGGGATGCTTCCAAGGCCAGGACAGACTGTTGTCGATGGCTCCAAGCGTTATTGAGCAACTGTTTTCTTGACCGACGGAAGGTGTAGTTGACCGACTCTCCATAGCCTCATACCTTCGATAAGGCCTCGACGTATTTGACTCCGGTCGTGGGCTCACAGATGCCTGCCGCGGGAGGGCCTCTCCGTTCTGAGCATTGCCATTCAGCTTTGGAGGTTCGGCCACAATTGAAACCTCCTCCAGCTTCCAATCAATCTTGATCATCCAGTTATCCAATCCTCGATCCGTATTTCGCATGATATAGTCTAGTATGACAAGCTTTTCTAGCTCTTCTCGGAATGCTTGCTTTATCGTTGGTGTCCAATGGAATTTCGGAGCCTGCTCTTGAGGCTGTGGTGACTGAATTCGAGGCGCCTCCTCTTCGTCATCAGATTGTGCCGCATTCGGCATACAGTTCGACAGCGGCCTCCTCTTCCTTTTATGTTCTATATCAGCCCGGAAGTCGGTTGTTTGATCTGGCCAGGGGTTCTCGCGGAGGAATATGTTCGCGTCCTTGAATCCCTTGAGGAAGACTTGAAAGCTGCCCACTTTCGCAGGCAAGCTCTTCTTTCCTCTCCAACTACTCCTTCGTTCCCAGAAATCGTAGTAGAATGACTTTGACGACAGCCAGACCACGTCGGTATATGGCACGAGAAAGGTTCTCAGCTGGCAGTCAAGGACGTACGCGGCGGCTTCGGAGACGTAGGACAAGTTCGGAATGAGGCAGGCTCTGCCAAAGAAGAAGGGAAACAGGTTTCTGTGGATCCATTTGGTCCATTTCGGGTTTCTGGAAGCATAGGGTTCTTCATCTTTGGGTTTGAACACTCCAACGACTTTGCCTTCGCTGTTACGAGCAAAATAGCTTCCGGAGCTACCCTGAGATATCATCTTCGGGTGAACATTCATCTCGATAGCAATTCTGACACTCTCGACAATATCGTCAAACTGGTATTTGGTCATTCGCTGGTCTTCTGCGGCGGCATAGCTAGCCAGGTCTTGCGCAGTGTAAGGTTGGATTCCAGGAGGCGCTTGAAAGACGGAATGGTGTATCTCCAACTGCTCCTCCTCTTGCGTTTTGCCCTTGACAGAATGTATCTTGAACTTTGTTACAATCTCTTCTGCCCATCTCTCTAACCGAGCATTGATGGCTTTGATGTCCACACCGGACGAATTGCTTCTCATACGTCGCGCAGGTCTTCGTCTGTGGTCCTGGTAAGGGCCGGAGCGCATGCTCTCTCGAGGCCCTGGTTGTATCGAGGCATATCGAGTCGTCAGAGGCGTCGTGTGGTAGGTTTCGTTATCTGATTCTTCATCTCCTAACGGCTCATCTTCGTCTGCCTGCGCAAGTCGAGCGTATCCGGATGTCGGTCTGTGGCGCGGCATGGCTCAGACTGAAAGCCATACGTGGACGATGTTACTATAGGAGGGTCCGATTTTGTTCTTCCAAAGAATAGGTTCTAGAAGGAATAATACAGCATGGTGAAGTAGAAATCGGATCTACGCCTGGATACTACGAGTATTCAAGCCACCTCCTGCAAATGTTTAGGTAAGGCCCGGATGTATTCTAGGGGCTGCGCGTCAGTGATCACATACTCGAACCTACGGTAGGCATACGGCGCATCATAATTGCACCCGATTCCGACACTGGATCTCATTTCTCTCTGGAAGCAATTGCCTGTAGTGCCTGTGAAGTTGCGCTCTGAAGCTTTCGCATGCAGGTAATTTCAATATCAGGCGACGAGATTACTGTCTAGGATCAGGTCAAGCACATCGTGTTCGTCAGCAAATCGTTCTACTGGATTCCTTCCTTGATTTCGATTGCATTTCGGGCCTTGTTGAGGCTTGCAAAGATTGATCTCGTTGTCATGCAGGGAATCCGCAAGAGGGAGTCCACAGTCTCATCAAATCCTACCTTGCCCTACTTCATTTATTCGATGATGCCACAGACCCTAGGCCTACTCGTATGGGTTCTTGACCAGGACAGTATTTCCAGCGAATAACGCCGGTTGATATCTTGCAACGGCAAGGATCTTAGGGGGCATCCATGGGGTCTCCAGAACTTGTGGTGATCGACCATGATCAGCCTGCGGCTTTGATCCTCGCAAAAATGTAGCATCGACCCTCGAACATGGGGCACGTGGGGTGCATATGTGACCGTTCCAGACATCTCGGAGCTGTCATCAGACTTGAAAAGCTGAGCAACCGCGACAACATCCTTCGATGTGCTTGGTGAAGACTTGCTTATACCTCACCGCATGCTCATTCTTGCAATAAGGAAAAGAAATATTGGAAAAACAAAGTGTCAGGAGTACTAGGTAGGTTGCTGCTCATCTGCATATTTGCCGTTGTTAGCCAAACCCATTTTTGAGCCCAACGCGAGTCCTTATCGTCAAAGCCTGATTGGCGCAAACCTTCCATTCGGCCACAAAACGCAATGACATGCAACGAAATCGGAATATATTTTGGTGACGGAAGAAAACTTCGGTACAGAACGAGCTGCAAGGTACCGAATATTAGTTGCTGGGATAATTCATGCCTAGAACGCTGTCATTGCTTCTGTGATGTTGGCCAGGCAGTTATGTTGTTTTCTAGTAGACACAATCATGCCACACTCCAGTGTCTGGCCTATTCTAACTCGGGTTGATGATAGAGCGACTACACGTAGTAGGCAACCAAGACCGTGCTATAGAAATCCCACTGTGGAGTTTACTATTACTTTTGGGTGTCGGCACAATGACCGTGTGCCGGATTCGGGCGCACCGTTACCCATGAAAGAGCCCTTGTTGTTGTCGCAGGTTTCTTGCATTTCAGGATACGTGTGTCACCGTTTCTTTGTTTCCTGCTTTGTGTCTGTTTGTGGTCGTCATAGCACACATCATCGCGCGGGAATCACGGTGACACACGGGGAGTGAACAAGGGTTGAGCTGTAATCTCGAGCGATTCAAAGAAGCAAAACCGAGCGAGTTCCTTATCGCGCGCACTTTGTTGGAATTGGATGGATGCTGAATGGTTGAAAGGGAGAAGAAGAACAGTGGAGAAGGAAGCGAGAAGCGATAATCGGATTCCGATAATTGCCACGAGTCGGCACAGCTTTGGGGACCCTGCACTCCGTTTGTTGAGAATCGGGGCCAGTGGTTAGGCGGAGTGGCCGCCGGCGCGGTAACCAGCAGGCGGTTCTAGGCTTGCTTGCGTTACTTGGTACAGGGTGAGGGGGCCAATCTTTTGGACTGGCGGGGCAAAGGGCGGGCGGGCAACACACACTTGCGCTTCCAGGGTGGCTGCGTGCAGAATCACTGACGAACAAGAGCTCCCTCCCGCCCTCGGAGCAGCGAGCTCCATTTGTAGATTTATTTATTCTTTACTCCCTGCCCTTCTTCCCTCGTTATCTATCTTCACTTTCACACCTCACTCCTCTGCCTGATTTTCTCCTACGCCGTTCAATTGATCTTTGGACAATTGTACATACCACAATCCTCGTCCATACCACTTTTCTTCACATTCCTGACCACCACAGCTCATCATGGTATGCTGCCCATATCTCACCACGTGCGCACTTGTGACCAGGCCACTGACTCTTCTCAGGCTTCAGGCATCGGTGAATCTACCGTCGTTTCTAACGCTTCCAACGTGAGTCTTGTTTCTGGTGTCCTTTGTCTGGGCAAATCTGACTCTCCTCCAGTTGGCCAAGTACATGAAATTGGACCAAAGAGGCAAGGTTCTCGCTGAATACATCTGGATTGATGGTTCAAACGGCCTCCGAAATAAGACAAAGGTAAGCGCATCCTTTCTCCCCTTCGTCTCACTCAGCATCACACCGCCAATTCCCTTCTCGGCATTCCTGCACTGCACCTGGACAAAGCCAACACCCGATATATCGCATTCAACGATTATCCAAAATCCCGCAGTTCCGACAAACAACCGGCTTGTTATTTCAATGGTTGACCCCACGCTGGGTAACCCTGGCCCATGCAGCGTTGCGCTAGAGGCGTGGCTCAACAACCGATACTTTTGGTGCTGCGCCGCCGCCCAAACCATCTTTCTCGCCAATCAATTTCGGGTCGGCCGATCTCGGGACATCGGATAACGACGTCAAAGTGCGCCCTGCGCCAACGTTATTAATGGCTACTCCGATGCGGTTCAACGGCGAATTGACACATTTAAATTGATCTGACTCGTGGAACCATCTTGCTGACTGACTTGGCGATTTCTAGACTTTGAGCAAGGCTCCCAAGAGCGTTGATGATCTCCCAGAATGGAATTTCGACGGCTCCTCGACGGGTCAAGCCCCCGGTGACAATTCCGATGTCTACATCCGACCAGTTGCCATGTACCCCGATCCCATACGGTTGGGCGAGAACATCCTCGTCATGTGCGAGACCTGGGATCCCGATGGAACACCCAACAAATACAACTTTCGCCACGAAGCCGCACGTCTGATGGAAGCCAATGCCAAACATCAAGTTTGGTTCGGTCTGGAGCAAGAATACACTATGTTGGGTCCTGATGGCTGGCCATACGGCTGGCCCAAGGGTGGCTTTCCCGGTCCTCAAGGTCCTTATTACTGTGGTGTCGGCACTGGCCGTGTCTACTGCCGTGACATTGTCGAGGCACACCACAAGGCTTGCATGTACGCTGGTATCGAAATTTCTGGCACAAACGCCGAAGTTATGCCTGCGCAATGGGAGTACCAGGTCGGGCCTTGCGAGGGTATTGATCGTGAGTTTTTGACCTTGTCTAAATCTTGAATGGCTGCTGACAGTTTTAGTCGGTGACCAACTCTGGGTCTCTCGATGGCTCCTCCACCGTATCGCCGAAGAATTTGGTGTCGTCGTCTCCTTCAAGCCCAAGCCTATCCCCGGTGACTGGAACGGTGCTGGTCTCCACACCAACGTCTCATCCAAGGAGATGCGTGAGGAGGGTGGAATGAAATACATTGAAGAAGCCATGAAGAAGCTTGAGAAGCGTCATGTTGAACACATCAAGGTCTACGGCGAGGGCAACGAATTGCGTATGACTGGTGCCCACGAGACCTCAAGCCTCGACAAATTCACCTGGGGTATTGCCAACCGTGGCTCATCCGTCCGAATTCCCAGAGCCTGCGCCAGAGAAGGAAAGGGATACTTTGAAGACCGACGACCTGCTTCCAACGGTGACCCATACCGTAAGTTTTATTCTTACCATCAAGCCATAAGCACGTTGTGATTGACATCTTGGACACAGAAATCACTGGAATCATTATGGAAACTATCTATGGATCCTTACCCGAGGAGAAGTTCGAGTAAATGCTATGATTAGCGAGGCGAAAGTGATGGTGGTAAAGCAAGTCTAAACATAACAAGTTTGCTCTACGGATTCTACAAGGCGTTGATGGTGGTGATGACAATGGTGAAGCTGCTGCTTGCTGCTGTTCATGAGCGAATCCAATCGATTTGATGTGTCGTGGTAAATGATGGGACTCGAATAGAGCCGCTAGAGTTATAGCTGAATGAGTTGACACGATAAAAGACAATACCTAGTAGGCTTCTTGTTGCAACTGTCTTCGTACTTGCTACCTAGGTAAATATTGACTCGACCATTTCTCAGCTGCTATATCCTGCCTGCCTGTAGACGTGGTGACAGTAATTTCATTGCTTGTCCTTTCGCCAACTATGCAACTCGCAAAAGATACCCAGGATTCCGCTCTATTGCCTAACGACGGATCTACTTTGTTCAGAGATTTACACGTACTTTTGCGGCTTTTTTAACTCTTTCGAACCTCATGAATGGCAACACCAAGAACGAGACTGGAATACACACAGATCGAGCTCAAGATAAAGTTATCTTACAGTATGAGCGGTTTCCACACAACATTTGACGTCCACGCAGCCAATTGGGCTCGAGTATCGATGACACGGCAGAAATCGATCTGACCTCGACGTCCACCGCGTACAGACCCAATCAGACCCCGTCAGATAGCAGCAAAAGTCCCATCCGACACAATGAATCTGATTAGGTCAGCAGCCTGATATGCTTCCCATGATGAACAGACGGAGATGGTCGTCTTCTGATAGGCAGACCCGACCTGGCGCAAGGCTGGATCGTGCATGAGACGTGTCCAAACTGATGGCTCTCTGCTTCTCGATAAGGGTCGGGCCATGCTCTTACCCGTCCATGCACAGTTATATCATCTTTAGCTTCTCCCCAGAGAGCGCATGGACTGGCCGTCGACGACCTCCAGGGACTGCAGGCTCGCACATGTCATTTGTTGCTCCAGGGTCGTCTTACCTCCCGTGCCTCCAGACCTTGATTTTCCCAGACGAGCGGCTAGGCACTCTGCCGAGCAATCTGACAAGGGCTCCTGACTTGAAGCAAACTCTTCCATCAGCTCATGCGATCTCGATGGAGCTTTCCTTATCAGTAACCGCAACCCGCAGCAACCACATTTGCATTATCCCTCAAGATCGATATCTTCAAGGGCATCAGCGGCTACCGTGATCGTCGTGTTCTGACATCTGAATTTCCTTTTGTCATTCAAAGATCATGTTGGTTGGTCGGAGGTGAGCTCCATTGGGTTAAAGTACAACCACCACCTGATAAGCACCTGAGACAGCTTGACCGGCAGATGTCTTGTCCCTGCTCATCATGAGGAGTTCCTTTTCCTCGAAACCCTCAAGGATTGAGGCTAGGGTGATTTGCTTCTCAAGCGTAGGTTTCAATATCAAGCTGGCGGTATGGTGAAAATTTTCCATCAGCATGACAGGAAAAACAAGTACAGCATATCTCAAGAAGGCAAGGTCTGATCTCGCATGCACGCAAGCAGTCTCCAGCCACGTCTCAAGAGCATGGGGAAGCTTCAAAATTCCATCTCAATTCCCCGGAAAATGCTGGTTCCAGAGGCGATAACGACAGGTACAGCAAAGGGGCACACCTCGAACGTCGGCGCGGTGGAATGGAAGCTCACGTGCTCGGTTGTCAATCTGCATATACGATTGGTTAAAGATAAGAGCCGCATTTGGACTCGCATTAAGCTCGCATAAAGCTAGCGACGACCCTGATCCCACCGACGCACGTCTGCGGAGCCCATGGCTTACCAGGCTGGCTAGCTCGCTAGGGGTTGGCCCCTGTCGCAATCTATCTTCATGATAAGAGTCTACGTATTCTGATTGGTTTGACAGTTTACATTTCTGATGGCCTTCAGCAATTGCATTTCAGCAGAGCGTCCATTTGAAGCCCATCGCCAAAAAGCAATCCCAGAGGCATCAGCCAGCTACTCTTGGCATTACGAGACATAAATCTTCTTTCTACGAGAATGCCCGACATTCGCTGCGTCTTTACTCGCAGTTGTCCCAACCAAACGAAGCTCAATTGAAGTCGATTCTACCGGGCGAGTCGGCTTTGCAGATGCGGGTCACAATTGTGGCAAGCTCATGCTAAGCATGCTTGAGCCACTCCAAATAGATCACCCTGTTCGCCAGTGGACCTGATCAGGCAACAAGTCTTGCTTTTGATACTCATGTATCAGCAGCCAGGAAGCTCGAAAGGCTGGGCGTTCAAGGAGTGATGTGCTCAAGATTAGAGCAATCGAACTCAGCTCTTGATAACAGATCATGCTCCGACCAGTCACAGTGAAAATGCAAGGCATGGCATCCGTCATGAGCGCCTCAACTTACTGTGCGAGCACAGAATGTAAGGCTCTGTGGGCGAGCGACACCGTGTGCAACCCCTGGTCTCACGCACCAGCTCACGGACTCCATTATTTGACTCCACCATTTTATCAATCGAGTGACGTGAGTTCCACTGATCCACGCCACCGACCCATGCTCCACGACAATTCGAGATTCTAGCTTCACACTCGTACGGGAAGAATGACGCTGTGCCAAACCGCCGATTTCGCCCAGACGTGTCAAATGTTTCTCGTCCATATGCTCACGAGTCTGGTATACTTTCTTTTTCCCTTACACCATACGACGGGACTGCCTTGATATACGGCAGGACTCGGCCTTGCAATCTTGTTGTTTTCCTGCCTACCTAGCCGGAGTGTCACTTTACTTCCGCCACTGGACGACAGCTATACCCCAACGAAATCTACGTCCTGATTGCTCTGCAGGCTAATACGACTGCATCGATTTCCTTTCGCCTGTCGAGGCAACACAACAACAAGCGCAGGACCAGCGACTCGAAACCGCCACTATGTCGGCTCCTGGCATCAGCGATTACCTCCCGACCTACGCGTCCTACAACTGGACTGGAGCTCCTGCGGACTATACCCAGGTTACAAATGCCCGAACTGGAGGGGACTCGAGTATGTAAATGCTAGAATGTCTTCTGCGTCTCTCTAACGGGTACAAGGGCATGAAAATCTGAACAAATGGTTTCAGTCCGGCGATACGGCTTATATTATCATCTCCTCATGTCTCGTCCTAATCATGGTACCGGGTCTTGGTTTCTTATACTCGGGCCTTGCAAGAAGAAAGTCAGCCCTCTCCATGATGTGGGCGTGTATGGCTGCCGGCAGCATCATCAACTTTCAGTGGTATTTCTGGGGTTACTCGTTAACTTTCTCACCAACGGGTCAAAGTGGCTTCATTGGTGATCTTGTCCACTTTGGCTTGAAGAGAGTGCTCGGGAACCCCAGTCCTGGATCTCCCCTTGTTTCTAGTCTTCTCTACTCGTTCTATCAGGTACGATCACAGTCGGGGTCAGGAGTCAATCTTTATCTAACTCGAGAGCAGATGCAATTCTGTTGCGTTACAGCTGCCATTGTGGCAGGTGCGGTAGCCGAACGTGGTCGACTCATGCCCTTCTTGGTCTGGACGTTCCTCTGGGCTACCCTGGTCTACAACCCGATCGCTTGTTGGGCTTGGAATGCGAACGGATGGGCTTTCAAGTATGGTGTCATGGATTATGCGGGTGGTGGCCCGGTCGAGATCGGGTCTGGTTTGTCTGCTCTGGCATATTCCATGGTTCTCGGAAAGCGACAAGAGAAGATGATGCTCAACTTCCGTCCCCATAACGTCTCTTTCATCTTGTTAGGCACCATCCTGCTTTGGTTCGGATGGCTCGGCTTCAACGGTGGTTCCTCTTTTGGAGCAAACCTGCGAGCTGTTATGGCTTGCTGGAACTCGAACTTGGCTGCCACCTTTGCAGCAATTACCTGGACACTACTCGATTTCCGTCTTGCTCGAAAATGGACCATGGTCGGTTGGTGTTCCGGCACAATCTCTGGGCTGGTAGCCGCCACTCCCGCTTCCGGCTTCATTGATACGTGGGGTGCCGTTGTTCTCGGTATTGTGACTGGCGTTTGTTGTAACTTTGGCACCAAAAGTGAGTTTTTTTCCCCCAGAAGCATCTGGTGTATGTCCGTTCATTTGCTGACCTTTCCGGTGCTAGTCAAATACTGGATCCGAATCGACGACTCTATGGACGTGTTTGCCGAACACGGTCTTGCTGGCATGATTGGCCTCATGTTCAACGCTCTGTTCGGCGTTGATTACGTGGTCGGCCTCGATGGAGTCAATACTGGAGCCAGCAATCCCGAGACCGGTACGGGCATTGGAGGATGGCCCATTGGCAACTATCGCCAATTCTACATCCAACTCGCCTACATTGTCGCATGTACCGGCTATTCCTTTGTTGTGAGCGCCATCCTGGCGTACATTGTCAACTACATTCCCGGGCTGCACCTTCGAGCGTCCGAAGAGGCTGAACTGCTCGGTATGGACGACGACCAGCTCGGCGAATTCGCCTATGACTACGTCGAAGTTCGCCGGGATTACCTGGCTTGGACGCCACAAAAGACCGATTATGGTGCCGACCCCAATCTGCCACAAGAGGATCGCCACGGTATTGGTGAGCATTCCAAGATGATCAAGGATGGATCACATGATACCAGCTCCGGATCGGGTCACCAATTGCCTGCACAAGGCGACCGACATGCTGTTGCCATGGAGGACCTCGAGAAGGAGAAGAATGTTGCGGACCATGAGAAGTGAAGTGAAGAACACGACGGGCTCAAAATTTGACTCCGCTTGTATCCGTACTCAAATAAATGTTTATGTGGTTGTGGCTTCGTGATCCCTGCTGGTTGACGGGAGATACAAAAAGTCTGGTTGCTGCTGCTGCCGAAATTTCCCCCCCGAGATGAACTGAACTGTGACTGATTGAGCGAAGAATGATTGCTTGGGTTTCAACTAGAGGGGACCTGCGAAATGGTCGATCGGATTGGAATGGATTGGATTGGTGTTGAGGTGTAACAATGATGATGACAGGAACAAGGAGGCTCGGGTAGACTGTCCTTTTCTCACGCAAGCGAGTTGATTGTTCTATTGTTCAAGAGAGCGAATATGATTGCGAAGTATACGCAGTACTCTGTACTTGATGCTACATTGGATTCTTGTTTACTTGTGCTGTTATCAAGCCTCTAGAATGTATCGAACCGAGGCCGTCGACTCTACAGAAAGGCCCGCCTCATACCGGGTATCAGACTATCAGTATACCTCCATCCACCAAACGCCTCGCTGTGTGTATACGCATCACTCAAATACCACATCATTGGGTCTTCGCCCGCGGAATCCTTTTGTTGTTCTTGCCCCCATTTTGCGGCGCCATGTTCAGCAATGGTTTTCGCTTCTCCTTTTCCCGGCCCTCGATTACCTTGTCTTTCTCGTGTGTCGTCCACTGGCGCAAAGCGTAATCTCGAAGCTCATCAATCTCGTGATGCTGCGACGGGTATGGCGGCTGATCCTTCAACCTTTTTTGGCCCTTGACAATAGCAGCATCCCTTTGACCCTGCGCAATTCTAGCTCTGCGAATCCATCGATCTGTCTTCTCCGTGTCGCGAACTCGTCGCCGAATACTGTAGTGGATGCCCTTGAAGGTGTACGCTCCTAGTCCAAGGGACCCCGCGATGGGTTTCAAGACCAATCCGCCAAACCCTTTGGCACACCCTTTGGGCAGTCCTTTCCAACCTTCGTCGTGAACTTCAAGTTGGGGTAAGCGGACGACTCCGGTGACCCCATCATACATGCCCAGCCAGCATTCGGTCACTGCAGCCTTCATGCCACTTCTCAAACCAGTGATCTTCTTGTTCGGTGCTGGACGAACGGTAGTGTCGCCATACAGTCTAGGTGCATTGTGAAATCCAAGAGTCGTAGCATCCCACATCTTGAATGGCAATGCCAAAATTGCATGAGCTGAGTGGCCAATACCTTTGCCAATATCCTTCATGATGACCACGGCTGCAGGCTGCCCTTCGGTAGACGAGCAGGTTGTGACCCGACTTAGGTCCGTTAGTCCATCTTGATCGGGACGTGAAGGGGCAAAGGGAAATCTAGCTGGCTCCGCACTTCCTTGGAGTTTGAGTTGTGCCTCCAGACGAGCGTGTTCTTTGCGCTGCTCCTCTACGCTTGTCCCTCGTGCAGCGTAAGCAATCTTTCCAGGCAGAACCAGCCCCTGGGTGGTCGACTTTTCCTTGTGCTTTCGTCTGTGCTTCTCGAATTTTTTGAGATCTCTTTTCGTGTCGTCATGCATCGCACTCAACCCATGCAAAGCTTCTTGAAATGCCTGAACGACGGCACCCCCGGCGCCGGTAATGGGTTCTCCAGGCCCCTGGAAGTCATTCCATTCACGAATCTTCTTCAGTTCCAAGTCTGAATATTGCAATTCCCTGTTCTCCACAAGCAGATCAGCCGCAAGAGGCGACAATTGCGTATAGGCGTGTTTGACTTTCCAAACAGCAACCCGGTCTGGCATGATATTGCATCGGATGGAGTGTGGACCGTCCAGCGGTAATGCTCTATGAAAAGAGTCGACGGCATTCTCTGCGCCGTCTCCTTCCTCTTGAATGCTCTTAGCAATTTCTTCAGCTTTTGCTCGAGCATCTGGCTCCAGGCACTGTCGGATGCTTTCTGCGAATTTGTTGCTGTCAAGTTTCTTTAGCGGTAGAGCCTGTTTCGCTCCTGCTCCTGCCCTGGCAACCATGGCACTCCAAAATGGCTGATCGCCGAAGAAAGGTACAATCATTGTAGGTTTGCCAAATCTCAGACCGGCTGCAGTGGTACCCGCACCACCATGGTGGACGACAGCATCGACTTTGGGGAATAACCAGTCATGAGGTACATTATCGACCATAAAGATCCCGTCTGGTTTGTCCATTCCGTCGCCCATTCCGCCCCAGCCTCGACTGATCACCGCGCGGACATTGGCTTTGTCGACAGCGTCGAATATCATCCGACAGAAGGCCGCCGGATCGTCAATTCCAGAGATCGACCCAAAGCCAATGTATATTATCGGTCGCTTGTCTTCTCCTGATCTGTCCAAAAACTTAGCCAAATCTGCCGGCGGTTTGTAGGAGGATGCAAGGTCCAGGAAGACATAGCCGGCAATGTCGATTTCCGGGCCCCAATCTGCAGGCTTAGGCACGAGACCGGGAGACCAAAGGTAGGTCATGGGGACTCTCAAGCGGGAAAGCTGGCCGGGAGCCCATAGTGTCGAGACAGGCTCCAGACCCAAGGTCTTGACTCTGAATCTATTGACAAGATCTCCCAAACCCTGCCACGTCATCAGGTCAACCAGCGGGTACGACATGAAATTGACATAGCTCTGGTCAACATTGGTAGACTTTATATTGGCCAAGGGATGAGGGAAAGCCTGGGTAGGTGAGTATGGGAACGTAAAGACAAGATGTAGAGGAATGCTCAATCGCTCGGCACAGTGATAGTGCGCAAAAGAAGGTGGATTTGCAATGATTGCGTCGGCGACAAAGGGAGGCTTGGAGCCCATCAACTTCAAGTTGGCCGTGTCTGTTTCATCGTCGGTCGCGTTGATGCAGGCCCTCCAAAACCCCTGGAACATCTGGTACATTGACTCTCTTCTTCTTCCAATCTCTCCAGCCTTGACAGTCTCCAGAGAAGGGATCAAGCCCGGATTTTTGACCATGAACGACATCAATTCGGCGGGGTTTCCACCCACGGAGAAGAACTCTAGGCCGACGTCTTCTTCAACAAATTTCTTGAAAGCGGGATGCGACGCAATTCTGACTCTATGGTTGTATTTGTCCTGCAGGATCTTTCCAATCTTGAGAAATGGTTGAATATCACCGCGACTGCCGATGACCATGATGACAATATTAAGTTGCGGGATCTGGACTTTCGATTTCGCTTGCAGGAAGTCTGTCTTTGCTTGTGCCTCATCCTTGACATCTTGGGCGTGATGGGTACCGAGTTGACGTTCAATTGTAGCCCCAAGTGCTTTTGCCAGATAGCCAGTTTCTGCTTTTTCACTGACAGAGATATTCAGTCTACCATCCCTTGCTATCCTGCCCCTTGACTGGAAGAATTCATTTCCAACGCGGAGATTTGAGGGCCTCGATGTAACTGGAGTGCGATTGAGGTGAGATTTCGCCAAAGGCTTGTCATTTGGTGATGTCTGTGACCTTTGTAATTCTGAGACTGATTCGTCATCCGAAGAAGACAAGCCATCGGATTCACTGAAGACTGCAGCGTCTTCGGAAGCTCGAGCGATCCGCTCATTTATTGTGGAACGGTGCTGTCTTATGGGGACCAGCGTCCGCTGCGCCACTGGCCGGGAGATTTCAGTCTCGAACTTGTGAGGAGCGAGGACAGGTCTTTGGAGAGCACCATCTTCTGTAGCTACTGTATCTGAAAGTGGCCTCCCCGAGTTCTTTCGGCTATTTGCTGCGTCGTATAGTGTAGTGTCCGAGTCAACTTGTGATTGTTCGCCCTCGGAATGTTGTCTCTTGGGATAAGGGAAGGTAGTGGGAGGAGGATCGACGGTTGGACTTCGCTTGTAATCGATCGCAGTCGTCGCGACCGGAGCCAGTGCGTCCGCCATGGAATGCTGTTATGTCTTGTGCCACATGTTGAACTCACGGACGCCAGGTGCGATGTGAAGCGGAGGAGCGAGGGATGTGGTGTGACGAGGATTCTCTTGGGGTGTTGTCTGCAACGACAGTAACGAGATTCGAGTGATTGAGGTGTTATTCCTTTGAATAGTTGAATGGAGAAAGAATTGCGCAGTGTGTGCAGTGTGTGCAGTGTGAGCAATTGACAAAAATGGATATTGAGCCCTCGACTGAATACCGCCGAGGAAGAAGATGACGAAGTTGCGTCACAGGCGTACTAAGTTACAATGTCATGGCTCGATGGGTACCTGAAAGCGTGTAATTTGGCGCTAGGGTGCCATTTGACGACAAACAGCAGCGAGAACAATTTGTGCGGTGGGAGGACCTCCTGTTGAATGCGAGGTCCAACTACTGCTTCGACGACTCAAGCGGCAGCTGTTTTGTATTACACGATTTACCCCATGAGACCATACATGGTAGAGAGTATTGAATCTTCTCTTTCCGGGGCGAACCGACACATGCTTGATTAAAAGACGCCATTCACTGCGGGAATCTTACCCATCCAACAGGAATCTCTCCCTCTATTGTGATACAACTATTCTCTCCTTCGTTGGATGGATGAACTCGATTTTCCAAGGCACTACAGCTTAGTTACAGCTACGAGTCAGTGAATGCCATATATCTACCTAGGTTTGTCTGTGCTTGAATCTTGAATGGTCCGAGAATAGCTCGCAGCAGTCCACGGTCTCTACAAATATGCTGTTTCGCTAACGACAGCCACCCGCATTATTTTGCGGCAAGCGTCAAGCTGGCTTCGGGGCTAGCTAGGCGTTCCTGACAGGGGTTGTGAAGATCATCAATGCACAATCTGCGGGCCAGTCATTATTATTATCGTGCCCATACATTTCCATCCAGGCGCCTCAGGGGAGTCTACTGTGTAGAACAACCGCTGCAAAGGCCGCATAGGTTACCTAGGTAATATTCTGATACAGCCATGCTTGTTTGGTACGGTCTCTGGAAGCACGGCATGCTGACCACCATCCTTTTCCCAGAGAGCACGGAGATGCCACGGTTCCAGCTGCAGGGTACGAGATTAGCTTCGGCAGTTTCAAGTCTTGCCATACATGGATGCCGAAGGAGCGAGAAGGAGTAGCGGCGACGTGCCCGAGATTGAGAGAGACACCACCAAGACCAGACCCTACCTTCGCGTAAGGAAAACATCCCAGCATGCTATCGCATAGCTACTGCGCGACCTGCAGCATACCCATGTTCGAGGATGCAGAAAACCATGTGGATGTGGAATGATTGCATTGAGAAACTACCAACTGCTCGAACTTGTCGGCAGTCTTCGTTCAGGTCCCGGCCAAGGCCACGCTCTAGCCACGACCTTTTGGGCAACCAACTCGATTTCGTTGATACACAACACGCGTCAGAGGCGCGAAAGGAACGGAACCCAAGCCTTTCGAGCAGTCAGCTAGGCAGTGAAAGCCTGACAGGTAGATCCCGGGTGAGCCCAGCCGCTCAAATTTGGAGAGAGCCGGCGTCGCTGCAGTGCGCTGCACCTCATGGAGTCTGCCGCAACCACCGGTTGCTGGTCGGGCCGAAGATGCTGGCCAAACGATCCTATCCCAGCAGATAATCAATGCAATCAGCAGCGCTTCGGTAGCACTACTTAAGTGAGCCGTGGTGAGCACCTCCTCCTCCTCCTCCTCTCTTGATCGTCGACCTATTCGTCATCGATTTGCTGACATCCTCCATCTTGATTTGTCCACGGCGGACGACACCTGGCTCCCATGGCATCTTCTGCTATTGGTATATTTGGCAACCTCGAACAATGTTTCTCCCACTCTTCCCATCTTCACCTTCAAAGTCTGCCCTTGTTGCCCAGTACTCGAAGCGCAGTGTTCTCACGGCTGCACTCTGGAGCTCGAGTGTGGTCTGACGATCGACCGAAATGTGATTCGCCAGCAACGATAGGGTTGATGCGAAGGAAGGGGTCCCGACGGGATGGTATCGCTACTGTCGGCGCAAGCATTGAGATTGTTCACCTTGTTCTGGTTGCAGTAGATCCCTCACCTCCATCCTCGTCATCAGCTCCTCCCTTGCCGGTCCTTGTTCGTGTTCTTCCTGTCTGCTGCCAGGTCCTGCGGCATTGATGCAGTCTTTGCTCACATCCAGACTCGATGAGCGTTCGGTTGGTCCCCGGAGGAAATAGCCTTCCGTCAATACACAGGTTGTACATCAGTCGGATGACATCCAACTTTTCTCTTTCCGGGATTGCCGACCAGACGGCGCTCCTGTCAGCCCACCTGGAATTCGGATGGGCTGCGCAATACTCTCGATGCACATTCAAGGCAAAACTGCAACATGGTCAGAACAGCGACTGGGGGCCAGAACGGAGCCGGAGCCGCACGTACTTTTTGAAGTTCTCGAACGACCGGTCACTAAGGCCAAGTTTTGCCCGCACCTCGGCCGGCGAATCTCGAAGCCTGATGGGCGAAGCAGGCATGTCGAATCAGAATCGAGATCAGCAGTCGACCGTCCGACAGGAAGACAAAGTCTAATACTCGTAGACGGACGACGAGACATGGACAGGCATATGTTGTCGACCGGACAGCACATGGCGGATCCTTCTTGCAGCCTGACCCGACACCGGGGAATGGGAGGGGCCTTTTCTTGCAAGTTGCGACTTGTGACCAAGTCCTTCGTCTCGCTTTGACTGCATCAATCACCCACCGTTCACGCCTGCTGCTTGCTGTTACCAGCACAAAAGGCCGTCTTCCAATTGGGCTTCCCCCCACCGCCCGACCGCCAAGAGGCAAGGAAGACAGTCTGAAAAGGTCGTTAAGCGATATTCCTAACCGCCGCTAGCCTGGCCTCACATTACGGTAGTGCGCAATTCATCGACACGGATGAGGCGCCGGGAGACCGGGGTGCTGAGGTCTGAATGAGCCCAGGCATAGAGAAAGCCTCGTTAGGGATCGACCGGCACCTAACCACCCTAGGCCCCTAGCAGGTAGGTACTCGTAGGAAGAGTACTACGTATTACGAGCGACTGGGGGACTTAATTGTCGCTCATCCGAGCCTACATTAGCAGCCCAGTGGTAGCCCTAACGGTCGTGCATCGGAAAGCCAGAGCCACGGTGCCATGTTAGTTGTTTGCAGCCAATCATGTTTCCCAGAGCCCATCAGAGCCCATCATCGCCTCACCCACTTCACTTTGGGCCTTTTCTCACAGCAACTGTTTCATCTTCTCTTCCTCCTCCGCAAATGATTCGAGACTCGTCACAGATCACCCATCTTCTTTCACGAGCCGTCTCAAGAGTGTCGACGGGATTGTCGTATCCGCCCTAGCAATTACGAATGCACCAAGTAAGCTGAGTAGGCTGAGCAGGTCAACAACATGAAGCCAACACCCTTCTCCTCGATTGTAGGTCTGGTTTTTCTTCTACTCTTCATTCCTTTTGGCCATTACGGAGTATTGTGCGATCCATCCTTCATTTCCCTCATAATCATCTTCTTCTACTTTCTACTTCCACTTCCTGGCGAAGACTCTTGCTGGCAAGATCATACAGTTTTGCATTTTACACTTACAGAATCTTTTTTTACGATTGCCGCCCTCGAACGGATCCAACAAGACCATCCCTCAAGATGCTCACAAAACAACTCCTCCTCACACCGTCCTACCCCTCCTCAAACGCCGCAGTCCTCTCCCCAGCCAAACGCTTCCGCAAATCTCTCACCACAGTCCTACACATAGCGAGTCTAGTCTTCACTTTTCTCTCCATGTCCCTCTTCGCAGCCGCCATCCCCCGCTGGAACGCCAACTTCTTCCACAATACCGGCCCATCCCGCGGCGACTGGACAGACGGCATGCCTCTCGGCCCTCTGGTCTTTGCCCTCCTGTACCACACGGGAACACTGATCCACTCCCGCAGCATCCAAAAGATCCGCCCTTCCAACACCAACAACACCCTCCCCAACAATACCCTGACGTCCCGCCGAACGCTGCTCATCGACGCCGCCGTATCCAGCCTTATCCTCGTCACACTCTTCCCATCGCTATTCCTCGCCGGCTATGGCTCGCTCTTCCGCTTCTGGCGCCCCGCCATGCGCACACAGTCCGGCGGCGTACCGTGCACGATGCTCAACGTCTTCTCTCGCGAGTGTCAGCCTGTCTTGTACTCCGTCGGCAATCTTCAACTCGCCGGCATCGTCTTTGGCTGTACGGTGTGGATGTGCCATTTCGCGCTATTGCTGGTCACGCTGAGAAACGTCCGCAGACACAGTCTGATCAAAAAAGTTCAGAGTGAGAAGTGGACGCAATTCACCAACTCCTCGTCGTCGTCCGACGGTGGCTCCACGAGGAGTGCGAGCCGAAGTGCACGTTCCAGGACGCTGTCGATCAAGGCGTACTACACGCATGGAAATCGACGAGGTCCAGGAAGTCGGACGGCCTCTCGCGATGGATCAGCGGAGCGACGAAGCGGTTCACGACTAGCGACTGGGTCGGGCGATGAGGTACAGATCCCCATAGAGAGCCGCCCCCCTGTATTGCAGCGGAATGCTTGAAGATGCTCCGGTGACGAGTTCGACCAAGCTCCATGAAGACTTAAAACAAGGCGTTGATATTTAGCTGGAATCATCTTATATATGCATCGGCGAGGGCGTTGTGGAAATTCATAGTCGTACACGCATGGACGAATAACATGTCACTTCCATCCAAGAAAATATCATCAGTGAGCTGCAGCAATTAGGCCACGCTTATCATTCGTCATTGAAAGCTACATAGTGTTGTTGTACTATGAAGGGGAAATAATACATCCCAATTTCCTCGTTATCGTCAAAAAGAGACAATCGATTGTCGTTGTCTGCGCCCATTGCCGTGTACTCCTTCCAACCGACCGCTTCACTTCTGGCGGTGGTCGCGTCGGAAATCGCGAATCGCTCGAAAAAGACCGAACTCAATGCAATGCGCCTGTTCCATGCCCTTGAACACGCCGGCCAATGTTGATTTCTCATGCAATTTGTTGAAAGCGTTATTTCGATTCATGAGACACCCTGTCCCCCTGTCACCTGTGCCTATCCTGAGCTCGTGTCGCGAGGCCCTCATCCAAGCACAATCACAGCACGCCATCCCCTTCTCAACCCGCCTCGCATTTGTCAACATTCCACTCATGCTCCGAGTCTCATTTTCGGTCAAGATCAAGATAAGTGGAAAGCACCCTGGCCTTCTCGGATAGCCACAAACAGTTTTTCCTTCAGCACAGCCTGAGAGCTGTAGTCTGGCAATTTCAGATAATTGACACAAGTCATTACACTCGGCAAGTAGTCATCCGAGGTGTACGGTGGCTCACTCGGTTTGCACACGACGGTGAACATTGGTGTAAGACTCTTGAATCCGCCGATTGGAAGTTTTGGGCTTCCGGTGACAAATTGCAGGAAGTCTCGTCGCTGAGATGGTTTGAGTTCCGACATCGTCTGCAAGAGATTCTTGACGCTCTTGCTGTCCATATTGAAGCCGTGATCTGCTTTGACAGAATCCATCAAAGTCTCGATAGACCAATCTTCCTCGACCCGCCCGAAGAGCATGACCAATTCGTCCGGTGTAAAGGCCTTGAGAGTGGTATACGAGAAGACTTGAGAGAAACCGACTTGGAATGCTTCGACTTGAGAACGAACACCTCGTCCAAGACTCACATCGAGGACTTGATCAATGTACTTCTGTACATTTTCCATATCGACATTGACGTTCGCGCCGTTCTCGACCAGTTCAATACCTGGGTAGCCAGGAAGAGTGAAGTCGAGCATTAGATCCTCGATCTTCGCACCAAGGATAGTGAGATCCTCAATCGCTTCCGCTTTCTCCACCTTTGTCAGTGACGAATCAAGTTCGATCTTTGCCTTTGCCTTGACAAATTGCTGCAGTTGAGAGAGGGAATTCGCAAGATCCTGGTCAATTGTCCGGAGCAAGCCGATCGATGGTACAACACTGGAAATGCCTCCTACTTTGAAAAAAGTCGGACTGAATGAGATGTCGATAATGCGTGAGTCAAGCATCGACCGGGCGACAAACTTCCCGAGGGTCTTGAAGAGCAGCAACAGTTTCTTGCCTGCGTCTGTATGGACATCTGCCTCGCTCATGGGTGCTGGGAAGAGTCCAGTTTTTCCGAAAGCGAATTGGTCGGTATCGGCTGAATCGTTTTCTCGCCACATCTTCAGTTTTTTCTTGCAGAACTCCTTCGACACAGTCGAATAGAATTCAAGGGTCGGTCCGAGGCCAGTTCCAACTTCTTCGAAGTATTCAACCTCCAGCACGCTTGGAGACCCTCCATACATGTCCATAACCTTCATGGCAGACTCCAAAATGCGGTGGCGGGAGATACGAACCTTCTGTCGTTGCGGTCGACCCAGTATTGGTCTATCGTCTCGGCGGCGATCTCGACGATCATCGTTCTCAGATTGACTGTTTTGCCAGCGGATCATGGAACGAGAGTATCCGAATGATGTTGACTGCAAGAACAAATGTCGTGTCTCAAACGGAAACAAGAACGGAAAGGACCTAGCAAGATCTTCGCTCCAGTCTGGCAGGCAGTTGCTTGCAACGATCAGAGGTTCCTCGAGCTGACGATTCATCTTGGCTGTCAGCTTGGTGTTGATGAATGATGCAAGTGGCTCTTTGTAGAGTTTCATGGCGACCCGTCCAGTGATCTCCTCGATTTCATCCAAGTTTGCGTTGAGCTCATGAAGGATCCGAAGTAGAGCAAGAATTGAAGAAGTAACTGGGTGGCCATTGAGCGAAGCTGGCAAAGTTTCACTGGATCCCGGCTTCTCCGTCTCGGCTCGAGGAGAAAGGTTCGAAGTACTTGGTGGAGCTCCTCGGATTTTCCTGAATCTGACAGTATGGATACCAGACCAAACGCTGCGGGAGGATATATCTTGCGGTTGATCACGATTATGGTGAACGGCTCGGTAGATTGTTGTGTTGTTGGGGATGACTTTGCCATCGATGCTGAATTCGATATGCCAGTCTTGTGGAGTCGAAGCGAGTGCTGCAGCGTAAGATTGACGAATACTAGCGGCTGGCGACTGACCCGGGGATTGTCCTGACGAAGGTGGACGAGTGGTTCCTGGGACAGGAGTGCCGGGCTGAGGAGTATAGACTCTTGTTCCGTCTTCTTGACGAGCAGTGACCTTGCCAGTAGAACCTACCTCCATATTGACAGCGCCGGGTTCGGGCATGTCTTCATCGGACATATCTTCCTCCAGACCGTCAACGAAGGCTTCCAATGCACCCTCGTCGTCTGCACCGGGAGCTTCTTCATCGTCAAGGACTTTCTCATCTGCACATTCGAGCTTGTTTGTGTCATCTTCAGTACTTGGCTCTGGAGCATGAGTCTGTTCTTTCGAGGAAGAGGCCTGGCTACGTCGGCTCGATCGTTTACCTGCTGGCTTGTGGACAGGCTTCTTCTCAGTGGCCGTCTGAGTCTCTTCAGATCGCTGTTTGGTTCGAGACGAAAGACGTGATGCAGGGCGTGAGTTTCGGCCACCTGGAGTAGCTGGAGTAACAGGAGAGGCTAGGTCTTGTCCGAAAGGAGACAATAGTCCTGATTCGGCGGCACCTGACAGATGCGCGAGACGGGCATTAGCAAGCTGCTGCAGCATGTCTCTTCGTCGCTGCGCAGAGGCCGGTCGGTCAGAAGTACTGAAACGGGGTCGCAAATAGTCATCAAGAGCTTTGAAAGTTGCGATGGCATGGATGGAGACGATCATCTCACGATATGTCAGAGGAATGTCGCTGTCCCCATCCGCCGAGAGTCTCAGTCGCAGTTGACGGGAGAGCATAGAAGTAGAGCTGCTTCTGCTGCTTTCAGAAGCGTTGTTGTTGACCGTGAGCACTTCGAAATGCTCCGCACGACTGAGCAGGTCTTGCAATTTCTGGATCAGGACTGTGAATGGTGTCGCTGAAGAAGATGCCGTAGTCTTCTTGATCTTGGCCTGGGTAATGGATTCCATGAAAGCGGATACGAAATGTGCTCTGGCAGTGCTGTGATTCGTAGATGAATCTGCAGACAAGACTTGCACCAGGACCCGGATGATACCAGAGTCTAACAGCTCTGAGCTTGTTATGCTCTCAAGCGCATCACCATCGAAATAGCTGGCCAGACGTGTGAAAAGTTGGTTGCTGGATTCGACGGGGTGATGTTGACGATAGTAAGCTTCAATGTTGTCCGCCAGTTTGTGAAGATCCTCGCGAATTTTAGAAGCCTTCTCTTTCATCTCTTTGCCTTTGGCAGTGTCGTATTTCTCCAGGAAGTTCTTTGCTCTCATGATGACCAAATCGGACAATCCGGAGATGGTGAGGGGAGACGGCAATTCATCGTCATCTGACGAATCTGAGCTTTCCGAATCATCCATACCGTGATCGTGTCTGGCTGCCATTTCATCTTCGTCCTGCTCTTCATCGATGTCTTCATCTTCGTCGTCATCGACTTCGTCGTCATCAGCCTCGTGGTCGTCTTTGGACCGGGTGCCATTGCTATCTTCTGGCTTACGAGAGCCGTCAATCGTCTCAGACTTCCCACCGATGTCGCCGTCGCGATCAGCTGTCGAACTCTGAGAAGGCTTTCGATCACGTTCCAGGGGTCTCCCGGCAAGTTTCTTAATCTCACCAATGACACCTTCGCGATGAAATTGATACTGATAGATGTATTCGAGTCTCTCGAACAGGAGGACGGATGCTTGAAGAGCAAACATGACCAAGCTCGGATGATCCTCTTGGGACAGGATCGACGCAAGGAAGGAAGCATATGGTACTGGTCGAAGTGCTTCTTCAATGACAGATGTCTCGAGGTTGGAAAGGATCTTCAGCTGTGCGATCAGAACCTTTTGTCGAACGCTCAAGTTGACAGTGCTAGAATAAGCATCGGTCAGAGTAGGCAGCAAAATCATCGCAAATCGACGTGTCTCTTGTTTGCAGTCTTCGAGCAACTTGATTCTCTGCTCTATTTTGGACGTCTTTTTCGCTGCATCACCGTCATCGGAAAGATCGTCTTCCATCTCGTCGTAGACATCGAACTCGGAGTCGCCGTCGAGCTTCGGGAGCGGAAGCAATTCGCAGATGACATTGAGAGTCTCGAACACCTGTTCACGAGGTCTATGAATGAGAGCTTGCATGATGACAACACTGTCGATTTTTGACGCAGCATCGGCAGTCTCGGAAGGAGGAGAAACCCCGGTGAGAATCTGATACAGGGTGTCGACCACATTCATCTTCAATAGTTCTGCCGACAAACGTGGACTTGCTCGGGCGACGATTGCCAGCACGCGGAGGAATTCTGTATGGATATTTGCACCAATCAGGTTTGTGGTACCGGGAAGGAGGAGTCCGAGAACAGCTCGAAGCAGTGGGGCATCGACCAACTGCTCGAGCTTGTCGGGACTGTGCTTGAAGCTATCGATGACTCTTGTGACACAAAGAGAGCCCTGTTCAACAACCTTCTGGTCGTGACTTGACAAGACATTTAGAAGGATTGGCATCACATCTCGTATGACAGGGAAGGAATCGTGCGGTATGTTTCGACAGCAATTGGCCGCTGTAGTGACAGCAGTGCGCTGTGTACCGGTAGCAAAGAAGTCAAGAAACTGTAGGCAGGCGGTTAAGCCACCTTCGCGGACAATCGATCCTGGAAAGTCGACGGATATCTTGGATAACGTGCTCAAGGCCTGCTCGGCAACGTCGATGTACTGAATATCAAGCAATTTCTGGCATAGAACAGGGACTGCACCACCATAGACGACATTGGCAACAGAGCCTCGCAAGGCCTCCATCAAATTGGCAATGCAACGGCAGGCCAGCAGCATGACTTCAGGATTCTCCTCGCCCGTGATGGGGTTGGGTTGCATCAAAGCCACCAGTTCCTTGACGTACGGATCTGGCGAGAATTGACCAGAGAGGTTGTCCTCGTTCGAGACCAGTAAGAGATTGGACAATTCCTCCAAAGCCACCAGCTGCATGGTAGGGTTGTCAACTTGTCGGAGGTTGTTCAATATGTCTCTGAGTCTCGACGACATGCCGCTCATCATGCCACTCAAAGCTCTTAAGGTACTCGACAGACCTGAAGGAGGGCCACGGCTCGAACCAAATAGGGCTGCGGCGAAAGGGTCGGGTCCGTCATCCTCATCCATCCCACTGTGATCTTCTTCGTCGTTGCTATCGCTATTTGATCGGTGAGGAGGCGATGTTGTTTCCTTTTCTCTTCTGGTACTCTTCTCGTTCTCTTCTTCGTCCTCCTTCATGGCGACATCTTGATCCTTCTTGCTCGGACGTTTCTTCTGTCGGCGAGACGATGGTAGGGGTGCAGGAGGCGAGACTTCTGCAAAGGTAGTCAGCATGATTTGATCCTCGTCAAACAAATCTGCGCTACCTGGTTGTGCTTTTTTGCTTCCTCTGCTCGGGGGACGTCTCGATGTCGATTTCGAAGATGTCTGTTTGATAGATTCGTCGGTATATTTTGAAGATGAACTAGATCCGTTAGCCATCCTTCTCATTTGTGCATCTCCGCTGATCACCAACCCATTATTAGACATCTCTGGTTCGTTCGCTCCCCCTCTCCTCCGAGTGCTTCGTGAAGGTGGTTGGGCAGTTGTGGTCCGAGGCGGTGAGGGCTCGGTCAACTTTTGTCTCTTTCCTCCTCGTCGGCCAGATGCAGGGCCCGATTCGTCAGACTGATCAGCAGGATCAGAGGTTCGACGGCTTGATGCTTTTCGTTTCTTGGATGAGGGAGATGGTGCGCGGATCGGCTGGGTCGAATCGGTAGAAGGGGTGGGTGTGGCAGCCTCTGCTGCGAGCCTCGCAGAAGAACGAGTGACTCTGCCAGACATGAGTAATGGGTCTCATCAAGCGAGGTTGAAGTGAGATGGCAAAAGATGGAAATGACAGATCAAAAGAAGGTTCTATCATGCAGGATGATTTGAGGGCGGCAGTTGGCTGCCGTGTTTGGAACAAAAGGCAAGCAAGGCAATAACGTGCGGCCAAGTAACAAGGGAATCTTTATGGTGAAGCACAAGGCAGTGAATGGAGGAAAAGTACCTGTTTCTGCGGGCAGAAGATGTTGTTGGGTGGGAAGGAGCGAGGTGGTGATCGGGACCAAGTGATGTGCCTGCTGTGCGTCCGCTGGTAAAGGTGGAAGAGCGTGCGGGCAAATTTGCCATTCTCAACCCGCCATCGAAGGGCGGCGGTGGCGTGAGCGGAGCAGAAACTTGCAAGTGAAGCGGCTAATGTGGCCAAAACAGATATTAGGGAATGAGATGAAGACACAAAGACTATCAACAGCAAATGTCTTTCGGGTAGTTATGAGTATGCTATGAGGACGAGAATGAATTAAGACGACGTCGGCAACCCGACCGTAGGCGCTGGACTAAACGAATCCTGACTGGATGGCTGGAAACAAGCGGAGAACCACCGTATTCTTTGGCCCTTAGCCACGTCTCTTAGCACTTACACGATATCTCTCCCTTTCTACGGAGTACTCGCAGTCTCTTTCTTTGGCCGAAGACTGCCTGTTAGCCTCATCTGAGGTCGAACGACCTCCTCGCCGCATCTTGTTCACCTCGCGGGATCTGACCTTGCATCAGTGACCAAACTCCTGTTGCCATTCTTGCCGAGAGAGAATAGGAGGGGTGGTCCACGGAAACCTAACCAACGGGCTCTGTGGTTGTCATCTGTGGTCAGGTCGTAAGGAGTCAATGGTCACGAAAGTCACATTATATAGGAAATCCAGACGGGTCGTCCAAGTCAGCCTTGTGCACAGGAGTTGGAACACGAGTATTATGACTTGGGCTGCCACTGGTCCGCCACGGCACAGGCAATCGTCATCCACTGTCATGAACTTACCACGGTATATTAGTTTGAAAGATCTTCCTCAAGGTTATTCATTGGGCCAGCTATACTCGTGACGGCAGAATACGGCATTGCCGGCATGATGATGAGTATGACATCCAACATCTGATTTGTACCACGTACGAGTCCGTGGATGAAGAAGATATTCTTATTATTGCTTAAGAAGAGCGGATGATGGCGGGTATATATGAAACGCAGCATCTCGTGGTACAGTACGACATCATAAGCTCGGCCCTGCATATATCTATTTGCTGCATCAGCACTCCAGGTCCGTACAGTAATCAGCATTCATCACATATCTCAATTCACTTACTCCGTACCGGGTCTCTAATCTCTGCCTTCTTTCTTCCTCTCAGCATCCCCGCTCTGTCGCTGATTCCCCTCCAACTCGGGCGCACTACCAATTTTAGCCCGCCGCCGCAAGAAAGCAAGCGCACTGACACTGGCACCACTTGGGTGCGACTGGCTAAGTGCCGGAAAAACACAAACGCTTGCGCCCATCATCGCCCCAACTTGGCCGAAGTCGCTGGTCTCCAACACAAGCCAGGCCGTGCCAGGCCCACCGGAGATCTAAAGGTCCTCGCCGGCGCTTTCTGGCCGTCAAAAAGAAAACTCCATCCTAGATCGGTGCCTCTCTCTTCGTCTCCTCCACACGACCGACACACCCTGCCACCCCCAACTTTTCTCACACTTCCCGGGCCATGAAGCCCTGAGATGCTGAGTCGTCCTTCACGATTCCTCCTTTTGTCCTTTTCAAAACCCGTCATTTCGACTAAGCAGCTGTTCTGTTCGATCTTCCCCTCAAGCTGTCGTACTTTGCCAGCCTCAACTGCCCCGCCCGCCGACTCGCCCACCTTTATAACTACACGAGCCTTCTCTGACAAATCCACACCACCTCCCTCGGCTTGCCGCCTGTCCTCGTCCTCTTCCTCCTCGCACTCGTACCGACCATTGAGAAAGAAGACAACTGCCTTACTACAAAGGAGGTCAACTGTTTTACAAGTCATAACCGGAGACGGAGACAAAATGGACGAATACCGCTTCCCAGATTCCCGCCTCAAGAAGAAGATGGATGATCCATCCAAGACACCACTTCTGCTGGTTGCGTGCGGTTCTTTTTCCCCAATCACATTCTTACATCTACGCATGTTTGTTATGGCAGCAGATTACGTTAAACACAATACCGAGTTTGAAATGATCGGAGGTTACTTGTCACCTGTGTCGGATGCCTACAAGAAACAGGGCTTAGCTGCAGCCGAGCATAGGTGCGCAATCCCCCCGGGATGCGAATGGAGACGCTGACTGTTCTCTACAGAGTTGCCATGTGCCAGCTTGCTATTGACAAGGCCTCTACTTGGCTTATGGTCGATACCTGGGAAGCGGAGAAGAAGGAATACCAACCCACCGCGAAGGTTTTGGACCACTTCGATTACGAAATAAACACCGTTCGGAAGGGAATAGATGCTGGAGACGGAACGCGAAAGCCCGTGCGAATAGCCCTGCTTGCTGGGGCCGATTTAATTCAGACCATGTCCACTCCCGGAATCTGGAGTGAGAAAGATTTGGACCATATACTAGGACGCTACGGCACATTCATCATTGAACGATCTGGAACAGATATCGACGAGGCTCTGGCTAGTCTGGGGAACTATCGCGACAACATCCATGTTATCCAGCAATTGATCCAAAATGACGTCAGCAGCACAAAGATACGATTGTTCTTGAAGCGAGGAATGAGTGTACAATACCTGATCCCAGCCCCCGTTGTGGAATATATTGAGCAGAACCACCTATACGCTGATGATCATCGGGGATCAAATACTTCCCTGGCCTATCCACAGGAAAGCGACAAGGGAAAGAACAAAGAAGTGACTGCGTCAGCCAGCTGAACACCTTTTTAAAGCGGGAATTTCGAAGTAATTAAAAGAAAATGTCCGTATGACTCAGTGACGACGCCTGGTATCAAGGCCCAGCTTGGTGTTGTCTCGAGCAAAAAGCGTGGGCCATGACCAACCACCAAGCATAAGAGTCTATATGTTTACCACCAGACGAGAGATGATGGGCTGTGTCCGATCAGAAATGAACTCCAAGTCACGGAAGATCCCTGACCTGACGCGGAGATGGAGTCGAGTCGAGCGTAGCGTTGTGAGCGTATGGAGTCTGTGGAGTTGGGATTGACGCCGTGTCTGAATGGAAGCGGTGATCGTATTTGTCTAAGCAGGCGTCGAGGTCTCTAGATATGAAGCTAGAAGGCTTGCAAGAACCATTGATGAACTGCCTCACAGAGCCGAGACCCGTGTGATTCGTCAGTCATCATCGTCTGGTACATGAGGGAAACCAGGAATTGGCCGCCGAGAATAGATCAAGACGGTAATATAGGTTTCCACGCCAGGAAATGTTTGATATAAAGCTCATATTCTCGAACCCAGTTTTCCTTTTGTCCGTGACTACACAACCTGCCTCAGAACAACTTATGAGTGATACGCCATGTCATGTACAAGACTCCCCGTCTTCTTTCGAATCTTTATTCCTGTTCTCAGCTCTGCCGGTCGTTTCTCATTTCTCGTCTCACTCCATTTTAGTGCCAGCCACTCTAGCTGCCATACGAACCTTCAGCCGCGGACCGCGGGTCCATCGCAGCCTGCCGCCCTCCTACACCTGGCTGCTGGGCCGCCCACTCATCGAACTCTGCCCGATCCTTGCCTGTATACTTCTTCAAGTCGTCGTCGGAGATACCAGGACCCTGCTTGGCGGCTTGATAGGATGCGTATTTTTGACCGAGCCAGGACTTTTTGTTCTCATTGTCGTCATTGCCATAACCATCGTCGTGATAATCTCCTCCCGAGGGGTCCATGTTCTCGTCGCCGCCATCGTCACCGTCATTGCCGTTGTAACCGTGCTGCTGGTGATTCTGGACACGATTGTATCTGGATTCCTGGTTCATTGGATTCGCCGGGTCATTGTCATCGGCAAAGTCGTCTTTGGCTTGTGAGGATGTTGGGTCTCGTGCGTATCCGGACCCAGCACCAGCACCAGCACCAGCGCCGCTGTCATGAGGGTAGTGCTGTTGACTTTGGTTGGGGACGCCGGAAGAGTAGTTGTTCGGGGTCGGATTCGAGTTTTGGTTTGAGGCTTGATAGTCTTGTCCTTGGTCCTGATACTGTCCCTGGGAATGGTAGTTGTCATCGTCCCAATCACCAGCATCCGTCGTCTGATACGGCTTCAGGGCGTTGGTGGCATCAGGATCATCATTGAAACCGGGACGATTTTGATTCGGATCGCTCTGGTCGATGCCGCGTCCCTGGTAAGGGTATGCTACGTTTTCAGGAGCACCAGCACCGATGCCTGAGCCGAAGCCTGGAGATGCAGCGCTCATGGGGTCATAGCTGTGGTTCTGGCCGTAAGGTTGGCCTTGTCCTAGCGACGGTGCAAGCATACCTTGTTGTTGGGAGGGCGGATGTTGTCGTGGAGTCTCATCTGGCCCATATTCTGTCAGGCGTCTTTGCTGGGGGTCCTGGTCGTAATTGATGTCCGAGAAATTCGTGGTGACTTTCTTCATGGGCCGGTTGATTTCCACGGGTTGGCTGTTCGGGTTGGGCACGTCACCCTTGAGACTGGAGTGCCCACACCCCATCTTGATGTTAATTGCAGGAATTGTAGTTCCAAAAGTTGGCGATATGACAAGCCGGTGATGAGTACAGTCGCTTTCACCTATACGTATGAGATCACGAGGGCAAGATGGAATCGCAGAGATGAGAGCTCAGCTTGCGCCCGGGTAGTTCTGGGCTAATTCGAGATCAAGATGTTGAAATTGCTGTCGCGAGAGGGATATATCGAGGTTACCTCTGTAGTCAACGAGCTATTATGAGCCTCAGGAACACTACAATAACAAAGCAAGAAGCTTGCATGGCGTATGCTGCCCCATGAGGCATCCCAATGCCAGCCCCGGCCCGTTCGGCTAGGGCGACCCAAGAATAGCGTCAGCCCACGGTACTAACTTACTCGTACGAAGTCGTGTGTCCCAGGTTGCATGGTCTCTCTGAGGAGGGGAGGAGGGGAATGAACCGCCCACCTTTTTCCGCGCCACTGATGGGGTCACGGGGTCCAAGTAATGGAGCTGCCAGTGCGTGGCATTTGACGCATGTCATGAACATGTCACCTGCCGCTTTGTTCGATAAACCCCGTCGATAAATTTATTCGTATTTTTCGACGACTACTGAGGAATGAGGGTTGGTAGAAGTAGTAGAATCACTACTTCTCCGATACAGTAGTTTTACGGGTGAAGATGCCGATAGGATAACTACCTGATAGTATAGGTACACTTGCTGATGCGGGCTCACGTACAGACTGTACATCGAGCAAGGTGATCATTTTCTTTCTCCTTCGGCTGCTTTCAGCATGCGATTTCTGCATTGCTTCCGCCAGTCCTCGAGAAGAGAGGGAATTCGGTCGAGTCTTGCTTGTTGAGCTGCTATTCGAAATACCGTTTGTTCTGCTTTTTCTCCATTCTCTTCTTGCAGCGTCCGCGCGAGGCGACCAAGTGTCGAGAATGGCTGTCAAAGTGAAGGGTGGGTGAAGGGATTAACCTCCGATAAAACCGAGGTTCAATATATCATGTTTATCTGAGTCCTGAATGATGCTGATGTATCTACCTAGGTAGAGCACTTGCTTCATGGATTAGACTATCTAATACCTCCGAACTTAATAACAGTATCACGAGAAGGCTAGGTACACAAGGGTGACAAGGCTACCTAGGTATGCTTATGGGGCATCTCAACAAGCTCACGACTTGAGGTCAACACCGGCCACGAGTACTTCTTGTCACTCCGGTCCACAAGCCACTGTTTTACTGCTTTGACTACCTAGGTAAAGATTAATGCCACCCTCCTCTACCGGGTAATTTTGTCAAGATGGAGGGGCAGTCGGACCGGGAAGAGGGGCAAAAGGGTGGGCATGCACCCAACAACAACACAGATACAGAGGACGGAAGTGCAGGTTTAATGCATCCATCGCTCGCTACTCGTTGTGCCATTGCCCATATGAGAATCACGGAAATCATGTGCGAATCATGCTGGGACAGGGATGCCAATGACGTCTACCAGGTACCTACTGGGTAACTACTACGAGTAAGAGTCCTCAGTCCTCCGTACATGTGGCTTGCTGTGGTCATCGTTTGGCCTTATCTTCTTTCATCGAGATCTTGACTCAGCACGACAGGGTGACACGGATGAGTACACACAACCAGTGCATCATCTGCTTAAATTCTTCTCTTCACACACAGGTAATTTAAAAATTCCAACCCTTCATCCTCATCTCCTCATACTCACTCGCTCCCTTCCACCACTCATCCATCCTTACTACACCTCGAGATGGTCAACGCAAAGCTACCTGTCGACCTTTCCAAGTTCAAGAAACTCTCCCTCGACCCTCGAAATCCCAAACTCGATCCCCAACAGAAAAAAGATCTCCAGCATAACATTGGAATCTTTCGAGATGCCATCGTCGCTTTCACAGCCACCGGTGCCGCACGCGGAGTGGCCGGTCACACAGGCGGACCCTTTGATACTGCTCCCGAAGTGTGCATCCTAACTGCCATGATGAATGGAAATCCGGATAGATTCGTCGATGCTCTCTTTGACGAAGCAGGTCACCGTGTCGCAACTCAATACCTTCTCGCTGCCATCAATGGAGACATCGATCCTGACCACCTGCTAGACTACCGCGCAGCTGGCTCTAAGCTTCCCGGACACCCTGAGTTGGGCTTGACCCCCGGTATCAAATTCAGCTCCGGGCGTCTTGGCCACATGTGGGCTATGGCGAATGGCATCGCTATGAAGAACAAGGATAAAACTGTCCTGCTGCTTGGCTCTGATGGTTCTCAGCAGGAGGGAAATGACGCAGAAGCTGCTCGTATTGCTGCGGCTAGGAATCTGAATGTCAAGGTGTTTGTCGACAACAACGATGTCACGATCGCCGGAAAGCCCTCGGAATATCTCAAGGGCTATGAAATCGGTCGCACCTTGGCAGGACACGGCTTGCATGTTGTTCGTGCAGACGGAGAGGATCTGGACTCGCTCTACCCCAAAATTTGCGAGGTTCTGAACCATGATGGCCCTGCTGCTCTCATTAGTGACCGCAAGATGGCTCCACACATTGAAGGCCTGGAGGGCCAGATCAAGGCGCACGATGTCATTCCTGTTGACATTGCCCGCAAGTACCTCACCAACAAAGGCTATACTCAGGAGCAGCTGGCATTCTACGACGAAATCAAACCGAGAAGCAACCCTTGGAAATATCGAGGATCTTCAAAGGACAAAGTGGCCAACCGTATGGTCTTCGGCGAGGCAGTCAATATGGTCCTTGACGGTCTCAGCAAAGACGAAGCTGCTCGTCGTGTCATGGTTATCGACTCGGATCTGGAGGGCTCCACGGGTCTGAAAGCCATCCATCAGAAACATCCAGAAGTTTTCGTCCCGTCTGGCGTCATGGAGCGAGGAAACTTCTCAGCCGCCGCCGGTTTTGGTTTTGGTAGTGACGGCTCAGTCCAGGGTGTCTTCTCAACCTTCTCAGCTTTCCTTGAGATGATCGTTTCCGAAGTCACCATGGCTCGTTTGAATGACTGCACTGTTCTCTCCCATTTTTCCCACAGTGGAGTGGATGAGATCGCCGACAACACTTGCCATTTCGGCCTGAACCACTTTTTCGCCGACAATGGCCTCATGGACGCCGAGAGCACGACCTTGTATTTCCCTGCTGATGGTGAGCAGATGAAGGCAGTCGTTCAAAAGGTGTTTTTCCAGAAAGGTCTGAGATTTATCTTCTCGACCCGCTCGAAACTGCCCTACATCTACAAGGAAGGTACCGAGGATCTCCTATACGGTGACGATTACGAGTTTGTTCCTGGAAAGGACGAATTCCTCCGTAAGGGATCTGCCGGATACGTTGTCACCTATGGAGACATGGTGTACCGCTCTTTGGACGCCGTTGAGCGGCTCCGAGAGGAAGGTCTAGATGTTGGTCTCGTCAACAAACCCACTCTCAACACTGTGGATGAAGAGTCGATCAAGATCTACGGTTCGACCGGCTTCGTGCTCGTGGTTGAATCCATTGCCCAGAAGACTGGTCTCGGCTCTCGTATGGGTACCCATTTGCTCGAGCGCAAGCTTACTCCGAACTATCTCAGTATGGGCGCAAGGAAAGAGGGCAGTGGTGGTTTGTATGAGCAGGTCAACGAGCAGGGTCTGGGTCCGGATGACATTGTGGCAGCCATTCGAAAGGTTGCTGGTAAATAAAGCCTGGTCTTCTTGACTCGAATGTCGTTATTACTCTAATATGATATAGAAATCAGCGACATCCGCGTATTTGTCATATAGTAATTGATTGAGTGATTCTCTAAGATGCAAGGATGCAGGAATACTGTAAACAGGCTATCTGCCTAACGTTGGCATAAGGGTACTGCGATGAAGGTCCAAAGTGCAGGGAAGGTGTACCCCGTAACACTTGAGGTCCCGCCGACATGAATTGCGGGGTAGTCGTCCAGGGTAAATCAGCGATCTCGTACGGAGTATGCCCCTAAGTCCCAGGCCTTTTCTGACCCCAAATACAGGTAAGGAATGGTCTTGGGGAGACTCGGTCGACCAAAGATACAGTTGGGGGAAGTGTTTCCTTTTGTCAATGGGCAGACCGCCGAGAATTATAAGTTAACCTCTCAGCAAGTCCTGTCTCTTCACCGCAAGAGGCTGTGCGCTTTCGACACCATCCACAATGCTATCACACAGAGGGGTCACCTTCGTAAAGAATATTAACAAAGTCTGCCGCCCTACGCAGCTGGCCAGGATATCAACCACGTCCGCGAGACGAAGCGAACTCCATGATGGAGACCTGAGAAGCGTGCGGCCCATGTTCGACTTGAAAGGCCGCAACTACATCATTACCGGCGGCGGCCGAGGAATCGGCTATGGAATTACTAGAGCGATTGCAGAGATGGGAGGCAATGTAGCTGTTCTTGATGTCCTGGACTCACCCGTGAAAGACTTTGGCACCTTGGAAGGCGACTTTGGAGTCAAGGCCAGGTACATCCACACCGATGTCACGAGTGAAGAGAGTTTGACCAAGGCATTCGAGCAAACTGTTTCTGAGTTTGGGAGTCTGGAGGGCTGGTAGGTTGTGCTCTATGAGGCATGAAAGCTCGATTAACTCCCAGAAACAGTGTGACAGCAGCCGGCATATGCGTTGACAAGCCCTTCGGAGAACAATCATGGGACGAGGTTCGTAGGGTTTTGGATATAAATGTAAGCAGCGAATTTCGTTCTTCTTGTTGTGCTGCTCATATTGTACAGGTTACTGGTACATTCTTCGCAGCTCAGATGGCTGCGAAGCAAATGGAGCAACAAGGTACAGGAGGCAGCCTCATCCTAATCGCCTCTGTCTGTGCCCACTGCGCCATTCCCGGGCATCGACTGTCAGCGTACTATGCCTCAAAAGGAGCGGTCAGGATGCTCAGCACAGCTCTGAGCGTCGAACTGGCGCCACAGGGCATTCGCTGCAATACAATATCTCCTGGATTCATCGAAACAGATATGAGTAGATCGTTGCGCGAACAACATCCGCACCTGGTGGAATTGATGCACTCCTCGCCGCCATTGCGGAGGATTGGCAACCGCAACGATCTGACCGGCACAGCCGTATATCTGCTGAGTGACGCCGCTTCATATACCACGGGTGCCGACATCACAGTGACTGGAGGGTTGCATGCCGGGAGAATATAAGAGTAGCAGTGATGATGTCTGGAGAACTTCCTGCATCACCGCTAGAACTCATGTGCGACACGTGGCGTTTTGGTCGAAGGTTTCTGAATGTGTTCATAGCGGCTTGACGCCTCGGTGGATGCTGGCTATACCTCCGGTCAGGTTTTCATACCCTTGGCCGGGAGTAACGAAACCGGCCGCTTGAATCATTGCCTTGAACTCCTCTTGTGTCGGAAATCGCTCAATGCTCTCAACCAGGTATTGATAGCTGTCTCGGTCTCCTGCAACTAGCTGTCCGATGAGCGGGATAGCTCCGAAGCTCCATCTCTTGTATACAGCGTTGAACAGAGAACTATTGACATGACTGAACTCGAGGCAAGCGAAGACACCGCCGGGTTTAAGGATTCGAAAGGCCTCGCGGACTGCGGCGTCTTTGTTTGTAAAATTCCGGATACCGAATGCCACAGTGTAGAGGTCCACAGAGTTGGACTCGATTGACGGCATGGATTCTGCATTGCCTTGCATGAAGGACAACCTTCCAGATTTCCCATACGGTGTTTGCAAAGCTCTTTTTTGGCCTTCAGCCAGCATGTCTGGGTTGATGTCCGCAATGGTGACCTTGGTATTGAGGTCAAGGTTAACGTTTGTTGCATGATCGAGCATGCGAAATGCAATGTCTCCTGTTCCGCCTGCCACATCGAGGATGTTCCAGCCTTTTTGATCTGTCCGACTGCCGGGATTGAGGCTTCTGACAAAATAGTCTTTCCATAACCGGTGGACTCCCAGAGACATGAGGTCGTTCATCGTGTCATACGATGATGCTACCGACGAGAAAACGGCTCCAACTGTAGCATGTTAGCTATGTACCCTGAGCATATCAAGTGCTGGCTATACCTCTTCCTTCCTTCTGGGCTTCTGCAATGGTTTCGAAGCCGAAGTGCGTGGTCCGCTCATTCTCCCCAGGTAGCTGCTGCGATCGCAAGGGTGTCGCACAGAATGGTCGTTGCAAGGGTCTGGGGCCGAGCCCACAGCTCCTCAGAGAGGCACCTCGCCGAGCGACAGGACGCAGCATCGTTGTGATGGCTATTCGGAAGAGTCTACTGTATGCCGCTAATCCCTCAATCATGCGCGAACTTTTGCTGCAAGATCGAGAAAGTCCAGAAAGGGTTTAGTCGTTGGAGTTGGCGTATCTCACGGCCCATCATCGCAAGGGTTGCCGTGGATAACCGAAGGGGCCCTGCCTCAGTTCTTGCTATCCCGTTTGCTTTCAAGTCTCTGTTTTCTTCTGGAAATGTTATTATAATCATTGTGCAAAAGAAAGCCTGGAGTCAAGAGTTGGGTTAGCAAGCATGAAAAGTCGATTAGTCGTCAGACCTTTGGTGGGCTCCTGTCGATACAAGACCGGAGTCCTGTCACGCAGACTCGGGTTGCGATGGGCAAGCGACACTTGGTCTTCTGGACCAGCGCAAAAACCTGGGTCAGACTCGTATGGACAAGGCATTCAAAATTCTCAACGATCATCATGCTGACTGAGATTCCCAGAGTAAATTTTCCTGGGGCTCTGAATAGCAAGTTTACGGCGACAATGAAGTTTCATAATCCCGCCGAGCAGACCGCGATACCAACATACAGGATCATGGATGCCGACGGCAACATTGTCGACAATACCAGAGATCCTCAGTCGGCGTCTGACGAGGAAATCATCGGTTGGTATAAGAACATGCTGACCGTCAGCATTATGGATTTGATTATGTTTGACGCTCAACGCCAGGGGCGGACCAGCTTTTACATGGTCTCAGCAGGTGAGGAAGGCATAGCTGTTGGGTCAGCTTCTGCCTTGGTTCCCGAGGATGTTTGCTTTCTACAATATCGGGAACAAGGCGTGCTGATACAGCGAGGCTTTACACTAAAAGAAATGATGAGCCAGCTGTTTGCGAACAAAGATGACCATGGCAAGGGACGAAACATGCCTGTGCACTACGGCAGTGGCAAACTCAATGTACACACCATTTCCAGTCCTCTCGCGACACAGATACCACAAGCATCTGGAGCAGCATATGCCTTGAAGATGCAACGTCTGATAAATCCGAATGTCCCGCCGAGAATTGTGGCTTGCTATTTTGGCGAAGGCGCAGCAAGTGAGGGAGACTTTCATGCAGCATTGAATATTGCTGCTACAAAATCATGCCCCATTGTATTTGTATGCCGCAATAATGGATTTGCCATCTCGACGGCAAGCATTGAGCAATACAAGGGCGATGGCATAGCCAGCCGTGGGATGGGATATGGTATCGACACTATCAGAGTCGACGGGAACGATATCTTTGCTGTTCGGGAAGTCATGCTGGAAGCTAGAACACGAGCGCTGGAAGGGGATTGCAAGCCAATTCTTGTCGAAGCGATGAGTTATCGAGTCAGCCATCACAGCACCAGCGACGACAGCTTTGCCTACCGAGCGAAAAGAGAAGTGGAGGAATGGAAACGAAGGGATAACCCAATTACTCGGCTCCGCAAGTGGATGGAAAAGAAGGGTCTCTGGGATGAAGACAAAGAGAAAGAAGCCAGAGCATCAATCCGCAAAGAGGTCTTGCGTGAGTTCTCGGCAGCAGAGAAAATCAAAAAGCCAGCCTTGCGAGAGATGTTCACCGATGTTTATGAGGAGATTACGCCGGAGGCTCGTAGCCAGATGGAGCAGCTGAAAGCGCTCATCGAGAAGTATCCGAAGGAGTATGATGTGTCGGTCCATGAAGGGGGTCTGAAGAGCTTGGAATGATTGAATCCAGTCTACAATTCACGGCACTTACAGATCGGCATTAGGACCAAAAGACCATCGGATTGAATCTCTGAAGAACGTCATGCCTGGTGTAAACAGGCTCCAACGACATGAAACCTGCATTTTGTGAGGACATGTTTGGCAATGTTCCAGAATCCTGGGGGTCAACTCTCCATGGGATGACCTGTCAAACGGCAAGGGACAAACCGGCAATAAATTCCCCGATTGGATGGGCGACAGTATCAGCCACCGTGCCAAGCCGGGAGTGGCGGCTGGATTCGGAGCTTGTAGGTTAGCGCCATTCTAGCTGCAACCAGCCACCGCAAACGAATCATCAGGGTCCTCCGAGCCTCTCGAGTCGTCGAATTCGAGATGAAAAGATATCACCTCTTCCAGCCTCTCTTGATTCCATCCAATGCAAAGCCCGTAACGCCATTGTCACTGTGAATAGCAAACCTGTACCAAGGGCATGTCTCACTAATGCAGATTCGTCTCCTCTTGGCAGGCTTCGCTGTCATGCGATGGTCAGGCGCTGACGTTTGCGTTGTTTACCAGCCTCCTTCACACTAGTATACTAACATCTACTAACTGCGTGCATTCGTACTTTTTTCGCCCACGATCCAAAGGTTCCTTACAGTTCAGTGTTTACTACGCAGCTACTTCTGTTAGCAATTGTGTGCTTACAAGCTAAGAAAGAGGATCGCTGTGCTCACTCAGCCTTCATCTTTTCGTCTTGCATTGTTCCGGCGTTGGATATTGTTTTTTGTACAATATGTATTCCTCCCTCCTGGACTCCGTGCTCACATCATTGACCCTCTACTCCTTGCTTCTACCCGCTGTTGCCCAAACATATTCATCATGTAACCCACTAACACAGAGTAAGTACGACTCATGCCGTCAGTGCAATAACGACTGACAAAGTGCAGGTGGAGTGTGTCCAGCAGATCCTGCTCTGGGAAAGAGTGTTGATATTGACTTCACATCTGGATCTTCCAGCGAATTCTCAGAATCTGGCGGTCCAACTTACGACTCCAATGGCGCGGCATTCACCATTGCAAAATCTGGTGACTCACCTTCCATCTCATCAAAATGGTACATCATGTTCGGTCATGTCGACTTCGTCGTCAAAACAGCTCCAGGAACAGGAATTGTCAGTGCAGCTATTCTCCAGTCAGATTGTCTGGACGAGATAGACTGGGAGTGGTTGGGAGGCGATGACACGCAGGCCCAGAGCAACTATTTCGGAAAAGGTCAAACCACCACAGGCTACAATCGAGGTGCCTTTCACAGTGCACCAGGCAACCACGACAGCTTCCACACCTACAGCATCGACTGGACTGCCGATCAGATTGTCTGGTCAATTGATGGAACCACTGTACGAGCCATGACTCAAGCTCAAGCTGAGGCCAACCAGTACCCTCAGACACCAATGTATATCAAAGTCGGTGTCTGGGCTGGCGGAGATCCATCCAACGCTGAGGGCACAATCGAATGGGCTGGAGGCCTCACAGACTATTCCGCCGGTCCCTTCACCATGTACCTCAAGTCCATCCACGTCACAGATTACTCGACAGGCTCCAAGTATTCATACAGTGGTACTAGTGGAACCTGGCAATCGATTGTCTCGACCGGCGGTCAGATCAACAGCGAAGGCAACGGCACTCCAGTCTCAAGTTCGGCACCTGCAGTTACTTCTCAAGTCACGACGGGAAGTGCTCCACTTGCCTTTGGGAACGGCGACGATTCTAGCACTGTGACTCGGACGGGCTGGCCGTGGTCAGGAACCGCAACGACCACAGCTGTCACTGTGGTAAGCGCCTCGATCTCTGGGCTGACGAGTCAGTTCTTCCTTTTACTCCAGCTCAGTCTCCGTACTCTTTGCTAATGTTTCACAGATCCCTACCCCTTCTTCGTCCTCATTACAAGTCTCACCATCGGGTTCGGCATCGGTTTCTTCGCCTGAAGTGTCTGTGTCAGTGAGTCCTGGTGCGACCTCAATCCCTGCAGCCAGCTCAGGCGTCGAAACCGGCAGCAGCGCGGCGTCGTCTGGTCCCGACTCGGGAACAACCCAACCGATCAGCCTACGACCGACTTCCAACACCGCGAGTGAGAACCAGCCAACTTCCACAGCGGTCACTACTGGCGCACCGGAGAGCTCAACCACAACGGAATCTGAGCAGGCTGGCACGACAACAACTGGCACTGGAGGATCATCTGGAACCGCATCAGGAGGCTCGCCTTCCGCATCCGCATCAGCTTCCGCTGGCTCTGGCTCATCGACCTCGACAGGCACCAGAGCGACAAGCAGGACGACCGAGACATTGCAGAGTACAACGATGGCCACCTCTACACGCACCACCGGCTTGCAATCATCGACATCGGCTTCACCAACAGGCACACCACCAGCACCAAACGGTGTAGCTCACGGTCTTGCTTTCACACACTGGATGATGCTTCTCAGCGTTGGAGCAACATATGTCTTTCTCTTGTGAAATGAATGGCAAGTTTTGGCCACATTTGTCAGCATAGGCTTTATTAATGGACGTGGCGTTGGAAGGATTCTAGAAGGCCAAGAGATCTCGGAGTAACGAGGACACGAGGCTGCGATAAGACATGGAGGATTTTAACGACTGTGATACCCTGTTAGAACGAGAGGCTCTCACACGAGTCTTTGAGGTGAAATACTATTAATTGGTGGTTGATCAGACTGCCTTTCAACCGTATCCATTCCACCATTGTGAACAACTCTCATGTGAGGGGCAGTAGAGTGACGGTCAAATCTCTCGGTAGGCTTGAGAAGTATTTCGAGATGATTAAAGGACCGCCACTTGTGCCTGAACACGCGAAAGGCAAGCTTTGTCCCTGCGCATGGAACCTCCCACGACTGGTGGAGATGCTTTACGAAATTGATGTCCGCCCGCACGTCATATTTTTTTCTTACTCGCATTATTTGAATCTTTTCCGTTTCGTCCGACTGTCAACCGGCCAAAAACGCCACAAGCGGCCTCCTAATGCAACCATCCCACCTTCAAGACTCCCACTTGCGTCTCTCGATCAATTCATTTTGCAGACTCATCTCTCCTCTACTACCCCTCTACGCACCTCAACATGGCTGCCAACGCGCCTACGCCCACCGAAATCTCTCAGACTCATCCTTACACATGCAATTCCTGCGCAGTCGCCTTCCGCAACAGTGACGCCCAACGGACTCACATGCGAAGTGACTGGCACAGATACAACCTGAAGAGAAGATTAGCAGAACTGCCTGCGGTATCGTCAGAAGACTACAATGAGAAAGTCCTAGCTGCTCAGGCAAGCAACAATGAGGCAGCCGCTCAAGCAGCCTTCGCAAAATCGTGCGCCACCTGCCAGAAGACATACTACAGTGAAAATGCATACCAAAACCACCTTGCAAGCAAAGCACACAGATTACGAGTTCTCGCCGATCGTGGCAAGGCATCAAGAGGAGACAAGAGCACTGCAACAGATACGGCAGTTTCCAGGGTGGATTCTGCTGGAGATTCAGAATCTCGGGATCCGGAGGCCGAAGCAGAATTTGAAAAGGTGGTAGCAGGCATGAAGGACACAACTTTACAAGACGTCCCTGCGATCACACGAAGGCCGTTTGCACCGCCTCCAGATGCAGAGCCACGGGAGGATCATCCAATGTCGCCAGAGAAGCCTGCCGTCTCCTCGATCCCGCTGTCCCGCTGCTTGTTCTGCAATTATGACTCGCCAAACCTCAAGCTCAGTGTTATGCATATGACCAAGATCCACAGTCTGTTTATTCCCGAGCAGTATTATCTGGTGGATCCAGAGGGGCTCGTGAGATACATGCAGGCCAAAATCTACCAGAATTTTGAATGTTTATACTGCCATCGCCTTAGGGGGAACGCCGAGGGTGTTCAGACACATATGAGAGATAAGGGCCACTGCAAGATTGCTTTTGAGACCGAGGAGGAAATGATTGAGGTCGGGCAATTCTACGATTTCTCAAGCACCTACTCGGATGACGGAGCAGGCGATTCCGACATGGAGCTGGACGCTTCGAAATCGGGTCAGAACGGTGGAGTCAAGTTGGCAAATGGAGAGCAAAACGGCGAGGACGAAGGATGGGAGACAGATTCTTCATTCTCATCACTTGACACCGAAGATCTCGCTTCCGTACCAATCGACGACCGATCCTCATCCTACCAGCGGCTCCCTCTGCACAGGCACCACTCGAACGCCGAACCCAGACCACATAAGCATCTTGATGGATTTCATTCTCATGCACACAACCACAACAATGCAGTCTTCTACGACGAGTATGAGATGCATCTTCCCAGCGGCCGTATTGCGGGCCACAGAAATTTGAGGAAATACTATAGACAGAATCTGCATTCTTACCCTACGGCGGCGGAGAGAATGGAACGAGCACAAAGATTGATTGAAGAAGGCAGCTCCGACGCAGATATGGAAGATGTTGGTGATCTTCCGATTACACCGCCTCGGAACAGTCTTATGAGACGAGGCGAACAAGGCATGATTGGTGCGACGAATCAACAACGACGTGATGTGCGCTCGCAGGAGATTCGTTCAAGACAGAAAGAGCAGCGTACCCAGAACAGGTATCAGGCCAAGCTGGAGAAGCAGGCCAACTCCCAGAAACACTTCAGGGTACGTTGTCGAACTCTGAGCGCGGTTGACAATTATTTGCTAACAAACTATAGGACCCTCTACTGCAATGATCGTTTGGTTCCCGGTTTGGTCGTTCTTTGCGAGTTGTATGCAGCTCTTCTGCCTTTTCGCATAGCGGTCATACGCATGGGTTACGGCTAGAGAAAATCATTGGCGTGACTGGAATGACCTTGCATGAGGCGAAAATATGTCCACAGAACGTGGGACAGTCTCTAATGGTGTCAGTCCGTATTCATCAATCAACATCGACAATCGTCGCGATTCAGGCAAGGCTAGTCCTTGTCTAGAGCGGCTTATTGTTAGAGTACGTATTCATATCAACGATGGTACTCACGGCGTATTGAGTTTCTTGGTGTCCGTTCGAGAGTCCTTCCCATGCCCGATTCGGTCCTTCTGAAGGCCGCTGTCTCTTCCAAGCCGACCAGTAATGAACCCGCCCTGGGTCACATCAAAAGGATGTTTCGCCCTTAAGAAATAGATCTCGTTAAGGTTGTAAATATGTGCAAGGCTCGTACGATTGGGGGGCGTGGAGGGCGCACCAGGATTTGTACGGTGGAACATATGGCATCAAGCGCAATCTTGGCTCGGTCTCCAACTTCGATTGCGAGCTCCAATTGTCGCAGCCATTTTCCTTCATCTCTCGTGCAGCATCCATCAACTCGTTCTGTCACTGTCCTCGACACACTCAATCGTGGATTTTTAAGAGCACCCAATCTCGCTCCACGGCTGCGGTCTGCAGCGGCCACTCTATTTCCTCGAAGCGAGGCAACGTTGGTTCAAATAGATTCATCATCGAGTCCTACAGCTTCAACTCTATTCACTGCCCGTAACCTCCAATAATGGCGAAGAAAGGTATGATCCGCTTCTGCAACTTGCCAGTCTCCCTGGCGATAGCTCGATACAGCCGACGAACCCTCGCTGACTCCTATGACAGTCAAATCTCGTACCGTCGCTGTGCGGCTCATCAGCATGGCAATGACCGGCTTCTATCGAACAATGATCCGACCTCGCGCGTCCCGACCTTTGAGCATGATGAAATATGATCCAGTGGTAAAACGGCAGGTGTTATTCTTGGAGCAGAAACGTGGTAAATAAGACACGTAAGGATCTATTCGAAATCAGGAGAGTTGTCCGTCGACAGGAGCTGTGGCAGCGCACATGAAGAGCTCCAGGATCGGGCACCGGACGCTTGAGCTGGCGCTGGCGGTTTGCGGTTGGCTGCTACCGCCCAGCGAGGCCGAAGATGCTCTCCCGCTTCTAATGGGTATCGGCTTTGTTCCGCCACCAGCGAGCAGAAGAGGTTCTCTGGACTGATGGCAACGCCATATACCTAGAGGGACACAGTTTGGATACAACACGTCGGCAGAACCTGCGGATCGCACGTATCGCCGCATGTGTGCGGTCCTGGACTGCATACAAAGCAAATAAGGGACGACCGATCATTATCAATCAAGACCAAAGGGACCGCATGATACGGCGTCGACTCGTGTTGTTCCCAAACAACCTTCACAAAGCCAGGTCCAGCAAGTCTTTTCACCAGTGCTATAACTAGCCTCGGACCGGGAAGAGAGCAGAGGCAATATGCAATTGTGGCACAGCTTTCTTACGGAAGATCGGCGGAAATACCAGCGTTGGACAGCCAGACTGCTTGCGGTCGGTACCCGACACTTTCGGCAGTATCTTGCTTATCTTACGATAATGACAATTTTAGACCATCAAACATCGCGCTCGAACAGATTTTCCAGGCGCCTCCAGTCCAAAAATCACAGACTGTTGTTGCCTTTTCTCATGTCGACCAGGCTGAATGTTATGTTACTTAGCTTTTAAGGGACAGATTTTGCTGCCTCACACTACTTTTCTTTGACTTATTATTTGTTGGCTCACCGATATCGTGGCCAGCCACGTCTTCTTATAATTCGGATTGTTTTGTACGACGGTATATGCATTAGCGGATTCTTAAGCGAGACTGACAACCAATCCTCGGATCAGCACGTGGAGAGCATTTGGAACTTTGGTACTCCTCCAAGAAAGAGTGTGGTACGTGACGTGTATGATGCACAAGATCAGGAGCTGTCTATACATATCGCCGCAGAGCCCAAGATGGAAAAATCATGACAGTTGAAGAGACCACCCTTTCAACACTCTTGGAATTGATAGTCGACCATGGAACACCTGCCTGTCGTGGAGCATCGTCCCCGAATCCGAGTCAAATTCAGACGCCACCACCTTTATGAATATGACCAGAGAGGATTTTCTCGGCTTCCCAAGCCGCGTCGGGGTCGATGAGAGGAAGTTGCTCGATTCAGGCGATCATGATTTGGATGAAGACAGTTTTGCTGCCTTTTTGCAAGCTTGGCTGTATTGGGGACTTCTCAGTGAGTTTATGATAACACCAGGACAAATCGAGTTCAATCATTTCATGGAACCTGACGGCACAATCACCACCAAACAACTACTGTCGTGTTTGTTGGGATGGAAAAATAGATTGAGCTAACGGCGGAGCCTGCAGTCGAGCGGCATCTACATCATAAGATTGAATATTGCAGTGAATCTCGCTAAGTCGGTTATGCGAGAGTGCTCACGTTTTTCACCCTTTTCAAGCTGGGCCTATTCGGACCGTTGGCCATTGAGGCCCGAAGAAAGTATTGTATTAGGGGTGCTGGGCGAGACGTTGCAATGGACTCTTACCGAAGCTCAAAAGGGCTTAGGAATGTCGATACCTGGCTGGCTCATTGACGATGAGCGAGGCTGGGCAATAGCCACACTGGAATATGGCGACACAGATGGTCTCTTTCCCTGTCCTAACGGCTACTTCTTTTCCAATGGGGTGATGAAGCAAAGCATCTGCGGACTATACTACGCGGCTTCATTAAATCGCTTTTACCCCAGCGGATCATCGGAATCTCACCAAGACTGCACTCATGAAGTATGTTACGAGAATACGATCCACGAGACAACCTACGAGACACGCCATGTGCTGATTGCACTGGCTCGTGTGCATTTCTTGAGCCAGACCAAGAAAGGGTGACGCAGATCGTCATGGAAGGCAGAATTCCTCTACTCAGATACGTGGAGGATACACATGGCACGCCATCACTAGTCGTCACACCACAGTCCCACGGTATACCGTTTGTCGTCATCAGTCATGTTTGGGTGAGACCTTCCTCCTCTCGACCGGCAGAACCCTGAACAACTCGCGTCTGACAATCAACCTTTAGGCTGATGGCCTGGGGAATCCTCGGGGCAATGCAATGGTAGCTTGCCAGATGAAAAGACTACACGATCTGGTAGAGAAATTCTCCAAATTTCAAAATCAGACCGTGGGGGTTTGGATCGACTCGATTTGCGTTCCTATTGGAGACCGAGAGGCCCGTCGGAAGGCTATTAGCATGATGTTTCGCATCTAGACCGAAGCCTACGCGACGATAGTACTTTCTGCAGACCTAACGGACCACGAGGCTGGCACCACGTCCTATCTCGAACCTGCAATGCGAATTACTACTTCGAGTTGGAAGCGTCGTTTATGGACTTTTCAAGAAGGAGTGATGAGTCGAGATCTCTACTTCTTGTTTGCAGATGTGAGTGTTGCTTTTCCAGACAGCGCATACCAAGAGTTAGATGTTGCAAACTTGCAAGCTGGATCGTACAATGCCGTTTTAAAATGGGTATTCGTCAGACTGATTCTCAGAGTAGGGGCTGAAAAACATCGAAGATCTCGAGGTGCTTTATTCGGCGGCAGCGGCTGAATCTGTGATTGCCGCTCCTGCAAGATCATTCTACACCAATCTTCTTCGTCCACGTGGCTTCCGCCGCAGAGCCGACGCAGAGTTTGTGAGCTCGGTGTATCGAGCGGTTCAATGGAGGACAACATCCCGCTTGAGTGATGAGACTTTGGCTTTGGGCCTCATTCTCAACGTCAACGACGCGAGGCTTGCAGACTTTCATGGCGATGAGAGGATGGAGTTGCTTTTGCGGAATCTTCCCGAGATACCAGCAGGTCTCATTTTTATGCCTGGGCAGCGACTGAAAAACAGCCCTTTCCGTTGGGCTCCCCGAACCTGGATGATAGGTGACAACCCTCGGTATCCAGATCCATTTGTCAATCCCATATCAACGTACCTACCGACCGGCTACTCAATGACCCTGGCGCAAAGCGTTCTCACAGATCGAGGATTGCTAGTTCGCTATCCCGGGTACCGACTTCGTGGAGCTCGTAGTATACGGTTCGATTTCGACTTTCCTACTGACCTTACTCTTCGGCGATGGTATCAAGTCAGACGCCTGTTTCCCGGCATTGTAACGGACTTGACGTTGGAGAAGAAACAGAGCATAAAGTTGGGAATCATATGTTGTCGGCCGAATGCTGGGGTTCTCCCCGAAATAGCAGTTTTGGTGTTTATCGAAGGCGAGAGCAATGGCACCCTGCACAGTCGGTGGCTGGATCTAGTCCGAATTAATCTTCTGGATCAAGATGATGATATTTTGCGAGCGCAAAAAAGGTTCATGGCGGAGAATGCGCAATGTGTTCCTGGTGAGACATTGAGTCCTGAGCAGCTCTGGACGGTTGATTGATGCCGCATATTGGGAGGTTATTTCTCTCATCTATGCGGACGAGAGAAGACCGACAAGGAGGGATCGAAAAACGGCACCGACATTAGCGTGAGATATATGCTACCATAGACATCGTGGACAATATAGAAACAAAGGCATCAGGCTGGGTACGGAAGGCTACACAATGCTACACAACGCTCGACGAGGCTGAACGAGGCTGAACGAGGCTGAACAAGTTAGCCTAGTGAGCCATTGACGTCAGTAGTCATAAAGTTCTTGATGGCCGCCTGGCGCGCGTGTAGAGGGCAAGCACTGCGCACTCGGCCAAGTACACCTCGACTCTACAGAGAGATCCTACAATGCATATATGTATTATGATATCATGATCCTCATCTCCCTCCGGCCATGTCGTCCTCCCGAGTGATGCCTGCGGGCACCTTGACAACCACCCACGACTTCGAGGCATTAGATCCGGACTCGTACACTGCCCACCGACTGAAGCATGCCTCTCCCGATCATTTACACCTTACCTCCCGCCGGTTCTTCATTGGCCCCATACCCGAAGGCTGGCTCAATAGTAACAGGAAGTCATGGTACAGGCAAAGATTTGAGCTGAGTACCTATTCATCAAGAACAGCAAGCTTTAACGCAGCTGCCGACACTGGGCCTTACCATCGAACTTTGACTGGACTAGGTGGTCCCTCGACAGCAGCAAGGATATCATTTAGCTTTCCACAACCAGAAGATGTCTACGATGAGGATTCAAGTGTAGGCGACGAAGCGCAGGAAGAGACTCCGGAAGAGGAAGAAGTTATTGAGACAACAAACATCGAGCCTATTGCAACAAGTGAAATACCACGTATAACAGGAGTTGAAGAGCAAAATGTGGGCGGTATCGCGTCTCCGAAAGCCATACCGGTCCCTGCAGATAAGGGATTAGATGGAACGAGAAACAAACCAAGCGTGAGTGCGCAAGGGAGCGCCATGTCACCAGATCCTGCATCCTTCTCAACTGCAAGGGAGCATGCCTTGGCGCCACCCGGAGCAGACTCGCCTCTGTTGGAAGGCCGTCGGTCTGGACAAGACACCGATCAGAGCGACACGGATGGTCATGATTTTAATAGGACTTCTTCCAACGTGGAGACGAGTTCTAGGACGGCTTTGTTACCTCCGCAAGCTGGACCGTCAGCCACCAAGACTCTTCGAGAACGTGAACCCTCTCCTATACGGGACGACAGTTCGTATCAATTAAAGCGTTCTGCTACGGGCGTCAGATTCAAGGTTGCAGAAGGAGTACAGCAACGCAGACGGCGGATAGAGAGCAAAGCAGAACGAGCTATAGACCGTGTGGCCGATCACAGGTTACGACGCAACGCCCTGAAAGAGGGAACTATTGTCAAGATGGAGAGGATGCTGGTTAGGTGTGACCTGGTCATGCAGTCTCTTCCAGAAGATTTTGACGAGAATGAAAGTCAGAAGGTAGAGATGAGGTTGCTTGAGAAGTGGCGTGAGTACATGGTTGTTGCCAGGAAAAGCAAAAAGCAAGACGTCGATGACTTTCGGCTACAAATATACAAGACCAGAGTCATCCCGGAGATTGACACCGAGTCGACCAAGAAGAAACCACAACATGAGATCAGGCTTGACCCCAAAACCACAAGGGTCAATATGTACTCATCTCTGGACAAGACAGTGGTTATTTGGCATCCCTACAAGAAAGGGACCCGGGTGTTTGTGATGAGGCCGAGTTCAACTGCACATTCAGTGGAATGGTATACCTTCCTTCGTGATGCTCTAGGATGGCAAAGACCGGACATGTTGCATGTCAATGTTCCAGATCTTGATGTGGTCCTGAAACTAGACAGGCCTTTTGAAGGACTTGAGGCTGCAGGTCTTGGCGCTACCGACGAGCAGACTGCCTTCGCCCAAACCGTTGAGGCCGAGAAGGCAGTCGCCGGCACGATCATCTCGCAATGCATTGACATGCTGGAAGGCGACCCAGAGTGGTCTAGTGTACTCAAGGTCTGGAGCGAAACAGCAAAGATGGGCCTTGCCTGGAAGAGATATGATAGACTGGAATGGGTGTATGGTACTAATGAGCAGAAGATGTATGGGTCGATGGCCATGCAACGATCTCATGACCTCGAATTGCGGCCGAAACAGCACTATCCAACGTGCGCTCACGGCAGAAAGGGCAAGCTGCATGAGGAACCTGCACCTATTGAAGGCTTTCTTGTTCGTCTCACCTCTCAAAAAGGAGTCCAGCAGAGGTTTGGCAAGGCATTTTTCAAACGACTATATTTTTCCACCCATGACCAGTTTCTGATGTTCAATCGACCCGCAAAAGCAACTCCTCCACATCCGCCTCGACTGGCCACGATTGGTGGTAGAGACATCCCCTCGTCACACGAGATTATCGAGAAGACACCGTTGATGTTTGATGTGGAACCTTACAAACTGAAGGATGGTGAAGTCTCCTGGTTGACTTCCGGGAACAGACTGGCCATCCAGGATCACGACCGTGACGCTCTCGAAGAATCACGACGCATTGTGGCCAATCTTTTGCAGTCTGATGGTTTCATCAATTTGTGCTATGTGCGGAAAGTACGGACCATCAAATGGGGCGCTTCTCCAGCTGATGATACCCTCGAGGCTGGTTCCGACTCGGACGTTGATTTTCATCAGGACGTCTCCGACACACGGATGGAGGACGGTACGACCAAACAGATTGATGATGACCGCGTCTTTGAGATTCTCCTTGACAATGGTCTGGTGATTCGCTTGCAAGCATATTCCAAGCAGACTCGAGATGAGTGGATCAGTCGACTGAAAAAGCTGGTTAAGTACTGGAAGTTACGTACAGCTGCGGAGATGGATACGTACAAAGCGATCCGACGAGCCAATCTTCAGGAGCTCAATGTGGACGAGGAACTGGAAGCTATTATCGGACAGTTTGCGAAGAAGTGGGAAGTAAGTCGAAGTCAGGCCAGTCCAGAGCTTTACAACATGTGCGGAATCAGTGTATGTCGGAGCATTATCATGGCTGGCCCACTCTACTTGAAAACACGGCGTCGCTCAACCTTTCATCGCAGCCAGGTCATTTTAACCGGTGGAAAGCTTCTGATATACCAGGCCACATTGAGGAAAAGGACAGGCGAGCAGATCCGCCATATCCACCAAGAAAAGCAACAGGCCGTTGACTTGAGGGATTGTTATGTGTACAGCGGCTTGATCGTCGAAGATGATCTGCTGTATCAGAACAAGACCTTCGACGCGAATCATCCGGGCATGGCTAGTCTGCCGCGTGTGTACCTCGAAGATGGCTGGACCAGTGCGGATGTCGACGTCATGACTTGTTTTGTCGTGTGGATGAACCGACGGAAGGGATGGTTCCGCACTGCATCTGTTGAAGATAAGTCCGCGGATGGCAACGCCGAAGATGGCAAGACGAGAGGCAAGACCAGAGCCAAACTGCGCAGAGTCGGACAGCTTGGTGTACCGGGTCGTGGAATGGTATTCAAGTGTCGTTCTCGAGCCGAACGGGATCGCTGGGTTCTAAGTGTGGCCAGCGAGATTGAAAGGGTCGTTGAGCACGAGGTTGAAGAACTTGGTGACGAGGGTGAATTCAGATTCGACAATTGAGGGCTTGATCTGCAGTGATTCAAGCATTCGAATGACTTGGGCGAGAGTCTGCGGGCGTTTCGTCGGCGTATAATTAAGCAAAGCATTATGAGCGGGCATTTCTAGGCAGTGGCATGCTTGTTAGTATTAGGCATATTTTGGACTGGAGGGAGCGAAGATCGTCTGGCCAGGGGTAAGACGGTAAATGGTACGCAGTCGCCCCAACAGTGGCGAACGATTGATTCTTCCAGCATGGCTGAACGGGCGCAAGGGAAGAAAACTGGGAAGGGTATTGTTATGAAGCACATACGTGACTAGCTAGTAATATAATTGGTATTGATCGTTAATGAGTTGGTCACTTGATGATCTACGTACTTTCCGTGCTTCACTGGGCTGAAGAAGTGACTTGATTGTTGCATTGTGATTCAATCTTGGTGCTTTTTATACTTTTGATTCATAAGGACGCCATCGCCCAGGACCCCTTTTTTGCTGGAACCTTCATCGTCAAGTCATGTCACCCATCATAAGCTCTGCACCGCCACCAACCGATCAGGACTGCGTGTGTCTACATTAGACCATCTTAGCTGCATCATCAATGATCTTCTTCGCCTCATCCCGGCCCAGTCTGCCTTCCAGCCAAGCCATAGCCTTCTCGACGACCATCTCCCAAACATCTTCCTCATTGGGGACTCTGGTCTTCAACCATGATACTGCCAGGGCCGTGGCTTTCGCGGCATCGGCATCGGAATCAGAGTGTGCGTGTGGGTGCGCCTCCATCTGATTGTTGACCTGTTGGACAGTCACACCGATAATGTTGAGCAGTGCAACCGAAATGAGCCATGGTCCGCCAAATTGTTGCAGGTCAATGATACGGTGCATCTTGTCGGTGTCGGAGAGTGTGGACAGGTCTTGCTGGATCTGGACTTCCATCAGATCTGAGGTGGTATTGCCGTCGTCGAGCTCGTCCTCTTCGTCAGGGAGCGCCAATGCGTTTGCGGGATTCAATGCCTTCGCAGGAGAAGAGGCGAGTTGTTTGCGCGGTGCCATGCCGCCGGTAGATTTGCGCGCGGCCACTCCGGGGCCGCGCTTACGGTGACGTGCCGGATCTGTCGGAGCTGCAAAGGCGCTGGGAGCGGGTGGTGGGAGCACTCGCATGCGTCCATCGACCTGAAATGGGCCGGCGGCTTGCATCATCAACGTGTAGTCATTTACTGGCTGCTGGTTGAGCGCCATGAGTCCGGATTGATACTGAGAGAGTTGGGTAGATGGAGCTTGCGCGTGCCCCGGCGCATAGCAGTAATGGGCTTGCGTCTGCGGTACCTGCATTGGCATTTGTGCTTGGGCTTGCATCTGCTGCATCTGCATTGGCATCTGTGTTTGCAAAGGTTGTTGTTGGGCAGCAGGGTACACGGGGTTTTGGCTGGTGGGTGCACGTTTGACACTGCGTTCGGGATCTGTGCCAGAGGAGTCAGCATCTTGGGAAGCAGCTCTGCATGCACCGAAACCAGAATGACTGAGCCCGAACAAGCTATCTGTTGGGGCTTGCATAGGCTGTTGGGAGGTACATCCAAAGCGGGCGCCGGCCGACTGAGTCGGAGTTGGTGTAGATGTTGCTCCAAAGAGGCTTCCCCCAGTCGAGTTTCCTGGAATGGCAGTGCCGGCGAAAAGTGAAAAGGCGTGATTCGGGTACGACGATGACGAGGGAGCGGCACTAGGAAATCCATAAGCAGGACGAGACTTACTGGACGCATCTGCGGCACGTTTCCCTGGTCTGTCAACGACTTCGGCAGTGGATGGAGAAGCGTTGTTCTCGTCTTGGGCATTCTTCTCGACAGCCACGAATGAGCACCATTTCCCACCGACCTGGAATTTCACACCCAATCTGACGGCTTCGCGTTCGACCATGAGATCCCATTTGCCTCGATGAGCGGATTTCAGGAGTTTACCTTGGTCGTTGCGTACTTCGGTGATCCAGCCTCGACCTTCTTCGAGCTCAAGAATTGCTTTCTTCGCGGCGAGTTGGTGGATGGTTTCGCCAACTCCGGCATCTCGGATGGGTATCTCGAGCTCCAACGGTCCAAGCTCACTCGTACCGCGTAGTGTGACGGCCTTTGGTGTCTTCTGAGGAGAGTCAGGGCCAAGAATGAGATAAGCAGTTGTGCGGTTGAACGGAAAGAGAGCTGGAATTTTGTATGGAGTCTGCAACACTTTGGGGACAGGTACATCGGGAACATGATCGTAACGTCCTGCTGGTGGGTTGGTCGGTTCTTCTGGTGCAGTGGTGTCAAACAGTGAAATAGGCTTCTGTATCATTGGCCTCTTCAATTCAGCAACGACTGTCTTAGTGGAGCTGGGCGTGACCTCGACCATTTCGAAGTCATCATCTGCAGAGATGGATTCCTCTTCATATGTGACTGCGAGAGTGTAGTCGGTGATGTGGGGAGACAAGGCTCCTTTCAGCATGCGGACGACGCGTTTGTCGATTCTCTCGTTGTCTCCTACAAATTGTGCGAAGCCATTGCCAGCACGAGCAATGCCTTCAACAAGTGCAGAGGATGCGCCATGGCCAATACCCAAGGAGAAAAAGCGGGCATTGGTGGCTTCGTTCACAAAGGTGAAAAGCTCTTCCTGATTCCAAATCTGTCCATCGGTCAGAATCATAACCTCAAGAGGAAGATCTTGATATCTGTTCTTGACGGTCTGCCTGACAGGTGCCAGCAACTCAGTGCCGCCCATGTCAGCGGCAAAACTCTCGAGGTGTTTGAGAGCTTCACTCAAGCTTGATTGATCATATGTCTTGCTCTTCTTGAAAAGGAAAGAGTGGCTCGAACCAAATGAGCAGATGTTGAATTTGACCCCGACCGGCAACGACTTCAAAAATATCTTCAAAGCATCGACAACAAGTGGAGTATTACTCCCCATACTGCCACTTCTGTCCACAACGAAGACAATCTCTGGGGAGATGTTTGGAAGGTTGAATTTGGGCACGAGTGTTGCCATGATTGCGCGCTGATGAGGAATAGTGGAGTGTGTTTCGAGAAAGGCTCGTGGGGTGTCTGTGCCTTTAGCAAGTACAACAATGATGAAGTCTTTGTCAAGCTCAGTCGTGCCGAGTGTCAATGTCGCCGATGCATTGTTGGTACAGAAGGAATCTTCTTCCATAGTACTGGTTCGGCCCATGGTGACAGCGATCGGATGACTCGGTGATTGAAGGCCTCGCACGATTGCACCTTCTTCGAGGGTGACGTCCACTGAGATGGAAATACCGCCTTTGGTGTATGTGCTGGCAAGAGCGTCTGCCGATTCAGCCGAGACAGAGCCGTAGCGAGGTGCAATGATGGTTGGGATGGTGAAACGTGAACCATCTGTTTCGGCATCGTGTTTGAGCTCACCAAGGTACACAATTTCAACATGAATCTTTCCCTTTGGTGGGACATTGCCAATGGATGTAGTGAAGACATCGGAAGCCTCTGGAAGTTGTTGAAGGAGGCCAGCAGTCTCACCACGAGCGATGGCGCCTTGGTAATCCACCTTGGCTTGTTGCTTTTCCTTGACCACGCCAACAATGGTTTTGGCACCAATAGTGCAAGTGAAGCCAACCACACTTATTCCATCGTAGAGCGGGAATGTGTATTGAATCTCGTCAAGGGTTTTGTCTTCAGGGTTGACAAAGGTCTGTGTGAGAGTTGTTCGAGAGGTGACGGCGAGGATGTTTGTGGATGATGACAACTCAACTTGTGGAAGATATCTTCTTTCAATCGGATTCATCCAGTTGCTGTTGTTCTGCACGGGATACCAACATCCGCACATGGTTTGTCCGCTGTAGCACGACATGGCGAGTGCTGTAGAAGAATGAGAATGGAGGATGACAGATTGAGGAAAAGACAGGATGAGAAAAAGAGGGCACCGGAGGATTGGAGTTTAAGTAGTCGTGAAAGGATGTAGGCAACCGCAAGGCAGCACTGGTCATCCCAAATAGGCGAACAGTGAAGCATCACTCAGCCAATCACATTGCGAGGGAAGTGACTGGAGTGCCAACGATCCTTCACAGGACTCCCTCTTTCACAGCTTTTAGTACGTAGTACTGTGATCGAACACGCTGGGCTGGAGTAGTGAATGTGCACCGAGGCTTGACTCAGTCACTGCCTCCACTGTCATCGTACCATGGACGACAATCTATCTCGAGGTCAATCCGGTGGTCCCCGCGGCAGCAGACCTAATGGGCACAAGGCGCCATTTTCGTGGAACCGTGACCCGAACCTGCTTTTTCGCCATCTGAACTTTTCGTCTCGACCACGGTTGTACATTCTGGCCATCGTGACTGAAGGTCTGTCTCTGAAATTGGTGAGAGACAGGTAATAGTTGATGCGTGCCAAGACAATCCGGCCCCAACCTGTATGTCGCAGCCTGGCCATTGAGACGGAACAGCAATCATCTCGTCCGGCTTCTAGAAGCACAAGATGACGTACATTGCAATTCAAGGTTTTCCACGTCGGGCTATTGTAAATGTAGCTCCATGTACATAGTGTCAATCCTGGAGAAAGTGTCAATAGCGTCAGGTTGTCCTCGAGGCGGACGCTCACATTCTGCCTTTCTTGTATCCAACACCTTTGAGTCTTCCGACTTCCTCAAACCCCCAACGTCTGTACCAATCTCTTAACGCGAGTCCTTGTCCAGGAGCATCCTCATCCACAGCCATGACGGCGAAGACTTTCTTAACATCACACTCGACTGGGTTGTCTTCGTGGCCGGCCTCCTTGGTAACATGTTTGGTCTTACGAAGGGCGCTGAGAAGCTCTTTCAGCATTTGACTGCCGATGCCCTTGTCCCGATGCTCGGGGTGACAAAATAAACTGACTTCCACGGAATGTCCATAACCCAGCATGAATCCTCGAAAGGCGGACGCATACGAGTAGCCCACCACACGGTTTTCCTCGTCGACCGCCACCAAATATGGCAAATTGCGGTTAGTGGACTCTTTGAAGCGAGATGCAATATAATTAGCTGGAGGCTTCTGGACAAGAAAAGACACTACGGTGTTCAGTACATAGTGCTCGAATATTGCATGGATTTGTGGCAGGTCGGTTTCGATAGCTGGTCGAACAGTCACAGACATTGTCACTAGTGATCACTTCGGAACGCAACTCACAGTCAAGTTCACCGTCATGGTAGATATTTTGAGAGGCGTTGACGTTCGTGTCGGATATTCTGACCTTGACTCATCCTGCAACGATTCTGCTGATAAGAAGTAGATATCGGCCAAATATTTCCCCGCTGATCTTGTCACGTGTATTCAGGCTTGGCATAATTTCCCCGCGTTTCGCTCGGTGGATTTTATTTTGACTGTGACGCAGTTGGAGTCGCGAATGGAGTTGAAATGTCACTGCCTCTAAGAGTTCCTCGAGTGAGGTCCTGTTGATGAGGTTTCTTCTTGCTACTCCTTCTCTCTTCTTATCATACGAGTCTTCTCTATCTGTATGCTCTCACGTCTACGAGCTGGTGCAATGAGTTCCGGACTCATCGCCGCAAAGGACATTCCTTCCATCTCCCACCTCTACCGCAACATGTCTCTCCGACCATCCTCAGACGAA